>NC_134236.1:14099963-14708297 GCF_965152275.1 Natator depressus | reverse complement strand
AGGGAGCAGCCTGTTTTTTCTCTCTCTGTTTTGGGGGTTTTATGTGTTTATTTTTCTGAATTCTAAGAAATAAAGAAATGTTACATTGCAACTTTCCAGCCGTTACTCTGAAAGCTGTCATTATGTTTTTATGTAACTTCTCTGTGTGTATACTATGCACATTACAGTTAGTAACCCTATATCGGTAAATTTGTAGTTGATTCAACCATCTTATTAGCTCCCAGTATGACAGTGTGGCCAAAAGAGCTAATGTGATTCTGAGATGCATAAATAGGGGAATCTTGAGTAGTAGAGAATTCTATTTTACCATCTGTATTTGGCACTGGTATTACTGCTGCTGGAATACTGTGTCCAATTCTGGTGACCCCAGTTCAAGAAGGATGTTGATAAATTGGAGATGGTTCAGAGAGGAGCCACAAGAACAATTAAAGGATTAGAAAACATGCCTTATAATGACAGACTCAAAGAGCTCAATCTATTTAGCTAAACAAAGAGAAGATTAAGGGGTGACTTGTTTACTCTATAAGCTTCTTCATGGTGTAGCCCATAAGGCCAGTTTGCTAGCTTGCTATATTGTACAATGTGTTTTTTCATTGGTTTGATTTATTATATTATTATTTTCTTGGGTTTTGTTTATGCTGAATTCCAGTATATGTTACTCATAATAGTTGGCTGTAACGCAGGGAACCTACAGGCCAGTATCCTGTATGATGAGCTAGAGCAAGTTAGCGTAAGTGTTTATAACCTTTGGCATAGATAAATGGCCTACTGGTAACCCCTTTTTACTTTGGGGAATTGAATGGGGAGCCGAACTGAGAATTGAATGTGTTTACCATAAGTCTGGAACAGACCAGTAACCTCAGGATACACTGCAGAACACGGAAGTCATGATTTAGGCCAAAGGCAACAGTTTCAGGGATGAGATAATCAATACTAATACATGAGATAATATGTTAACCTATAGAGTAAGTGTACCTGAAGATTTATCTGGGTGATGAAATAAAGTTTGGGCATGGCAGGTTGGGTCCTGATTAAGGCAATGTCACGACCCTATGAGAGGGCAAACAACCATGCAGGAGAGTTGCTCTTTCCTATCTTCTATCAAGCTCTCAGCTCAGCTTTGCAATATAGTTTAGCTGCTCAACACATGAACCCGATCCCTATCAACTTGGGAAGCCTGAACCATCGAATTCATTGGGCATGCCAGAGACAAGGCTGGTCCTCTGTCTCCCACTACCAGGTCTTCAGGAAAGGGTATGAGTACGCTAATTTAAGTAGTCTTTTAGAATAGAGATGTTACCACCAGGGGCCATAGAATTGTATTACTTCTTTGTGACTCTGTGTTTTATATCTTTTATTATTCTTTCATTCATTTGAATAAAGATCTTAATATTTTGGTATTGTCCTCAGTATAAGCGTTCATTGCACACAAGCTGAAGGTCCAGTCACGATGTTGAACTCTCTGAGTTTTCTAACCCTGTAGCCTGAATTGGGACAAGAACCTAAATATCTTCTGGTCAGATCATTGGCGAGCCATAATAAACTAGCCCATAAATTCAGGTCAACAATGGGGAACAAATATTTAATGATGGGCTCTTCCATCTAGCAGAGAAAAGTATAACGCGATCCAACGGTTGGAAATTGAAGCTAGACAAATTCAGGCTGGAAATAGGCATAAATTCTGTGAAATAAATTAACCATTGAAACAATTTACCAAATGTCATAGTGGATTCTCCATCACTGACAACTTTTAAATCAAGAATGGATGTTTTTTCTAAAAAATATGCTCTAGGAATGGGGTGAGTTCTATGTCCTGTGTGATACAGGACGTCAGACTAGATTATCACAATTGTCACTTCTGGCCTTGGAATCTATGAATGTATATCAAAATGAGTATCTATTTGGTTGACTGTCGATAAAATTGTTCCCTCTGAATTGATTGATCATGCCACACACAACTGAAAAGATAAGGTCTTAATTTACTCCAGTCTAAATCCAGATGAATTCCACTGAAATCAGTGGAAATGATCCTGATTTACACCACTTGCTGCAAGCAGAAGGTGGTCCCATCCGTAGATATTAAAAGTGACTTTGTGTTTTCTCATTGGTCAAATGATGGCCAGCAGGCCTTAGCGATTTCTCACTGTGGGTGATGATCAGTTTGAATCTTCTTGCAAACACTCTAAGCCTAGAATGTTAACTCTTAAACTGGCACTGAGGAGGGGAAAATGTATAGCAACGTTTTGTCAACACTCAGTAACCAAAGTCTAGACACTGGAATGTACAAATACAACTTACCAAGTAAAATAATGACACATTGTATGTGGGTTATTGATCACACCTAGAGCTGTTTGAAAATTGCAAAATCAGCTTTCACTATCATTCATTCAAATTCTGAGCAGCTGTTGAATTAAAAAAAGTTCAATAAACATTCTCATGAAGAGAATTTTGTTTGCATGAGTGTTTGGGCCATGGATGGATGTATAACCATTTTCTTACCCAAACAAGAATGTGCATATGTGAACAAGAATATTCACAACCAGCTATATCATTAGTCATTATTCAACTGTTTAAAAATTTGGCACCCAGTCAAGAAGCCAAGCACTGGAAAAAAGAGAAAGGATTGACTTGATGTTATAGCTCTGGGCTGATATGTTGCAAAGCTGTGTTCAGTTCCTGCCTAAACCATGGACTCCTTGTGCAACCTTGGCCAGGTCATTTTGTCTCTCTCTGCCCTAGTTCTTCATCTGTAAAATAAGGGTAATGATACAGTACTTGCTTTCTCCCACCCTTTTATCATATTGGTTTCTATTACGATCTGCTTCAGGTAGGTGCCATCACTTACTCTGATTATGCAGTGTCTATCACAATGAAGTCCTGATCTCAGCTGGGACTTTAGGTGCTGCAGCAATAAGAATAACAATACCATGTTACTTAGGTGACCTATCATATACTGAATGCTTTTCTAAAATATATGCCTGTGTTCTGAAGGATGTCCAACTAGATTATCACAATGGTGTCTTCTGGAATCTATATAACATAAGCAAACGGTCAATGGCCAGATTCAACAGTTTCCAAACATCTCCTAAGTTGACATTTTTTGCACAATTTTTTCATAGATTCTCATAGATTTTAAGGCCTGAAAGGACCACTATGATCATCTAGTCTGACCTCCTATATAATATAGACCACAGAACCTCCACAAAATAATACCTAGAGCAGATCTCTTAGAAAAACATCCAACCTTGATTTAAAAATGCTCAGTAATGGAAAATCCATCATGACACTTGGTAAATTGTTCCAATGGTTAATTTCTCTCAATTAGAAATTTATACTTTGTTACCAGTCTGATTTGTCTAGCTTCAACTTTAAAACATTGGATCATGTTGTATTATTGAAGAGCCCATTATGACATATTTGTTCCCCATGTAGGTACTTATAAACTGTAATCAAGTCATCCAATAACCTTCTTTTTGTGAAACTAAATAGATTGAGTTCCTTGGGTTTGTCACTATAAGGTGTGTTTTCTAATCTTTTAATCATTCTTGTGGCTCTTCTCTGAACCCTTTCCAATTTATCAACATCCTTCTTGAATTGTGGGCACCAGAACTGGACACAGTATTCCAGCAGCAGTCACACCAGTTTCAAATACAGATGGTAAAATAAAACTGTCTGCTCCTACTCAAGGTTTCCCTGTTTATGCATCCCAGGAATATATTTGCTGATTATCCCATGATTATGTATCCCCAATGTTTAAATATTTAGTAAATTTGTAATAATAACCATTTTTTTGCAAATGATTCATGACTAGAAACAACACTGAAGTTCATTAGATAATTTATATGCAACAACCCAGCCAGTTCTAAATATACCTTGTCATATGGCAAGCACTTTGTTAGTTAATGTGGAAATCCATATTACTAATTTTTCCCTTAATAAGGCAGGTAGTGCCACATGGTTCAAAATATACTAAAAATAGTATAGGACCAAATCCTCAGCAGATGTAATAGTCATTGCTCTATTAAAGCCAAGGGTGCTGAGCTGCTTTCCACCAGCAAAGGATCTGTATCACATGGTATAATAAAGTTTAACTCTCCCATTCTGGGATTCATGGAAGAAGTCAGGCAGTGCCAGAAACGATTAACTGTAGTTGGTTGTCTGTTTGATCATCTTTGTACCTCAATTATAACTGCAGAGTCAAGTCTAACAATAGGCTCTCTAATTTCTTTATTGGCGTGCAAAGTTTGCACAGTAAATATTCTCTCACATTGCATTTTTTCCCTTCTTCTAACAAACTCTCAAAGCAAACGTTCAGAAATAAACAGAAATTGAATGGACGGTTATTATCCAAACCATGTTAATTCCGCTCCCGGCTCACTTTATACGGCACAAAATGCGTGTCTTATGATGCCTGGTGAAGTGTGGAAACCCATCACTGAAATGAGTCTGAGCCACGTATTTCAGAGACCAAGTTAGTTTGCAAACTGAACTTCCCTACGGCTTAAGGGTGTCCAGATGCGGTGCTCCCATTTCATCCCTTATAGCAGCCCCGAGTCTTAAAGCTCACGGGGAAAACTCCCATTGACTTAAGTGGGGCTAGGATTTCACTCCAGATCTAGATCTGATCTCCCCAAAGCTTGGGTGGGGCAGAGGGAACTTTGGATCCAGCGTTCTGGGTTTGAGACCATTTGTAATGAAATTAGAATGATGTATAAGAATAGCCACTCAAAGATGGGGCTGGCACAATCCCAGGCATCCATCTGTGGGCTCCATGGAGAGATTCCAATTGATTTCAAGGGGCTTTGGGTCCGGCTCTGTTCACAAATCCCCAGTCTGCACAGGTAAATTTGAAACACACAATTATGTTTGTACCCTTTTTTAAAGATCTCCCCCCTGACATAATTTAGGGTGCATTTCTGCAGCTGTCTCTCAGTCATAGCATTATCAATTCAGATTATTCCCTAATCACATTGGTGGCTTGTTCCAATCACAGTTAACAGAGAAATGCATTTGCAGATAAATACAGACATGCCAAATATTTTGGAATCTGTTAATGAATAACAACACAACATTGTATGTTTCTCTCTTGAACACAGGCTAGTAAACTCAACCTCAAGTTTCTTGAGAGTGTAATGACTTTATTTCCTCCATTAAAAAAAGTGTGTGTTTTGGAGGGGTGCGGAAGAGGGTAGTTCTGATTGTGGGTGGTATGTTTTTGGTTTTGTTTCGTTTTCCTTATGTTTCCTGAACATCTTGATCTGACAACAATCCACTGCTATTTGACATGCTGCATCAGTGACTATTTCAGGCAGTTGTGAAACAGAGGAGCAAAGTCAAGGAAATTCAAAAAGACATTATTTCTATTTTTTATGTCATGTCTTGAAAAAGATGGGAGGGGGGAATCAAACAAGCAGAAGAAGATTCTTTAGTGAGTAGTGTTCTGTAGAGATGCCTTTATTTATCATTTGTTATTATGTATTTAGAAATATCTCAGAAGCACCTGATGGACCCCAATCAGGATTGTGAGACAGTCTTACTAGCTGAATCCAGTTATTTCATACTACCTAAATAATCAGACACTCAGGACAATTGAAGCCTCATTAGGCATCCCCACCTTGGGACAATTTGTCATGGGGCTCAGATTGTTTCCTAGTGCTCCCCTATCTGTTTGCCTGGATCCACCTTTTATATCTTTGTCTTGTACTTTTAAGTTCTTTGGGACAGGGTCTGTCTTTTTGACTGTGTTTGTACAAAGCCTAGCAGAATGGAGTCCTGATTCTTTATTGGGGCTCCTAGGTGCTACCACACTACAACAGTAATAGTAGTCAGGCCAGACTGTAAGTGGGGGTAAATCAATTAATGATTTCTGGCATCGATTCCCTTCACACACACACACACACACAACACCTTCAGTTTGTGAACAGTGCTGGCAAATTTGTAAATTTTGTCCTGTTGTTTATGATCAGCTCAATTCAGAACATGCCACTGGTTCTGGGGGATGTTCATGGTGGCACAGTGTACACTAGACCTGGGCAATATTTTGCAGCCAAAACTTTTTTTTAGCAAAAAAAAATGCAGATTTGGTGACACCGAAATGTTTTGCAAATTCACGTTAGTTTTGCTGACGTATTTCAGTTGAAATGTTTTGTTTTGACATTTTCTACATGAAAAGCTTTGATTTTTCAGTTTGCTTCAGTTTTAAATTTTTTGGTTATTTAAAATAAATGATCAAAAACATTTTAAAATAGCCAAAATCAAAATGAAATGTTCTGATTTCATCAAAATGATATATGTGGTTTGACTCAAAATGACTTTTCAACTTTTCTATTTGCCAGAAATTGCATACAAAAAACTGCTTTTGTTTCAACCCAAAGCTATCTATCTATCTATCAGCATTGTCAGTAAACCAACAAATCCATTATTCATATAACTTTCTTGCACACCAATGTCATGCCAACCTTTCAAGAGCTAAGAAAACTATTGGCAGTTCTGCATGAATTTTGGGGTCTCCAAGGACATTTGCTTTTGGCTTCAGTTCTCTTGGCTTTACAACCATTGTATTGCACTTTGAGTCACCTGCTTGAATAAACCCCAAAACTCTAAGTGAAACTCCATCAAAACCACAGAGTCTTATGAGGTTCCAGGTCAAAACCATGGGTTTCAATATCACGAATTTACCACAAGTTTGCTCGAAACTGAGTCCAAGGTAGCTCCAAATAGTCATGAATATTTTGGTGAATCTTGCCAATATTCCAACTTTGTCACAGAAACCAAGTTTTATTTTTCACCCGGGCTCTATGTGAAAATATATGCAGCTCTAGAAAACATAGGGGAAAGTGGCATAATTGAGGCCAGAAACCATGATGACATTCAAAAACTTGGCATAGGAGTTGGAGAGAGAGAGAGAGAGGGTGAATTGATCATGAGTAATGCAATGTGGAGCACCTCTCCCTGCCCTTTCAGAGGCTGATTACATGATCAGTCTGATGTGCAAAATTCCTTGTCTCTTTCAGCAGCAAGATTCTGGCAGACTGAATCAACCCCTTGGTACAGCAAGGTCAATATCTTGCCTTCTGCAGCAGCCAACCCTATTCTGGACTAGGGAGCTAGTCATATACATACTATAAGTAGAAGTGGTATTGAACATAGACAGTGTGGTCCTGGGGGCTGTGGAGAACAACGAAGAAGATGTCATTCATGCCACAAGGAATTAAAATATTAAAAGGTTTGATCCTCTACAGTAGAAGTTTTACCCGAGTAGACACTTCAGGATGTCTTAAATTCTATACAGTGGGTCAATTGAGAGGTGATGTTTAAACTAGTGGAAAATACGCTCCCTTAGACCTACTTCCAACCACCTGGAAAAGTATGTATGTCTGTTATTACATCCTTCCTGCACCAATGTCAGTGCACAGGGCAGACACTGGTCTCTTCCATTCCTCTCTGTCATTTTCTGCTGCTTTCGTTTGCTCTATAGCATTGAGATTAAGTAAGAACCCTTAGGAGACAGGACAGAATAAAGTTTCTCTTGGGTGTCACTGTGTTCTGAGAGCATAGAATCATAGAATCATAGAATATCAGGGTTGGAAGGGACCTCAGGAGGTCATCTAGTCCAACCCCCTGCTCAAAGCAGGACCTATCCCCAATCAAATCATCCCAGCCAGGGCTTTGTCAAGCCTGACCTTAAAAACTTCTAAGGAAGGAGATTCCACCACCTCCCTAGGTATCGCATTCCAGTGTTTCACCACCCTCCTAGTGAAAAAGTTTTTCTAATATCCAACCTAAACCTCCCCCACTGCAACTTGAGACCATTACTCCTTGTCCTGTCCTCCTCTACCACTGAGAATAGTCTAGAACCATCCTCTTTGGAACCACCTCTCAGGTAGTTGAAAGCAGCTATCAAATCCCCCCTCATTCTTCTCTTCTGCAGACTAAACAATCCCAGTTCCCTCAGCCTCTCCTCATAAGTCATGTGTTCCAGTCCCCTAATAATTTTTGTTGCCCTTCACTGGACTCTCTCCAATTTATCCACATCCTTCTTGTAGTGTGGGGCCCAAAACTGGACACAGTACTCCAGATGAGGCCTCACCAATGTCGAATAGAGGGGAACGATCACGTCCCTCGATCTGCTCGCTATGCTCCTACTTATACATCCCAAAATGCCATTGGCCTTCTTGGCAACAAGGGCACACTGCTGACTCATATCCAGCTTCTCATCCACTGTAACCCCTAGGTCCTTTTCCGCAGAACTGCTGCCTAGCCATTTGGTCCCTAGTCTGTAGCTGTGCATTGGGTTCTTCCGTCCTAAGTGCAGGACTCTGCACTTGTCCTTGTTGAACCTCATCAGATTTCTTTTGGCCCAATCCTCCAATTGGAGCAACCAAGCAGTTGGTTTCCATTTGACTGCTTCATGTGAGTGCTTGTTTTGGCAACTGGAGTACATGCCCCAAATCTGTCCCGTGCTTCCCTTCTGATTCTGGTGGAAATGAGCTGCTGGTTGATGATCTCTCAGATCTCTTTGCTGGTGAGAAAGTTTTTCCAACGAATGCCCAGAATCTTTCATAGGCACTTCATTGTAGAAGACATCCAGTTTTCTCTCCAATGTTTTAGCAGCTCTCTAGCTATTGCAGCAATATGGGGGTTAGGCTACATGACCCTTGTGGTCCCTCCTAATCCTGTAGTTCTGTGACTATGTTAGCACCAAGATTATATTTGACTTGAAAAGTAGGACAACTTCACACATCTTTTTATATCCTTCGGTTAGTTACTTCGCTTACTGTACTTGGCTCAGCTTGACCCAAAGCTCACGGACGCTAATGGGAATCTTTCTTTTGACGTCCCTGGACTGCAGACCAGGACCCCATAGTGAGTTACAGCAAATTAGACTCAGTGGGTGAAATTCACAGATGATGTGAAAGGATCACGTGAGTTACACAGCAGTAAATGGGCAAGAGGCTGAGTGATTCTAAGGAGAGCAAAGAGAACGTAAGTGATGTCACGTACATTGTGAAGAGCCAAAATAAAGTATAATTTGCCCTCACCTCTGAATTTTATCCAATGATTCTCATTTACACTGGTAAAAATTCAGAATAACTCCACTAAAGCCAATGGAATTATTCTGGATTTAACATGGATCTAGTTAAAAGCAGAGCAGACATTTATTATTATTATTTTATTATAAGCACTGGCAATATAACATTTATAATAACTACTTGGGATACGACCGAGAGCTCTCCCACCTGCACAAAATGTGTTCGAAGAAGGAATTGAAAGAAAAGCTAAACTCTGGGCACTAAAATCCGTATATAAAATCCAAGTATAACAATTAAGTTGCATAGTAGATCAAAAATAATCTTACATCTACTTTTATATTTATAAATGATCTATAAACATGCACACGTGTACGGATACACATTGCAACATATTTGCATACCCGTATATATTTATAATGTATAACTTCAAAAATGGCCCAATCGATTTTTTTTTATGTTAAATAAAAAACCCCAACACAACCCTCACTCACAGCCTCTGTTCCAGCCCGAAGCTCATTTTTACAGCAGAAAATAACGGTGTATAATGAAAATGCTGACACCACCTTAACTATAGAGGGGCTAGCAGGCAGTGATCTAATAAATAATGTGGGGAAAATTTTACACTTCAAGGAAATTACATGTTCAGCCATCTTTAGGATATCTGGGCCATGAAGGGTGGGGATTAGGTGTCTTTGACAAGTGTAACAAACTCGTGACTGCTAGAAGGCAGGGAATGAATTACAAGGGCTGAGTGAAAGTTTCATAATCACCTAGCATAGGTAAAAATATTATGTTTATTTTGGGGCTGGGTAAGGCATAGATGAATAGGGGGCATGGACTCCGGATTGTATTAACCCCACATAACTCCCCAAATGGTAAAAGGTAGTTAGATACATTGTCCCAAATAAAGTGCCATCCGCATGTGCATGGGGGTGAGAATTTATTTTCATTCTTCACACCAAGTAAACATGGCTTTAGTGGACAGTGGAAATACAGTTCACGCTCATAAAAGAGAGGCCTGTATTTTCATATGCTCTAATGATGACTAAGGGCCCAATTATTTAGAAGTATTCCAGTGCCTAATTCCCACTGATTTCAATGTGAGTTAGGTAACTAAATGGCTTTAAAATCTATCCCTAAAGCTCCAATTTTTCACTGATACATCTATTTTCCCCATCCACCCTCTTTATCTGTCTTGTCTGTTTAGAATGTAGGGTCTTGAGGGCAGGGACTGTCCCTCACTATGTGTTTCTACCGTGTCTAGCGGAATGGGGTCCTGGTCACGTTTGGGGAAACTGGGTACACTAATAATAATAAAATAACCTTTGCAGGCCATGGGGCCCATTTGTGTGGCTTTCACTGCAGGACCAGGTGTAGAGAATGGCTGAGAAAGAATTGCATGCTAGACATGCAGGAAGGAGGAAGAGGAACGGGCTTCTTCCAGAGCCCCCTCCTCTGAACTTTGTTTTAAGGGAGAAATTTGCAGACGAGAGTCCTAATGGACAGGCACCCTTTCAGTTCTTGGGTATCGTGTTGTACCCAGCCCATGATAACTGGTGTTTTACCATTTATAGGCTCTTTGGTGACATATAGGAAATGAGTTCAAACATCTCAGCCTCATTCCTAGATGAAAGAAATCCACATCCCATAATGATGACCCTCATGAGGTGCTAGTTGGTAACGTTGCTGTTGGTAGTGTCTGTAGGGAGGCCAACAAATGAACAGGTATGGAAACTGACCAAACATTTCACTCACAGAGGTTCCCTCCAGGTCAAGATTGAGGCAGATGCCAGGGGTGAGATGGGGGTAGCTCAGGTTGGCACTTGTTGGGACAGTTCCTATCTAACCTCTCACTCTTAGGTGTTTCCAAAGTGCCTACCACTAGGGTGTCTAAGCCCCTGTTTTGTGGTTAGAAAGATAACTTCATTTTTCAGGACTGTCAATCTGGCACCTTTCCCAAAAAAGAAAGAGTTTGTGTGTGTCCCTTTTGCACCCCACCAACTCCCCTTCCCAAGAACCAAAGCCGAAATAACCCCCATCTCAAGCAAAACCGTGTCCTGTCTTGGGTTATTAATAAACCTGTTAAAGAACATCTCTGCCCCTTTACCCAAGCATTCCTAGGACTTTGCTTGCCTTCTTCTGGAATGTCACTTCTAATATATGCAAATGCTTGTGGTTGGGCAGAACACTAAGTCATAGATATCTAGCTAATTTTTTTTCTCTGTTTCAAATTCCATCATCTTATTTATTATTTATATCAGTCATGGCTACAAGAAATACAGTAGATTATGGGGAGCAAAAAAAACTTCTTGGCTCATAAATTTGCTTGCCATTGTCCCAGAAAATTAGATTTGTGCTTTACAATATAGTGTTGGCAAAAATCCTACAATTGACAGGAAATAGACTAGATGATTTAATACAATACAAAAGAGGTGAAATTCTAGACCGCTGACATCAATGGGAGTTTTGCCATTGGCTTCAATGGGGCCAGGATTTCATCCAAGGACTATCTTTAATTCCTATGATACTATGACAATCCCATTGCCAGTCAAATTACTCCAGTCCCATTTTTTTCAACTGAATAAAATAAGTGAAAATCTTTCATCCCAATATTTTGGCTGCTAGAATGCCCTATTATGAACATTCAATTAATTTAAAAAGTCTGCATGTCTACATAGCTAGACATAGAGCTTTTCAGTGGCAGGTAATGGCATGATTGTTTAAGACACTTAAAATAACGTGACACCAATTTATTACCATTAGAACTAAAGCCTTTGGAAAAGACCCTAAGCATTTTGCTAACATTGATATGTCAATCCTTTATTTGAAGGATGGCACGTCTGAATCCCACCACAGCCTTAATTAACAGAGAATAATTAGCATCATTTTCCCAGCTGTGAATTTGAGATTTTTTTTTCCAACGGAATCCATTGATTGATAATTAAGGAGGAGTTAGTTGTAATAAAACTCCCGGTATTGCAATTTCTAATTGGCCTTTAAGGACATTTTACAGTTACAGTTACTTTGTTCCAGGCGTTTTCTGCCTTTTGAACAGCTTTAATAAGGAATTCTTTCTCAATACAGTTAAAGTGATGTAGCTGAGAAGGGAAAGCCATGGTAATGCTGCATATATGAATGAACGACAGCATACAATCTAGTACATTTGGTTTGGTTGGGTATTAATTGGTGCTGGGTGAACATAAAAAGTTGTGAGGCTTGCTGTGAATAACCCAAGAATTTGGATGCTTATCCAAGCTTTTGAGTCTGCCAATAAAACCAAGATCCTGCCAAGATTTACATATGTGCTTAACTTAACTCACTGTTAAAAGAAAAGGAGGACTTGTGGCACCTTAGAGACTAACAAATTTATTTGAGCATAAGCTTTCGTGAGCTACAGCTCACTTCATCGGATGCATTCAGTGGAAAATACAGTGGGGAGATTTATATACATAGAGAACATGAAACAATGGGTGTTACCATACACACTGTAACGAGAGTGATAAGGTAAGGTGAGCTGTTACCAGCAGGCGAGCGGGGGGGGGGAAAACCTTTTGTAGTAATAATCAAGGTGGGCCATTTCCAGCAGTTGACAAGAACGTGTGAGGAACAGTGCAGGGGGGATGGAGGGGGGGAAATAAACATGGTGAAATAGTTTTACTTTGTGTAATGACCCATCCACTCCCTGTCTCTATTCAAGCCTAAGTTAATTGTATCCAGTTTGCAAATTAATTCCAATTCAGCAGTCTTTCGTTGGAGTCTGTTTTTGAAGTTTTTTTGTTGAAGAATTGCAACTTTTAGGTCTGTAATCGAGTGACCAGAGAGACTGAAGTGTTCTCCAACTGGTTTTTGAATGTTATAATTCTTGACATCTGATTTGTGTCCATTGATTCTTTTACATAGAGACTGTCCAGTTTGGCCAATGTACATGGCAGAGGGGCATTGCTGGCACATGATGGCATATATCACATTGGTAGATGTGCAGGTAAACAAGCCTCTGATAGTGTGGCTGATGTGATTATGCCCTATGATGATGTCCCCTGAATAGATATGCGGACACAGTTGGCAATGGACTTTGTTGCAAGGATAGGTTCCTGGGTTAGTGGTTCTGTTGTGTGGTGTGTGGTTGCTAGTGAGTATTTGCTTCAGGTTGGGGGGCAGTCTGTAAGCAAGGACTGGCCTGTCTCCCAAGATCTGTGAGAGTGATGGGTCATCCTTCAGGATAGGTTGTAGATCCTTGATGATCCGTTGGAGAGGTTTTAGTTGGGGGCTGAAGGTGATGGCTAGTGGCGTTCTGTTATTGTCTTTGTTGGGCCAGTCCTGTAGTAGGTGACTTCTGGGAACCCTTCTGGCTCTGTCAATCTGTTTCTTCACTTCAGCAGGTGGGTATTGTAGTTGTAAGAATGCTTGATAGAGATCTTGTAGGTGTTTGTCTCTGTCTGAGGGGTTGGAGTAAATGCGGTTGTATCATAGAGCTTGGCTGTAGACGATGGATCGTGTGGAGTGGTCTGGATGAAAGCCGGAGGCAAGTAGGTAGGCATAACAGTTAGTACTTGTTCGGTATAGGGTGGTGTTTATGTGAACATTGATTATTAGCACCATAGTGTCCAGGAAGTGGATCTCTTGTGTGGACTGGTCCAGGCTGAGATGGATGGTGGGATGGAAATTGTTGAAATCCTGGTGGAATTCCTCAAGGGCTTCTTTTCCATGGGTCCAGATGATGAAGATGTCATCAATATAGCCCAAGTAGAGTAGGGGCATTAGGGGACGAGAGCTGAGGAAGGGTTGTTCTAAGTCTGCCATAAAAATGTTGGCATACTGTGGGGCCATGCGGGTACCCATAGCAGTGCCGCTGATTTGAAGGTATACATTGTCCCCAAATGTGAAATAACTATGGGTGAGGACAAAGTCACAAAGTTCAGCCACCAGGTTTGCCGTGACATTATTGGGGATACTGTTCCTGACGGCTTGTAGTCCATCTTTGGGTATGTCTACACTACGAAAATTAGGTCGAATTTATAGAAGTCAGTTTTGTAGAAAGCGTTTTTATACAGTTGATTGTGTGTGTCGCCACACAAATGCTCTAAGTGCATGTAGTCGGTGGAGTGTGTCCACAGTACTGAGGCAAGCGTCAACTTCAAGAGTCTTGCACTATGGGTGGCTATCCCACAGTTCCCGCAGTCTCTGCCGCCCATTTGAATTCTGGGTAGAAATCCCAGTGCCTGATGGGGCTAAAACATTGTCGCGGGTGGTTCTGGGTACATCTCGTCAGGCCCCCGTTCCCTCCCTCCCTTCGTGAAAGCAAGGGCAGACAATCGTTTTGTGCCTTTTTTCTTGAGTTACCTGTGCAGACGCCATACCACGGCAAGCATGGAGCCCGCTCAGCAAACCGTCACCGTATGTCTCCTGGGTGTTGGCAGACGTGGTACTGCATTGCTACACAGCAGCAGTTTATTGTCTTTTGGCAGCAGACAGTGCAGTACCATCTGGTAGCCATCGTCGACGTAGTCCTGGGTGCTCTTTTAACCAGGAGCCCAGGCAAACATGGGAGTGACTCAGCCAGGTCATTTCCCTTGTTTCGTCTCGTGGCGATTCAGTCCCGCACTGTCTTTTAATCTGCAGCTAGCAGAAGATGATGGCCAGTAGTCATACTGCACTGTCTTCTGCCGAGCACCCAGGAGATGAAGATGGCTAGCAGTCGTACCGCACAGTCTGCTGCTAGCAAGGTGTGTAAAGATAGATGAAGTGGCTCAAAACAAGAAATAGACCAGATTTGATTTGTATTCATTTTCTCCTCCCTCCCTCCCTCTGTGAAATCAACGGCCTGCTAAACCCAGTTTTGAGTTCTATCCTTGAGATTTTGAGTTCTATCCTTGAGGGGGCCATTCAGTTTCTCGCAAAGCCACCCCCTTTGTTGATTTTAATTCCCTGTAAGAAAACCCTGTAAGCCATGTCGTCAGTCGCCCCTCCCTCCGTCAGGGCAACGGCAGACAATCGTTCCGCGCCTTTTTTCTGTGCGGACGCCATACCAAGGCAAGCTTGGAGCCCGCTCAGATCACTTTGGCAATTAGGAGCACATTAAACACCACGCGCATTATCCAGCAGTATATGCAGCACCGGAACCTGGCAAAGCAAAACCGGGTGAGTAGGCGATGTCAGCGCGGTGACATGAGTGATGAGGACATGGACACAGACTTCTCTCAAAGCACGGGCCCTGCCAATGTGGGCATCATGGTGCTAATGGGGCAGGTTCATGTGGTGGAACGCCGATTCTGGGCTCGGGAAACAAGCACAGACTGGTGGGACCGCATAGTGTTGCAGGTCTGGGATGATTCCCAGTGGCTGCGAAACTTTTGCATGCATAAGGGCACTTTCATGGAACTTTGTGACTTGCTTTCCCCTGCCCTGAGGTGCAAGAATACCAAGAGGAGAGCAGCCCTCACAGTTGAGAAGCGAGTGGCAATAGCCCTGTGGAAGCTTGCAAGGCCAGACAGCTACCGGTCAGTCGGGAATCAATTTGGAGTTGGCAAATCTACTGTGGGGGCTGTTGTGATGCAAGTAGCCAACGCAATCAAAGATCTGCTGATATCAAGGGTAGTGACCCTGGGAAATGTGCAGGTCATAGTGGATGGCTTTGCTGCAATGGGATTCCCTAACTGTGGTGGGGCCATAGACGGAACCCATATCCCTATCTTGGCACCGGAGCACCAAGCACCAAGCCGGCGAGTACATAAACCGCAAGGGGTACTTTTCAATAGTGCTGCAAGCACTGGTGGATCACAAGGGACGTTTCACCGACGTCAACGTGGGATGGCTGGGAAAGGTACATGACGCTCACATCTTCAGGAACTCTGATCTGCTTCAAAAGCTGCAGGAAGGGACTTTATTCCCAGAGCAGAAAATAACCGTTGGGGATGTTGAATGCCTATAGTTCTCCTTGGGGACCCAGCCTACCCCTTAATGCCACGGCTCATGAAGGCATACACAGGCAGCCTGGACAGTAGTTAGGAGCTGTTCAACTACAGGCTGCACAAGTGCAGAATGATGGTAGAATGTGCATTAGCCGTTTAAAAGCGCGCTGGTGCAGTTTACTGACTCGGTTAGACTTCAGCGAAACCAATATTCCCACTGTTATTTCTGCTTGCTGTGCGCTCCACAATATCTGTGAGAGTAAGGGGGAAACATTTATGGCGGGGTGGGAGGTTGAGGCAAATTGTCTGGCTGCTGGTTACGCACAGTCAGACACCAGGGTGGTTAGAAGAGCACAGGAGGGCGCGGTGCGCATCACAGAAGCTTTGAAAACCAGTTTCATGAGTGGCCAGGCTACGGTGTGAAAGTTCTGTTTGTTTCTCCTTGATGAAACCCCCCGACCCTTGCTTCACTCTACTTCCCTGTAAGCTAACCACCCTCCCCTCCTCCCTTCGATCACCGCTTGCAGAGGCGATAAAGTCATTGTTGTTTCACATTCATGCATTCTTTATTCATTCATCACACAAATAGAGGGATAACTACCAAGGTAGCCCAGGAGGGGTGGTGGAGGAGAGAAGCACTAGGAGGGGTGGTGGAGGAGGGAAGGACAAGGCTACACAGCACTGTAAAGGTTTAAAACTTTAAAACTTTTTGAATGCCAGCCTTCTGTTGCTTGGGCAATCCTCTGGGGTGGAGTGGCTGGGAGGCCGGAGGCCCCCCCACCACGTTCTTGGACGTCTGGGTGAGGAGGCTATGGAACTTGGGGAGGAGGGTGGTTTGTTACACAGGGGCTGTAGCGGCAGTCTGTGCTCCTGCTGCCTTTCCTGCAGCTCAACCATACGCTGGAGCATATGAGTTTGATCCTCCAGCAGCCTCAGCATTGAATCCTGCATCCTCTCATCACACTGCCACCACCTTTCAGCTTCAGCTCTCTCTTCAGCCCGCCACTTAGTCTCTTCAGCCTGCCACCTCTCCTCCCGGTCATTTTGTGCTTTCCTGCACTCTGACATTGTCTGTCTCCACGCATTCATCTGTGCTCTGTCAGTGTGGGAGGACAGCATGAGCTCAGAGAACATTTAATCACGAGTGCATTTTTTTCGCCTTCTAATCTTCGCTAGCCTCTGGAAAGGAGAAGATCCTGTGATCCTTGAAACACATGCAGCTGGTGGAGAAAAAAAAAGGGACAGTGGTATTTAAAAAGACACATTTTATAGAATCATAGAATCATAGAATATCAGGGTTGGAAGGGACCTCAAAGCAGGACCAATCCCCAATTTTTCCCTCAGATCCCTGTTCTGGGTTTACAGAACAATGGGTACACTCTTTCACAGTAAACCTTGCTGTTAACATTACATACATAGCACATGTGCTTTCGTTCCAAGGTCGCATTTTGCCTCCCCCCCGTGCGTGGCTAGCCCCTTCCCCTCTCCCCTCCCCGTGGCTAACAGCGGGGAACATTTCTGTTCAGCCACAGGCAAACAGCCCAGCAGGAACGGGCACCTCTGAATGTCCCCTTAAGAAAAGCACCCTATTTCAGCCAGGTGACCATGAATGATATCACTCTCCTGAGGATAACAGAGAGATAAAGAACGGATGCTGTTTGAACGCCAGCAAACATACACTGCAATGCTTTGTTCTATAATGATTCCCGAGTACGTGCTACTGGCCTGGAGTGGTAAAGTATCCTACCATGGTGGATGGAATAAGGCTGCCCTCCCCAGAAATCTTTTGCAAAGGCTTTGGGAGTATATCCAGGAGAGCCATGAAGGACAGGGCAAATTAATCAGTAAACATGCTTGCTTTTAAACCATGTATAGTATTTTAAAAGGTACACTCACCAGAGGTCCCTTCTCCGCCTGGCGGGTCCAGGAGGCAGCCTTGGGTGGGTTCGGGGGGTATTGGCTCCAGGTCCAGGGTGAGAAACAGTTCCTGGCTGTCGGGAAAGCTGGTTTCTCCGCTTGCTTGCTGTGAGCTATCTACAACCTCATCATCATCATCTTCCTCGTCCCCAAAACCTGCTTCCGTGTTGCCTCCATCTCCACTGAAGGAATCAAACAACATGGCTGGGGTAGTGGTGGCTGAACCCCCTAAAATGGCATGCAGCTCATCATAGAAGCGGCATGTTTGGGGCTTGGACCCAGAGTGGCCGTTCACCTCTCTGGTTTTCTGGTGGGCTTGCCTCAGCTCCTTAAGTTTCACGCAGCATTGCTTCGGGTCCCTGTTATGGCCTCTGTCCTTCATGCCCTGGGAGATTTTGACAAATGTTTTGGCATTTCGAAAACTGGAACTGAGTTCTGATAGCACGGATTCCTCTCCCCGTACAGCGATCAGATCCCGTACCTCCTGTTCGGTCCATGCTGGAGCTCTTTTGCGATTCTGGGACTCCATCGTGGTCACCTCTGCTGATGAGCTCTGCATGGTCACCTCTGCTGATGAGCTCTTCATGGTCACCTGCAGCTTGCCACACTGGCCAAACAGGAAATTGAAATTCAAAAGTTTGCGGGCCTTTTCCTGTCTACCTGATCAGTGCATCTGAGTTGAGAGTCCTGTCCAGAGCGGTCACAATGGAGCACTCTGGGACAGCTCCTGCAGGCCAATACCGTCTAATTGCATCCACAGTACCCCAAATTCGACCCAGCAAGGCCGATTTCAGCGCTAATCCCCTTGTCAGGGGTGGAGTAAGGAAATCAATTTTAAGAGCCCTTTAGGTAAAAAAAAAAAGGGCTTCGTCGTGTGGACGAGTGCAGGGTTAAATCGATTGAACGCTGCTAAATTCAAGCTCAACTCCTAGTGTAGACCAGGGCTTTGTGTGAAATGTTGGTGTAGAGGGCTTCTACATCCATAATGGCTAGGATGGTGTTTTCAGGAAGATCACTGATGGATTGTAGTTTCCTCAGGAAGTCAGTGGTGTCTCGAATATAGCTGGGAGTGCTGGTAGCATAGGGCCTGAGGAGGGAGTCTACAGACAATCCTGCTGTCAGGGTGCCAATGCCTGAGATGATGGGGCATCCAGGATTTCCAGGTTTATGGATCTTGGGTAGCAGATAGAATACCCCAGGTCAGGGTTCCAGGGGTGTGTCTGTGCGGATTTGTTCTTGTGCTTTTTCAGGGAGTTTCTTGAGCAAATGGTGTAGTTTCTTTTGGTAACCCTCAGTGGGATCAGAGGGTAATGGCTTGTAGAAAGTGGTGTTGGAGAGCTGCCGAGCAGCCTCTTGTTCATATTCCGATCTCTTCATGATGACGACAGCACCTTCTTTGTCAACGTTTTTGATTATGATGTCAGAGTTATTTCTGAGGCTGTGGATGGCATTGTATTCTGCACGGCCGAGGTTATGGGGCAAGTGATGCTGCTTTTCCACAATTTCATCCCATGCACATTGGCAGAAGCACTCTATGTAGAAGTCCAGTTGTTGTTTCGACCTTCAGGAGGAGTCCACCCAGAATCCTTCTTTTTGTAGTCTTGGTAGGAAGGTCTCTGTGGGTTAGTATGTTGTTCAGAGGTGTGTTGGAAATATTCCTTGAGTCTGAGACATCAAAATAGGATTCTAGGTCACCACAGAACTGTATCATGTTCGTGGGGGTGGAGGGGCAGAAGGAGAGGCCCTGAGATAGGACAGAATCTTCTGCTGGGCTAAGAGTATAGTTGGATAGATTAACAATATTGCTGGGTGGGTTAAGGGAACCACTGTTGTGGCCCCTTGTGGCATGTAGTAGTTTAGATAGTTTAGTGTTCTTTTTCTTTTGTAGAGAAGCAAAGTGTGTGTTGTAAATGGCTTGTCTAGTTTTTGTAAAGTCCAGCCACGAGGAAGTCCTGTTGGCTTCACAGGAACAACTCACAGTGCATATAATTATACACGTCTAAATCTTTGCAGAATGGTCACCTGGGCTGGAAATCTCATAGGATCTCAAATCTCATGCTCAGGTCAAGGCATGTTGGGTTATTTCATTTTTCCAGCCAGGCCATAACGATTGCTAGAACTGTGTCTGCCAAGGCATTCTGGAACGTTCTTCTCCAATTGAAAAATGGTTGAAAAATGGTATGTTTTGTGATTTATTTTTGAACCCCAAATTTGGATATGGTAAGTTTTTTTTATTCCCTTCTTCTTCCTTTTTAAAAGAAAGAAAGAAAGAAAGAAAACCCTGAAGAGTGAAATTTTGGGGATTCTTCAAAAGGATTTTCATTGAAAAATTGGAACATTGAAAATGTACATTTTAAAAATAAAACCATTTTTCATTGAAAAGCGTTGTGAACAAAAATTTCCAACCAAATCTACCCATGCATGAACCAACCAGTTCAGCGGCATAGGCAAATATAACAGTCCTAGCTGGAAAAGATTCAATTCAGGTTTGGTTTAAGTTTTCAAAAACCTTTGTGGGGTCAGTTCTTATTTTATTTTTTTTATTTTTTCTTTATCCACCCCCTTTCCTAGCACCTTCTTAAAATCTAATCCACAATGTTTAAGCAACTTGGGTGAAATCCTGGTCCCAATGCAAACAAGTTAGAGTTTTGCCATTGATTTTAAGGGGACCAGGATTTCACCTCTTATATCCCAAAGACAATTTGGCCAAATGATAATTGTACCTTAGCTTACATGCTACCTCATGTTCGTATTAACAACATGCTTTTTCTTCCACTGCCTCCTCTCTCTGGCCTCTTCTATACCCACCTGTTGCAACTTTTCCCTGATTAGGTGGTAAGCATTTTGGGCAGGGACTGCCTTTTATTTTAGGGCTGTATGGCACTCATCACAATGGAGCCTGATCCTGACTCAGGCTTCTGGGTTATATCAAATATTGAAATATTATTGTTAAACAGAGATTTAGGAACTAAGGGGCAAATTTTTACCTCCAGCATAACACCTGATTGTGGTCAGTGCAGTGTGAATTGGGGGATCAGCATAGGAAGTAGTTGTGGACAGAATCAGAGTTGCAATTCAATGTGACTCAGAGCACAGAACAATGATTTAGCCATTCTATAGCAGCAGCCTTGGCCCACTACATTCAGCTATGAGATACTATGGTGATGTGGGTGTAACCCATGTCTGCTGGGTGTGGGACTCAGTCCTCATCTAATGGCACCAAGACAACTTAGAGATTAATGAGTCTGCTGTAGCCTTAGCTAAAAGCCATGTGCAGTAGAGGCTCATGTGCTAAATTTCAGAAATCCTAAATTCAATCCAGCCCACTGATAACTGGTGCAGGCTCATCCAGGCTATCACCTGGGAAGTCTCTGAAGCTCAGAACACGTTTCCTCAGCTAGGGGAAGTATGTAAACCATGCCTGCTGGGTGTGGTACTCTGTCTCCCTCTAGTGGCACTGAGACCCCTGGATTTTAGTTCAGGTAGTAGAGGTTCATGCACTAAGCTTCAGAGGTCCAAGGTTTGATCTTGCCCACCGACAACTGGGTTCTGTCAGTGTTACACGGGCAGCGCAGGAATAGGACACAATAGGAGAGTCTTGGCTGGTGGCCTAACACATTTCACAGATCCGAAATGTAGATTTTATTCATGCATTCTATGAAGTCTGATATATTTGAAAATATTTGAAACATTTGAAAATGTTATGGGCATAAAAGCCACTCTAATACCGAGCTCTTTTCCCACTAGCTATTGACATCTACAGAGCCTGTCTGCCTCTTCCTTCTACCGCCCACGTGTAACATGTCTTCTTGCTAGAGTGGTGAAAACTGGAGATGCGTGATCACAATTTCACGTTGATCTTTAAAGATCACATCAGCTCAGTCCCTTCATCTTAGGCATGCTACACAGCTGCAATGCTAGCTCTCCTAAGTGGATGTCAGCTTGCGTATCCTTGACTTTGTTACGTCTTGGCTAGACTAATGCAGCTATCTCTCTTTGGAGGTCTTCCAACAGAGCTATACGCTGGTTACAGATTTATTCAAAATGCCTCCACCACATTTTGTTAACACAGGCTGAAATGTCCTCTCTCATTTCAGTCATCCTGAGATCACCAGACTGGCTTTCACCCAAAGCAGCAGATAGATTTTAAAAATCTTACTGCTTACATTCAAGACACTTTCTTCATGTTACCCATTCTCCCTACCTAATCATACTTTTTCTATCACATAAGTATGCAGGAACAGAGGAATTGCCCTACTACATCAGAGCAATGGCCCATCTAGTCCAGTATCCCGTCTTTTATAATGGCTGGTACAAGATATTTCAAAACAAGATTAAATTTGGAGGAATTTTTCCAGCCAACACCTCTTTTCAGCAAAAAATTCACAAAGACACCGTACAAATTTGTGTGCGTTTTGCCAAATTGTTCATCTTGGAAAAAAATTAAGCATAAGTGCTTATGTTTTTTACCATACCCTATGTAATTGTAGACACTCCCGTTATTCATATACATGTCTAATCACCTTGGGTAGACTGCTAAGCTCTTGTCCTCAATGATATCTTGTGGCAGTAAGTTCCACAGGTTAATTATACATTACATAAAAAAGTATTTCCTTTCATCATTTTAAAATGTGTTGCTTTTCAGCTTCTTTGCATATCACCTTGTCGTTGTATATTCAAGTAACTGCGTGATCCCAACAACCTTGTTTTCTAAGCTAGGAATAATATATCTGTAGATCTCAAAGTGCTTTACAAAGGAGATCAATATTTTCAGCACCATTTTATAGAATGGGAAACTGAGGCACAAATAGGTGAAGTGACTAGGTCAAGATTGCCTAGCAGGCTAGTAGCTGAGCCAGGACCAGAATCTAGATCTTCTGAGTCCTAACCACATATTCAAGCCATTAGGTCATACTACTCCTAATAATTTTGTGCACTCCGTTGCCCTTGCTCACCATAATTTGAGATACTTCTGTCATATCACCTCTTCTCTGTGCCTCTAGTGTCTTTAAGTACAATAAAAATTGTACTTAATTATCTCAACTGGTTTAGAAACCGATGAAGTTAAATTCGTGTTACCCCAGTGTGTGAACTTCAGTGAAATAATTTAATGAAATCCGTTTAGAAGCTGAGGTTGTTAAGTCTGAGTAACACTTTTCTACATACCTGAATATCCTCAGAGGGATCACACTGATTTAATGACTTCAGTTTCGAAACCAATAGAGTTAAATCATTGCAAAACTTTTGTATGTAGAGAAACCCTAAGCTAAACAAGCCAGATCTCTTCAACGCTCTTTCTAGGGAAGTCTTTCCATGCCTCTAACAATGTTCTGAGGTAGGATAACTTCTGTCCTGCACATTTTTACCTTTTTTCTAAAGCTGTTGAAATGTTCTTCGTGAAAGGACTGCTAGCTATCCAGTTCCACTTCTGTTTGTCTATCTTGATTTTGATACAGCACCCATCACAGTGGTATCCAAGTGTGCAGCCAAATGACTCTGCCAGGTCATCGGCTGTGTAAATCGGCAGAGCTTCATGGAAGTCAATGGTGCTATATTGGTGTACAGCAGCTAGTAACCTGGCCCTAATTGTCCACAAAGATATTCTTCTCTCTGGCTCTCTCTTCCCTACCTTCAACAGGGACTGGGCTTCCTTTGATGTGCGCTACTACTGTGGGAGTCTACGTCAAAGAAGTGGGTTATGCAATCTGCTCCACAGTTTGTAAATGCAGATAATTCATAGACTCATGGACTTTAAGGCCAAACAGAACCATTATGATCATCTGGTCTGACCTCCTGCACATCGCAGGCCACAGAACCTCACCCACTCACTGATGTAATAGACCCCTAACCTCTGGCTGAGTTACTGAAGTCCTTAAATCATGATTTAAAGATGTCAGGTTACAGTGAATTCACCATTAACACTAGTTTAAACCTGCAACTGACCTGTGCCCCAGGCTGCAGAGGAAGGCAACCCCCCCACACCCCCACAAGGTCTCTACAAATGATTGTGAGCTACAATTAAAAGCTGTTGGATGTTGAGATACCTGATCTGAGTAAAGATGCTGAGTTTCAATATCATCCTGATTTGGTTGGTTTGGGAGGAGGAGTAGTCACAGGAGGGTGGGAAGGAGGCAATTTCAGTAGATTTGACTAGGCCTCTGAACACCTGAAGGCTTACCTGAACTAATCCTCAAAATCCTTTGATGTTGGCTCTTCACCCATGTTTATACTAATCATTGATTTGCACAGCTGTTACTTATTGTTTACACAGTGTTTTGCCTGAAACTCACCAAGATTTTAGTGAGTATCCTCACTTAACATCTACCCCATAATTGCAGTGTTGCATAAAAGGACATTTCTTCAGTTGGTGTAAACCAGCACAGCTCCATTGGCTTAAATGTAGAAACACTGAGGGCACAATCCCCGTATACATGCACAGACACACACACAGCTGAGTTTGTTGTAGTAAAACGTGGCCCAGAGTGTAGTTGTTCTGTGAACAGAAGTCTATTTTGTGTTCTCAAGATATTAGTGAATACCTAGAAAGGTTAAATAATAAGAGCTAGATTATGAAGTAACTTTGCCCTCTCAAGTGACACAAAGGGGTCATACAGTGACATATGCCCAGCAGGGAATCCTTTATTAATGCACAGCTCTTTCAAAACCCTGTGTTGCTGGTGGAACTTGGAGCTGCCAAGGAACAGCAATGTTGGGTCCAATCCAACAAGCAAGTCTACATGGCAAAATTAGGTCGACTGAAGTTACATTGATGTACAGCCACGGCAGTCATTAAATCATTTTTGCATGTCCACGCTACGCTTCTTGTATTGGCGGCAGGTATCCTCACCAAAAGCACTTACACCAATGTAACTGTCAGTGTGGGGCATTGTGGGACATGCTTCTGAAAGGCAGCAACAGTCATTGCAAGCAATGCAGTGTCTACACTGATACTGTATCAACCTAATGACATCAACCTAAGCGCTACGCCACTCGGGAGATGGAGTTATTAAGGCGGCCTAGTGGGCGAGTTACATTGATGGAAGCAACATTTTAGTGGAGACACTTACAGTTAGGTCAACATAAGCTGCCTCACATAAACCTAACTCTGTCTTGTAGATGAGGCCTGAGAATCAATGAATTATATTTGGGACCCTGGTGCCTGTCTTTTATCCTGCACTAATCTCTAGTCAACATACGACAGAATCTGAACCTGAAAGTGTATAGAATAGACCAAATTTATCATTTACGTTTGAGCTAGCTGAAGTTTTTTGGCCAGATATGGGTCAACCAAAACATTTCCTGAATTTGTCTCATTGGGAGGGGGGACAAAATATGAAAAATGGAAACATTTCATTTCAACATGCTTCAAAACAAAAAGTTTTCATTTTTCATTTCAAAACAGCTCTTCTTTTTGAAATTTAGTTCAGTTTGAACTTTTATTTTGTTTAATCTTTTTAAAAGCTCGAAAATTAATCAAAAATTTCGTTTGGGGTTCAACATAGCATTTTGTTCAACTGCAAATGAATTTATCTTTGGAGTTTTTTTTTCTTTTACTTTTCAGTTCACCAAAAAAGGAAAAAAAATGGTTCTTTTCTGGTTGACCTGAAACATTTTTTTTTTTTTTTTTTAAATTTTGGAACTGCAAGCAGACCAAAAAATCTGGTATTTGTAGAGGCTGTAATCTACAACGGAGAGATTAGTAAAGAATGAACAGACAGGCACATCCAGGGTGCTGCATACCAAACGAAAAAACCATGTGCAATAGGAAACAGATGTGGGTCACCTTACTGATTTTGAAGACACAGCAGTATCTACTACAGGCAGCTGTTCACAAGGAGGAATACGATTGTGGGCCCTTTTGATACCATGTTTGAAACATTTCCCCATCAATAAAACACACTGTGTACATTCCCAGCATATGTACAGTTTCATATCGGGGCAAAAATACAGGCTAAAAAACCAGCTAGAGTAAAACTTGTACTAAAAATAAAACAAACCCCAAACTACTGTTACTCCTGAAACTCAGCACTAAATTTCGGGACCATCTCCTGAAGACTTAAGCCAACTCTTTCAATCACAGGTGCCTAAAGTTAGGCTCCTGAGTCTATATTTAGGCACCTAATGAGAGGTGTGATTTTCAAAAGTCCTGAGCCAGAGCTCATTAGGAGTTTGGGGGGGGGGCAGGGGCAGCATTTTTGAAAATCAGGTGTCCACAGGTGGATTTAAGAGTCCTATTTTGTAGGCTGTTGATCTTAGAACATTGTAATCACTATTTACTTGCATAAAAATTGAACATGTCCTATTCAAACAGACCTCAAGTGGTTGTGGCCCCAAATTCAGCTTTTTTAATGGTTCATAATACCTGTTTTTATTATTTAAAGGTCACTGGAAAATGTAATATAAACATTTTATCTGACGCCATTCATTATTACTGATATAATTCCTTAACTTTGCATAGTTGAAAACAGAGCTGGGAAGAAACCAGCGGTTTAGCTGTTTTGGACTGTGTTTCACCTTACTATGGTGTTACTCAATTTTTATGCCCGTTAAACTCTCCTCTTTGTGTGTGCATGCGCACACGCTCATGCACATATATTGATTCACAGAAGTATGTATGCCTATTTAACCCTGGATTTGCAACTCTGCATGAAATCTTGGGCCCCACTGAACTCAAAGGGAGTTTTACCAGTGACATCAATGAGGCCAGGAATTTACCTCGAGATTTTAAATAGTGCCACTCAGGAAAATATCAAGACATTTCAGGCCAAAAAACCATGAACAATAAGTGTCAGCTGAGCTAGTCATGCCCTGAGTTCGTTGGTCCATTTGGTTGCAGAATTCAACATAAAATTCAGGGGTATGAACCCAGACAAGTCACAAAGAAAGGGCCGCTTTGCATGAGCCATTGAGAATGGGGAGTGATACATTTGTCACAGCTCTAGCTGGAAACACAAAACCTGAGGACAGAAACCTGAAAAATGTTTAGGTTTTTTTTCATTAAAGTATAGAGATTTGGTCACGGGCTGGAGCCTAGGCTCTGGGACTTTCCTCCCTTGTGGCCCCACAGCCTGAACCCCATGAACCTGAGTCAGCTGACCTAGATTAACGATGGATGTTTACCTGGAGTGTCGGCATACCCTTAATGACTCACCAGATCGCATAAGTATACAAGTAACACAGGTAAGGAATTATGGGCCAGATCCTCAGCTGGAGTAAATCACCATAGTTCTACATACTTAAAAGGAGATACTCTGATTTACAGCAGATGGGGATTAGGCCCTATTAATTTAATTATACTATTTTTATTCAGAAAGGGAGAGTAACTGACATACACAAGGACCAGCTTATGAGAATGAATAATGTAGCTGGAGTCGATGTAGTTAAGGTCGACTTAATCCAGTGTTTTCACTGCACTGCGTCAATGGGAGACACTCTCTGGTCGACTTACCTTACTCTTCTCGGGGAACTTGAGTACCGGGGTCAACCAGAGAAGAGTGCTCTGCCGTCGATTTAGCGAGTCTTCACTAGACCCGCTAAATCGACATCCGCTGCGTTGATATCCCCGGTAGTGAAGACAAGTCAATACAAATATTAAGCTGCCAATATAAAATAGGTGTTCTTGTGCAGCGGTGATGTCGAAGAAAAGGAACTGGTTTTAGCAACGGTCCAATCACTCTTTACCTTTTTTATATTCAGTGGAATATTTTTTTCTTTTAATCACAGAACTAAATATACTCCTAGCTATTGACTTTCATGGAAGCAGGGAGCGTGCAGAGAGGCATTTGTATGTAAGCTTCCTTTATCACCTCACATACATATCAAGGAGTGAACAATGAGCAACACTGCAGCACAAACTCCAATAGTGCTGCTGGCAGGAAGATTCTCAAATAACCACGGACCCCCTGGGAACAGGAATATCCTATGGTATAGAGAGCATTAGCTGTAGAGTTAGAAGGCTCATAGGATTTTTTCCTCTTCCTTCATTCTGTTTATTTGTTTGGACTGTTGCTGTTGTCATCTGAAACCCAGAAATACAATAAGGTTAAATCTATTACAGGGAATTATTTTGATCCTCCAATTAAATGAACAAGTTCACCTTGCCCAGGATGCCATCAAACATCAGTAGGAGCATTTGGTGCAATCAATCTATTCCACATCAATTTTATAGCTATATAATGAGGTTTAATTGCTGTTTTATTAGTCTGGCTAATATTAAGTGTCAGTAATTGCTTTGCATTCAACTCAGTTTTCTCATTTAAATTACAGTTCCAATATTTAAACATAAACTTATTTATTTATTTAATGCATTTTTACTTTCATGCTTGTGGCACATGGAAAAGTCTGTGTTTATGGGATTTTGCCCCCATAATATAAACTAGGAATCTAACTAGTGCACTGGGTATAATACATGGGCCTCTGGTATTTGGAAACATCAAATCGTCATAGGATAAGAATGCAAAATGGGTTTGATGGTCTGATTAGCAATTCAGCAAGGTACTTACCCATGTGACTAGTCCTATTGAAGCCAATGGGCCCTAATGCTTATCTCACCTCAAGGCACATTGCAAAAGTAGCATGGCACAATTTAGCATGACTGGCAAGCCAGATTGTTTCAGGTCAGAATTTTGGCACGTTGCCAGAGATGGGGGATATGAGGCATGTCAGGACTAGAGTAGGAGGGGGGATTGCGTATAAGAGTTGATGTGCATTAGATTAATTGTAGTAGGGAGGAAATTGTGGCTGACTCAAGCTAGTGCTTTGACTTGTATTCACAAGTGTAACAGTCTTTGGGTGAAATTCTGGCCTTATTGAAATCAATGGGAGTGTTGCCATTTACATGACAGAGGACCAGGAGCAAGATTTCATCCTATATTTTATAAATACAGCTGTTTATAAAATGATTAAATACATTTATTGGCACTGGCTCTGACACATAGTGGCCTCCATTACAAGTCACCATTTACCAAAAGATATCCGAGCTGTAGACTATGACTTTCCACAAATATTTGCTGTTTTTAATAAATCAGATGCCATGGCGGGGTTGGGCAAATATTGACTTTTCAATGGTAACCACTATGCATAAACTGATGGGAGCAATAAATGGCAATACTACTTTAGGTTTTACTCCAGTGAAGGCAGCAATGCTCATGTATTCTATACTGGTCCCAGGAACCAAGAATCATGTTTTCTATCTCTCTCTTCCCTAAACGATCTATTTAAGAAACACTAGCATTGGTTTCCTCAGAATTAGATGCCAGTTCATTTCCATTTCTTTCTACAAATGGCTTCACTTTATTGTTTCTGATTTTTTTTCTTTTTAAATAAAGTGTCTCTGATTTTGCACGGATGACTATGTGAACTCAGCTTGCTGAAGAGCAGTGCCAGTTGTCATTAATATCAACTAATCCTTCAGTGGCAGCTGGCTAACCTCACCCTTCAAGCACCTCCTGAAATAAAATCCAGCTTTGCACTGGGAAAAAATGGTCTGGAAAGGGGGTTTCTCTTCTGCCTAGATAGTACAATGATAGGAATATTAGAATGTGATAGATTAGACAGATGAGAATATTGCAGTGCCATTCTATTTCTATGATAGTTGATTTACCAAGGAAACGTTGAAACTTGACTGTCCCTCACTTGGAATCCACTGGATTGGAGAGAGATTCATGAACAAAGAGAACCTCCTTGGCATTCAGTCTTTTTTAAAGGACAGACCATGTGTGGGCAACAAGATCCTCTCTATTACACAGTATTGGTTTTAAAGGGAGGTTCTTTTCCAAAACATGCTCCATATTTATTGTGTATCAATTACCGCCACTGCCAATTTGCAAGTAAAAAAAAATGCCCCCTCTCCACTCTAGCTGCCAACTCTGGCAGTTGAGCCTGGGATCTGAAAGCCAAGTTGGGTTCCTTCTGTCCTCCTCCTCCTCACCACCAATATTGTGCAAATTATCTCAAATTATCCCCCGAAGTACACCTGTTCACCCTCTTGCCTTCCTTGGAGTTACACAGCAGTCACTGAAGGCATAATTTGAAGACAATGGGGTTGCAGAGAGGTCCAGAAACTGGGAGTTTAGTTAACAATTCCATTGATGTGAAAATGAGAAAAGAATATTGGGGTGACAGGAATAAATTCCTCCGACTATTTTTCCCTCTAAATCAGCAGAGCTGACTAAACACAGGATGCTGATCCACTGAGCAAGAATGTGCCAATTTTACATAGTCACTTTCCAGACTAGACCTGCACTTTAAGTGTATCTGTCACTCTTTTCACTGTCAGGGTAAATCCTTAACCAGGGAGATTTTTGTTTCTGTGCACTGGCTGTCAAAGCTTGAGGTGAGGAATAATTTTTTCCCCTCTGGCATATTGGCAGGGTGTGTATGTGCAAGGGAATAATCCACCTTCCTCGGAAGCAGCGAGCTGAGATTCTCTCTCAGGATCAAATGGGTATATTGCAATCAGGCAAAGTCCTGGGATTGCAAATGGGCAAGCACATTTGTGGATCTCAGTTTTTCACTTTCCTTCTACAGCAACATAGGCACAGTCAGACTAGATCCGACCCAAGGTCATTCTAGTCCAGTAACCTGGTTCAGACAGTGGTCATCACCAGTGCTTGAGAGGAAGGTGTAATAACCCCACAACAGGTGTATATGGGATCATTTGCCATCCTCCCTATGGTACTATAATACAAAACTGGATTAGGCTTCTAAGACAGGCTGTGGATTCCCTGTCATTGGAAGTTTTTAGGAACAGGTTGGACAAACACTGGTCAGGGTTGGTCTAGGTTCTCTTGGTCCTGCCTCAGCACAGAGGGATGGACTAACATGACCCCTCATGGTCCCTTCCAGCCCTGCATTGCTATGAAAACACCAGTCATAAACCCCACACAGATTAAACCGAGACACTCTCTTTTCCTGATCTCACTACTAGGGTAAGAATCTCACCCCCGCTCTGGCCCTGGGTGGCAGCTGAAGCCCTGGTATTGTCTGGAAGACAATTCACCCAGTGCAGGACTTGGGGAGGACAGCCACAGCTGTTTTTCAAGGACCCCCCCTTCCCTAATCCCTTGTGTAGGGGACATCCTTAGGGTGGGGCCATTCTAGTCTCTGGAGCAGCCCAGAATCAGGAAGGCACAAAGGTGTCTTAAAACCACTTTAGTCCCTGGGCTGTGAGCTCTGTGCTGTGCTTCTGCTGTGTAAACTCAGCCAGGGAGCAGTTCCCCCTTCTTATGTTGTAGCTCCAGTTCTGTTCAACAAGATTATTGATCTCCTCTGAGCTATGTTCCTCCTGGCTGGGGTTCCTTAGCAGCATCTCGCCTTTTGAAGGATGGAGATTTAATCCCATTTTAAATTGTGAACTCTTTGAGTCAGGAACCATCTTTTCATTGTATGTATGTGTAGCCCCAAACACAATGGTGTCCTGTGACATTATCCAATGTACAATCTGGACCAATGAACAGCTGTGTCCCCTCAGTTCTCCAACCTGCTTTGCTGTGAGTACACCCATTCCTGGTCTGCTCACAGCCAGCCTCCAGCATGTAAATTACTCCCAGTTATACAGCAAGCATGCTCCAGCCAGCCACCCTTGAATTGCACTGCAGAGTAACATTAACAAATTCCCAGTCCCAAACTTTACCCCAGAAATATGTGTCTTGTACTGCCCAGCTCTCTCCTGGACAATACAAGCTCATATCAAGTCCGTCATTTAAATGATAGAAAATGATATGCACGAATCCTTCTATCCCAAATGGAGTTTCCTAAACACTTCAATCCAAACACACTGGTTTAGATAAAATCAAAAAAACCTCCCCAACGTTGTTAACTAAAAAAGATAAGATTTGAAGTGATTACAAGTAATGAAACATAACAATCAGAACTGGTTACAAGAAAATAAAAGTAAATTGCAATTAAAGCCTAATTTAACAAGCTAGAGTGAATTCAAAGCAAAGGCCTCTCTCACCATGTTACAGCAGTCTGAGTCTTAGTGGCTGAATCACTGGGGTTGGGCTAGATGACCTCCTGAGGTCCCTTCCAACCCTGATATTCTGATATTCTATGAATCATTCAGTCAGGATCCCTCCTCCAGTCCAAAGCTGTTTCCTTTGTTCTTCAGGTGTTGTGGATGCCATGGGTAGAGGGGAAGGGAGGAAGAGATAATCTGGGGATGTCTGCTCCCCTTTCTTATAGTTCTTTTACTTCTTTGAGAATCATCTCCCACTGAGGTTCAGGAGACAGCAAATCTGTGTGAATGGGAACCCGCCACTGGTTTTTTGTCACAATGTTGATTTTTACTCACATTCTCTTCCCTGTCAAAATGGCCACTTAACCAGATGATAATCCATTTGATTGTGTTGATACCTGGTTGAGGCATCAGCTAACCTTTTCTCTCTGGGGAACTGGTTTATGACTCTTCCCCAGCCTCAGAACATGTGTTTGGCGATATCATACAGTAGAATCCTATAACTTTACATACAATGTTGCAACACCTATTTTACCAGGACAATCATGATCAGTAAATTATGAGTTTTCAAATGATACCTTACAAGGCATACTTTGTACAAAATTTATCATAGTCTTGTAAAAGGGATGAATACAGGGGTACAGTCTATCACAGTTCCCCAATCTCTGATTAGTCCCTCTAGGTGCTACCCGTGTGCCAATAAATAATAATTTCTCCCAAGAACAGTTAAGGGTCTGTGTAAATCCCTTTAACTCAGATTGAAAGATCAATATTGCCTATATATCACCTAATTCTAGCCACTTCCATTTAGTGAAAGGAGGTCTTTAGCTAACTTCAAACCAAACAAATAAAAAAACCCCACATGGCCAGATCCTCAGCCTTCATTGGGGCAGTGGTGTTTTACGCCATCTGAGTATTTATCCCACAGTGTCAACCCAACCACATTCTAACCTACAAACAAAGGGCTAGATAAGGAGCTACTTAATATTTTCATCAACTGCTGCCCTCTCCCCGCCACGCATACACGCCTTCTAAAAAACATTTACCACTGCCCTGTGTGTGCAAATAAACAAGGAAGGGTCAAATATAAAACCATTAATCCAAGTTAAGATCAGCCAGCCTCAGCTACATCATCTCATAAAACTTGGAGAGTCACGTCTCTCTTCATGTAATCAGGGAGAATTCCCAGAAAGTGAACCTAGTTTTAAAAGAGCTATTTCACTGCTTGGACGTTTGGTGTGTTGTTTTGGTTTTTTTTTTTTTTTTAAGCCACTTTTATATTTCACCCTAACTGTCTCAGAATTCTTAACTGCTCTTACATATTTGTCTTCTTTTATTTATATGCCTAATTCCCAGTGTACATTATTGCTTCTCTGTTGGTACAATGCAGACACTATGGTTGTGTGAGATTTTATGTCCCACACATGGTGTGTAATAAATGTGGCATTTTTACTTTCCATTTGGAAATATCTCCGGAAGGGGATCAGGTTCATTACTTTCATAAACCAAAGAAGGAACCCCAGACAAGCTTGATGAGTTGTTAAGTAGTCTTTCAAATAAGTCTTTAAATCAGGATTGGATGTCTTTCTAAAAGAGATGCTCTAGCTCAGCCAGAAGTTATAGAATTGATTGAGGAATTATTGGGTGAAATCCTATAGCCTGTGTCATGCAGGAAGTCAGACTACATTATCACAATGGTCCCTTGTGGCCTTAAAATTTATGAATTTATAAATGGAAGATAGTGACCTCAGCTAGCCAAGGTACCACGCAAAGAGAGAGCCAGATCTTAAACACCACTCTGAACAAAAGCCAGCAGATTTCCAGAAAGTGATTGTGAAAAAAGAGCAGATATGGCTAGGATAGAACAGATAATGGCCAGGAGTGGGAGATGAGTCGTTCTTATTGAAAAGTCACGTACTTTTATGGCCTCCACCATTACAGTATCTGAATGCCTCATAATTTTTAATGTATTTATCCTCATAATCCTCTGCAAGAAAGGGAAATATTATTACTCCCATTTTACAGATGGGGAACTGAGGCACAGAGAGACTAAGGGTATGTCTACACTATGAAATTAGGTCGAATTTATAGAAGTCCATTTTGGCGAAAGCATTTTTATACAGTTGATTGTGTGTGTCGCCACACAAATGCTCTAAGCGCATGTAGTCGGCGGAGTGTGTCCACAGTACCAAGGCAATCGTCGACTTCCGGAGCGTTGCACTGTGGGTGGCTATCCCACAGTTCCCGCAGTCTCCGCCACCCATTTGAATTCTGGGTAGAAATCCCAGTGCCTGATGGAGATAAAACATTGTCGCGGGTGGTTCAGGATACATATTGTCAGGCCCCCGTTCCTTCCCTCCCTCCGTGAAAGCAAGGACAGACAATCGTTTTGTGCCTTTTTTCTTGAGTTACCTGTGCAGATGCCATACCATGGCAAGCATGGAGCCCGCTCAGCTCACCGTCACCGTATGTCTCCTGGGTGCTGGCAGACGTGGTACTGCATTGCTACACAGCAGCAGTTTATTGCCTTTTGGCAGCAGACAGTGCAGTATGACTGGTAGCCGTCATCGACGTAGTCCTGGGTGCTCTTTTAACTGGGCACCTGGGCAAACATGGGAGTGACTCAGCCACGTCATTTCCCTTTTTTCGTCTCGTGGCGATTCAGTCCTACCAGCAGTCTTTTAATCTGCAGCTAGCAGAAGATGATGGCCAGCAGTCATACTGCACCGTCTTCTGCCGAGCACCCAGGAGATGACGATGGCTAGCAGTCGTACTGCACAGTCTGCTGCCAGCAATATGTGTAAAGATAGATGAAGTGGCTCAAAACAAGAAATAGACCAGATTTGTTTTGTATTCATTTTCTCCTCCCTCTGTGAAATCAACGGCCTGATAAACCCGTTTTGAGTTCTATCCTTGAGGGGGCCATTCAGTTTCTCGCAAAGCCACCCCCTTTGTTGATTTTAATTCCCTGTAAGACAACCCTGTAAGCCATGTCGTCAGTCGCCCCTCCCTCCGTCAGGGCAACGGCAGACAATCGTTCCGCGCCTTTTTTCTGTGCGGACGCCATACCAAGGCAAGCTTGGAGCCCGCTCAGATCACTTTGGCAATTAGGAGCACATTAAACACCACGCGCATTATCCAGCAGTATATGCAGCACCGGAACCTGGCAAAGCGATACCGGGCGAATAGGCGATGTCAGCGCGGTGACATGAGTGATGAGGACATGGACACAGACTTCTCTCAAAGCACGGGCCCTGGCAATGTGGGCATCATGGTGCTAATGGGGCAGGTTCATGCTGTGGAACGCCGATTCTGGGCTCGGGAAACAAGCACAGACTGGTGGGACCGCATAGTGTTGCAGGTCTGGGACGATTCCCAGTGGCTGCGAAACTTTTGCATGCATAAGGGCACTTTTATGGAACTTTGTGACTTGCTTTCCCCTGCCCTGAGGTGCAAGAATACCAAGAGGAGAGCAGCCCTCACAGTTGAGAAGAGGGTGGCAATAGCCCTGTGGAAGCTTTCAAGGCCAGACAGCTACCGGTCAGTAGGAAAACAATTTGGAGTTGGCAAATCTACTGTAGGGGCTGCTGTGATGCAAGTAGCCAACACAATCAAAGATCTTCTGATATCAAGGGTAGTGACCCTGGGAAATGTGCAGGTCATAGTGGATGGCTTTGCTGCAATGGGATTCCCTAACTGTGGTGGGGCCATAGACGGAACCCATATCCCTATCTTGGCACCGGAGCACCAAGCACCAAGCCGGCGAGTACATAAACCGCAAGGGGTACTTTTCAATAGTGCTGCAAGCACTGGTGGATCACAAGGGACGTTTCATCAACATCAACGTGGGATGGCCGTGAAAGGTACATGACGCTCGCATCTTCAGGAACTCTGGTCTGTTTCAAAAGCTGCAGGAAGGGACTTTATTCCCAGAGCAGAAAATAACTGCTGGGGATGTTGAAATGCTTATAGTTATCCTTGGGGACCCAGCCTACCCCTTAATGCCATGGCTCATGAAGCCATACACAGGAAGCCTGGACAGTAGTCAGGAGCTGTTCAACTACAGGCTGAGCAAGTGCAGAATGGTGGTAGAATGTGCATTTGGACGTTTAAAAGCGCAGTGGCGCAGTTTACTGACTTGGTTAGACCTCAGCGAAACCAATATTCTCCCTGTTATTACTGCTTGCTGTGCGCTCCACAATATCTGTGAGAGTAAGGGGGAGATGTTTATGGCAGGGTGGGAGGTTGAGGCACATTGCCTGGCTGCTGGTTACGCACAGACAGATACCAGGGTGGTTAGAAGAGCACAGGAGGGCACGGTGCGCATCACAGAAGCTTTGAAAACCAGTTTCATGAGTGGCCAGGCTACGGTGTGAAAGTTCTGTTTGTTTCTCCTTGATGAAACCCCCCGCCCCTTGCTTCACTCTACTTCCCTGTAAGCTAACCACCCTCCCCACCTCCCTTCGATCACCGCTTGCAGAGGCAATAAAGTCATTGTTGCTTCACATTCATGCATTCTTTATTCATTCATCACACAAATAGAGGGATAACTACCAAGGTAGCCCAGGAGGGGTGGTGGAGGAGGGAAGGACAAGGCCACACAGCACTTTAAAAGTTTAAAACTTTAAAACTTTTTGAATGCCAGCCTTCTGTTGCTTGGGCAATCCTCTGGGGTGGAGTGGCTGGGTGGCTGGAGGCCCCCCCACCGCGTTCTTGGGCGTCTGGGTGAGGAGGCTATGGAACTTGGGGAGGAGGGCGATTGGTTACACAGGGGCTGTAGCGGCGGTCTGTGCTCCTGCTGCCTTTCCTGCAGCTCAACCATACGCTGGAGCATATTGGTTTGATCCTCCAGCAGACTCAGCATTGAATCCTGCCTCCTCTCATCATGCTGCCACCACCTTTCAGCTTCAGCCCTCTCTTCAGCCCACCACCTCTCCTCCCGGTCATTTTGTGCTTTCCTGCACTCTGACATTGTCTGCCTCCACGCATTCGTCTGTGCTCTGTCAGTGTGGGAGGACAGCATGAGCTCAGAGAACATTTAATCATAAGTGCGTTTTTTTTGCCTTCTAATCTTCGCTAGCCTCTGGGAAGGAGAAGATCCTGTGATCCTTGAAACACATGCAGCTGGTGGAGAAAAAAAAAGGGACAGTGGTATTTAAGAAGACATATTTTATAGAACAATGGGGAAACTCTTTCACAGTAAGCCTTGCTGTTAACATTACATACATAGCACATGTGCTTTTGTTCCAAGGTTGCATTCTGCCTCCCCCCAGCGCGTGGCTAGCCCCTCCCCCGTCCCCGTGGCTAACAGAGGGGAACATTTCTATTCAGCCACAGGCAAACAGCCCAGCAGGAATGAGCACCTCTGAGAGTCCCCTTAAGAAAAGCACCCTATTTCAGCCAGGTGACCATGAATTATATCACTCTCCTGAGGATAACACAGAGAGATAAAGAACGGATGTTGTTTGAACGCCAGCAAACATACACTGCAATGCTTTGTTCTACAATGATTCCCGAGTACGTGCTACTGGCCTGGAGTGGTAAAGTGTCCTACCATGGTGGATGGAATAAGGCTGCCCTCCCCAGAAACCTTTTGCAAAGGCTTTGGGAGTATATCCAGGAGAGCCATGAAGGACAGGGCAAATTAATCAGTAAACATGCTTGCTTTTAAACCATGTATAGTATTTTAAAAGGTATACTCACCAGAGGTCCCTTCTATGCCTGGTGGGTCCAGGAGGCAGCCTTGGGTGGGTTCGGGGGGTACTGGCTCCAGGTCCAGGGTGAGAAACAGTTCCTGGCTGTCGGGAAAGCTGGTTTCTCCGCTTGCTTGCTGTGAGCTATCTACAACCTCATCATCATCGTCTTCCTCGTCCCCAAAACCTGCTTCCGTGTTGCCTCCATCTCCACTGAAGGAGTCAAACAACATGGCTGGGGTAGTGGTGGCTGAACCCCCTAAAATGGCATGCAGCTCATCATAGAAGCGGCATGTTTGGGGCTTGGACCCAGAGTGGCCGTTCGCCTCTCTGGTTTTCTGGTACGCTTGCCTCAGCTCCTTAAGTTTCACGTGGCACTGCTTCGGGTCCCTGTTATGGCCTCTGTCCTTCATACCCTGGGAGATTTTGACAAATATTTTGGCATTTCGAAAACTGGAACTGAGTTCTGATAGCACGGATTCCTCTCCCGGTACAGCGATCAGATCCCGTACCTCCTGTTCGGTCCATGCTGGAGCTCTTTTGCAATTCTGGGACTCCATCTTGGTCACCTCTGCTGATGAGCTCTGCGTGGTCACCTGTAGCTTGCCACACTGGCCAAACAGAAAATTGAAATTCAAAAGTTCGTGGGCCTTTTCCTGTCTACCTGGCCAGTGCATCTGAGTTGAGAGTCCTGTCCAGAGCGGTCACAATGGAGCACTCTGGGACAGCTCCTGGAGGCCAATACCGTCTAATTGCATCCACAGTACCCCAAATTCGACCCAGCAAGGCCGATTTCAGCGCTAATCCCCTTGTCGGGGGTGGAGTAAGGAAATCAATTTTAAGAGCCCTTTAAGTCGGAAAAAAGGGCTTTGTCGTGTGGACAGGTGCAGGGTTAAATCGATTTAACTCTGCTAAGTTCGACCTCAACTCCTAGTGTAGACCAGGGCTAAGTGACGTGCCCAAAGTCACAAACAATGTCTGTAGCAAAGCAGGAATGGAACCTGAGTTTTCCAGGCCACAACCTCCTGTTTTAACCACTGGGTCATCGCTCCTCAGAAGGATGGTGTTGTGCTGTCGTTCTCAATAGTCAGTCAGCAGCAGAATTAGCACAATGCTAAGAAGAATATGTACTCCTATGGCTGCTACCTGCTTTTGTGAGTTGCTTTCTAAGGGCTAGATCCTCAGCTGGAGTGAATTTACCCGACTTCAGTGGCTCCATGGAGCAACACTGATTTATATTTATTTTTAAAGATGTACATTTTCCAAGTGGACTGACATTTTGTATCCTTAACTTCATGGCAGGGAAGATCTCACTTGCTGTGCTAGATTACTACAGGAGGAAAGATATTCCTTGGACTGGTTTATGGCTATGCCCACTTCCCGCTTCCAATGCCCCTTTAAAAAATATTCCGTGAGATTGTTGTAACGGCAATTTGAAGACAGAGCTGAAAATGTGTAATAAACTTAGATGGGCCCTAACCAAAATCCCAGATTCTGATCTCATTTATACCAGATTTAGACCTGTGGAACTCTATGGTCTCACTTAAGTTACTCCTGAATTGCACCAATGTTATTGCTAGGAGAATCGCTCTCTCTCTCTATATATATTCAATGGGACTTGTGGTCCTAAAGCCTTTAGGCACTTTTGATAATCTCTTCCCAAACCCCAAATGTAATCACCACCATCAGGTGTCATCACAAAGGATTGAATCTGGGACCTCTCCAATTAATAGCACAATCCTCTATAACTTGAGCTTAAGAAGTCACTCCTCTAGCTGGCAAGAGTAAAAGGCTCATAAAAGACTCATTTTCTCTTGTAACCTGCTGTTCAGTGTGTATTGTGTCCCTCTCTAGTGACTGGTCCAAAACCTGGTCCAAACCTGCTATGGTGGTTAGTTAGAGAAGTTACTTTGCTCATGCTTTTAACATTGGAGATCCCACGTTCAGTGCATTCCCAAACCTGTGGGTTTGAAAACTGCACCTGTCATTTGCTAAAGCTTGGGGTGTTCAGATTTGGCTCATTAAAGGGATAGTCACCAGCTGAAGTTTTGGATTCAGCTCTGGGTCTATGGTTTTAGTTTCAGCCTATCTCCAGCCTGGAACCAAAAATGAGCAGGAATGTCAAGCTTCACCACCTGCTGAACTGGAATATAAGAATTCAGACCCTGGTCACGTCCCGAGGATAGTCGGAGGAGGTGTAAATTTTTGCTGATGATGTCAGTCCTCTCGCCAGTTAGCAGCAACAGAACTGCAGTTATCTACTAAATAGCACATCTGTTTATAAAATAGTAGATTAAGAATATTTGTGTGCACGGCAAACTCCTTGGGGGTATGTACAATGTGCCTCTGAAGGCAGGGAGGCCCTGTGCCATTTGACTAATCAAGAGTTGTAGATCAATAAACAGAGTTACAAACGAGAGCACTACGTAGGTTCTCTATTGCGATAGTGTACTCAGTGTCAAGTCCTAAGGACCATCTGTTCCAACAGCTTTTCATGTGCCATGCACTCAGGTTACTACATGCTGTACGTAGGGAAGTCTTTGGCATGGTGTGTTTGTTAATGAAACATGAAGAGCTGTGTGCCGGCACTTTATAGCCATCCAGTATTTATTTAGGGCGGCCCAAATCCTTCTTCCCTGTGTAAACCAGGTGACATTTCTCCCATGTAGCAGGCCTGTTTTGACAGTGTAAGTGGAACTGAAGGGGTGCATGTGCCTTCTACAGACCTCTGTATAGGGGCATGTTTCACAATGGGTTTTTCACAAAGATTCTCCATGAAGGTCAGGGCGTCAGTCCTCCATACGCTGGCGGCATATCATTCTATCACTGCTGCTCAGCAGCATATAGGTTCTCCGGGCCCACTCTCCTGAGGTGTGCACATTAGGCCCGGGGATCCGGGCAGTTTGAACTCATTAGTTCAGGCCACCCCCACCCCTGGTCCACAGCCACCTCCAAGGAATGGAGACCCACAGAGTTTACACTGGTTCTACTGCTTTTTTTAAGGTCGCATATAGTTCATTTTAGATCCAGATAGAAAATGTCACCATTTAAAAATCAAAGATCTCAATATTTTTTTAAATGGGTCTGGGGATACTGATAAAAGCCATCAAAGGACAATCCCTTCCATTACAGAAGCCTTGAGAAATCAGTCATAACAAAGTAAAGAGTAGTAACAGCTGAGGCAATGGTTCAGACACTAGCTGATGTGTCATGGGATCAGTATTCAAGCCTCAGCTCTGCTACAGGTTTCCTTTATAACCACAGGCAAGTCGGTTCAGTCTGTAAAATGGGGCTAACACTGCTTCCTTTCTTGTACAATTAAACTTGCTAGCTCTTTGGAACAGTGACAGCTTCTTTTTGTTAGAACTAGCTGGGAATTTTTCAACACAGTATTTTTGCACTGGAAAATGCCATTTCATAAAACCCAAACTTGTGTGCCGGAATGTATCAGTTCAGATGAAACTTCCAACTTTATAGATCTATGATGTAGAGCAGGGCCTTGAATCCCCTCATTGCAAGTGCTAACCACTGGGCTAAAGGCTATTCTCAAGGAGATCACTGTGCTTCCCTCCTTTCCTAGTTTTTCCACAAATAATCTTTGAAATGTCTGTTTCATCCCAGTGTGAAATGGGAAAAAATGAAAAAATGAAATCATGAAAATGTTCATAGCAGATGAAAACCATTTTCTACCCAATTCTAATTACTATGTGTTTGCACAAAGCCTACTACATTAGTTTCCAATCTCAATTGGGGGCCTCTAGAGGCTACTGTCATATTAATAATAAAGCTACCCTAAGTTCTCTACTCAGCCTTGAAAACCTACAATAGTTGTTTCCTCATAAGCGTGATTGAAGAAGACATGCATGGAGTTCACAAGGGAAATGGAGAGCTTAGCTGACTTGGTGATGATGAACATGATTGACCTTTGTCCACACTGACCATCATGTCATGTCCATCATTGTATCATCAAACTCCATTGCTTATAATTGTGCTGAAATGTAACTCTGTTTTGTGGATCATTCAAGATTATGAGTCTCAGGTCTTGGACATGCTGGAGAAATATCTCATTAGTAACTGGGTGTTTGGGGGCAGGGGGAAATCCATAAGTCGGGGAGAGGTGTGGAAACCCTCAGAGCATAAGTTCTTTGGGGCAGAGACTGTGTTACTTTTGTTTTGTTTTGTTTCTATGTTGGTACAACACTTAGTACAATGAGGTCCAGGTCAATGACTAGGGTTCCTAGTGCTCCGGTAATATCAATAATAATAGTTAAAATGCTGAAAAAAAACCCGTAAACTATGTGTGGGTGGTAATGAAAAAAATATTTGTGGCTTCCAAAGTGCTGTGGTCCCCTTCTGAATATTATTATTACTTATTACGCATATTGTGGTAGTGCCTAGGAGCCCCATTCATGGACCGGGACACCCTTAGGCTATAAGCTGTCCAAAGAATAAAGAGATGGCTCTGCTCCAAAGAGATGGGGTCCACATCAGCTGATCACATTAATCATATCTTCATTGATCACTGGCCACAAACGTAATCTGTCAGTGTCCTTTACATTTTCAGAATTGCATGGGATTTCACCACATGACTGACTACTGTTGACTTTCCTGTGGCTAATGGAACATGCCCAGAACTCCCAGTCGATGGTGACCAAAGAATAGGTGGCTTTAACACAGCTGATTCCATGAGTAAAGAGAGAAGGAAAATAAAGGGGAACAGGAGACTTAAAACTGAGGGAAAGATAACTAGACACTTCTTTGGGGGCAGCTCTTGCATCCAATTTCAAATGCATGCATTCAACTTCGTAGAACTAATATTATCCCCCTTCCAATCCAGTACCTGTAGAAAACAACATTAATAATTGCCACATGAAATGGCTGCCATGGGATACCTGAACTGAGATAATTATTCACATATTATTATTTATTACTATTCAAAGAGCCCCAATGTGTGGCAAGACTTAGACAACAACATCTTAAAACACACACTTTCCCAGTGTTTACACCCTGGTGAACCATGAAGTTTGAAGAACCCAAAATGAATTGATCAACATTAAAAAAAAAATGAAAATTAGAAAAAAAAAACATCCCTTGGGCTGTTAACTTCCTGAATTCGGACTTCTCCTCGTGCCCCTATGGCGAGTGACAGAAGATGCCTTCTGAAATCTGATCATTACGTCTGATCATTACTCCCATTCTCCTGTTCTTCCTCTTCAACTAATTCAGGAATCACTTCTAAAGAGGAAAGGAGTTCTCTTGGTAAAAGCTATCTGTTCCGTTGCAAGAAAATCAAGCTCTCAAGGTTTGTGTTTAACTAGCTAAATCTTCTCTTTCTGACCTGGAAGACCTCAAACCTAGCAAAATGTGAACACCAAAAAGTCTGGAGGGTCCAACTGGGATAGCGACCAAAAGAATGGAGAGTTATCCCACTGTCCTGACTCCAACCAACCCCCTCCCCAAACCCATCACTGCCTTTCCCTTACCATCTGCCTGACACTTAATTTCCTCACCTTTGCTTTAAGCACAGTTTCTGATTTTAAGGCCAGATGGGATCATTATGATAATCTAGTCTGACTTCTTGCATGGAAGGCCATAGAAGTTGCACACAGACCATAGAAGTTCACCCAGCAATGTCTACATCAAGCCCATCATTTCTGGTTCAGCTAGAAAATGTCTTTTAGAAAGATGTTTCATATGAACCATTTCATCTGCCCAATGAGGGAGACAACAAGAATTGGTGCTTGAGACAAAGGACTGGGTGTCAAAAGACCTGGAATAAAATCCCTGCCCATTAAAGCCAATGGGAGTTTTGCTATTGACTTCAAGGGACCCAGTATTTCACCACTTGGATTAGTTCCCATTCTGGGTACCAATTAGCTATACTTTGTGCAAATCACTTAGCATCATTCTATGCCTCAGTTTCCCCATCTGTAAAAGGAATATGATACTTACCCACTTCATAGAGCATTCAGATCCTCCCATAATAGCTAATCTGTAGGTACAAAATATTAAAATCATTAGAACGAACACCCCTGGAATGTGCATGGCAAAGAAACTGTAGCAAGAGCACTGTGTTGACATAAAGTCCCTTTGGTCTCTCACAAGTCCCCAGGCTCATCCTTTAACATGAGACAGCTCCTGTCCTTCTCCTGTCCCTGTCTTTCTCTTCTTTCATAATGGGTGGTTTGTAGCTCACTGCACAGATGTTTCTCCCAAGCTATTGCATGGTTATTTTTCAAGTGACTTCTTTCCGCAGATGTTCTCCGGTTCCCAGGTGTGCACGTCACCTCCTTCACTCAGCCAAAGCTCACTTGACACACACAGCAGATTGCACTGCCGCTATCTATTTGAGCTAGAGAGTTTGCACAACTGCACACCTGTGACTTTGCTCTCCTGTTATTATCAGGCTGACTGGCAACAGTGGTTCTTGGGCAACAGGCCTCTGTTACCTTCCCTGCTGGTGCTACTGGTTGTAGATATTTCCTTTGGGCTTTGCTTCCTCTGTACTCAATCCACTTCCTTACATTAATCTGTTAGCATTAATTTAATTTTTTCTCTAAACATAGCATAAAAGTGAAGGTTGTTGTTTAGAAAGAGAACCCTGATGGATTCAACTAATATCGGGACTGGCTTTTGCTTCAGCTATGTACCAAAACCTTGCAAATCCTCTGTGGGTCAAAAAACATACATTCTTCCAAAAAAAAGATATCCCATATGGAACTCCAAGAAAAGAGCATTTCTTGGTGGTGGTGGTGGTTGTTTTTTAAGAGAAGAACGTGACATGTTAACATGCTTTAGCTATCAAGTTAGAGTCCATTGCAGGAAAACAAAGCAAATATCTAAGCAAAGTCAAGATAATTAAGGCAGAGGGATACAAAAAGAATTCCAATAAATGTGTTTTTTGTTAATGTTTTTGTGTGATTATACACACACACACACACATACACTGCAAGTGTAAAATAACACCTCAAGCCTACAGCCTTCTTCAGGCAACTAACACTCACTGAAACCAGAGAAAGAACAGCAAGATAATGCCCATAATTTGTGGGGTTTAGGTGTCTTTATTTGTTTGATTGATTTCGATTTAAATTACATTACAATATAACCATACAAAAATCTCTAGTTCTAACAATTATTAGACTTACAGACAACAAATGATAACCACTCAGGAGAAAAAATTATATGCAAATAATGAATTAAATCAAGTAGCCAATAACTCAGTGCAGTAAAACATCCCTTTCAAGCTATCCCAGGAACATGTCCTTTATCTTACCCCTCAAGAATAGATAGAGATTGATATATTCAGAGTTTTTAAGGCCAAAAGGGACCATTATGATCCTCTAGTCTGAGCTTTGCATAACCCTGGCCATACAATCTTACTCAGTAATGCCTACATCTAGCCCATAACTTTGAGCTATGGTATGTCTTTTCAAAAGACATCCCATTTTGATATACTGAGTTCAGCCAGTGAAGAATCCACCACATTCCTTGATGAGTTATTCCAATGGTGAATTATCCATGCTGTTAAACAGTTTTGTTATTATTTCCAGTCCAACGTTATCTAGCTTCAACTTCATCGATTCATAGATTCCAAGGCCAGAAGGGACCATTGTGGTCATCTAGTCTGACCTCCTGTATAATACCAGCCATAGAACTTCCCTAGAGTAATTCCTAGAGGAGATCTGTTAGAAAAAATCCCATCTTGACTTAAAAATTGTCAGTGCTGGAGAATCCACCATGACCCTTTGTGAATCGTTTCAGTGGTTAATTACTCTTACCATTAAAAATGTACTCCTTATTTCCACTCTGATTTCTACCCATTGGATCTTGCTGTGCCTTTGTTTATAGGACTAAAGTCTCCTCTGGCCCTCTATATATAAATAAAAGTTGCTCATCACTGAGAGCTCTGGTCTTCTTTTCCAGTTCTTAAATTCACATCTGTTATGTCCTAATATCCAGGAAGCCTTCTCTTCCTTTTACAACAGTCCTTAAGTAATAACTGAGCCAGTGTTCCACATTATTTCAAAATCCACCCCATCCCACCTGTACTTAAGCCATAAAAACATATGCACCTCAGTTTGTACTCAGCCACAAAGTTTGTCAAGCACTTTAGGAACTTTGGATGAAAGGTATCTCATAAAAGTAAATGATTGTACGATCTTTATTATTGCGTTGTCATTCTGTGTTTGGCCTTTAAAATTGTTTCAGCCTACTCTAGCTTTTGTGGTTTAATTTCCTATCCTTAAATTAACAGCCACATTGAACAAAGGAAGAAAGTATTGAGACATTAAAAATAGACTGAGTTTTCTGTATTATTATTATTATCACAGCTGACCCCATAATGGCTCCATTCCATTATAGCGAGTGCCAAGAATGTGTGGCAATAATAGGATACATTTATGTAATGCAGGACCCGTAATACCAATTACAGAGTGGAAAAAAATATCGTATGAAAAGTAGTTAATGTGCATCGGTCAGATCCTGCCAGGTGCTGAATACTCCCAACTACCATGAGGCTTAATAATAACTCCTAGCCCTCATATAGTGCTCTATATTTGTAGATCTTGAAGAGCTTTACAAGAAGCTAAGCACTGTTATCCCCATTTTACATATGGGGAAACTGGGGCCTGGAGTGGGGCAGGGCTAGGTGCACAAAGGGACTCAGTTATTGCACCCTGCCACATGGTGGAATTCATAGTCCTTAGCTAGGCACCCAAACTAACATTGCATTGTATGGGGAAAGTTAGGGGCACAAGAAGCCACAGAAGCCAGCAGAAGCTCTGCACAGAAGCCATCAAGGGTTCAAGTCCCTACTCCAAATCTGACAGAGTGGGGAGTCAAACCTGGGTCTCCCACCTAGAAGGTCTCCCTCTGGTTTTTCATGGGAAAGGACTTATCCCTGGCTCTTTTGTTCAGGTTAAGCATTCTCTGAGCATGTCTAGTGGATCAGGGCCTGCAGGCGAAATAGGTGAGGAATGCCTCATTTGTGAATCCCACCGAGGTCTAGACGTGAGCAGGGCACTGAGCTGCTCAGCAGCCTGGGCACCTCAGAAAATTAGGAAGCTACAGGATTAGGCAGCAGCTGAGCAGGGGTCTTGAAGATCTCAGTGGTGCAAGAGGCATTTAGGCACCGAAGTCCCCACTTGGATCTAGACCAAAGTGACTTGTCCTAGGTCACCCAGCAATCCAGTGGCAGTGATAGGAGGAAAACACAGCTCTCCGGAGCCCCCAGTCCAGTGCACGCAGGGGTAAGGCACACTGGGAGTAAGGCAGTACTCAGGGTAAATAAGGGCATCCAGGTCTGGCCCTTAGGCATCTAAATAGTCCTGATTTACAGAGGTACTGAGCCAGCACTAGAGGCCGTTGAACATTTTCTGCTGGGATTTTTTCAATGAAAAATGACTTTTTCAATTTTCTCCAAAAAAAAAAAAAAAAAAGAGTGTCTGTTTTAAATGGAACATGTTTGGATTTTCAATCTCCCCCCCCCCACCAGTTTTTCAGTTTTATGCCAAAAACAAACAAACAAATTAATTACAAAATTTTGATGCGCCCTCCCCACCCCCAATTGGTTTTGTCTGCATTTCATGGGGAGGAGGGGGGAGAGAAATCACTTCCTGAACAGTTCTGCTCAGTGCTTATAGCTTCCCCTGAAATCAGTGTTGACATCAAGTGCTCAGCACATTTGAAACAAGGAACTGAAGGAACATGCTTAAATTTACGCACTGTGAACAGTTGCATTGAGCGTTCCCGATGCATACAGCTAAGAAAAGGTTTAAATATTTGCAGGATTGGGGCCTAAAACTGCAATTTTCAAGAGGCCTAGATAACATAGGAATACAGGACACACTGAAAGTCAATGGGAACCCTGCTCCTAAATTATATATGGGCTTTCGAAAATTCCAGTCTATATGCCTATTTCCATGCACTGAAGTTTTATCTAAATGTCCTTATTTGACAACACAAATTTGTAGGCCAGATTGAGGTCCCTCTATGAATGGGACTCTTAATGAAGATAGGACCAAAATTAAATAATAATAATTTTTATGAATAATAATACAATAATAATGTGGATAATGTTGTACTAAAAGATACATTAATTACTGGAACTCTACACAGCAGGTTTGAAACCAATAAAAAGAGGAATTGATAATGGAAGAGTACCCAGAATTCAAAAGCCTGAATTGTACCATTAAATTATGGGAATTAAAACCCAGTAGAAACACAATACAGTTCAGTTCAGCAGAGAATGCGTACAAATGCCAAGGCTGGCCCCAGTGCAAATTATATGATACCATCTTATGATTACTTTGCTTCTGACACAGTTTTGTTCCAGGATCCAATCTGTTATGTTGGATTGCAACTGTGTGTTCTCTGCTAGGAACAAAATATATCAGTAAAACTTACCATCTGTGTCAAAATATGACTGTGTAAATTTCAATTGGAGCATATTTGTTAGTTTTAATTCCCAGAAATGTTTGTGTTTAAGCTGTCATTTCCTCTAGACTTCAACATAAGCCTCCTAGTGATGTCCTGAAACATCCTCCTTAGGAGTCATCTTCAAATCAGAAAAACAAATATTGCTTTTAAATCTCAGGGCAGGGGTTTAAAGTTTGTTTTGAACGGATTTCTCTTTTTTAAGTCTATCCATGAGTCTGAAAGTGACATGGAGGGGTTAAAGGTCACCCTCAATGACAGGAGGTGAGAGCTCATTGCCTCTGCCAATAAGCTCTCCCTCGGCTTTATGCTTTAAACTGTGTTGCTGTTCCCCAAACAACTTTTGATTAATCTTTACCTGGCCTGCGCTAATGCCCAGTGGAGAGACAGTCCTGCTCATGTGGGCCACATCATTTGGAATGTGGAAAAGTCAGTGGAGGTTTATAATTGGATTAAGGTCTGTGTACTACACACACACTGGCAACTTTCCTGACAGCTTAGGTAACGAGATAATACGCAACAAAGAGATCTGGTATTCAGAAGGGCCCCACACCTTACCCTGGGGGGATACACCTGGGCAGGCTATGATAAGCAACAGAATAACAGGCAACCAACAGCAACGCTGCTCTGATATTGTCATATTCCCCTATACCGGGTGTGCATTTCTAGGAGAAACTCAAACCCAACTTTTTAGCTTCTCAAGGTGATTGGTTTCAGCTGGACACTCCTGAATCTAATGTCTGCGTCAGTGGGCACACCTGACAGGAGCTTGAGGCAGTTCCTTGGTCCCTTCCCTTGGAAAGCAAAATATCCAATCAGACCACGTTGGGGTGGGGAGGGGGGGCGAGAGATGCAATGTAGATTTGACTTAATGAAGCAATGTCTTTAGTTTATTTCTTCTTTTTTTTTTAAGTGAGGCAGGATGGTCCAGTGGGCAGGGCACTGTCTCCAACCCCAGAAAGCCTAGAATCTACTGCTGGTTCTGTCGGTGAGCACATGGCCTTAACAGAATCACTCAGCGCCAGGTTTTTAAAGGTGCTCCACACCCACAACGGGAGCCCGATTCTCAAAAGCGCTCAGCATGTTGCCTGGGTGTTGTGTGCTGAGCGCTTTTGAAAATCTGGCTTTTAGAACATAAGAATGGCCATACTGGGTCAGACCAATGGTCCATCTAGCCCAGTATCGTGTCTTCCAACAGTGGCCAATGCCAGGTGCCCCAGAGGGAATGAACAGAACAGGAAATCATCAGGTGATCCATCCCCTGTCACCCATTCTGGCAAACAGAGGCTAGGGACACCATCCCTGCCCATCCTGGCTAATAGCCATTGATGGATCTATCCTCCATGAAGATATCTAGTTCTTTTTTGAACCCTGTTATAGTCTTGGCCTTCACTTTAATCTCACTGGGTAATTTTTTCAAACAGTCCTCAAGTACTTAAGAGCTGAAGACCCATTTTCAAAAGTGCCTGAAGCGATGTCTACACTAGAGACCTTACAGCCGGACAGTCGTACTGCTGCAGCTGCACCTCTGTAAGGTCTCTTGTGTAGCCGCTCCATATCTATGGGAGAGAGCTCTCCCATTGGCGTAATTAAATCACCCCCAACAAGCTGTCAGTCTCGCACTGACCTAGCGCTGTCCACACTGGCACTTCCATCGGTGTAGTTTTTGTCGGTCATGGTTGCGTTTTCTCACAACCCTTAACAACATAAGTTTCACCGACAAAAGTGCTAGTGGAGACATAGCCTCGGACACAAGCCTGAGTCCCCAACGTCACCAGAGTCTTCTAAGTGCCTAAAGGTATGTCCACAGAGAGGGATAAAAATAACGGACTCAGGCTCGCACAGCAGGTCTACAAATAGCCATGTAGACAATCAGACTCAGGCCGGAGCCTAGGCTCCAAGACCGACCCCCATTGATGGGTTTCAGATCCTGGGCTCCAGCTCAAGCCAGAACATCTACACTGCTACTTATAGCTCCACCCGTGCCCCAGTGTGAGCCCCACGAGCCAGAGTCAGTTGAGCTGGGCTCTGAAACTTTTTTGGCTGCACAGACATACCCTGTCTTTTGAAAGTGGGACTTCAGCTCCTAAATAACTTCTGAAAATGTTACCCTCTGGGCCTCTGTTTCCTCTGCCTCCCTTCATCTGTCTTGTATATTTAGACAGTAAGCAGAAACCATCTCTTGTACAGGGCCTAGCACAAGGGGGATCCAGATAAATTGAACCCTCTACGTGCACCATACTAACACAGCAATCCCATTCACCACAATAGGCATTGGATCAAATCTTTGAAGAACAGTCCTGCCTAAGTCAGTCAATGCCTGCTGCCACACTCATCGTGGGCAGAAAGCCAGGGATTAGTTATAGTATCCATTACAATGATTTTTTTGAAACTGGAAATACCAGCATGCCATCATTTTTCTAGCTTCCACTACAGGAAACATTGTGGGGAGGGGAGGCTCAGTATTTGAATTCAGATTTATCAAATCTCATGCTAGCACATTAATCACAAATCCAGATTTTCTCTCAGTGCAATGATGAAATAGATCATAGTCTTTAATCTAATGGATTTCAGTGCCATTGGGTTTCAGCTGCCTCCGTATCTGGCCACATACACAACCTAAATGAGTTACTAACACTTTATTTCAAATGTCCAATCAGTAATAATTGGGGTGCTTTTTTCTACACATTCTGAGGTTGTCTTTAGAATCTTAGATCTCTTTCATGATCTGATATCAATGAACATCAGAAGTTCTTTGAATTCTTTGGATGTCACATCCATCCATTTCCACAGCACTTCCACTGCACCCTAAAGACCTTGCAGTAAAAGTTTTAAAACAAACTGTTTTTTCACAGTTTTCTGTCTATACAGATTCCCTTTCAAATTTCAAAATCTTAATATATTTGTGCAGTTTCTGGAGCATGCAACTTGACATTTTGAACACCCAAACTGACTTGACCTCGTTCTAACTTTTTAAAAGTCCCCCCCCACCCCCCGTAAGCCTCTGGGGATATTTGACTAACTGTAAGAAAGACACACAACCCAAGATCAGCAGCTTATACTCTCTGAAAAGTTAAATATTGGCATTTTTGTAAAATTACTCAAAAACTTGTCTCTTTTACGTTGGGAAACAAAATCCGGGTAACAATGGGAAATTGATCCAGTAGATAGGGTCAAAGTTACTGATCTTGTGACTTCCATTTGTGTCTGTCTACTGACATTTCCTCCCTTATGAAACCTTTCTTCTGCAGTAGAAAACATAAATCTGGAAACTTGTAGTTCAGCAGAACCACTCACTCACTGAAACTCAGGATGACAAATATGCCCTTTGATCTTAATGTCCATAAACTATCAGGATGCTAGTGCTGCATTTTCATCCTTGCATCACCACCATTCATGCAGCTATACTGGATTAAGGTGGTGGTTTGGGATATTGTAAAGCCCTGACCTTCCCATAACTAGCCTTCTTCTGGTTGTGCAGCTTTTACAGCAACATTTGCCCGAGCTTCATTTCATGTCCAGTATGGGATCATGTGTCACCATTGTTATTTGCAGAAATTTTATCAGTCCAGCTGTTTGATCCTGCAAGGTAATGAGCATCCCTTGGCCTTGTATAGTCCAGAGGTTTTGGTTGTGTTATAACTTTTAGCTGATGCAAATCAACACATGTTTGCTAACAGCTGAATAAATATTATTTGATGATTTCCTGTTTTGTTCATTCCCTCTGGGGCACCGGGCATTGGCCACTGTCGGAAGACGGGATACTGGGCTAGATGGACCTTTGGTCTGACCCAGTATGGCTGTTCTTATATTCTTAATTGATACACCTCACCAACCATCATGAAGTGCCTACATTAGCATTTACAATTATGTTGATTTGCAATCAGTTGGTACATGTTATAATATGACTGAAACCTGTAGTCTAGAAAAGGCCCTTTAAAAGTGCCCTGAAGTCTCATGCACTAACTGGGCTTCTTCTCAGAACCAAATATCCCAAAATTTTAGAGAAGACTCACATTTATGCAGTGTTGGCTCATTGAGAGCAAATCTTTTTCAGGAAGACTCTTTGAGATGTAACATAGGGTCGTGTAAGTGTGTTTGGCCGGGGCTCGTCACTCTCCAGCGCGGCAGGGAACCAGACCGCCTTGCTCCTTCTGTCAGGTGTGTTGGGGAATTAGCCTGCCTGAGCAAAGAGTTCAACAGGAAGGCTCAGGCCCTGGATCAGGGCGGCCTGGGAGAGGGGGAGACGGCCACCCGCGAGATGGGTGGCAGGGGGGGACGCAGGCCCTCCAACTCCACTGCGTCCCAGCCCGGGGCCCTAGCAGCGGCCGAAGACCCACTGCTGTGTCAGTGGGGTTCCTGGCCGCAACACACTGACATTGGCTCTGGCAGTGTTGCAGCCTGACTAGGGTCGGCTGCCCCCGGGCTACTTCCTACCTCCCCCTCTAGAGGTACGTGGGTCCGGCCGGCGTCCTCCAAGGGGTCACACACCATGGGCTCCTCAGGGTAACTGGCGCACGGTTGGCTTGGCAGCTCCTCAGGGTAACTGGTGAACAGAAAGCTTGGCAGCATCGCTGGGCTCTGGCTAGCATCAGGCATGGGCTGGTCTGGCCAGTCCTTGGATCAGCCACCGATCGTCGTGGTCTCCCAGCTGGGAGCTCCGGCACATGCATCAGGCCTCTCCGGTGGCTGTCCTTCAACTGAGTTCTGGGGTTGGGCTTTTATACTTCCTGTCCTGTACCTTGACCTCTGAGGGGCGGGCGCAGGGTTCACTGGCTCCGCCCACTTTGGCATCCAGAGAGGCTCGTCCCTCTCCTGGGCGACGGTGAACCAGACCGCCTCGCTACAGGTCAATATCCAACCATATTCCTGTCTCCCAAATTCTGCTTTAAATTTCAGGTTAGAATGTATTCACAATCTCAGAGGGAAAGTTACTCAAATCTGGTTGGTGATAGGTTGAATTCATGGAAGTTTACTCAAAAGTCCATGGACATTTTTCAGCTTTTCAGTGAATCAGCCCAGAATTTTAATGTTGTAACTAAACCTGAAAACACATGGGTTCCATGTTCTTTTGTGTTACCAGGGCTACTCCATTACTGAAAACACTGTTTACAAGGCCCTTCCAGGCTTGACCTAGGGCCAGACCTTGGCGTATTTCCACCTGAAATCAATGAGAGATTTGTATAAAAATGAAGGTGGGCCATAGTCTCCCAGCTGCTTATTGTATGAAAATTTGCTTCATTTTATGTTATCTTGTTCTTCCTCCTACTATCTGCCCTTTGAATAATTAAAATGAAGTAATGGGGCTTTGTGCAAAGATCTCTGTTGGGTTGGGTCATTCACATTCCCAACGCACAGGCAGGCTATGTGGTTGCAATAAAGGCCCTCTGAAAAGTGCACTATCTGCAATGGAATCTGATCTACTGGATCTGCATTATCACAGGTCTGCTAGCTATGACTTTGACCTACCCCAAAACCTTGTTCTGCACCAGCCCATTTGGGGCTTGCAAGAACCTCTCTTCAGCATGAAGACCCTGCTTGACCTCTCCACCCAAATGAATCCTTGCCAATGTAGAGCCAACAAGGGACTGGAATAAGTGGTCCAGAGGCCACTGGCCCTCCATATCCTGACTGATTTTCACCCACAGGTAAGTTACTTTTGGAGAGCCCTATATAGTTCATTCCCTCATTCAGTGTTGGTTATATTTGCAGTCTTCAGGTATTTAAAGTATTTCATAATCTTTCCTACAGCATGACATGAGCACCTCTCAAATGCTCCTTCCATCGATGCACATGGCACCAAACCTGAAAGGGTGAAACAGATGTTATAAGAGAAGCCTGAGGCAGGAACCAGTGAACTTCTGGAGAAATGTCTAAGAAAGATCCAGAGGGCAAGAGAGACAGTAAATCAAAGACTAGTAAAAATAAAAGAAACTGTCAAGCATTTGTCTTAAAAAGCACTATATTGTCTTGAATGGGGGAATACTTTCCTCTGGGTTTTCTTTTTGTAGAATGAAAAAAAAAAGCACATACAAAAAGATGGACACAATATCGTTCTAGGTTAGAGCTGAGCATGAAATGGTTTTCCCATTCGGTAAAATTTTTCAAGATATTGAAAATTTTTCCCATCCTGAATCGAGTTGAAAAGACAAAATCTCAAAATTTTTCATGAACTTACTATCTGAAAAAATACCCTGAAATTTTTTTTGTTTCCAAAAAATTAAAAAGTTTCCTTTGAATTTTGACCTTTTATCATTTTTAACCTTTTGTTTTCTAAATTTACTAAAATTTTGACATTAAAATTCATTTTGACTCAAAAAAAGATTCTGGTTCAAAAATGTTGAAGTGGAATGATTTGATAATTTTTAAACTTTCTCATCCCCAAAAAATGTAAGGTCGGAGGTTAATTGAAGCAATGTTTCATTTTTGTGTTGACTAATTGAAATGTTTTGACAAAAAGGCACTTAATCATCGAATTCCTGAATAGCTGTAGCATAGATCAAGCTAGGTAGTGGGGTCTACAGTCTACCAGATCTTGATACATGGGGCATTACAGCTAAACTTGGTGAGTATATCCACTGTTTGTTCTGAAGGGTTAATGTGTTGAGTAAAGACAGCTGAAAATTTCCATATAATTTTTGAAAATTCCATTCTCTAAGCAGAGAAATGTGGCAAAAATGTTTTGCTTAAATTTTTAAGATTTTAAAATGTTTCACCTGTTCTGGTCTTAAGAATGATGATGATTACTTTTGCTGATAGGCTAGACAGTTGAGTCCAGATGCTCCAAGGTATTTGGGTAGGTGCATAATACATATTGATTTCTAAATTCATGTGAAGATCTGGGGTGTGGCCCAATACAGCAAGATACTGAAATGCATACCTAACTCTAGCATGTAAGTAGTACCTATTGAACACTGTATTTCAATGAGAGCATAACACCAAGATCTGCATGAATTAGTATCTGGCACAAATTTAAGGTACTGAGCTTGACTTAGCTGGCTTTGAGACCTGTCTGTTTGAGAGAACACTCTCTCCCTGTGTCATGCTACCAGTGTTACAACCATCTCAAGTTGCAGTGGGGAAGGTCTAGGTTGGATATTAGGAAACACTATTTCACTAGGAGGGTGGTGAAGCACTGCAATGGGTTACCTAGGGAGGTGGTGGAATCTCCATCCTTAGAGGTTTTTAAGGCCCAGCTTGACAAAGCCCTGACTGGGATGATTTAGTTGGTGTTGGTCCTGCTTTGAGCAGGGGGTTGGACTAGATGACCCCCTGAGGTCTCTTCCAACCCTAATCTTCTATGATACTATGATTCTATCTGAGGCTGAATTATCCTCAATTTAAGATCAGGAGGCCTGACAGTAGGATATTGTCTATTAAAGAACCTCATCTAAAGAAGTTACTCTCCTACTGTTTGTTCTGAAGTAGCCCAAGACTGTTGGCTTTCAGGGCCCGATAACCTTGAGGTCTGGTCACTGGAGGTGGAGGAAGGGGAACGGACTTGATGGCATCTTGAGGACCCTTCCAGCACTACATTTCTATGATGCTACAATGTAAGTTTTCTCTAGTCACTCAGGCCATGGTGGAAAAATGTTGCAAGAAGGGCTGATTTTTGTGGGATTGAATTCAGTTTATGTTATATTGGGGTCTGCCAGTGCATTATCTGCTGGGATTGTAATTTATTTGATTAACTACTCTTTTAACCTATGGCATAAATGCCAAGAGAGGGAGGGAATTGGATAGATAGATATTTTATAGAGACATTATGAGTTTGGGTAGAAATCTTGAGCCAAACTATAGCAGTAGTAAAAATTCTGAGTTTACAGACATCCAGAAGTTATGAGCACTCTGCAATTTTGGAAAATATATTACATGCAGGATGCCTTGTGTCCCTAGGGTAAATGTTCTGTTTCTTTCATGACCCATAACTCAAGAGTATGGCAGGCATTAGCACTTTAGAAAACATCTCCATTCTTCCTAGGTGAGATAGAACCTGTAGAATGCAGAATATCTTACTTATTTGGCAGTGATTTGAGGGGTTTTTTATTATTTTAAACACTAACTTTATATGGTCAATATCACAGATAGATGAGGGAAATAAGAAAAGGCAGTAGAAGTGAATTTAATTTTATACTAAATATATCACAATTATGATCTGACTAATACGCTAGAGTAAATTACATACCACAAAACAATGAGAAGAATGGATCTGATGCACAATGCAGGAGTCTGTCTGGAAAACACAACCCTGAACATTTTCTTTTTTGGTTTTGAGACCCCAAAACCCACAAATGTTTGGCTTTCTTCACTGAAACATTTTGAGTGAGATACAAATGTTTGGTTACAATTTTAATTTTGAGCAATGGGCCATATTCCATTGGGGGGGGAGGGGGGGAGAGGGAAGTTTAAAAGGAAAATGTTCAGTTAGCTCCAGTTGCAGATGGAGCATTTCACTGAAGGGTGAAACAAATCCAACAGAGACATTTGTAAAGCTCTATGAGATCTTTGGGAATGGAAGCTGCTAACTAATCATAAGATACCCATATTTATCTTTCCCCCACCCCACTTTTCTCTTCCCTGTTTTTAATTAGTGGAATCTACAGAAAATACACAAACAAATTAAAAACCCCTCTGGGGTTATTTTATACTCGGACTGTTCAGAAATAGAACATCTCAAACAAGCTGTTTAGAGAGATATGTCAACTGATTGTCAGTTATGACATTGTGGTAATAGCTAACAGAGATGGAGGAGCAGCTGGGGTTAGCTGATCTTTATTTTTGAAAACAAATATTGGTGACATATTGTATCCCATTCACCTTCCCTTGATTTCTGTTCTTCTAAGACCTCGATCCTGTAATCACTTATGCACATGCTTAACTTTACTTCTATGAGTATTTTCATTGGGGCTATTTAAAGATAAGCACTTTGGTACCAATTCAGCAAAACATTCAACCTTGGGCTTCACTTTAACCCTGTTTTTAGTCCCATTGGCTTCGATCAGACTGATAAATACGATCCTTAAAGTTAAGCACATACTCAAGTGCTTTGCTGAACTGGGGCCACAGAACCTGATCCCACAGCACTGAAGTCAATGAGATCCCAATGTGTACAGGATCAAGCCTCATCTGTTTGCAGAATTGGGACCTAAAGGCTCCACGTGAAGAGCAGTTTTCTGCCCATGCAAAACAATGTGCCTGATCAGAGCTGGAGGGCATGTCTACACTGCATTCACAGGGTGTGATTGCATCTCTTGCAGACACATCTGAGCTAGCTTTAATCTAACTAGTTCGGGTACCAGAGCTGGATTAAAGCTAGCTCAGGTATGTCCACGTGAGCTGCAGTGTAGCCATACCCTGCGAGTGTAAACTCTTTGATGCACTCCTCAAGCTGTATGTTCCTGATGGTGTGGGCAATGCCTTGTGGGTACTAAAATCAATAACAATAATCATAATAATAATGACAGGTTTCAGAGTAACAGCCGTGTTAGTCTGTATTCGCAAAAAGAAAAGGAGGACTTGTGGCACCTTAGAGACTAACCAATTTATCTGAGCATGAGCTTTCGTGAGCTACAGCTCACTTCATCGGATGCATACTGTGGAAATTGCAGAAGACATTATATACACAGACACCATGAAACAATACCTCCTCCCACCCCACTCTCCTGCTGGTAATAGCTTATCTAAACTGATCATCAAGTTGGGCCATTTCCAGCACAAATCCAGGTTTTCTCACCCTCCGCCCCCCCACAGACAAACTCACTCTCTTGCTGGTAATAGCCCATCAAAAGTGACCACTGTCTTCACAATGTGTATGATAATCAAGGTGGGCCATTTCCTGCAGAAATCCAGGTTCTCTCACCCCCTCACCCCAATCCAAAAACCACACACACAAACTCACTCTCCTGCTGGTAATAGCCTATCCAAAGTGACCACCCTCCTTACAACCTGCATGAAAATCAAAGTGGGCCATTTCCAGCACAAATCCAGGTTTTCTCACTCCCCCACCCCCATACACACACAAACTCACTCTCCTGCTGGTAATAGCTCATCCGAAGTGACCACTCCCCCTACAATTTCTGCAGGAAATGGCCCACCTTGATTATCATACACATTGTGAAGACAGTGGTCACTTTTCATGGGCTATTACCAGCAAGAGAGTGAGTTTGTCTGTGGGGGGGCGGAGGGTGAGAAAACCTGGATTTGTGCTGGAAATGGCCCAACTTGATGATCAGTTTAGATAAGCTATTACCAGCAGGAGAGTGGGGTGGGAGGAGGTATTGTTTCATGGTGTCTGTGTATATAATGTTTTCTGCAATTTCCACAGTATGCATCCGATGAAGTGAGCTGTAGCTCACGAAAGCTCATGCTCAGATAAATTGGTTAGTCTCTAAGGTGCCACAAGTCCTCCTTTTCTTTTTGCATAATAATAATGTGAGAATTTCCATGTATTTTTACCACATTGTAGTCAATCCAGTGACATTGTAATAGAACAAGATTTGGTTGTTACATTCATTGATTTGTACAAACTTTTTAATGGTCATAAATGGACTATAGTTGCCTAGGAGATATATCATCTTATTGCCATCACTTCTTCTCATCAGTGCCTCTATAGGGAGCCCAATCCTGCACTCCCCTAACATCTCATTAAAAGCAGAGTTTTATAAACCTGCATATATATTAACCACTGCTTGTCTCCCCCCCCCCCCCCCCCCCGATTCATCTCTAGCACCAGTTTTTCATTTCACCAATGAACCATTTTTTCTGTCAGTTTAGATTAGGTCAAATTAGTTCTCATTTCAATAACTGACAAAGATTCTCTTTGACAATAGCAATGACCTCACATGTCCTGGCAAGGGCACGTGTTCAGAGTCTATTGAAGGGGAAGAAAAGTTTCACTATGACAATACATTTTGCAGAAGATGATGATAAGTATATGAGTCAATATTTGTACCCTGCTTTGGATATGTAAAGTCCTGTGTATAAGAGTTACATATTATAAGTGGTAGAAGTTGTTTATTACTCATTGATTATCTGGGATTAGCTCTGCTGTTAAAACTATGCTTGCCACCAACTAAAAGAAAATATAGATCATACTTTGGTGGAATAAGTCTTTATAAACCTAATTCAGCCACTGCAATAGCTGTGAGTCCCATTGACTTCAATGGAACTATTCTCATGCTGGAAGATGTGTATGTGCATAAATACCTTGCTGAATTAGGGAATTAAGTAGAAGTACTAGCCAACTGCTTAAAGTTAAATGCATGCTTAAGTGCTTTGCTGGAATCAAAGCCTTAGAAGAGGTCAGCATAGGTGAAATTCACACCTGTGCCCAAGGTCTATGCACCACTTAAGCCCTTAAAATAGGGCTTAAATGGGATGTAGGTCATAGATGGGTCTTGTATTGACCTTCTGCATGGGGTGACTATCATTTCCAATAGAATAAACTGTTAAGGGAGGATGAGGAATGTCTGTCACTAATAACATACAAGACTAGACCTGCCACTCATCTGTTGGTGTCAGGGTTGGTTTCAGGTTAATGAAATTAATCATCTGACTTCCCAGCATTCAAGCAAAAAAATATTTAAAAAAATAGACCAATACTCTTTTTAACCAAGGTTTCAGAGTAGCAGCCGTGTTCGTCTGTATTCGCAAAAAGAAAAGGAGTACTTGTGGCACCTTAGAGACTAACCAATTTATTTGACCATAAGCTTTCGTGAGCTACAGCTCATCCGATGAAGTGAGCTGTAGCTCATGAAAGCTTATGCTCAGATAAATTGGTTAGTCTCTAAGGTGCCCCTAGTCCTCCTTTTCTTTTTAACCAAATACATCTTTTATTCTCAGTACCACTTGCTACTAAATGTTAACTTAAAATATGATTTTTTCCCTCCAAAGCTCTATATAACTCTTAGTATAAATCGCTAGTTTTGTGAGTGGCTGTTGCTGTTGTCGGGTGTTTTTAGGTTTGTTGTTTCGCAGGGGGTTTCTCACGGGTGCCACTGAAGTACCGGTTTCTCTGAAATGTCGGCAGCACTTTAACATGGCGTGTGTAGTCGCCCAGTGTTGGTCTAACTCTGCTCTCACTGATGCCAATTAAAGTTTTCGCTTAGGTTTCAACGGGAGCAGTGGTAAGCCAAAGATGAGATCCCATCCTGTAATAACAAAGGGACCCAATCCTGGCTGTTTTGCCATCCATATGAATGGGAGTAGGGACAGCCCCTTCATTACTGATCTCAGCCATGACGTCAAAAACTACTTTACCGACAAACCCGAGTTTTGACTCCAGTCTTTAGTACGCAGCAAAGGAAGCTATGGATGGACCAGCTGTATTCAATTCTATCCCATGCAGCATTGACTAACCATGGCCAGCGGAGTTCCAGTTGATGATGATGTATAAAGAAGGAAGACTCTACCATTCATTTTTTTTCTGGCATCACAGTGAGCCCCAATACCAATCATAACTAAAAAAAAATGTATCTTGACTTGTAAACTATCACTTAGACAGAGTCACTCATCAGCTTTTACTACATTCTGAGGTTGAATTTCTTTCCTGAATCAACCCATTAACTCCTCAATTGCCACTTCATTAAGTAATCAGGAGGGATGTCTGAAACCAGTTAATATTACTTAGTAGTGTGCCAATTAGTAAGGGTGGTTTTTTTCCCCAGGCAAAGGCCAAATAGCCCTCCAGTCCTTCTCATATGCAATTGTTTTCTGTTAATTTGGTTAGAAATCGTGGCAGGTAATGGGGATGAAGTGTTTATGCAATTTGGGATTGTTAGACTCCAGAATTGCTAGTATCTTGTTAGGCAATCTCTCTGGATGGAAATTCTCAGAGGAAGATAGGATTCCTTGATTCATTGTTAACAGTCTATAGAATGCTTCTTTTTAAATAATGTACTTGCATAAGCTTTGCTAGATCATATTAAAACACATAAATACACAGCAATGACTTTCATCCATCCCACATACCCATTTTCAGAAACGACGAGCTTCATAATAAAGGCACGTACACAAAGTATTAAAAGGGCTGACTGCCTCTGTCAAAGATCAAATCAAATTGGGTTGGTTGTTCTATCCATGCCTATGGGGTATTAGTGATTATAATAGTGGGCTTTAATGGAGTATAGACCCAATTTACATAACATTTACATGGCATCTGCATACTCCTTATGGAGAGATTCAGCTGCAAAAAATGTCTTTTACACACACACACCAGTCTGAAACCTGAATTTCTTTCTGATTCTCAGGGTATGTCAACACTGCAGGAGACTGAGTCAGCTGGCAGGGGCCAGCCCCAGGTTTTTAATTGCAGCATACACATATCCTCAGAGTCTGGAGTCCACAGTAATCGGTGCTCTGACTTCAGCTGCCCTTTCTGGAATCTGAAGGTGAATCCCAGGGCAGAGTTGGACAAACTGAAATACCGTCTTCCCCACCTAGAGAGGCCAAGGGAAGTATTCACAGCTAGTGCAGAGCAATCACTTTGATTCTACATCGATCAAACCAAAAGACTTTTAATCAAAAAATGCCTTTTTTCTTTCCATCCAACTTTTCAAAGAGAATTTGCCCATTTTTTTAAAGAATATATGGATGTCTCCTGCAGTTCCTGCACCCAGAGGATCCTCCCTAGGTTTTAGAACCCCTTTAGACTACTCTGGACCCTTGACTCATTCTCCGTGATCATCTTCTAGGGCCCAGTTTGCCTACTGAGTTCTGACCTGACAGTCTGACCAACAGAGATCAGAAAACAATACAGTCATGTGTTGCAGGATACACAGGGTTCACTGCAATCCAAATTAATGACAGATTATTTTTTTTCCTGCTGCAGTGGTACCCACTTCCATCATTGATGTGCAGGGAGGTGTACAAACCAACTTAAAGGACCTGTATTGTCTGAGATCCTATGAAAGGCGAGACAGATGTTTCATCAAGGGGAAACATCTAATATCTCTAGCATAGAGATGAGAAAGAAGAAGAACATAAAGAAGCAGAAGGCCAAAGTACTTCAGTGATTTTTCTAAAGAAAGGTGTATTCTCATTGGTTGGTACAACCATTAAAACATATTGATTTACAACTCCATAGAGCCTTTTGAGAATTGACATCTCTTTTTGCTGCCAAGGAGGGTATACTATAACTATGTATACATTTATTTATGAAATTTTATAGCTTAATATTTTCAGAGTCTTATAAATTGTACATTTTGCTGTGTTAGAAAGTGGTGAATGATAAATTGCTTATTTACTAGATAATTAGCTTTTTGCTCATAGTTTAAGTCAAGCTGCATTAGGATGGTAACTGGAATTTAATTGAACACCCAAAACACTGTATAAAATTAATTTTATTAAAAAAAAACCTTAAATGTTTTGGATACATAAACTTCTCTTATCAAAGCATGTTTCACATTTACAACTAAATGATTTATTAAAAGTACAGGGGGATTAACTGTAGTTTGTGAATAAAACTGAATATTTCAAGTCAGTCTGGGAAAATTTTTGAATAAGCCTAAGTGAAAGTGACTGGAACAAATAGATATCATCCCCTCCCTCTTCATTTTTAGTTGTAGACTGGAAGAGAAAAAAAAGTTTTCCTGATTTTTCAACTTCCCATCAATTTCTCAATTTTGAATTAATTAGTCCAAAGGACGAACATATACTTTCTTTGCCTGCAAAAGAGGCTACTGCTCTCAAAAACTGCTTTATCATGTCAACAAACTTTGATTCCAGGTGCTTAGTGACTCCTTCTCCCTTGTTACATAACTTCCCCACCGCTACCCCCAGAAAAACAAAAGAACTAGCAACAATCCGAGACTTCTCCTTGCATAAACCGTGAGCCTTTTCAACACAAGTATTTTATTTGTTTAGAGACAGACGGAGGCAGTTCAGAAATGAATGGATGGCTGTTTGTATCTCTGTCTGTGTACAAATGCAAGGACACAGAGCAAGGTCATTTACGTGAAGTGTCCAGAAGCAAGGGCTGGTAGTTACTGGGCAGATCCATGTTTTTCCATGAACTAGAGAGTAAGTTTCCATGGAGTCATAAGTATTCATAATTTGAGAACTGAGCCAATCAGAGCTCAGGTAGGGAGAAGCTATAATATAGGAGCACCAGACCACCCAGGTGGTCTCAGTGGATGATCCTGGTGAAACACATGATGGTTTCTCCTGGAGTCCGGTCCCAACAGCTGTGATGACTTTTCCAGTCTCTTGCACTCAGTAGCAGAGCACTCAGTCCCCCACAGGATCAAGCCCTTAATACAAAACATGACCTATTATGCTTTATTTATGAAGCTTGACCTCAAAAGTTAGATTTTTCTCCTGATTCTTTCTTTAAATAGAAAAGCCATCTTTAAGTCAAAGTTTGTGACAGATGCCCAGTCATACATTTGGCATATTGTTTTTTATTTAAATGTTTTAAGAGATTATAACAAGTTTATGCCTTAACATATTTTGTATTAAATTCAGATTTCATTATAAACAGGTTTAGTTTTAAAAAGACAAAACTTATTATAATTTAAATAACAAAACAATCTGATTTAAATAATAAAAATCTGATTTAAATGAAACAACTGATTTGTTTCCCAAAAAAGTAATAGATTTTTATCCACCCCGTTTGCAAAAATGCTTGTGCCCTAGCACACAGGTGTCTGGGCACATAACATGGGAAATTGTGTGTGTCAGTGCTAGTTGGATACACAACTACTGGTTGTGAACACACCTATTTTAAGGGTGTAGACACTTGCAGTGGCCTGTGTTTGAAAATGGCATTTGTGGTATTTTAGGCGATGGTGTATACTCAAATATACTGGCAAAAATAGTATTCTGAGAAACTTATGTGATTTTAATAGCATTATTAATGTTTGAAATTAAAATATCACTTAGAAGCTACAAATTACATGGGACCCTCATTCTGCTAGGAGCTGTACAAACATAGTACAAACAATCCCTGCCCCAAAGAGCTGACAGATAAAACAGACAAAGCAGAAAGGAAATATTGCCATCCTCATTTTGCCTAGGAAGAACAGAGATATTCAGCAACTCACCCAACATCCCAGAAGAAGTACATGTCAGAAGTAGTCACTGAATGTTGCGCAACAAAATGGCTGATGAAATTCAGTGCTGATAAATGCAAAATAATCATAGAATCATAGAATATCAGGGTTGGAAGGGACCTCAGGAGGTCATCTAGTCCAACCCCCTGCTCAAAGCAGGCCAATCCCCAACTAAATCATCCCAGCCAGGGATTTCTCAAGCCTGACCTTAAAAATATCTAAGGAAGGAGATTCCACCACCTCCCTAGGTAATGCATTCCAGTGTTTCACCATCCTCCTAGTGAAAAAGTTTTTCCTAATATCCAACCTAAACCTCCCCCACTGCAACTTGAGACCATTACTCCTTGTTCTGTCATCAGCTACCGCTGAGAACAGTCTAGATCCATCCTCTTTGGAACCCCCTTTCAGGTAGTTGAAAGCAGCTATCAAATCTCCCCTCATTCTTCTCTTCCGCAGACTAAACAATCCCAGTTCCCTCAGCCTCTCCTTATAAGTCATGTGTTCCAGTCCCCTAATCATTTTTGTTGCCCTCCGCTGGACTCTTTCCAATTTTTCCACATCCTTCTTGTAGTGTGGGGCCCAAAACTGGACACAGTACTCCAGATGAGGCCTCACCAATATCGAATAGAGGGGAACGATCTCGTCCCTCGATCTGCTGGCAATGCCCCTACATATACATCCCAAAATGCCATTGGCCTTCTTGGCAACAAGGGCACACTGTTGACTCATATCCAGCTTCTCGTCCACTGTAACCCCTAGGTCCTTTTCTGCAGAACTGCTGTCTAGCCATTCGATCCCTAGTCTGTAGCGGTGCTTGGGATTCTTCCGTCCTAAGTGCAGGACTCTGCACTTGTCTTTGTTGAACCTCATCAGATTTCTTTTGGCCCAATCCTCCAATTTGTCTAGGGCCCTCTGTATCCTATCCCTACCCTCCAGCGTATCTACCTCTCCTCCCAGTTTCGTGTCATCTGCAAACTTGCTGAGGGTGCAATCTACACCATCCTCCAGATCATTTATGAAGATATTGAACAAAACCGGCCTGAGGACCAACTCATGGGGCACTCCACTTGATACCAGCTGCCAACTAGACATGGAGCCATTGATCACGACCCGTTGAGCCCGACAATCTAGCCAACTTTCTAACCACCTTATAGTCCATTCATCCAGCCCATACTTCTTTAACTTGCTGGCAAGAATACTGTGGGAGACTGTGTCAAAAGCTTTGCTAAAGTCAAGGAACAACATGTCCACCGCTTTTCCCCTCATCCCCAGAGCCAGTTATCTCATCATAAAAGGCAATTAGATTAGTCAGGCATGACTTGCCCTTGGTGAATCCATGCTGACTGTTCCTGATCACTTTCCTCTCCTCTAAGTGCTTCAGAATTGATTCCTTGAGGACCTGCTCCATGATTTTTCCAGGGACTGAGGTGAGGCTCATTGGAAAACATAATCCCAACTATCCATACAAAATGATGGGGTCTAAATTCGCTGTTACCACTCAAGAAAGAGATCTTGATGTCACTGTGGATAGTTCTCTGAAAACATCCATTCAGTGTGAAGTGGCACTCAAAAAAGCAAACAGAATGTTAGGAACTATTAGGAAAGGGGTAGATAATAAGACACCTATTATCATAATGCCTCTATATAAATCCAGGGTACACCCACACCCTGAATACTGTGTGCAGTGCTGGTTGCCCCATCTCAAAAGAGATATATTACAATTGAAAAAGGTACAGAGAAGGCCAACAACAGTGATTACAGGTATGGAACAGCTTCCATACGAGAAGAAGTTAAAAAGACTGGAACTCTTCAGCTTGGAAAAGAGACAACTAAGGGGTGATATGACAGAGGCCTATAAAATCATGATGGGGGTGGAGAAAGTGAATAGGGAATTGTTATTTATCCCGTCACGTAACACAAGAACTAATGAAATTAATAGGCAACAGGCTTAGAACAACTCAAGGAAGTACTTCTTCACACAACACAGTGAACCTGTGGAACTCATTGCCAGGGCAGGTTGTGAAGGCCCAAAGTATAACTGGGTTCAAAAAAGAATTAGATAAATTCATGGGGGTTAGGTCCATCAATTGTTTTAGCCAAGATGGTCAGGGATGCAACCCCATGCTCTGGGTGTTCCTAGGACTCTGACTTCAAGATGCTGGGAGTGGATGACAGGGGATGTACCACTCGATGATGATAATAAATATCATTCTGTCTCAAGCAGCTGGCATTGGCCACTGTCAGAAGACAGGACACTAGGCTAGACGGACCACTGGTCTAATCCAGTACAACCATTCTTTATATTCTTATTATTTCCCAACACTAGTCTGTTACAAACCAATCAAATGCCTTAATCACAAGATTAGCTTTTGCTGCTGTCTGAAGTGAAGAGTGTAGCCACATAGCTAAGGTCCAAGGGGCCAAATAGTCAGGTATCCTTGGTCAGCAGATTTATTACTATTTGTTTGTACAGTGCTTTGAATTTTTAATAAGTAAATAGTAACAACTAAATCTTGGATTGAGTTTTTCATCAGTGGAGCTCAAAGCGTTTTACAAAGGAGGTCAGTATCATCATCCTTGGTGGGAGGGATAGCTCAGTGGTTTGAGCATTGGCCTACTAAACCCAGGGTTGTGAGTTCAATCCTTGAGGGGGCCATTTAGGGATCTGGGGCAAAAATTGGGGATTGGTCCTGCTTTTGAGCAGGGGGTTGGACTAGATGACCTCCTGAGGTCCCTTCCAACCCTAATATTCTATGATTTACAGATGGGGAAGCTGAGGCAGGGGCAGGTGAAGTCCCTTGCCTTCGGTCACCCAGAGGAGCCAGGAATCGAACTCAGGTATCCTGAAAGGCATATGGTCAGGTGCCTGCTCAACATGATTTGGCACGGGTAGTTGAACCCTGATTCCTACATTCCAGGTGACTTTGCTAACCAGCAGACTATTCTGGGCTTGGACTGTCTCTGGTTTTGACAAAATTACATCCTGAGAAATCTTTCTTGACTAAACATTTGTCAAACTGAGTATATTCCCGCAAACACTTTCAGTTTCAATTAATTGGCATTTTTCAACAACAACAAACTTTTGTCAAAAAATTAACCAGCTCTAAATTATTATTTGTATTATACAATATTCTGTCGTGGCGGTTGGGGGGTGACTTTATAATACAACTGTGGGGAGTTTGCTTTGTATAAGCTTCTCACACACCATCTTTTTGGGACGAGAACATAAATTGTCCCCTGCGGTGCAAGCAGTAAGAGCTGTGACAACATTCGGTCACCCGCCTGCTCGTTTCCCTTTCCCTACTCGCCCCCGTGATGTAGATTTCGAAAGGCTCTAGAGTAAAATCCATCTTGACCTTCTTGCTTTGTCAACAACTAACAACTTTTATGCGCTCTCTCTGGTGACTTTTTAAAAACATCAATATGTAATGATGCAAAAGGATTTCTGATCATGTAATTTTTTTGACTGGCAGTGAGAAAAATACCATTGCCAATGTTATTATGGGTTTATTTTGCTGTTTTTTTCTTTCTTTTCTTTACCAGAAAGGATTGTTTTTAATCTCCTTTTAACTGGAAAACCTTCTCAAGCCCCTTTGCATTTGTTTAGCCTCCACGTATTAATTCTTCTGTTAGCAGACAGGGAAGAGAGGACTTAAAAGGTGCAGCTGCTGTTCAGGTAAGGAAGAAGGGGTGTTGAGTGGTCAGAGAGGGAACCGAAGAGACAGGACTCTGGGGGACTGTCTACACTGCAGTTAAATACCTCACGGCTGGCCTGTGCCCGCTGACTCAGGCTTGCTGGGCTCAGGCTGAAGGGCTGTTTAATTGTGGTGTAGATGTCCAGGCTCCGGCTGGAGCCCAGGCTTTAGGACATTGCAAGGGGGAAGCGTTCCAGAGCTTGGGCTCCAGCCTGTGCTCTAATGTCTACACCACAATTAAACAGTCCCTTAGCCCTAGTCAGCTGGCGCGGGTCAGCCGCGCTTGTCTAATTGCAGTGCAGACATACCCTTGGGTTCCAATCCATTTTGTGGTGGATGGGGATTTTTTCATCCAGTTTCAATTTTGGATACCAAGAAATTTCACTGAGTTTCAATTTTGGGTACGCTCTGACTAAGAAAGTGTACTTACACAACAGCGCCCAGACATTCAGTTTAGTGCCTTTATAAATCAAATCAAATAACGGAAGCAAATTCATAGCTCTGCCAATGATTCTGTGTGTGGTGTTGGTAAATATGTGTGAATATACTCAGGTGTTATCTACCTGCCAAGAGTCTTGTGAAAATTAATGAATGGGACTGAGGTGCTTGGAGAGCCTTGGCTGAACGTGTTAGTCCAGTTCAAGTAAGAACTACTATTGGTGAATCATTGCTCATGAGAGAAGTCCTTACACATGCAGTCTCATTGAATCAACTGGAGTACGCTTGTGAGTACAGGTCTGCAAGACCAGGTCCGTTAATATGACACAGGCAGGGGTGCTGGAACCTGTTGTATAGTGGGCTATTAGCTATATTAGCTATTAGCAATGGCTATTAACCAGGATGGGCAGGGATGGTGTCCCTAGCCTCTATTTGGGAAGCTGGGAATGGGCGACAAGGGATGGATCACTTGATGATTACCTGTTCTGTTCATTCCCTCTGGGGCACCTGGCATTGGCCACTGTCGGAAGACAGGTTACTGGGTTAGATGGACCTTTCGTCTGACCAAGTATGGCTGTTCTTATGTGCGGGTGCTGAGAGCCATTGAACCGAACTGTAAACCCTGTGTATGATGGAAACCACTTCAAACAAGGGGATGCAGCAACACTCCGAGCACCCCGAGTTCCAGCACCTATTGACACAGGCTCAGTATATGGACTAAAATGCAGTTATGTTCATGGACTCAGTGCCTTCAACAAGCAGTTTTCACTAAAATGCAATTTTTTGCCATACAGGACTGAATGATCTTGTGGTTAAGACTGGAGTCCTGAGTTCAATTCCTAGCTATGCTACAGGCTTTCTGCATGACCATAGGCCAGTTATTTAGAGTGAAATTGTCAAAAGTGCCTTAGTCCCATTTTCAAAAGTGATTTAGGATAAAATTTTCACAAGTGCCTAGGTGAATTAGGCTCCTAACTCACTGAGGTGCTTTTGCAAATGTTACCCCTCATCTCTCTGGCATAGATTTGTAAAGCTATTTAAGCACCTAAAGATGCAGACAGGTGCTTAGTGGGGTTTTCAAAATCAGGAGTTTGGTGCCTGGTAGCCTTTGAAAATCTCACTAGCCACCTATCTGCACCATTAGGTGCCTAAATACCTTTAAAAATGTGTCTCAAGGCCCATCTGTAAATCAATAATAATAATAATAATTAATACCATTATCCTCAAACTTTGAAATCTCATAGGTGATTTGGTCCAAGTTCTGGACAAAGACCCAGGTCAACTTTAACGTTATCTGAGTTGCTTAGTCGTTCCCTGCTCAGAATAGTTAGAAATGGGTGAAACGCCATAGCATTTCGATTTAGGATGGGATGTGGACATTTGTTTAAGTGTTCAGATCTGAAAACTGGGACGGGCATGTCTCTAAATTCCCCTCTACACCAAGTGCAGATGTAACCCACACATGTCCTGGGTGTGGTGTTCTGTCCTTTCTAGTGGCACCAAGACCACACAATGAATCTGCTACAGCCTTAGCTAAGAGCTATGTCGCTTTTATCTCATACAGCACAGGCTCGTGCATTTAGCTCCAGAAATGCCAGGTTCGATCCTGCCTCCTGACGACCAGCATCTGTCAGCGTTACACTGATATGAAGAGATGGGTTATGTTTGCATTTCCATTGTCATTGCACAGGCATCCAGAGGGGCGCTTTTTCATAGGAATCTAAAGAAATGGATAAAGAGTCTCATTCAAAGCTCTCTGAAGCTGGTGGAGGGGTCTTTTCATTTACTTCAATGGGCTCTGGTCTGAACACAGAGGGGTACACTTGGGAGAATAATATCCCACTCCAGCTAACTGTTCATCACATGAAATTGCTGGGACTAGTCACGTAAATGAGAGTTTGTAGACTCAGGCACCAAATCCTGCTTGTGTTAGATAGTTCCACCAGCTCCAATGGGAGTAGCGTTTGGCCTGATCTGTAAAGACTGTGCCAGGTTGGGAATAAAGACACTAGAGAAGAGGGGGCAGTGCCACAATCTCTCCTTCATTTACCAAGTGTACAGGGGGAGCGAACCCACCGTAACACATTACAGGGGGGTTCATCTCCATTGGGTAGTGTATACAAAGAACAGGGCTATGGCCCTGCCTCCCTTCTCACCTGCTTTGGGGTGCCTAGTTCAACAGGGGATGCTAGCAGGGAACAGTTCCTGTACTCAGACAAATCACTGCCAAACCCTGTGAAGACTATGAAAGGACAAGTTCCTTAAACCCACCCCTTCCCGTGTGAATCCAAACCCAGCCCAGCCCAAACCCATCAGTCTAACAAACAGTTGAAGGTCTGCAGCTTCCCTTTGCTGTGCTCACCATTAAATGCTTCATTTGCATATTCCACGCATCCTAAATCATCCTATTAAAGCGGCCGGCGGTGGGAAACAACCCCAAATGATGACTCCCTCTCCATCGGCTGAGGCCCCTGTTGCCGTTAATTCAAGTGACATTTTGACAATAGCATGCTGTCAGTCCAATGGTTTGACCTATACAACAACCTCTAATTATTACTAATTAAAGAATTAATTATTCATGGCGGCGCACGCTATTAGCATAGCAGTGATGTGTTGGAATATGAGTTGTGCGCGGTTTATGAATCTTCAGAAAATAGATTTTTTAATAAATTAATAAAGGGGCTCTGGGGTTTCATTAAAAGGTGGCTGGAGGGGTTGCATGCCAGTTTCCAAGGAGACCACAGGTGGTTCGCTTGGATTTTTTTTTTTTTTAGTTAAACTTGTTTGGGCCAGATGATTTCCCTCCCCCCTCCCCCTGTCCTCACTGCTCTTTCCTCAGGCGGAGAGGAGACCATTTTAATGAACCCCCTGTTGTCCTCATCTCGCTTTGATCCCCGGGTGGGCTCCATTCTCCATGTTGGCCACTTGGAGGATGATAGGGTTGTTGTTTCTGACTGAAAGCTGTGACACGCTCCTCCATGAATAAACAACAGAGATGATAAAAGTGGTCGGCTAAAAGAAGATAGAACAAACAAGGAGGGAAAGAAAGGAAATCGCATCATTCAGACAAGTCCGTCAGGGTGCGAGCAACATGAATTGCCCTGCTTTCTATCGGGTGGGGTGGATTTGGCTGAGTGGGCTTGTTTCAAATATTCTCTTTCTCGCCTTTGGTCTGATTGATCGTTTTTTATCATTTAAAAAAAAATGTTTCACGTCTTGATTCATTTTTTTCTGTCACTGCCAGTGTTTCCCAGCATTTATTTCACTGTAATAATGATGATGGCAATATTAATACCTTCCAGCGCTGCTAACTAAATAGTGATATAAATAGTAATATTAATGTTTTCAAGCATCCGCTCGGATGCCCCAGGGCGCAGTATAAATTCTGTCTTTGTTTAAGCAACAGGGGCTCAACAAAATCGCATCACTATAGCTTTTAAAAACTAGCAGTACCCAGCATCAGCTTTCAGTCTAGACTGCCACAGCCTGATCCCACCTCCCGTACCTATGTGAGTAATCTGTACACAGTGGAAGTGTCCTTAATTCTGCACAAGTAGGCCCATAAAAATCCTATTTTCCCCATGTGGGATTGTCAGGAGACCAAAAGGAGTTGGGAGTGGATAAGAGTTGAGTGCCTAACTGCGTTAGGCCCCTTTGAACATCCCAGCCTTAAGGACCGGTGCAACAATGTGTAGCAGGATCAGGTGTGTTGTCACATGCCCATTCTGTGCCCTTTTTGAAAGACCACTTGCAGAAAAAACAAGGCAGAAAGCGTGGTCTTCGGATTAAGGCACTGCAGTGGGAGGCAGGATACCTAGCTTTCAGGCTCCAGCTCTGCAGCTGACTCCCTGTGTGACCTTGGGTTATGCCACTTGATTTCTCTGGGCCTGAACGCCCCTTGTGGAACATGAGGGATAATAATACTGCCTTCCTCCCACCCTTTTTCTTTTCATAGTCATAGATCTGAAGGCCAGAAGGGATCATTATGCTCATCTACTCCGACCTGCTGCATAACACCTGACATGGAATTTCCCCACCCAGTGATTCCTTCACGAAGTCCATAACTTTGTTGTTCAGAGCATATCTTGTAGAAAGAAACACCCGATCCTGATTAAAAGATCTCAGTTGATGTTGAATCCACCGCATCTCTTGGTGATTTGTTCCGATGGCTAATGTACCCGCAGTGCAAAACACTTGTCCCTTGTTTCTTACCTCTTTAGCTTTGGGACAGGTACAGTCACTCTTCTTCTTACAATGTGTATGCAGAGTAGTGTGACTGCCTAGCACAACAGAGTCGCGATCTCAGATGGTGTGTTTGGTGCAACGATCATAAAAATAAATAAATAATGAGTCAAAAAAATTACTAAATAAAACCAGGCGTTTTATCAATAATTATTTATATTGGGATAGCACCAAAAGGCCCCACTCAGGGATCCTGTGTGCTAGGTGCTATATTCCTGTGTCTTTTTTTGAGCCTCTCAAAATCCTTTATAAATATTAACTAAGCCGCACAACACCCCTCCATGGTAGCATTACTGAGTCCTTTTTACAGGTTGGTAGACTGAGGCAGAGTGATGGTAAGACAAATATTTTCAAATGTGGTTGCCTACAGTTAATCATTTATGTAAAAAAATGTTCAAACCTGGGTGCCTAAAATTAGATTAGATTTTTAGAGGTGCTGAGTGTTATAACCTGGCCCAGTTCCCTCTGTGGTAAGTGGGCCCAGCCACTGGGTCCCCTGTGTTTCTAACCCATCTGGGTAAAATCTAGGAATTGCTTTACCACAGTCACTTTATTCTTAAAGCACTAAAGAGTTGCAGATATTTGCAAAATAGCAAAAGTCCTGAGACATGCCTACCCCCTCCATATCTGATCTCACCCCTGTCTGTGAGTCTGAGACTAGGCAAAGTCCCTCCAGCTGACTTTCTCTCCAGCCCAGTATTCTTGTATGTGGTAACAGAAGGCCCTCCTCACAGAGACACTCCCCAGCTCTTAAGTCCCTCTCCCTTTGGCCCTGTGCCCTGCTGAGAAGCTGCAGATCCACTACCAACCATGCTGGTACCCCTGTGTAGAAAACCCATTGTTCCATGGCTGAGCCAGCAGTTGAGAGACAATCCAGGTTGATGGCCCCAGAGTGTTCTGTGATAGCTTCTCAGTGACAGTCCTTCAACTAAGTGTCACCCTCTCCTTGGAAGGGTGGCCGGCTGGAATACATCATAATAGCCTGGCCATAGGCCTGCTTAGACATGAGTTCAGCACATACCACAAAATAGATGCCCTCATGCAAAGTGGAAGCTACAGGACAAAAGGGAATTCACTATTTGACCCAGACATAGCCCAGCCTGTCACAGCGTACGCCTGCTGTTCCATGGAAACCAGCTGGAGTTGTGGATGTTCAGCGTCTCTGAAAATCAGGCTGATTTCATTTAGGCACCGAAATATGGATTTAGGTGCTTCATGTCAGGCACCCAAGTTTGAAAATTTGTAACCTAATTACTTTGGCCAAGGGAAACCATGCTGGGGTGGAATTAGAACTCCAGCTGTGTGGGAAACATTCTTCCCATTCAGTGAATAGTTTCAAGCTATCAAAAAATGTTCCCATCCTGAATCAGGGCAAAACCTCAAAATCTCCAAACTGTTCACAAACCAGACCCCAATCAGTTCAAGTCAATTGAAACATTTTGTTTTGAAACTTCAGAATGTTGCCTTGTAATTTGAACCTTTTTATTTTATTTTTTAAAAACTCTAATTAGCTAAACTGTCTAAATAAACAGCTCCTTTGAACTGGAAAACAGGAATTTTTTTCATTTCGGAACCATCAAAAAGGAATATTTCAACAGTTTCTATATGTTTTTCCAACATTTGTTTCAAGTTGAAAAATCAATCGAGTAACAGTTTTGTTTTTGACAACTTGGTATTTTTCAATGAAAAAAGGTTTTATCAAAAAATTCCCAAGCATCTCTGCTCTTGACTTTCAGTCTTTTCACTGTTAACCTCTAAGGCTATGTCTGCACTTAAATCACTACAGCAGGAAAGCTGCAGTAGTTTCTTCCATCAACCTAGTGCTGTCTACACTACAGGTTAGGTCAGCTTAACTACCTTGCTCTGGGGTATGGATTTTTCACGCCTTTGAGCAACGTAGCTGGGTCGATCTGACTTTTTAGCGTAGACCTGGCCTAAATATCACTCCCTCCATTAAACCTATGCATTTTAGGGGTTTCCATCACCATAATATCTATGCACGCTCCATAAATACTTAGGTCCATATTGCAAAATCCTTATGCAATGCAGGAGTTTTCTAATCTTCTCCCTTCCGTGGTAGAGAAGGATCTGCTTGGGATATCCTTGTCAATATTTGGAAGGGGTTTTTCCCATCATGCTCACTCTCTGTATATCTTTCTCCCTCCAGCCCTTTCATTAATTTGGCTGTGGTGGTAAATCTTTCTCTTGCAGTGTACCCTGAAAGTGGTCGGAGCCCAGATTCATCAGACCTCCTCCACTGAAAGCTTGTTTCATAGCCAAGCCCCTTCAACCGAGACCACTTTGTCACATGCTTCTGCCTGTCACAAAAAGTGGCCTTTACTCCTGAGATCTCAGTTGTAGGGTTGCTTTTGCGTGGGAGGGAAAAATTAGAAACCATCATCATGTCTCACATGATTTCAAGGGTAGCAAAAGATCAGGCACATCAACAGGAATCTCTGTTGAAGTGGCATTTTGTCTTGGGAAATGCAATTTGTGACTGTGAGCTAGACTGTCCCAGCCCTTACAGAGGGGTAAGAGAAGTAAGGCCCCCATTACTTCCCCACTCCCTTTATGACTATGTTGTGGAGAGAACACGATTCCCCCGCTGCAAGCAGGTAGAAAGGGAGCAGAGCCTGGTGGGGGAGTGGGAGGAGTCAAAGCTCTGGCCCCTTACTTGCCATGCAGAGTAAATGGCCAGAAGCTCAGAGGGGAATAAGTTCCCCTACGGGAAGAAGTGAAGCAATTTATTTGCCTCCCAGAGCAAGGGAAGTGGGCTGGATTGTGACTCTGAGTCACACTCTGTTCCCTGCCGCACTCCTGGGGCAGCACAGCTACATGCCATCCCTTACTCAAGGCAAACTGTGAAGTCCCCATCTAGCTCTGTGTGCGGGAGGAAGGCCGTCTCGCGCGTGTGATTGAAAACACAGCCGCCTAATCAGTACCACAACCTCTCTCTATTGAACCATTTCCAAACAATCATCGCTTGGCACTGAGCTTTTCTTGTGTTTCTGCCTCTTCCCTTTGCCCCGGCCTCCGCTGCTGGGATGAAGCTGCCAGCTCTCCAGTGACCCAGCTGAGCTGAGCTAGCCTATGATTGTGAGGGTTACCTGAATGCCCTTGACATACCAGGACATAGTCCTGGCATTATTCCCACAGTGCTTTTCCTTTCCTTCTGCATTCCCTGTCTGTTTTCTTAAGCACCTCCCTCTTTCCTTCTCCTCCAGGGTGCTGACTGTCCTTCTGTGATTCCACCTCTTCTTGGGTCTAACCCTGCTCCCATGAACCCAATGGCTAAAAATCCCTAGTTTCTTCTTTCCTTCCTGTTTAATCCATCTCTCTCTTTCCTTCTCTCTCACTTCTTTCCCTTTTACTTACTGTCCCTTTCTCCCTCCATCAAGATGTGTGTTTGTGTCTCTTTCTGTCTTTCTCAATATTTCCTGGCACCGTCTCCTGAACCGGTTTCATTTCTTATCTCAATATATTCTTAGGCTGTGTGTTCAACAATTATCTAGACTGGAACGTGCAATCGGAAGAAATAAAATAATATCCAGACATTGGAGTTAATTACTAACACAAACGGATGTTTACTAATATACATCGAAGGAACGGGCATCATTGTAGGAAAATATTAGCAGCCCCTAGAGGCATTTATTCCCCCACCTTATTTTTAAATGAGCTCAGGGAGGATTAAAGTCCTAATTAAACACATACTTTTTTCTGTATTTAGTTTTCACAAACTGCATCCTTTTAATGTAAAACTGTCATTCTAGCATTACTCATATGCCCAGAAGAATCTGATAATTGACAACAGTTTATAATAACAGTGGGCCAGAATAATTCATAAAGCATGGAGTTCAATAAACAGGGTGTGTGTTCCTTAATAATATAGTTAGTTTTGAGAGATCATATTCGCTTACTGGCTTTTTTTTTGGTAAGTCATGATCATCAGTACTGTGATTATTTATTTATGTATATTATGGTAGTGCCTAGAAACCCTAGTTACAGACCAGGACACCCTTGTGCCAGGTGCTGTAGAAACACAGACTAGAAAGATGGCGCTTACCCGGAACATCTTAAAGCTTTGTTCTCCAGTAGGTGAACTGAAATGGTACTTGATGCTGTCCATCTGCTCAGGGATGAATGACTGATTATTTATTAATTATTACTATTACTGTTTGCATTGTCGTAGTGCCTAAAGGTTTTTTTCAAGGATCAGGGCCCCATTGTGCTAGGATCCGTTCACACAGCTAATACAAAATTACCTGTCCCAATAGAAGGTTACTAGAGAGCTGGTCCATAAATGATTGTTGCTTCCATTAAAAACTGGGATGAAAACAAAAAACAAAAGTGAAATTCTTCTTGTAAAGTTTTCAGTTTGAATACATTTCAGCTAAAAGCTGATATTTCTCCTCTTTTGGCCAAAATGGTTTGGATTATGGTGGCAAAAAAGAAGATACTTTTGGATGAGATTTTTTTTCAGTTTTTGGTTGCCAACCTCCTCCCTAACCCCCCAAAAATCTTTTTTTTTTTTTGACAAAAACCTGAAAACATTTGCTGAGAACTGACATTTCCCATTGAAATGTCTATTTTCACAACAACAACAAAAACACCCCAAAACCAAAACAACCCCCACTACCTTTTTGTTGAAAAAAATTTTCAAATGAAAAATTTGAACTTTGTCTAGTTGCTGGCCCTGTGTAGAGTTTCTAATCCTTTGTATTGAAAGGGGCTATATAAATGTAAACTGTTAGTATTGTTACCCCTTTTGACCTGAGCAGTTATCTAATGTCTGGGGTTCTTGTGTGTTGTTTTCGTTAGGAAGAGAATCGATGATGAAGTCAGGTGTTTCTTTGAGGCAATCCTGTTTATTTACAAAAACTGCATACAAAGTCCCTGACCACAGTTTGAATCAAAGAGCAGGAGACAGTTTCTTTGCTCACAGTTCCAAAAACTCTTTCCATCCAGCACTCTGCCCCAAAAGCTCTCTCTCTTAGCTTTCTCTGAGGGTCAGACTACGAGCACATCTCTGGCTGTCTTGGCTTTCTGCTGCCTTCTCTGTCTGCTTCTGTGGTGTTTCTGGTTTCAGAGTAGCAGCCGTGTTAGTCTGTATCCGCAAAAAGAAAAGGAGGACTTGTGGCACCTTAGAGACTAACAAATTTATTTGAGCATAAGCTTTCGTGAGCTACAGCTCACTTCATGGGATGCATCCGATGAAGTGAGCTGTAGCTCACAAAAGCTTATGCTCAAATAAATTTGTGAGTCTCTAAGGTGCCACAAGCACTCCTTTTCTTTTTCTGGTGTTTCTGGCTCTGTCTGTTCACACACACACAAATACACACACCCCTCCACCAAAAAAAAAAAACAACAAAAAACCCCAGCCCTCTGTTTGCATTCAGCACCCAGTGAAACCCCCTTCATCCACATAGGTCCAAACTGACCTTGTTTATGGCCTGTGGTTTGGGTGGTGGCTCTTTTAGTTTCAGCTATCTTTCTCCAAAGGGAGCTTAATTGCTTCCTACATTTATTCAGAATGAAAGGAAGCTGTTATGCTCACCTGCTTTAACGGGATTTCACCCAACCCTCAACATAACAATATATTGATCATTGTGAAACCCACCCTGTAGGGTACTGATTGAAAACAGACGGATTGTAATGGGGCAAAGCCTGGGGACCTTCTCTTTGTCCCATTGCCTGATTCTGCTGTGGGCCACAGTAGAGAGCCTACACCTGCACCTTCCTGCAGAATGCAGAGTGCCATCTCTCCTCCATCCGCAGCTGGCAAAGACCTGAAGCAGAGATATTGTGCAAGGATAGGCACAGCAGGCATATTTAAAAGGTCAGGACATGGGTAGAGGATGCCTCCTAGGTAGCCTTTTGGTCTAATTTAGTCATCAAGTGTATCCAGTGAAGTCAGTGCAGTTACTTCAGATTGACACTGGTATAAGGGCCTGGTCCAAACCCACTGACGTCATTGGAAAGACTCTGAGGGTATGTCTACACTGCATTGGAAACCAAGGTCTGTGGGACCCAGGCTTGTGGATTATTGTTTCCAAGCCCGTGCTTGAGAAGCCACCGCATTGTAAACCTAGGTTACCATTGCTGGACCTGCCTCACCACCATGCTAACATGCTCATACTGCACTACACAGACCATCTGACTCAGATCTTTGGCTTCAGCTGAGTCCATGATGCAGAACGACAAGGTTTGGACCTGAGTCTCAGCAGGACTCGGGTTCCGACCCATCCTCCCAGCATGGTCCTGGGACCCAGGTCCTGAGTGCTTGCTGACCCTAGTCAGACTGATTTGTTTGTGGACAGAATGAGGTCTTGGGCTCAAACCTGAGTTAGAGCCCAGACGCGGGGTGCAGTGCAGACATACATACCCTCATTGACTTTGGATCAGTCCCTAACCAAAAGCACAATTCTGATCTCAGAGAATAGATAGGGAGCTGATTGACTTTTAACCTAACCCAAGGAGTGGGGAGAAGTAAATTCAAACACCTTTCTCTGGAAATTCCTTGCTGCCATCCCTCTCCCATTTCAAACACAGGACTTGCTCCTCGGGCACCCTAGCAAAGTATCCAGCATGCCCCCTAGCTTTCACACAAGCAGAAGTGTGGAATTACTAAAGGATTCAGGCTCCAAAGAATAAAATCATTCAAAAAATCCCTTCCGTTCTCTACTAATCCTTTAAAAATTCACCTGTTCCTCTCAGATTAAGCCACCTGAGTGACTAACTCAAAGCAACAATCCGAATGAAAAGCACTCAACCAGTGTGGACTAGGTTTTCACAGGTTGTAAATTACTGCAGCTCCATTGATTCAATGGAAGTTGGCTGATTTACCCAACTAAGGATCTGGAAGTCTGTGTCTGGTATGGAAACCCAAGGGGCATCATTTTGCTTGTTGTGATGCCGCTGCAAATCCGCTGACTTCAGCAGAATTAAGTCAGGATTTACACTGTGCACACTGAGATCAGAATCTGGCCCTGGAAGTGGGATTTGCTTCACGCTCCAACTTCATTTGATCCACCAACATCATCTACATTTCTTAAGATATTAGAGGAAATGAAAAGAACAGATCCTTTGTTGCTCTTAAATATAACTGCTAATGGTAACGTATAAGCACGGCTGTGCCAAGAGTCAAGGGATAAAACTATTGTGATGTAACAGGGAAGTTATTTTTAATCTACTTAATATTTGTGGTTTATTCCTGTGGTTGCAAGACATGGTCCATGTATGGCTGAGTTTTCACTTTGTTTCCTTAATGAGTGCCTCTTTTATCGTCATCTGAATTGAGCAGTTCTCTAAGCACATACTTTGTTCTAAAAGGTGAACAAATAACTGCCATGCTGAATGAAACCATAACCAACGGGTGTTTTTGTCACTACTAGTAGTATTTATTATAACTACTGAAGTATTGTAAACCACAGTTCAGCGGGTATAAGTCTGCTTCTTTCCCTGATCCACAGAGGATATGAATCTGTGACACTTAGCTAAAGGACTTAGGCCCACACCCTCCAAGGTATTTAGGGCCTACCTTCCACTGATTTCAAGGGGAGTTAGGTCTCTAAATATGTCTGAGGCCCTGTGTGTTAGCCCTTTGGCTCAAGCTGTAACTAACCATATGTTTAGTTCTGGAAGTCTTTGTTTTAGTCTCCAGTTGATGTCTCCTAAACTAGTACTTGGAGGCCCCAGTCAGGATCAGGGCTGTGTTATGGAGGGCATCAATGGCTGCCCCAAAGAGTTACTGTCAAAGGATCTGGTCTTGCCACTGAATACATGTAAGTGGCTCTGTGTGCTCAGGCATTTAGGTGCCTAGAGGGATTTTCAAAAGCACCTATGCATCTAACTCCCTTTGATTTCAATGTTAGGCATCTATATGCTTTGGAAAAATGGCTTTAGGTGCCTAATTAATTTTAAAAATCTTGACCTGATGCTCCTCTTATGCTGACAGCATTACAGGTTTGGAGGACAAAATGACAAGCAACATATGAACAGGAGAGAGGAATGCAGTCAAAAACTTGTTACCTCTTCTTTCTGTACCACTGTCCTATTTCTGGCTCCAGCACCAACCCTCTGCCAAGCAGTAGCAGTATTCTCAGACTTAGAAGGCTCACTTCCTAGGGGAAGATAAATCAGTGATGTGGAATTTTGGGTATACACTAAGTGTAACTTGCTTTCTTTACACATAGACACCAGTCCTGGAACAGAGGTGGTCACAAACAGTGCATAGACAATCCCTTCTTCAGAAATCTCAGGTCACACACCAATGCACCAGTTTCCAAGAAGCTACTCTGCCACAAGAACTGACTCTAGCTTGAGAGATTAAGGCAGAAAGTAAATGCTCTTGCTGCCTGCCACAACTTCTCTTGAAGGACCCTTGTATAACCAAACTAGCAACAATGCAGCCTCTCTTCAAAAACTGAACACTTGCTGGCATGCTAAGAAAAAGAACTCCTAAAACTATGTGTTTCAGCACCATCTGGTGACTCTTGTAAGAACGTTATATATCATCTTATATATATTATATTCATGTTTATATACATTTTAATTTAAGCAAACAAATCAATGCACATCGGCTACTCCGAGTGCCTTCTCCTATCCTTAATTAGCGGGTTACATGCATCGTTGTAATGGAAATAAGTGGATCTTGAGGAGTGGAGCAGAGGGAAATGCCCACAGAAGTTCCAGGATGTCATTCTATGCAGAGGGGGCAGCAATAGAGAAGGCACATGGGAGAAATGCCCAAGTGATCAGACTAGGCTAATATAATTGACAGAGAAGAGGAGACACAGGGCATGTCTACACTTTGAGCTGGAGGTGCTCCAGGAGACATACCCATGCTAGCTCTCATAGAGCTAGCAGGCTAAAAATAGAATGTAGCCACAGTGGCATGAGCAGCTAGCCACCCTGAGTATGTGCATGTTCAAGATGCTAGGCACATATGCAGTCAGCTAGCTCCACTCGATTTGAGCATGCTATCTCAAACAGAGCTCGTGTGGGTATGTCTCCTTCAGCTAGAATTTACCCACACACCCCCAACTCAAAAGTGTAGACACAAGCAGAGTGATGCGGTAAGAGGAAGAGCAGTGAAACAGGGGTAAAGGTACCTCCTCCGTAAAACACTCTGAGATCTACGATGAACCGCACTATGTAAGAGCCAGGTATTAGTAATAGTAGATTTAAACAAGCTCTAAGCATGCACACTAATGTATAGACTGGGGTCAGGATGTACAGGGAGACTTTGGCAAACCAGTAAAGTGCCTGAAACCACTATGGCTTATTGCTAAAAGCAGCCACGTCAGCAGGCTTAGCTTAACCAAGGCAGGAGGGGAGGGGGCTCTTTGGGTGCCACAGAGAGGGCAGCTTGACCCCCCGCCATCCTTCCTGATAAGAATTGTGTTGAAGTGGCTGATACATGCATTTTAGAAGAGCAGGATGTGCCCCAGGAATGTCTATTAGGGCTCCAAGGCTGCAAACTCCGGAAAAACCCACACCTGGTTAATCAATAATCAGAAGGAACCTTTTGCTGGACCACTGAAGCTGCTTGTAACAAGTTTTCTTTAAGGGATATGTTTAATGTATAAATAAGGGGGGAAAGTTTGAGGTAGAGGGACTCTTTTTGGACTCTCCCTCTGGATACATCTTGCAGTCCCCACCGGCAGATGGAGATTTGGCCACCAGAAGCCTGCCGCTGTGCCACTCGAAAGCCACACTCAGCTTTGGTAATTATCAAGGGTTGGGGGTGTTTTACTAACCTTTTGTGGCCATGTGCAAATGCTTGAGACTAAGTAAAGTTTAGCTTTAAATGAAAGCACTCTTGTGTTGTCCTGTTTGTGACAGCCATCGATCGGTCGGACGGCCGAGTCTCCCCTGATTTATTTCCTTACACCACCTCGCACAGTGTAAAAGTTACCAAGAGCTTTGGGTTGAAAGAACCCCGGATAACAAGGAGACCTTGTTTCTAGTCCCAGCTTTGCCATCTGATGTGTGACCTTGGGCAAGTCACTTTTCTCTGAGCCTCTGTTTTCCCTCCCACCCTTTGTCTATCTTGTCTGTTTCCATGGTAAGCTCTTTGGGGGCAGTGACGTGTTTTTCTAGTACTTAGCATGATGGTACCTACCTGATCTCACTTTGGGCCATTAGTTGCTATGCAAATAATTACCTGTATTATTATTATTATTATTTATTATTATTAAGTCAAAGAACAGGAGCCTTTCCACTGACTTAATGGGCATTGGATCTGGCTCTTAAACTTGATCTATTCATTTGATTCTGTCTTCAGTACATCCTTCCTTATGTTAATCCTGACGGTTGATCCGTCCTGTTATCGAGCTACCACAGGCTTTAAGAAATCACCACACACACACACACACACACACACACACACTACTTCTCTCTCCCACCTTACGATAATCTTTACCATTGACAGGATTTCACACACGTTTTTCTGTGCGGCAGCCTCCAACAGTGGTGGATGTCCGGCATGCTGTGAAGGCTTTTCCCTGCCTTTCATGGTGGAACACAATCAATCTGTCCTATTCTGATGATGGGCTGTTGTCCCTTTCAGTTCCTGCTGCACAATCTCAATGCATGCCACAGCTCCCCTGAATGAGCCTGTTGTCTGAAGGCGAGAGACAATGGGCCTTATTTAATGAGATTAGTTACAATAGGAAAACCAGCTTAAAAAAATGAGGCAGTTATAGCAATAGAACAGACTGTTAAACCATTCTTTGATGCAAGTTTGGCACCAGCCGTACCTTTTCCTGGAAACTTGCCAACATCTTTCACAGTTGAGGGTTTAGTCGTTGATTTTTTTTTTTTTTTGGTTACAGTTTCCGCTCCACTTTACAGTGGCATGGCCTATGGTGTAATTCATTTCCGTTGTGAAAATGCTCTAGTATATTAACACTTCTGCTTGCTTGTAACTTGATAAATGACAAAGTATTTGCTTTAATTTACTCTTAGCAGTTGTGTGGGTCTGTGGGGCTTTTATACATATATAGGTTTATTGCAAGCCATGTCACCATTAAAAATGGACTCTGTATTCTTGGGATAGAAGCCTACAGACACTGCACTGGCAAATGGTTAGTGCTAGGAAAACAACCTCAAATGTAGCTGTCACACATCACACTAATGCATCACCGGTCTTTTCTCCAAGTGCATGTCCACAGTGCACAAGCTGAGCTGTGCTCTACTATGGTTAATTGACAGAGCAAGGGACGTCTGTGTTTTTGCTAGCATAGGTTAGGCAACACAACTCTATAAAGGGGAAGGGATGCAAATTGGGGTAAGTAAAGAACACGCGAGAGATCTTCTGACCAACTGGAATTAATTCAAATCAGCAGGGCTGGATGCTATTCACCCGAGGGTACTGATGGAATTAGCTGAAGAAATCTAGGAGCCACTGGCAATAATATTTCCACACTCATGCATGACAGGAGCAGTCCCGAAGACTGGAGAAAGACTAATATAGGGCTCATCTTTAAAAAGGGGGGAAAGGAGAAACCAGGGAACTACAAACCAGTCAACCCTGACTTTGATACCTGGGAAGATACTAGAGCAAAGTATAAAACATTCAATTTGCGAATACCTGGAGGATGAAGGGGTGAGCACTGGCAGCCACCAAGGATTTACCAAGAACAAATCATGCCAAACCAGCTTGATTTCCTTCTTTGACAGGATAACTGATTTAGTGGATAGGAGGAATATGGGGGCCATAATATACCTAGACTTCAGCAAGGCTTTTGACACAGTCCCACATGACATTCTCATAAGTAAGCTGGAGAAATGCGGGCTCAGCAGAACTACCATTAAGTGGATACATATTTGGTTAAACAACCACAAACAAAGAGGAACTATTCATGGAATGCTGTCAGATTGGAGGGAGGTCTCGAGTGGGGTTCCACGGGGATCTGTTCTGGGTCTGGTGTTGTTTAACATCTTTGTGAATTACCTGGATGTAGATAGAGAGGATACTTATCAAGTTTGCAGATGAGACAGCGGTGGGGAGGGTTACCAATACACTGGAGGCCAGAGCTAAAACTCAGAGGGAACTTGATAAATTGGAGAACGGGGCTATAGACAACAAAATGAAATTCAACAAAGACCAGTGTCAGGTGCTTCACTTTAGGGAAGAAAAACCAACTGCACAAATACAGAATGGGGGGAAACTGGCTTGGTAGCCGCACTGCTGAGAAGGATCTGGGTGTGGGGGTGAATCACAACCTCAATAGGAGTCAGCAATGCAATGCTGTTGTAAAACAAGCAAATGCAATTTTAGATTGCATTAACAGAGATATAACATGCAAGCCACAGGAGGTGATAGTACTGCTCTGTTCAGTGCTGGTTAGGCCTCAGCTGGAGTACTGTATCCAATTTTGGTCACCAATGTGTAGAAAGGATGCAGAGAATTTGGAAGGGATCCAGAGGTGAGCAACAAAGATGATCAAAGGGATGGAATGAAAGCCATATGAGAAAAGGCTGAAGGAACTGGCTATGTTTAGTTTGGCAAAGAGGAGATTAAGGGGGGATATGATGGCGGCCTTCAGATACTTGAAAGCCTGCCGTAAAAAAGATGGAGAAAAGTTGTTCTCTTTTTCCACAGAGGGCAGGACAAGAGGCAGTGGGTTCAAACTACAGCATAGCAGAGTTAGATTAAATCTCAAGAAAAACTTCCTAACTGTAAGAACAGCCGGACAATGGAACAGACTGCCTGGGGAGGTTGTAGAAGCTTCTTCACTGGAGGTTTTCAAAAGGAGGCTGGAGAGCCAGCTGTCTTGGTGGTTTAGACACAACAAATCCTGCACCTTGGCAGGGGGTTAGACTAGATGACCCTTGCTATCCCTTCTAACCCTATGATTCTATTAATGTAACTTATTAAATGCTCGTGTTATAGATTAGAGTAAGAATAGGTAGTAAATTACATGCAAAAATTATGTTAAAAGTATGTTAAGGTTGCAAAGTCAAAAGGTTGGAAATGCCACAATTAAGAGTATTCATGCAACCTTAATTCACCCCCTTATTCATAATCATTATAACAGTCTTTATTTACATGACCACATGCTTCTTTTTCCATAAGCTCTCTGTCTGCATAGTTTTTTTTAATGTAATTTCCTAGGTTTTTTAAAACAGAAAACAGCAAAAAACAAAAAATTCATAACATGAAACTAATATTGCTCCTCAACATGGGTTATCATCAGGACTGGAACCTTTAGATCCTCAGCCCAGAACTCTTATCACTTGAGCTAATGGAATAACTGGCAGAAGATAATAGCTTGCTACTGCTATGTGGACCAGCAACTAGAAGGGGGTGAGAGAGAGAATCAGGATTTCTGGATTCAATACCAGGTTTGGAAGGGAGTGTTTCTAGTGGTTATAAACCCTTCTCCCTCTATACCTCTCCCCCAGCATCTCCCAGTCCTCTCTGTTCCTATTCCCCGTCAGCTCCTACTTCTATCAATCGCCGTGACTCGCCTTCCCTCAAATTCCTACATAGTTCTCTACTGCCCCTGTTCTCCCCAAGCCCTCAAGTTCCTGTATCAGTCCCACCCTCTTCCTATCCCCATACCTCTGCTCATGCCCTTGTCTCTAATTTTGCTCCTATCTCAGCATCCCCCCATGAGCTCCTGTCCCTGATCCCTAAACCTTATGTTCCTAACTTCTCTGCATTCCAGTTAGGCCACATGCTCTGTCTCTCCCACACCAGCAGTGGAGTCACTGGAGCAAAGGAACTCTATTCTGGTGCCCAACACCACAAAAAAACCCTGGTAGCTGTGAGGAGCAATTGCAAGCAAAGTCCTGTTCAGCTCCGCAGCCTGCCGGTGGACCATGCTCAGTTGTTCTGAGGGGATGTCATATGCAGTCCTGTGGGTGCAAAGGATCTGTGAAAGGCTGGAGCATATTCACTTCAGAACGAATCTTAGGAGAATTTAGCTAGCAAACTAACAATTCCCTACTGAGCATGTGTGAATTGCAATTCTTCAGAGGCTCACAACTTGACCAGATTTGGGCAGATTTCCACAGGAATAGCAAAAGGCACATCCCTGACACCAGTGCTTTGATTAAACCCTCTCCTTCAAAGCAGGGAGGCAACAAAGCTTCTCAAAGAAATGAATCCTTAATTTCATTCTTGGAAACAGAACAAGGAGCAATGGTCTCAAGTTGCAGTGGGGGAGGTCTAGGTTGGATATTAAGAAACACTATTTCACTAGGAAGGTGGCGGAGCACTGGAATGGGTTACCTAGGGAGCCCTAATCTTCTATGATTCTATGAAACAGTTGAACTGCTTTAACAGAAAGAAAGAAAGAAAGAAAGAAAGAAAGAAAGAAAGAAAGAAAGAAAGAAAGCCTGAGGCAGACACTAAGCAGAGAAAATTTCAGCCCAAATGGTGAAAGTTGTAAGCAATTGAAAACAGGGTCCTATAATGCTAGGCAACCTTACTATAGGAATTAGTACCAGCTCTGCCTATAAGAAAAAACACAAAGTAGTAAGGACCTAATTCTTTACCTTTATGTGCTCACATTAAATAGTGCCTGACCTTGCAGCTATCCCCATTGATTACAGTGGGACTACACTCTAAGTAAGATATTGCTCCATGTGAGTAAAGGTGGCAGAATCTGCCCCTAAATAAGAAAATCGTCTTGTTTTGAGGAACTGTGTTATAACATGGTAGCCTACCCGATCCTGTCATAATATGCTTCTCCTTGCTTGCGTAGATGACAACAAACTACATGATGGTTCTGTAACATGATAACAACACAGCTTGATCCTAGCTATAAAGGCAAGAAAAACAGTCAGGGAGACTGAATGTTAGAATATGATTTGCTCATTGTGGTAAAACTATGTTGTGAAGGGAGTTCACCAAAAACAAACAAAAAAACAGCCTTGAAATGTCTTCATTTTTAAAAACAATGATCTCTGTTACAGAAATAATAGTTTAGTCCGATGGTTGATAAAATTACAATATTAATGGCAATTTTAACCTATTTTTCTCAGTCTGTTTAATATTTCTTTGTGAATGTAGGGCTCACTGAAAGGGCAGTATTGACAGCCCTGGTGAATGATGTCTTCATTTTATCCACTAAAAAGATGCAGGGCAAACAATGACAGGTTTCAGAGTAGCAGCCGTGTTAGTCTGCATCCGCAAAAAGAACAGGAGTACTTGTGGCACCTTAGAGACTAACAAATTTATTTGAGCATAAGCTTGCTCTAAGGTGCCACAAGTGCTCCTTTTCTTTTTAGGACAAACAATGGTACCTTCATTCTGAACCAAAGGTCTAACTTTAAAAGGGGAAGGGGAGGTTCTGTCTCCATGTCAACAGATACTGGTATGAAATGGTAACATCATTCTGTCACTACTGACCTTACTGGATATGGATGATGGTCTCTCTATCCTATTGCTTATCCCCTAATCATGTATCCCTAATCAATAGTGGATGTTTTTTCTAAAAGATATGCTCTAGGCATTATTTGGGGGCTGTTGTGAAGGCCAAGACTATAACAGGGGTCAAAAAAGAACTAGATAAGTTAATGGAGGATAGGTCCATCAATGGCTATTAGCCAAGATGGTCAGGAATGCAACCCCATGGTCTATGTGTCCTTAAGACTCTGACTATCACATGCTAGGACTGGATGACAGGGGGTGGATCTCTTGAGGATTGCCTGGTTCTCTTCATTCCCTTCAAAGCAGCTGGCATTGGCCACTGTCAGAAGATAGGATACAGGGCTAGATGGACCATTGATCTGACCCAGTATGGCCATTATTATGTTCTTATGAAGTTCTGTGGCCGGTATTATACAGGAAGTCAGACTAGATTAACACAATGGCCTTTTCTGGCCTTGGAATCTATGAATCCATTACTCTATGAAACATGAAATACACTTACACATATATTTTATCAGCTTATTGTTCTATGCTATTTATTTAAATTGTTAGCTATAGAACGGGAAAAGATATACAAAGTAATGGATAAATTTGCCAGTAACATAAACATATGATTTATATTTACTTAGATTGCAAGCTCTTTGAAGCAGGGATCATCTTTTTGTGATGTGTTTGTCCAGCACCTAGCACCCCGGTTCATGACTGGGGTTCCGGGTTGCTTCCACAATTAAATAAAGGATGTTCAGTTCTGTTTGTTATACTATCTGGGTAGGACTTTCAAAAGCACCTCAGTTCCCAGTGATTTTCAGTGGGACATGTTCTTAACTCCCCTAGTTTGTGAAAACTCCTTCCTCTACAATGTAACATTTTCAATAATTAAAAACATAAATGGCCAAGATTATACATGTAACTCTGCTCAGTCCAGGTGCAAGAGGAATGGATGTGGCCTAGGATACAGGAATGGACATGGATAAAAACCCCTCTCCAAAGCCAGGTTTGGAACTGAGCTCCTAGATTGAGCACATCTCGCTAAGAGGGCAAATCCAAACATCACAAGTTCTGCATTCAAATTTGGTGGAAATGAGACCATTGCATCTGCTTTTGTGGTGGATATTAGAAGACATGCTGCACTGATCAGAGCAGGGCATCAGTGTGGTCCATTGGTACGAGAAGGGAAACTTAGTGTCAATTCAGGATGGTAGATAAAAAACAGTTATTAAATAGCGATTATGATAAGAAATGACTATTTAAAAATATTTAAAAATAACCACAGGGATTCAATAACAAATGACTTAAAACATCTGGAAATGAGGTGATACCTAGAACTGGTTTAAACAATTTAAATTTCAATGCATTTATTTATCTAATATATTTAAAATGTTACATTTTTTTGAGCAACTGTAATAATAACAGTTGAACAAGGCTGACTATTCCATAGTGGTGAAGGGCCTGTGCACCTTTTAGGATCTCAGAATAGGACTTAAGTAATGCACGGACTTCATGATGGCCCTCTGCACAGTGATGACTTTCACCCTCCGTGCAGTTTGGTAAGTGATGTATCATCACTGCAGACTCTGTATTTCTCTGAAGACACATGAGGGAGCGGAAATGTGGAGTTTATAGGATCACGCCATAAGGACTTTATTTCTATGTAATAAATTTGTTCATTTTTATTTTGTATTTCCCTTTATTGTTTTATAGCATTTATTGCTGGCAGTTTTATGACGTGCACATCAAAGCTGAGTTTGCATTACAGAAAGGCCCTGTTGTTTTCTTCAATGCAAATAAAGCACATACACACACAAATCAGGGCTTTTTTCTCAGTGCTCGGTCAGGAGAATTGCACAGTTCACAGCCCACCACTGACATCTCATGTGGCCATAGACAGGAGAATTCTTCTGTGCTGCACGGTGCTAAGTCTACACCAGGGATTGGCAACCTTTGGCACGCAGCCCATCAGGGAAATCCACTGGTGGGCCGGGACAGTTTGTTTATCTGCAGCATCTGTAATTTCTGTATGAAAGCATAACTTCCATTTGATCTATAACATATCTTTTAGAAAGTTATCTCATCTTGATTTAGACTTCAAGTGATGGAGAATCCACCACATCCCATCTCTAGGTAATCTGTTCCAATGATTAATTTATTTCACTGTTAAAAATTTGCACTTTATTTCTAGTCTGAATTTCTCCAGCTTCACCTTCCAACCATTGGATATCATTATGCCTTTTCCTAGTAGATTAAAGAGTGGTCTATTATCAGAAATATGTTTCTCATGTCGGTACTTCTAGAGCATGATCAACTCACCGCTTAACCTTCTTTTGGATAAACTAAATAAATTGAGCTTCTTTAGTCTCTTACTTGAAGGTATGTATCCAAGACCTTGAATTATTCTTGTAGATCTTTTCTGAGTCCTTTCCAATTTTGCAACAACCTTTTTGAAATGTGGCTGCCAGAATTGGACCCAGTGTTCCAGTAATGGTATCCCTAATGCAGTATTTAAGAGTAATACCCTCTCCCTTCCTCAGCTTATACAACCAATGGTCATATTTGCCCTCTTAACCACAGCATCACACTCTAAACTCATGTTTAATTAGTTATCTATCATGACACCCAAGTTCTTTTCAGAGACTCATTGCTTTCCAGGTTACAGACTTCCACCTTCAAAGTCTGAGCTACATCTTTTATTCCTTGTAGCTGGCTGTGTTAAAATGTATGTTGTTCAAATTAGTCCATCGTATCAAATAGTCCAGGTTGGTCTATATAACTGACTTGTCCCCGTCATTATTTACCACTCCATCAAATTCAGTGTAATCCGCAAATTTTACCAGCAGTGAATTTATTATTTTCTTCTGGATCATTGATAAAGATATTGAACAGCATCCTGCCAATAACAGATCCCTGCAGGACATTGGATGATGATTCCCAATTTACAAATTTTTTTTGCAATCCATCAGTCTTTAAACCATTTAATCTGGGCTGCATTGACTTTGCATAATTCTTTCTTCTTCTTTTTTTTAAAATAAGAATGTTGTCTGGGACTAGATCAAATGCCTTACAGAAGTATGTCAATACAGTTACCCCATCAACCAAACCTGTGATCTCATAAAAGAATCAAGTTTGTTTGATGAGACATTTTTTTTATAAAACTGTGTTGATTGTCATTAATTATCCTACCATCTTTTAATTTTTTTAATGATTACATCTCATATCAGCCTTTCCATGATTTTGCCCGGGACTGATGGCAATCCCAACTATCCAATAGTTTCCCTAGTCATCTGTTTTACTCATTTTAAATGTTAGCTTTTTTACAGTCTTCTTTAACTTCTCATGTGACAAGATTTGTTATAAATCAACATAAATAACTCAGAGAGATTCTCAGCCAATTCTTTTAATACTCTGGGTGCAAGTCATCCAGTCCTGCAAATTTAGCAGTTGCTGGGATGCTGTTTGTTCCTGATATATTTAAAACTTCCTTCTTATTGTCCTTAACCCTACTGACTGAAGATTTTTTCATTATTACCTTTAGCTTCCCTTATCAATGGTTCAATGCTACTTTGTGCTCTTTTCTATCAGCTTCCCCATATTTCCATTTGTTACATTTTTTAGTTATTTATTATGTTTTTTTTAAGACTTAAGGATGCGTTACCTTACTCACATGAGCAGTCCCATTGATGTTAATGGGATCTATCAAATCCTTAAAGTTATGCATCTGCAAATGTGTTTGCAGTATCGGGGCCTAAGTGTGCACCATCATACCCAGTAATTTGTGGCTGAGCTAGAGCAAGGGTTTTCAGCATGGGGGTCTTTAACAGGTTTCAAGGCATTTAACTGTTTTCTCTTTTTTTATGTCTAGATGAGAGGGGGATCCCAAAATTTTTCTGCTGTAACATGAAGTCATAGTATGGGAAAGGTTGAGAACCACTGAACTAGTGTGTAACTTTTAGAAAGACATCTAGTCTTAATTTAAAGAATCCAAGAGTCTGATCCATCTTGACAGAAGTGAATGGGAGTCTTTTCATTAGGGGTTGGGTCGAGCCCCAAGTGATGATGAATTTACCACTTTCTTTGTTTAAGCTGATCCAATGATTAACTAGCCTCCGTGTTAAAAAGTTGCATCTTATTTCCAATTTTGATTTTTTTCCAGCTTCCTATATGGAATTAATATAACTGACAGATGCAAAGCTTCCCTCCTCGGGACTGGTCTGGCGGTATTAGCCCTGGGTGCTGTTCCCCCTCCCAATCCACACTGTGTCCACCACAGCCAGTAAGGTACATTTTGTACATCCAGCTCTGCTTGAGTGTCACTAGTCTGGTCCTCAGACGTTCCTGTTAACTTCTGGAAATGGCTCACCTTGATTATCACTACAAAAGGTTCCCCCCCTCCCTTGCTGGTAATAGCTCATCTTAAGTGATCACTCTCCTTACAGTGTGTGTGATAACATCCATTTTTTCATGTTCTGTATGTATATAAATCTCCTCACTGTATTTTCCACTGAATGCATCCGATGAAGTGAGCTGTAGCTCACAAAAGTTTATGCTCAAATAAATTGGTTAGTCTCTAAGGTGCCACTAGTACTCCTTTTCTTTTTGCGAATACAGACTAACACGGCTGTTACTGTGAAAACTCCTCATAAGAACTCTTACTCCAAAAGGCATCAGGGTTACAATGTACTCTGAAAAGGAGTAATGTATTTCCTCAATATCTGCAAAATATTAATACAAAAATATATTTTTTAAAAAATACAAACCCATGCAGTTAGACCCATGCACTTCCCCCTACTGAGGCAGGGCTAGGCTGTGTGATCATGTGCATGCACCCTGAGTAACCCCATGCACTTAAAATAGGTAAAATGCTGAAACAATTATTTTAAAGAAACAAAAAACATTTTGATGCCAAGTCAGGACAGCTGCACTAAAGTAAACAGCCAGCGCCACTAGTCTGCTGCCTGAAAGACCATTATGGAAATGAGTCCCAATAAATTATTTGCTTTGACTTTTCTCATCCTATACAAAGTAACTGTTCATCATCCAACTAATAAAAAGAGAGAGGGATTTAGAAAGACTTAAATAGCCGGTAATTAACTTTCTATTTCCTGTTATAAAAATTGAACATTACTAAAGGACTGAGTCATTTTGTATCATTTTCAAGGGAGGAATTGTCATTTCTGTCAATGGTCCTCCCATAATTTGGTGCATAATTTTAGAATCTGAATGTATGGGATTGGCGTCATCACATGAAACTAAGAGGATGTAGGAAATGGGAGTGGAAAACAAAAATGCTCCCAATTTTGTTTGGAACGAAGGGAGCAGTCCAGAGAAAAAGTAAAACCAAAATGTGCAAGCAGGATAATTCTTCCAGGAGGCGACTATCCTCAGCAAGCATTGCCAGGCAGGCAAATCATTAATAACAACAACAAGGGTGCATTCATTGTTAGGTGGCAACATAACTATGTGGCTCCGCACTGTGCTGGGAGAAGGAATTAGGTTGAAAAAGCCATTTCTAATATTTCCCCCTTTAGTGGTAGGAGCCATCTGAAATTAATGAGTCTTAAATTGCATCACACTGCCAGACATAAATATCCCAATACCGAAGGGGCCCATTACCATTAACATCAGAAATGATCAACAAATAAAATTGTTAATGCCACACTATTTACTGGACAAATTGACTATGCTCTGAGAGAGGCTTGTGATTCTGTCTTCTGTTCAATTTCATTTCACGGCAAGATGCACTAATGCACCTTGTTAACTACAGCTGTGGCCGCTTTTCATATCAATACCTAATTAAAATGGGAAAGTGTTGGAATTTAACGTCATCACAATTTTTTGTTTTAGTTTTTGTCTCATTGATCTTTTCCAGACCGACAGGGGGAAACCATTGATTATTATTATAAGCGGGGAAAAAAGCAAAGTCAAAGATTTGGTCATCAGGGGGAAGAAAGAATAAGGATTTTAGCCAAGTGCATATACAGGTTCGTGGTCAATATTTATTTTCATGAATTTTTTTCATCAAAAATGGCCTTCTTTAAAAAAATTTTGAGAAAAAGTGTCAACATCAAACTTTTCCACTTTTCACTAAATTGTCTGCAGTGGGTTTTTCCCCCCGAATTGTTATAAAAATACTTCATTTACCAAAAACCTTGCTGTCAGTAATGGAAAATGAAAAATGTAGAAAATAATTTTGTTAAAATGTAGAGAAATTTTTTGGTAAAAACAATGGAAAATAGGTCCATTTTCAAAACCTATAAAATGGCAACGACTTTGAATTTTTTTGGTGACATTGTTTTCCTGGGTTTTCTATTAGCTCTATTTACATCTATAGAGTTATTTAAATTGTAAAGAATTTACCTAGATTGTAAGTTCTTCGGGGCAGAGACGATCCTTTTGCTCTGTGTTTGTCCAGTGCCTCGCACAACGGAGCCCTGGTCCATCAGTAGGGCTCCTAGGTCTAACGCGAACCTCATCATCAAAGCACCACAGCAATCGGTGTGAGCCAATCAAATAGCTGCATACTGAAAATTAAACTTGGGGGGAAATAAACTTTGGTGTCTTCTAGTCCATTTCCTTCTGACTGCTGTTTTTTTCCCCTTCTGTACAGTATTGCATAGCATTTCTGTGATGCCTTGGAGAGTGTGTCTAAAGCACCTGTGACTGCAGCCCGTGTAGACATAACCAAGCAATCTTTGGTCTACTTAGCTCAAATAACAATAACGGTGAAGCTGTGGCAGCATGGATAGCAGCATGCGCTGTACAAGCCCACCTGGGACTCTGGATATGTACTCCCAAAGGAATGGGATGCTCAATTTACATTAACTTTCAGTGGGATTCAGGCACTCTAGCAACCTTTTGCCATTCCCACCCCAAATATCTGTGCTTTCCCTTGTACTGTGAGGCCCTGTTACTTGACTATCTAATTGTATTAACAAGTGGGAATCCAGTCAAGAGAACAAAAATCTACTCCTCTGTAATAGCCAAGCAGAAATCCTGCTTTTCTCAGGCCTTTGCATCAGTATTACACACAATCTTTGAGTAATGACAGGTTTCAGAGTAGCAGCCGTGTTAGTCTGTATCCGCAAAAAGAAAAGGAGGACTTGTGGCACCTTAGAGACTAACACATTTATTTGAGTATAAGCTTTCGTGAGCTACAGCTCACTTCATCGGATGCATTCAGTGGAAAATACAGTGAGGAGATTTATATACACACAGAACATGAAACAATGGGTGTTACCATACACACTGTAAGGAGAGTGATCAGGTAAGGTGAGCTATTATCAGCAGGAGAGTGGGGGCGGGGGGGAAACATTTTGTAGTGATAATCAAGGTGGGCCATTTCCAGCAGTTGACAAGAACATCTGAGGAACAGTGGGGGGGGGGGGAGGGAATAAACATGGGGAAATAGTTTTACTTTGTGTAATGATCCATCCACTCCCAGTCTTTATTCAAGCCTAAGTTAATTGTATCCAGTTTGCAAATTAATTCCAATTCAGCAGTCTCTCGTTGGAGTCTGTTTTTGAAGTTTTTTTGTTGAAGAATTGCCACTTTTAGGTCTGTAATCGAGTGACCAAAGAGATTGAAGTGTTCTCCGACTGGTTTTTGAATGTTATAATTCTTGACGTCTGATTTGTGTCCATTGATTCTTTTACATAGAGTCTGTCCAGTTTGGCCAATGTACATGGCAAAGGGGCATTGCTGGCACATGATGGCATATATCACATTGGTAGATGTGCAGGTGAACGAGCCTCTGATAGTGTGGCTGATGTGATTAGGCCCTATGATGGTGTCCCCTGAATAGATATGTGGACACAGTTGACAACGGGCTTTGTTGCAAGGATAGGTTCCTGGGTTAGTGGTTCTGTTGTGTGGTATGTGGTTGCTGGAGAGTATTTGCTTCAGGTTGGGGGGCTGTCTGTAAGGAAGGACTGACCTGTCTCCCAAGATCTGTGAGAGTGATGGGTCGTCCTTCAGGATAGATTGCAGATCCTTGATGATGCGTTGGAGAGGTTTTAGTTGGGGTCTGAAGGTGACAACTAGTGGCGTTCTGTTATTGTCTTTGTTGGACCTGTCCTGTAGTAGGTGACTTCTGGGTACTCTTCTGGCTCTGTCAATCTGTTTCTTCACTTCAGCACGTGGGTACTGTAGTTGTAAGAATGCTTGATAGAGATCTTGTAGGTGTTTGTCTCTGTCTGAGGGGTTGGAGCAAATGTGGTTGTATCGTAGAGCTTGGCTGTAGACAATGGATTGTGTGGTGTGGTCTGGATGAAAGCTGGAGGCATGTAGGTAGGCATAACGGTCAGTAGGTTTCCGGTATAGGGTGGTGTTTATATGACCATCGCTTATTAGCACCGTAGTGTCCAGGAAGTGGATCTCTTGTGTGGACTGGTCCAGGCTGAGGTTGATGGTGGGATGGAAATTGTTGAAATCCTGGTGGAATTCCTCAAGGGCTTCTTTTCCATGGGTCCAGATGATGAAGATGTCATCAATATAGCGCAAGTAGAGTAGGGGCATTAGGGGACGAGAGTTGAGGAAGCGTTGTTCTAAGTCAGCCATAAAAATGTTGGCATACTGTGGGGCCATGTGGGTACCCATAGCAGTGCCACTGATTTGAAGGTATACATTGTCCCCAAATGTGAAATAGTTATGGGTGAAGACAAAGTCACAAAGTTCAGCCACCGGGTTTGCAGTGATATTATTGGGGATACTGTTCCTGATGGCTTGTAGTCCATCCTTGTGTAGAATGTTGGTGTAGAGGGCTTCTACATCCATAGTGGCCAGGATGGTGTTATCAAGAAGATCACCGATGGATTGTAGTTTCCTCAGGAAGTCAGTGGTGTCTCGAAGATAGCTGGGAGTGCTGGGAGTGTAGGGCCTGAGGAAGGAGTCTACATAGCCAGACAATCCTGCTATCAGGGTGCCAATGCCTGAGATGATGGGGCGCCCAGGATTTCCAGGTTTATGGATCTTGGGTAGCAGATAGAATACCCCTGGTCAGGGTTCCAGGGGTGTGTCTGTGCGGATTTGTTCTTGTGCTTTTTCAGGGAGTTTCTTGAGCAAATGGTGTAGTTTCTTTTGGTAGCCCTCAGTGGGATCAAAGGGTAATGGCTTGTAGAAAGTGGTGTTGGAGAGCTGCCTAGCAGCCTCTAGTTCATATTCCGACCTATTCATGATGACAACAGCACCTCCTTTGTCAGCCTTTTTGATTATGATGTCAGAGTTGTTTCTGAGGCTGTGGATGGCATTGTGTTCTGGACGGCTGAGGTTATGGGGCAAGTGATGCTGCTTTTTCACAATTTCAGCCCGTGCATGTCAGCGGAAGCACTCTATGTAGAAGTCCAGTCTGTTGTTTCGACCTTCAGGAGGAGTCCACCCAGAGTCCTTCTTTTTGTAGTCTTGGTAGGAAGGTCTCTGTGGGTTAGTATGTTGTTCAGAGGTGTGTTGGAAATATTCCTTGAGTCGGAGACATCAAAAATAGGATTCCAGGTCACCACTGAACTGTATCATGTTCGTGGGGGTGGAGGGGCAGAAGGAGAGGCTCTGAGATAGGACAGAATCTTCTGCTGGGCTAAGAGTATAGTTGGATAGATTAACAATATTGCTAGGTGGGTTAAGGGAACCACTGTTGTGGCCCCTTGTGGCATGTAGTAGTTTAGTGTCCTTTTTCTTTTGTAGAGAAGCAAAGTGTGTGTTGTAAATGGCTTTCTAGTTTTTGTAAAGTCCAGCCACGAGGAACTTTGTGTGGAAGGTTGGTTTTTTATGAGAGTATCCAGTATTGAGAGCTCATTCTTAATCTTTCCCTGTTTGCTGTAGAGGATGTTGATTGAGAGCATGTGGCACAAGCTGTCAGCATAGTCAGTGTGGTATGTAGATTGTAATGGATTTTTTACCTTCAGTCTTTTTGGTATGATGTTCATCTGTTTGCATTTGGAAAGGAAGATGATGTCTGTCTGTATCTGTACGAGTTTTTTCATGAAGTTGATAGGTTTCCACTCCATATGGCTAAATTCAGTGCCTTGCATAATGACAGGTTTCAGAGTAGCTGCCGTGTTAGTCTGTATCCGCAAAAAGAAAAGGAGTACTTGTGGCACCTTAGAGACTAACAAATTTATTTGAGCATAAGCTTTCGTGAGCTACAGCTCACTTCATTGGATGCATTCAGTGGAAAATACAGTGGGGTGATTTATATACACAGAGAACATGAAACAATGCCTGTTACCATACACACTGTAACGAGAGTGATCAGGTAAGGTGAGAAACCTCTCCAACACATCATCAAGGATCTACCACCTATCCTAAAGGATGACCCATCACTCTCACAGATCTTGGGAGACAGGCCAGTCCTTCCTTATAGACAGCCCCCCAACCTGAAGCAAATACTCTCCAGCAACCACACAGCACACAACAGAACCACTAACCCAGGAACCTATACTTGCAACAAAGCCCGTTGCCAACTGTGTCCACATATCTATTCAGGGGACACCATCATAGGGCCTAATCACATCAGCCACACTATCAGAGGCTCGTTCACCTGCACATCTACCAATGTGATATATGCCATCATGTGCCAGCAATGCCCCTTTGCCATGTACATTGGCCAAACTGGACAGACTCTATGTAAAAGAATCAATGGACACAAATCAGACGTCAAGAATTATAACATTCAAAAACCAGTCGGAGAACACTTCAATCTCTTTGGTCACTCGATTACAGACCTAAAAGTGGCAATTCTTCAACAAAAAAACTTCAAAAACAGACTCCAACGAGAGACTGCTGAATTGGAATTAATTTGCAAACTGGATACAATTAACTTAGGCCTGAATAAAGACTGGGAGTGGATGGATCATTACACAAAGTAAAATTATTTCCCCATGTTTATTCCCTCCCCCCCCACACACTGTTCCTCAGATGTTCTTGTCAACTGCTGGAAATGGCCCACCTTGATTATCACTACAAAATGTTTCCCCCCCGCCCCCACTCTCCTGCTGATAATAGCTCACCTTACCTGATCACTCTCCTTACAGTGTGTATGGTAACACCCATTGTTTCATGTTCTGTGTGTATATAAATCTCCCCACTGTATTTTCCATTGAACGCATCCGATGAAGTGAGCTGTAGCTCATGAAAGCTTATGCTCAAATAAATGTGTTAGTCTCTAAGGTGCCACAAGTCCTCCTAATCTTCAAGTAAGAAACTCAAGATCCTTTTGTCTCAGCAGGAAGCTGAAGGAAATAGAGATCATCTAGTTGTGCTAGACCCTCTTCTACCCTGTAGAAACCAAGAAAGTACCAAGCGATTTACTTCTAATAGAGGAATCAAGAGAGACTAATATATACATATAGTTTTGATTGAAAAGATATAGTTAAGAAAACAACCCAGATGAAAAGATAGGAGAGGGATTTGGACAAAGATACTGATCTGGATGAATGGGTCTCTACAGGAGAAATATATCTTCAATTTGTGTAGCTCATAAATAATTTTTTATTAATAATTACTGTATAGCTGGCGTCTGACTTCAGCTAAAATCCATCATATTTTTTGCTATTAGGAAGGCATTTTATTAGAGGCATAACAGGCAAATGGAAGCATACATTTGGTGGTTGTGTCCAGGAATTAGACAGTTCGGGAAAGAAATTATTAGAGAGATTAATTTTAGAACAAAATGCCAGCTTCCTAGAGATCCACTGACCTGCTTAATTAATGCTCCAGTAAAGTACCTAAATTTTAAACAGAACAACAAATTAATTTCTTTTTTATTGTTAGCAGCAGGACTTTGTATTGCTCATTACTGGACAAATGTGACATCTCCTCTGATGGAATCATGTCCTTGTACTGGAAAAGCTTTCACACCAAGTACTTATACAAGAGAAGCACCAAAGAGAAGATACAGGTATTTAAAAATTTGGTCACTCTTTTTAGTGCACTCATAGGAAGAGGGCTCCCTACCCAGCAGGCCAGAATCATTAGCCAGGTTCTTTGACTATTAAACTGATCCTGAATGAGTAATAAGTAAAGTACAATGTAATATGTTAATATTTTATTGTAACTGTGCCTTAATAAATAGCTTGAGAGAGAGAGAGAGAGAGAGAGAGAGAGAGACTTGCAGTGGTAAGAGACCCAGGCCCAGATTCTCAAAGGTATTTAGGGGTCTAACTCTCATAGATTTCAATGATAGATAGGCAGCTTTGAGCATCTGGGCCGAAAGAACTACAGCCAGAGGTGAAAGGATAGCTTAACAGTACACTTTAAATGGAGTGGCATGACCCCCCAAAAGCATCGCACCAATGACTGATTAAAGGCACAAAGATTCCCTTTTGCATCCTGAAAGCCCACCTGTAATATTAATAATAATAATAATTGCATTTTTCTAGTACATTCTCCACTCCACTTTTAAATTACTCGAAGAAAAGGGGTTCCATTACTCTGCTTGTGAGACTAGTTCACAATCAAATAGCTCAAAGTCATAACAAAAGGCTGTAGCAAAGCAGGGAATAGAATCACCAGGCTGAGTCCCCAGAGGGTGTAAATTAGCATAGTTTAGTTCAAGTCAATGGAGTAATGGCTATTTGCACCAGCTGAGGATCTGGCCCAAGGTCTCCTAACTACCTTTGTTTTAATCACACCCTCATCCTTTCTCGATGGAGCATGATACGTAGTGCTGCACAACAAATTACAACACGCAGCTATTGTTACTGGCTCCTCCAGTAATGATTGCAATTAGTTGCGGAGCAATTTTATTCCTGACTTATATATGACATTGGCACACTGTGCAAGAACCTTGTGGTCCAGTGACTAGAACAGGATGCGGGAGGTGAGAATTCTATTGCTGATTCTGCCACTGACCTGCTAGGTGAACTCAGGAATGTCATTAGATGCATGTCATTAGATAAAATCAGAAATGCTCTTGCTGGAAGGTTGCAATGTAACACTGCTTTATTTCTGAAAATCCAGAACACTAATACGTGAGAACCAAAATCAGAAAGAGACAAAGCAGGCTGCTCCCTAAGGCAGCAAGGACAACTCAACACATCCTGTTGCAGGCTGGATCTTTGCAGACTGACTGCACAAGATCCAAATTGCACACTTTCCTACAGAGTTAGCCTACAAGCACGACCGGGAAGCCCCTTACATTTAGAGTCATAGCTTTAACACAGTTTTGAATACAACAAAACTTCACCCTTCTGTGTCCCCTCCAGCCCTTGCCTATTTTTGAACGTAAACTCCTTGAGGCAGGGACTGTGTATTACTGTTTGTATAGCACCTAGCACAATGGGGCCCTGATCCTGGTGGGCGACTACAGATGCTACTGTAACACAATCATAAATATTAATTCTGCCTCATAACACCAGTTATGTAGCTCTGACGTTTTTCAGCCCCATTTTTCAGAGAGTTTAAGTGACTTGCCCTAGGTCACGCAGCAAGCCAGAATCAAAGTCAGGAATAGGACCCCAGAATGCCTAGTCTCCAGCTTTAACTACACTGCCTCTGTTTACTGGCTAGTTTCCATCTCTCCAATTGAACGAGCTCTCCCCATTTGATTAGAAATTCTGATATTTTTCTCATCTTTACTTTTGTTTGATGAAAATTTCAAGTAAGAAACTAGATATGAAATGCTATATATATATATAGTGCTTAATTCCTGGCAATTAAGCCTGGTGATAATGGGTTTTGTGCATTAGTCATAATCACTTTTTAAGCAGCAAAGCCCATTACTGCTGTAGTGTGTGTCTCAGATGCCCTCCAGATTTGAGTAATTTTGGGTAATGCAGCTGTGTGTGGTAAAAAGATTTTACAATGTCTATAAAATTTTGCCTCATGACACGTTCAGCAGTGTATCTGTGGCACTGTATAGCAGTTTCAGTACTGTTCATTAAATACCAGATACCGTTATATATTGTACGGTTCTTAAACAAGAGCCATCACCAGAGACTGAGGAGGGTGGGGCAGGGGCTGGCACAGGCGGGGTTGGAATCTGGAGGGAGTGCTGTGTTCGTGAGGAGCTGAACGGCTTCTGAGCAGCTAATTCAGTTTCTCCTTTTTACCATTCCCCTGGTTTGGAATGTATAAGGTTGGCTCATCCCTTCTCCCCCCCCCCAGAGCGATAATACGTTGCTGCTACTGGCATACAGCTTTATTACACAGCGAACCAGCTGAGAGGATGCTTGCAGAATTCAAAGATGGCTGCATTATATGCCAAATATGTGTCACATAAACATTAGGAAAAGACAGCTGGCCTGATGCTGGCCCCTGTCATAAGACCAGGGTATAACCCTGACAGGGGTAACCCTAACTCATGACATGTGGCTGGGGTCAAGCAATAAAGATCAATCTCTCACCAGTGTTCCTGCCTCTAACACCTTTACTACTTGGTGAGCCGAGTCTGAAGGAGGCGTACAAAGGGGTTGGGGGCCCTGGCTAGTTCCTTGCCTCCCAATGTCCTGTACCTACAATGGCCTAGAGGCTGTGGAGCACTTGCAGCATCTTTTACAGATGTAGGAAGAGATGCTGCTTAACCCACTTTTCCCAACACCTTCTGCCTCTGGCTTTCCACCAACCTGTGTCCTCTATAGGAAGAATGCCTGTCTTAGTTCAGCCACTGTAGTTTAGGCACAGTATTTGACTGACCTGGCTGGTTTTTTTTTATGGATTAGCCAGTTGCCAGAAAAATAATTTAATCTGCCCGGGATTTTTTTTTACATGGGTCTAAAGATTTGCATTATTATCATAATACCCTGGGATAGCTAATGTTAGACATTTCTGTGTCCAGCTAAAGATGCTGCAGTGTTCCCACTTCCACAGTTTAAGTAAGACAAGGCTGTTATCAATCTTATCTAGATGTATGATCTCACAATAAGGGGCTGTTGAAGGGGCGAGGGTTGCAGAGTTGTTTGGGGTTGAGGGTTGGAGTTGCAGCAGGCTTGCCTTGTGGTGGTGGTGGGAGGTGAAAACCCTACTCTAGCTCCAATGCCAGTCCAGCACAGTCAATGCTCTCAAAGTTATACTTTACTTCACAGTAAGGACTGCAAGTTGTGGGGGAGAGGTGGTTTGTGTCCTTTTGTTCTTTGTTATAATGAGAGCTGGACAAACAATGCAAATCATTCTCCATAAAGCTGCTTGAATTTTTAACTGAATTTGCGTCATGCGCCTTTTGTCCCCCCTTCCCACAAACATTTGAGTGCATCAGTGGAAATGGCTACCACTTGAGGAATGAGAATGGCAAAATCGCATGAGTGAGCTTTCATAGGCCCAGATTTTTAAATTCGCACATGCCAGGCTTCACATTGGCAGGGCTTCAGTCAGAGATTCCTAAGACATGAGTCTCCACTGCCCTGCTCCCTGTGTTGTCATTTACTCATGTGCGATGTAGGTGTGAAATGCTACCATAGGGCTCAATCTTGAGTCACTCAATACAGCCAGACAGGGCAGTATTGGGTCATCCAGTGTTCCCTCACACCTCTGTGCAGGCTGCCCGCATCACCAGTCTATATACAGGAAGGAAGAACATCCACCCCTAGACAGCTATTCCACCTCCTGTGCAGCTGGGTGGGGAATGGGTGGAGTCTTGGCTCCATCCCCACAATGCACTGGCCAGGATAGCTGAGCTAATGCAGTGAGAGAAGTAAGTTGGGCAGGAAAAAGGGACTGGTGCAACTTACTTTGCCTATAGAGGAAGAGGGAAGCAGTGACAGAATAATGACTCTGTTCCTGGACAGTGAAGCTATGTGCTGCCCCTTACTTAGGCTGGATCCCCATGTGCAGCCAACCCATACTGGTCTGGCAGTGTTTTACAACCATTTTGTACAGGTGTCAGTGACAATGTAAAGTGCAAAGCCATCACGAATCAGCCCTCAAGCAACTTATCTGACTGACCACAACTAAGCAGCGCAATTCAAACTTTGAATGTTGGGGCCTACTCTAGAGCCTAAAATACTTTTAAAGCATATCTGTTGGATAAATTCAGACAATAATGAATCTGAAGAACTCATGGGCTATTCATGCAATATCCCTCCTGTTCTCTTCCTGGGGCACACAATATTTTAATGTCCAGAGGGATGTACTACCTGAGTCTAATCCAGGTTATTGGACTCAACACAGGGGTAAATGGATTGGCATTAGTGGCCTGTGATGTACAGGAGATCAGACAGGTTGATCTGATGGTCTCTCCTGCCTTTAAACTCTAAGCAGCCACACTCAAACAGGCTTAAGTGGGTCCACCCAGGAAGAACTATGTGGACAGAGGGCTTTGCGGAGCATTATTTTGGGTAGCTGTGTATGGGGGAGGGAGCGAAGCAGGAGAGAGAGAGAGAGAGGTACACAAGAGAAGTACCACAGAAGCAGGACACTCCAGCAGAGCCTGAACAAGCACAAATGCATGATCCTGAGGAAAAGCCACCAGAGAGAGCTTTTGTGGAGGGCTGACTGGCAGAGGTTTGATGGTATGAGCAGGGAAAGGGTCTCTGGTGTGTTTGATTCCTCCTGTGTTCAGGAAAACGGGACTTTGTATATTCTTGTAAATAAACAGAATCGCACGGAAGACATCTGACTCCATCATCAATTTTGTCTCCTAACTGGAACAACCTGCAACACTCTGAATTTTGGTTAGGCTGCTCAGCGTAAAAGAGCTAACAGTCATAGTGGAAGGTAGAGTTTACAAAGACAACATTCCCAAGGACATGATTTACAAGTGTTTGAAACTGGAGAAGCAGTTGTCTCTTTCTAGTCTCATACCCCTTAGTGAAAAGAGATGGCTAAACACCAGCCATGCCATGATCCACTGAAATGCCACGAGTACCATGTCTTTAGCGATCTCTCAGCATCATGTCCTAGATAAGCCCACAGGCACAATTATTGAAAATAAATGTATTGCAATCATACTTCATTAGTTTCAATTAAACTGGGACTGAAACATCTTCCCTGATAAATTTTGCCTCCATAAAACTGATCACATCCTTCAGATCAGATTCCTACTGAACTGGAAACACAAGAAGGACCTTGTTTCTGTCATATCGCTCTGCCATTGTGGCTCATCACCATTCTGGAGGGAAAACCTCAAGGGATGAGAAGACTGTCCAGTCTCCATAACTCTGGAATCCAAGATCTCTTTGCTGGCTGCTAAAAAGGGGTGTCTATCAGAGCTGACTGGAAATGTTACAGTAGAACGATTTTCCATTGGAAAATGCTGATTCCTCAATATCAAAATATTCCATGGGAACGTATCAATCTCAATTAAACCTGCCAGCTTGCCCGTCCCCAGGCTCTGCCCGCTTGGTGGGCCATTGCAGAGCCAGGCCACCCCTGCAGCGCTCTGGGTCCCTTTTGTCCCTATTTGGGATTAAGGTTTTTTCAAAGATTTGAAATTTTTCATGGGAAGGAAAGACTGTTTTCCGACCAAATCTTAGTGCCTTTAGTTGTTGTTGCTTCTGCTGTTAACAGTTGTAACAATGATGGTTTCATGATCCGAACTAGAAGGTCATACAAGACACTGATTAATTTCACATACAATAGGTCCATCAAAGAACCATCTCTGTTCTGTTACCACTCATCTGTGCAGGATTTCAGGAGGTTGCTTATAAGTGCCTGAGAGAGACAGAGAGAGAGAGAGAGAGAAATTTCTATACAGCTGGGCAGAAAATCATATTTTCTGTCTTGGAAAAATGTTTGACATTAGAAAAAATCAATATTTTGATTTAGTTGGGGATTGGTCCTGCTTTGAGCAGGGAGTTGGACTAGATGACCTCCTGAGGTCCCTTCCAACCCTGATATTCTATGATTCTATGAAGAAGTCAAAAACTCAATCATTTTGGCAAAACAACATACCTCCAAAATTAATTTTGGGGTCAGTCAAAATCTTTCCATTTAGATCATTTAAAAATGTTTCATTTTTATTTTGACTTTTTTTTATTGTAATTAGGTCAAATGTTTAAACAACAAGACATTTTGGACCATAAAACCAGAATTTTTTGTTTCGAAAAATGTCAAAATGGGACATTTTGACAATCTTGAAACTTTTTTTCAAAACTTTTTTGAGTTGAGAAATTCATTGAAATCAGTCCTTTCCCACAACAGCTTTGGCTTCAACAAACTGATGCTTTTTAATGATAAAGAGTTCACTGGTAAATTCCTGACCTCTCCAGATTTCTAATCATCCCATTTCCATGCAGTGACACATCCTTTTTCAAAAAATATCCTGACTTGCTACTGTGGTTACTATGGAGTATTGCAAAGGCATAAAATCACTGGGCTGCAGGTCGATACTCCCAGCTGCCCCAACATACTGTCCTGAGGCCCAGCCTTGCCCAGCCTCCACCCTCTTGCATTAGGGGGCTCTCCTGAAGATGATTCAGGACTGGGTCTGAATATGATGTATTGCCCCCTTGCATCAGTCCTATTCTCCTTGGGCAGGACTTACCCTGGCCCTATGGCTCCTTTGTGCTGGCCTAGTCAATGCAAAGGTTCCATAGGACAATGGTGAATTAAACACACAGGGTGGGATCTGCCTAACTCCCATTGGGAATTTGTAACTCCCACACACAATGAATGAAGCTCACCGTTTTTTGACCTCACTATTAGGACACAGGCCCAGGTACCTAAACTCCTGTGACGGCTTGGGCCACAGTGTCTCATTTTAAGGGAGCTCCCAGTAATCAGAGTCACAAGGGTAGTTTGTGATGCCTCTGTTCCTTAGCAGCATTTGCTGACCATCACAATAGCATATGCCACGCTGTCCACACCTTGGCAATATCAGCCTTTCCTCATTTACTTTTGTTTACAAATTACTCCTAATTTTGTTCTTCAAAGCTAGTTAAGAACAAATGCTGGTAGGATTGATGGGGAACTAACTGCATGATTAAGTAATTACATTTTTAAAGCTTGCCTTACACCACATCTAATGATTTTTTCACAAGTAGCAGAAACTTGAGGTAATGAATGGGAAATGTTGACATGTACTTAATTTTTTCTAAGTCTTTTATCATGCTGGGGCTGGCTCCCTAGAGTGGATATAATACTTGAAGGAAGGAATTCCATCAGATGGTCTCAATATCCATTGTACAGCGTGCTGAACTCCGGTGTGCAATTTTTTATTTGATTTGTTTCATGATCAAAATACGTCATTATCTGGTGACTAGATAGCAAATAAATTCAGGCAAGGGTCTTCCATTATTCACACCACTGTAGCAGCTAGGGGCCTCAATCGAGATTGGAGTACAATTGTATTAGGCACAGTCTAAATACTTAGGACCTGATCAAAAGCACAATGAAGTCAATGGAAATACTCCCATTGATTTCACTGGACTCTGGATTAGGCCCCTCATGAGAGACAGTCCCTGCCCTGAAGCACTTACAGTCTAAATAGGGAAGATAGACAAAAGGCGGGAGGGAAAACAGGGACAGAGAGAGGTTAAGTAACTCACCCAAGGTCACTCAACAGGCCAGTGGTCCGCGCATGAACTGGACCTATTTCTGGTCCTTTTGATACACGTAGCAAATCAGATGCTGTAACTAAACCAACAGAATAAGTCATACAATTTTAGGCCATGTCATATGAATACTTTCCACCGGGCATAATAATTACTACTGTGGGTAGTCAGTCAGGCATAATTATTGCCGTAGGTAGTCTCTTGACGCAGAGGGACTACTCCTTGTAGTAAGCACTAGCACTGTGTCCCGATGTAAGCGTCTATAGGGTCAGATCCTTAATGAAGTGATTCACCTCAGATTATTCACCAAACAGTATTTTGATGGCTAGAATAGATTTCTGCCGGGTACTCATGGCATGACATTAGCCAACTTTTCATTACAAGAGAATCCTCATTTTTCTCAGGTGACAAAAGGTATTCCTTGAATTTCAGGATATTGCCTTACTTTTGTGGAGATGAAATTTGAGGGACAACTCCAAAATTTAAATATTATTCTGATTTTAATCCATAGCACCAACCACAGCTAAATCTGTTATCATCATTTTCTCTCTAGATTCACAAATTTTAAGACCAGCAGGGACCATTGTGATCATCTAGTCTGACTTCCTGGATAACACAGGCCAGATAATTTCACAAAGTGGATCCTGCATCATGCTCATAACTTCTGGTTGAGCTAGACCATATCTTTAAGAAAAACCTCCAGACTTGATTTAAAGACTCCAGGTGATGAAGTTTTTACCACATCCCTTGGTAATCTCTTCCAGTGGTAAATTACTGTCATTGTTAAAAATGTGCACCTTATTTCCAGTTTGACCTTTGCTGACTCCAGCAACAAGACACTGGAGCTCATTATGTTACCTGATGGATAAGTAGCAGTTTTATGGTAAATGCTCCATAAAAATGACTAACTGAGGAACTCTTTACGATCCTGATGAAATCCAGGAACCTAGGCATCCTGTTGTTTTCCTAGATACTAATAATCAAGCAATACAAAATACTTGCAAGAATGTCATCCTGACATCTTTAGAGAGGAAAGGGCAGTAAAGCAACACACCAAGTAGCAACGCAGTCCAACTCCGTGAGCTTTGGCTCTGGTCTTAGTATCTAGTCAGGAGTTCTTCGCTGGAAGTAGCATTGCCTTTATATTCTGTTGCTAAATGTTGAATGGAACATTCTCAACCAGTGGACCTGAAATGTTTAACAAGGGAAGGAGGGTGGGATGACATTTTAAAGCATGGAAGAGGTTTATCTATAGAGCTGGTTACAAATATTTAATTTTGAAATTTCAGTGAACATTTCAATGAAAAATGGAGGGCTGGCTAAATTAATGAAATGTTCATTATTTCTCCCCTCCCCCCTTTTATTTGATCAGCATGAATTCCAGCTCTCTATGGCTTTATGGTACTCATCACCTTAGTATCTGAGCTCCTATCTCCACTTATTGCCTAAGACTTCAAGAAGAAGTGAGCATGCTTTTGCCAGCAATGCCCCTCTGCCATGTACATTGGCCAAACTGGACAGCCTCTATGTAAAAGCATAAATGGACACAAATCAGACGTCAAGAATTATAACATTCAAAAACCAGTCGGAGAACACTTCAATCTCTTTGGTCACTCGATTACAGACCTAAAAGTGGCAATTCTTCAACAAAAAAATTTCAAAAACAGACTCCAACGAGAGACTGCTGAATTGGAATTAATTTGCAAACTGGATACAATTAACTTAGGTTTGAATAAAGACTGGGAGTGGATGGGTCATTACACAAAGTAAAACTATTTCCCCTTGTTTATTTCCCCCCCTACGGTTCTTGTTAACTGCTGGAAATGGCCCACCTTGATTATCACTACAAAAGGTTCCCCCCGCCCCTGCTCTCCTGCTGGTAATAGCTCACCTTTTCTGATCATTCTTGTTTCAGTCTGTATGGTAACATCCATGGTTTCATGTTCTCTGTGTATATAAAATCTCCCCACTGTATTTTCCACCGTATGCATCCGATGAAGTGAGCTGTAGCTCACGAAAGCTTATGATCAAATAAATTTGTTAGTCACAAGGACTCCTTTTCTTTTTGCGGATACAGACTAACACGGCTGCTACTCTGAACCCTGTTATGCTTTTTTTGAGATCTCAGCATGTTAAAATCAGATCTGCCTCGGAATTATTATTTATTTTATAAATGCAATCTAAAGGCTCCAAACAAGACTGGGACCCTATTGTACAGGAACTGAACAACATATGGTAAGAGAGAGTTTCTGTCGCGAACATCTTACAGACTAAAGGTAGGAGAAGAAACAGAAATAAAGTGACTCATGTAAGGTCAGTGGAATAACCAGGAATAGAACCCATGACTCCTACCTCCCCATTTAGTGCCTACTGTACACCACTAGCCCGTACTACCTTAGAAAGTATTGCTCTTGTTACTGAAGAGAAGAGACATTTGCTTGCCTAACCTTGCATCGGTGAAGAGTAATTAGCCGTTGTAAAACAGCAGCAGTTGCTGACAGCAATCATGGGGGGCATTTACTTGATGTTGTTGATGAAGGATTAAAAATAATCTAAACCTTAAAATACCCTACACAAAAGCACTGTTGTAGCTAGAAAAAAAAAGAACAAAAATGAAGAAGAAGCTTCTATCCCAGTGGTATTGAAACAAAATGCAAAATTGCTTTGAATGTCAACTGAAAAATTTATTCCTGTGTGCTTTTAGAATTCACCTCTTCCTACCAGCTACTCTTTCTAACACAAAGGACAACTAAATTGACATCAAGTAAAGTTAGTATTCCACTGTCATTTCTCTGGACATCATCTGTGACAGCTGCGCTTGCGGTGATTCAGTCCCTCGCACGTCACTGTTTTCATGTCAGCTCTCCATTTCACGTCGCAGAAATCCCTTCTGTCAGCTCCCATTCAGTTTGATAGGTCAGGCTTACACCTGCAAACTGGGGCAGTGCTTATCTGACAGGGTCTGTCACAGCGCAGCAGTCACCACGCTCGGTGAAACAGCAACTTCTCTCAACAGCAAGTTTGTGAGGATGACTTTTAGGGTTTGTTTGTTCCCCCCGCCCTGTGCCAGCTCTGTGCCAGTGACAAACACTGGGAACTACAGGAGAAATGACAACTTTGATCAGTGGGGAGAAACCAGAGATGTTTCTGGCACAGTCAGGGCAGGGTGATGGCTTGTTTTTCCTTCCTTGGTCTGTGCCAAATCCCTTCCAAGATATCACGGCCACTATCAGATGCTCCTTGGGTGGAGTGCAATTCATGCATTGTTTAGATTCATGCCCCACATTTCTAAGACGGCAAACACCTATGAGGTCATCTGGTCCATCCACTTCTGAAAACATAGGATTGTTCCCTATATACGCTATTGGCATGTCCTCCAGTGCTCTGTCTACTCAGATGTAATTGAAATGTCTTTAGCAAGAGGCCTTCCACCACTCCCACAGAACTCACTGTTAGGAAATGTTTCCCATGACTCAGCCTAAATTTTCCTTTTCTTATTTTCCTCCAACAGTTAGTGATACCCACCTATACCAGCCTAAGCAGTGGAGAGGTGCTAGACTGGGAGTCAGGAAACCTAGGTTCTTCTCGAGTCCTGCTATGTAAACTTTGATGAGTCACTTTTGTCTCCCTTCTTACCCTTTGTCTTGTAAACTCTTTTTGTGCAAGGGACTGTCTCTTACTATGTGTATGTACAGCATCTCGCATAATGGATTGTCTTGGTTGTGGTTTTTCTAGATGCTGGTGTAAAAGAAATGATAATCAGAGCTCTCTGGGAAATGGAATACCTTCCCATGAAAAAATTCATGTTTTTAAAAAAAAGTTAATCCTGATTCAGGATGAAAAGTCAAAAAAGTGACTTTTTCTGCAGAATGGGATTGCCAGAAGAATTCTGTTTTGAGAGAACTGAAATGGAAGTTTTCAGCTTGCTGGCCTGGTAGCCTCTTGTCAGTTTCAGTCTCTCCACAGGCAGAAAGTGAAACTGATAAGAGCCTTCTAGGCAAGCTGCTGGAGGCTGAGTACAGAGGCTTTCTTCCTTCCTGCTCCCCGACCCTCCCCCTAGAACTTGGCTCTCTGGCTACCTGCAGAAAGGGACATGGGTCAGAGGCAGTCATGGAGAGAGAGATCATTTTGTTTTTCCCAGTGGGAAAAAAATCGTATTTAGATTTTCTCATGGAAAATTTCACTTTTGTGAAAAGAGCCTTTCCCATCAAAAAATCATACCAACAGAAAGTTCATGATCAGTTCTAATAATAATTAGTAAATAACCAATTCCCCTTTGCCTTGGTGTCTGTACTCTCAGATGTGGTGCTATACATTATTTATTTCCTTGTTGCACACTTGAATAATTTAATCTTTCCTCATTTCATGACTGATTAAGCTAAGGAAGACAAAGCAGAGGAGTCTACACACCTCTGAGCTTTGGACATTACCATTTACCTTCTTAGATCACAATGGCAGGCCTACCATTTTTGCTCAATATGCCATACTGGAGCAGGCACGGATGGTGCTGAAGATAATGAATCCCAAACTTCACCCTCACTGCATTAGCAACATCACCACTAGGGTGACTCATGTTACGGTGAGGTTTGTGTAGCGAGATTAAGACATGAGAACAATATGATGACACAATATCAGGATGCCTTAACTCATTCATGAGGACATTATCTCAAAAAGCCCAAGATTAAAATGGTGGGAGAATACTAGACTTCATAGAATCATAGAATATCAGGGTTGGAAGGGACCTCAGGAGATCATCTAGTCCAACCCCCTGCTCAAAGCAGGACCAATCCCCAATTTTTGCCCCAGATCCCTAAATGGCCCTCTCAAGGATTGAACTCACAACCCTGGGTTTAGCAGGCCAATGCTAGGGCTTCAGAAATACTAAAACACTAGGATTCTCTCTGCCTGAGCACACCAGTGAACTGACCCCCTCCCTGACGCTGCACAGAAGCAGGTTACAATTACAATCTCTGCCATCTCTGTGTGCAAGGCACCTGAAAGGAGATGGCGGAGGAGGAGGTGTACAAAGGAGTCAGATCTGTGGCCCTTTCCTCTCGGTGTCTCTGGTAGTAGAGGTGGATGGCTGCATAGCACAAGGGGAGTAGCAATGCATACACTCCCCCTGCACCGATGGAAGCTCTGGGAGGGATTTTGCTGGGGTGGGGTGGGATTCCTATACTCCACCCTAAGGTGGGCTGGATTCTTGTGCCCCAAATTCAGACATGGCATGACTGAGAAGGGATGGACAGACAAAAAGAGGGGAGCAGTCCTAAGGTCACATAGTTACTCAGTAACACGTCCACATGTATTTATGGATCTGTTATGTTTTTCTTTGCTTAGTTATCCCGCACTTCCTTGTTGCTACCAAGAGGCTCAATCCTGTAATTTCCATAAACGTCAACTAGAACTGAGGGCACCCACTGGGGGTGCTTATCACATTGCAGTATCAGACCCAATGTTTTCACAGGTAGAGTCCAACTCATTAAAGACAAGAGGTCTATTAAAACTTTGAGGAACCCTTGCATGGCCAGGTAAAAGGGATGAAATGGATCAATACCAAAGGTCAGGGTGGGGGGGGGAGAGGAAAGTTGGTCTTGTGATTAAGCTACTAAACTGTTCCTTACGAGTCCTGAGTTCAACTCCTAGCTCCGCTACAGGGTGTCTGTGTGATGCTGGGCAGGTCCCTAAGGCCCTGATTCAGCAAAGTGCTTGATGATGTGTTGAGCTTTAATGGGGTTTAAGCACATGCTAGAATGCTTAAGCCTTAATATCTTTGTGCTTCTGTTCCCCAGCTGACAAACAGTAATAATATTGCTTTTTCTACCACCTCGTATCCATTTTTAGATTGTAAGTTCTTTGGGGCAGGGACTCTCTCTTAGGGTACATCTCCGCTACAGCTGGGAGGTGTAATCTCCAACTCAGGCAGCCATACATGCACTAGCTCTGATCAAGCTAGCATGCTAAAAACAGCAGGGTGGCCTCAGCAGCGTGGGTTATGAACCAGCCAAGTTCAGGCCCATCTGAGATCTTAGGTATGTTCGCCAGCAGCTAGCTCGAGTTGCCACCCATGCTGCTGTGATCACGCTACCTATTTTCAGAACTAGGCCATGTACATCTACTGGGAATTACACCTCCTAGCTGCAGTGGAGATGTACCGTTTGGGTACACCTTCATGGCAGAGTTAACTCAGGTGATCGTCACTGTTGTCCGATGTTTGGCCGCGCCTGTGTTTTTCAGCATGCTGCTGTCCCAGCTCTGCGCAGGTCGTGGAGATAACAGACTTTGAACTGCCCAGTAAATCCACAGACTCAGTTTTCAGTGAAGGAACGTGGCCAGGTTTATTGCCAACAAAGCAGAATATTGGTGCCCTATACTTGCTACAAGTGCACTCAGTGCATGTATGCCCACGACAATGGACTCACTCAGTGAACGGCGGGACTTTCCATTCTCCCCTCGGCCAGACAGAGACACTCCCTCTGAGACTCCATTTTATACATCAATACAAACAAGTTACTTATTGCCCCTCTGATGTAGTTAGTTGACACTCTCTTACGTAGCCGGTTACCACCCATCACCTTGTACAGCTCTATCCATCACACTGTCATCCTGACCTTATCTTTAGGATGGGTCAGCTTGTTCCTGTTCTCTTTAGGGAATGCGCTGGTGTCAAGGTGTTCTGGTACCACCCTTCTGGAATGTACTTTAGGAATGCGTGCTTTTGCAATATCAGCCCTGTTCTTGGCAGATTCTGTGAGCAGGGCCTGCTTTTAGCTCACAGCCTGATTTTGCTTTATATCAGCAAAGTTTTGACCACTACTTTAGCCCAAGCCTCATACCAGGCCTCTGATACAAGGGTTTATGTTTCAGGCCCTCTTACTACTGCAGTCACCAATGTCTGAACATCTGGGTTAGCCTAGATCTGGTGTGAGCTGCCACACTTCAAAGCCCAACTCGAGTTACTGGGTCTTCACTAGTATTGCACTCATTTGTGTGGGTTGTCGCTAGGATTTCCGGGGGCACATCCTATGAATCTTTGTGCTGCTGTATACTACAGTGCTGTATGATTCTTTCCCAGTGAACTGTAGAGGAACCTGTCTGTCCTGGGTACATGGGGGGTGGGGATTGTTGGAAGGCATTGAAGGACTATTAGCACTCAAATGGTTTAGCATGTGTCCTCACTGAAAAGTGGGCAGGTTGCCAGCCCAAGTGAAAGCTGCACCCGGGCTTTATCTTGTAGCCCCAGAAAAGACCAGCTAGCTTGGATTGAAAGCACCACTAAATTTGGGTGAGATAATTTTGCGTGTGGATCGAAGAGGGCTTAGGGAGCAATGCCCAAGTAAGAGTCCAGACTAACTCAGCATTGAAGACATACCCTTACCATGTGTTTGTATAATACCTAGCACACTTGGACCCCAATCTTGGCTGGAGTCTCTAGACACTGGGGGGATTTAGGCACCTAACTGCCACTTTAGTTACCTAAATCCCAGAATCAGGCACCATTGGGATTCACAAAGTCCCTGTTAGGTTCCTAAAGTCACTTGGTGCCCTATAGGTTCCTAAACTCCAAGCCCTATAGGTTCCTAAACTCACTTGGGGCCAACATTTTTGCAGTTTAAGTTCCCTCAGCCCTTACGTTTCTGCTTCAGGGCATGTGCACTGTAGCCTCACGCCTGGCTTCCAGATGCCTAGGCCTCAGAGCAATGCACAAACCAGGAGAAGATAGGAGGATAGAAAGCTGGTTAGATCATCAAGCTCAGTGGGTAGTGATCAATGGCTCGATGTCTAGTTGGCAGCCGGTATCAAGCGGAGTGCCCCAGGGGTCTGTCCTGGGGCCGGTTTTCTTCAACATCTTCATTAATGATCTGGATGATGGGATGGACTGCACCTTCAGCAAGTTCACTGATGACACTAAGCTGGGGGGAGAGGCAGATATGCTGGAGGGTAGGCATAGGGTCCAGAGCGACCTAGACAAATTGGAGGATTGGGCCAAAAGAAATCTGATGAGGTTCAACAAGGACAAGTGCAGAGTCCTGAACTTAGGACGGAAGAATCCCATGCACTGCTACAGGCTGGGGATCGACTGGCTAAGTGGTAGTTCTGCAGAAAAGGCCCTGGGGATTACAGTAGACAAGAGGCTGGATATGAGTCAGCAATGTGCCCTTGTTGCCAAGAAGGCTAACGACATATTGGGCTGCATTAGTAGGAGCATTGCCAGCAGATCGAGGGAAGTGATTATTCCCCTCTATTCGGCACTGGTGAGGCCACATCTGGAGTATTGCATCCAGTTTTGGTCCCCCACTACAGAAAGGATGTGGACAAATTGGAGAGAGTCTAGGGGAGGGCAACGAAAATGATTAGGGGGCTGGGGCACATGATTTATGAGGAGAGTCTGAGGGAACTTGGCTTATTTAGTCTGCAGAAGAGAAGAGTGAGGGGGGATTTGATAGCAGCCTTCAACTACCTGAAGGGGGGTTCCAAAGAGGATGGATCTAGACTGTTTTCAGTGGTAGCAGATGACAGGACAAGGAGTAATGGTCTCAAGTTGCAGTGGGGGAGGTTTAGGTTGGATATTAGGACAAACCTTTTCACTAGGAGGGTGGTGAAGCACTGGAATGTGTTACCTAGGGAGGTGGTGGAATCTCCTTCCTTTGAGGTTTTTAAGGTCAGGATTGACAAAGCCCTGGCTGGGATGATTTAGTTGGGGATGGGTCCTGCTTTGAGCAGGGGATTGGACTAGATGACCTCCTGAGGTCTCTTCCAACCCTAATCGTCTATGATTCTATGATCCTCCACCTAAGTCACCTGCAGAGCCTGATCCTGTAAGCATACTCAGAGTTTGCCTACTACATCAGTCCCCTATAGCAGTGATTTTGAACGAAGAGTCCAGGGCTCACTTGGGGGACCGCAAAGAGGTTTCAGGGGGTCCACCAAGCAGGGACAGCATTAAACTTGCCGGGGCTCCAACGCCTGCCACCCAGGACTGAAGCCAAAGACTGAGCAACCTAGCTTCCAGGGCCCCCTGTGATGTGGGACCCCAGGCATTTGCCCTGCTCACTACCCCATAATGCCAACCCTGGTTTTTATATGCAGAAAAACAGTTGTTGTAGCACAGGTGGGTTGTGGAGTTTTTATAGTAGGTTGGGGGGGCCTCAGAAAGAAAAAGGTTGACTGCCGCTGCCCTATAGGCAAGCTCACCCACAATGGTGGGGTGGGAGGAAGGAGGCAGACCTCCCTCATAATTCTAAACCCAGTTGTTAGGGTATGCAGCTGGGATGTGGGAGACCCCTGTTCAAGTCCCCCCTTTACCTGCAGGGGCAAAGGGATTTGAACAGGGGACAGTCACTTCTTAAGAGAATGCTCTAACCACTGGGCTGCAGGATAGTACGACACGGGCCTTTCTCAGTCTTTCTTGTTGAAGCTGTTCCACTCTGTATGAATAATGTAAAAAGTCATTGGAGTATGGGATCCTGGATCACCCACCACCCTGGTGATTGCACTAACCACCAGGCTACACAGTCAGACAGTCTGTCTTTCTTCTCTCTCCCTCTCCTCCTCACAATCACTATTTTAAATTATTGTTTCACCATGGAACAGCTTCAACAGGAGATATTGAGGGAGCTCCATATCCTTCCCATAGCTCAGTAGTTAGGGTGCTCGGCTGAGAGGTGGTAATTTCCTTCCGCCCCTCAGGTGAGAGAGGATACTTTCCGCAGGCGTCTCCCACATGCCAGAGAAGCACGCTACCCACCGGGCTAAAACTCATGAGGGAGGTTCCCCTTGGGTTCTTGCTAAACCAGTGCAGGCGCCTAACCCCAAGAGAGGGTTTGTAGCTGAGAATCCCAAGCAGAGGGAGGCACCACCCTTCAGCCCAGATTTAAACAAGTATCGCCAAAAGGGGGGCGGGGCTTGGCATCTCTCATTGGCTACCTTAGGCGAGGAGCTGCTTAGCTGGCTGTCTTTTGTAAATCCCATCCTGGGGCACCTGTCTCTCTTCATTCAGCCTACAGGGAAACTAAGTGCCGGTCTCAGGCTTTGTGAATGGTAGTGATTTTCCAGTTAGGTGTGTTCATGCTGAGCGTTACCACACCGACGTTTCTTTGCGAATCTAGCTGTAGAGCAACAAAAGCAAGAGCAGCTAGAAAGAAAAGGGGGAAGAAGAAAAAAACACTCCAGCTAAGGAAGCGATACACAAGGGGCAGGGGGAACTCCTAGCATTTGGCTTTCTCCAGGAACTTTAGCTTCTAAATAGGAGATCATTCATTTGGCTTTCACCCACCCAATTTTCCATTTCAGTGTATAATTTATTTATTGAGCATTACACTGATTATCCATACTTAGCCTAATGAACAAATAGCTCTAAAGTCCAATATATTTGGCTGAGGCAAGCCTCCGGACTTTTTCTTTTCCTTTTCAGTCTTTTTTTTCTTTTCCTTTTATTCTGAATGGTTAGGGTGATTATAGGGCGTGTAAGATCTTTAAAGGATTGGCAGGAGGCACAACACTCAAATCCTTTATCCAGAGGCTAGAGGAAGTGTGAGTTGCCAACATGCAGTTCCTCCATTGTCCCACCAGTGTCCTGGATTAACAGAGGAACCATGCTTTCTTTCCACTGAGAGAAAATCAGATTCTTTGCTTCTGAGGGCCCCTTTTCAGGAAACACATGTGTCTGTCCATCCCGCTTTAGGAAATCAGTTATGTACATGTTTAACTTTAAGCATGTGCCTATGTCTGGTTGACTTCAACAGCAGGTAAGTATGTGCTTAGGTGAACTCCGGAATAGGGATGGTCTCCTGAATGGGGAACTAAATCAGAAAACAGGCTGCTAGTTAGTCTTTCTGGATAGTGAGGGTAAGGTGCGCTTTAGACAATGAATCAAGATGTTGAAAGGAAAGTAATCTAGTTTTATAAATCAATGTAATCTCATCGGGGAACACAAACATATTTCTTAATCACAACTGTTTGGTTATTGGATGGTGTCACTACAGGGCTCAGTTTAATGTGACTCTGTAATATTTTTTGGTCTTTTACAAGTCACAGAGGAAGGATGGTTCAGTCGTTAGGGAACTAGTCTAGGACTTCAGAGACCTGTGTTCAAGTCTCTGCTTTACCCTAAACTGCCTGTGTGACCTTGTGGCAGTCCCTGAACCCCTCTGATTCCCCCATTCATAAACACCTCCTTCTTTCACAAGGGTGGTGTGAGGATGACTACATCACAGATTGTGAGGTGCTCAAATACTACGGTAATGGGTGCCAGATGCTATTGTACAGGGAGTCTCAAACACTGCTCATCACCATCATACCTGAGCGCCTTCCTGTTGTGCATTAAGCAATGTGACCATTTTCTCTCACTCTCTCCCCAGAGAGAGAAACATGATCTATTTGTAATTTAGTAGATACTTTTACTATCTATATCATACTTGCACAGAGAGTATTAATAAAGCTTAACCTCTCTGAGAAGCCACACACATTTCTTAACCAGCGTAATATTGAGATGTGTGTGAGAAAGTCTATGGATGCAGAGGTTAAAAGAAACATCAATATCATCAATTTAGACCCCTTACACTCACCTATGCATTTAGCTGCAGTCTACAGAATAATTTAAGATCCATCAGCATAAAAACTGACATATGCAGAAGTCACTGTTTAAAAGTCCCCTTTTGCCAGCAGTTACCCCACTCCAGGTTGGTATCTACCTACTCTTTCCCTCTATAGCTATCTACCTTATCATGTCCTCATGACTGCAGTATCTGATCACCTCACAAATATTCATGAATATATTGCTACAACATTTTTATTAGGGAAGAAAGTAACATTACCCCCTTTTGTAGATGGGGAACTAATGCATGGAGAGATTAAGTGACTCGCCATATGTCACAAGGGAAGTTTGAAACAGAGCCAAAGAATTGAAACCAAATCTCTATTACAGAGCTTCAACGACCAGATTATCCTTCCTACATATATTTAGAGTAACTGTTAGCTAATACTGTCCATTGATTGGATTCAACTGTACAGTACAGGTAAGATACAGAAATTGGTATTTGCACCATCAGTATTATTTCTCTGCAACCAGTAACCTTTAATCCTTGAAGCAGTGCAGGACTCATAGCCTCTTGTAATCTACCTGTCTATCTTAGATGTTGATATGGCCCCCATAACCATAGCACCTGAGAACCTCATAGTCTGTAATGTATTTATCCTCACCAGAACCCTGTGAAGCAGAGCAGTGCTATTGTGGTAAAGGGAAGAGGTGTTGCATTATCCATGAAAAATATATCCACTTGATCTGAGGTCGAGAAGGTGGTCAGAGGCAGACCTGTTGAAAGTCCCTGGGTAAAGCTAAAAGGAGGAAAAATAGGGGTGATGTCTTGGTGGGGGATACTATAAACCACCAAATCAGGACAAGGAGATGGATGAGGCATTTCTAAAACAAATAATAGAAATATCCAGAACACAAGACACAGCAGTAATGGGGGACTTTAACCACCCAGACATCTGTTGAAAAAGTAATACAGTAAAATACATTTCCAATAAGTTTTTGGAATGTATTGGAACAACTTTTTGTTTCAGAAAGTGGAGGAAATAAGCAGAGGAAAAGCTATTTTAGACTTGTTTCTAACCCACAGGGAGGAATTGGTTATGAATCTGACGGTAGAAGGCAATTTAGGTGAAAGTGATCATGAAATTAAAGGTTTAAAGAGTCTAAGGAAATGAAGGAATGAGAGCAGCAGAATAAGGACAATGGACTTCAAAAAAGCAGACTTCAATAAACTCAAAAAAAAAGGTAGGTAAGGTCCTATAGGAAAAAAATCAAAGGGATAAAGTTGTTGAGGAAATCTGGCAGTTCTTCCAGGAGACAATATTTAAGGCACAGCTGCAAACTATCCTATGATGAGAAGGAAAGATAGGAAAAGTAGTAACAGACCAATATGGCTCCATCAGGAGCTCTTTAATGACCTGAAAATCAAAAAGGAATCCTACAAAAAATGGAGACATGGACAAATTACTAAGGATGGGTACAAAATAATAATAAAAGCATGTAGGGACAAAATAAAAAAGCTAAGACACAAAATGAATTACACCTAGCAAGGGACATAAAAGGCAATAAGAAGAGGTTCTGTAATTACATTAGGAGCAAAGACAGATGAAGGAAAGTGGAGGTCCTCTACCTAGAGGAGAAGGAAAGCTAATAACAGATGACACCAAGAAAGCTGAGGTGTTTAATGCCTATTTTGCTTCAGTCTTCATTAAAAAGGTTAGTGATGACTAGAGACTCAACACAAATAATATTAATAACATGGGGGAAGGAACACAAGCTAAAATAGGGAAAGAACAGGATAATAATATTTAGATGTGTTCATGTCAGCAAGGCCTGATGAAATTCATCCTAGGATGCGTAAAGAACTAACTCAAGCAATCTCAGAACCATTAGCAATTATCTTCGAGAATTCATGGAGGATGGGTGAGGTCCCAGAGGACTGAAGAAGGGCAAACATAGTAACTACCTTTAAAAAGAAGAACAAAGAGGACCCCAGAAATTATAGACCAGTCAGCCTAACTTTGATATCTGGAAAGATACTGGAACAATTCTGGATTGTATTAACAGGAGTGCTGTATGGGAGGTAGCCTTCTCAACCTATTCAGCACTGGTGAGGCTCCCACTGGAGTAAAGCGTACAGTTCTGGGCACCACACTTTAAGTAAGATGTGGACAAATTGGAGAGAGTCCAGATGACTGGGTTAAAAAATGTGAGTATGTTTAGTCTTGAGAAAAGACTTAGTAGAGAACCTGAAAACAGTTTTCAAATATGCTAAGGGCCATTAAAAGAGGACAGTGATCAATTGTTCTCAATCTCCACTGGAGGTAGGACAAGGAATAAGGGGTTTAATCTGCAGCTAGGGAGATTAGGTTATATATTAGGAAAAACTTTGTATCTATGAGGGTAGTTAAGCTCTGGAATAGGCTTCTAAGGGAGGTTGTGGAATCCCCACGATTGGAGGTTTTTAAAAATACATTGGACAAACACCTGTCAGTGAAGATCTAGCTTTACTTGGTCCTGCCTCAACTCGGGGGGCTAGATGTGGTGATTTCTCAAGGTCCCTTCCAGCCCTACTGTTTTTTATATATATATTTTTTTAATTAATTTTCCCAAATACAAAAAATATACCAAAATACCAGCTTCATCGCAATATGCAAAATAAGTAATGAGGGTTAGGATAAAAGGAGGGGAAAAGACATCTCTCTCTTCAGGGTCTATATTAATCACAAACCTCTAAAAAGTCAGCCAAAAATTGCTTTGTATTTTTATGGCTTTCCCCTTCATTGGAATGCCAGTCATGCGTTTGCTGTGAGGTCAGCCGTATCACTGAGCCAGACATCAATGTGTGGTGGGGACAACTTTTCTATTTTTGTGGGATTCGTTTTTTAATGCTCACTAGAACCACACGGCCTTATTACGAGGTAAACTCCACGTATCAGGCCTATATCCAAGAACAATCTGAAGGGGGAAGGCTCCAAAGCCCTATGTGTCTATGATCGTCCTCTTTCACAGACGAGGAATCAAGGCGTAGAGAGACTACACAACCTACCCAACATTATATAGGAAGCCCCCAAAGTGGAGAATTGAACCATGTCTTTCAATTGCTACCCTAGCACCCTAGCCACTGGACCTCCCAAACTTGTGGGTTCAGGTTTTACCTGACTCATTCTGGGATCTCTCTCGATCTCTCTCTTCCCGCCCCCATAGACTTCCCTAAGCACTTTTGTTTAAAGCTAAGTGCTTTTTTGCACTTTGCATGCTCTTAATGGCTCTCCATTGCAACACACTCTGGTTTCTTGGCAGTCTCTCGACTCCTTTCCTAACCTAGTCAGCTGTATTGTCCTTCAGTGCATATGTGTCAACTGGTGTGTTCCCGTGAAAGGAGACAGGTGGTGCCCGGGCTGACCCAGGAGAAGGACTTCCTGTTGTCCTGGTGCTGCTCATCTTAAAAGCCCATTGTTGCCGGGACCCTATACCCGAGAGCCAGGGTCTCATTCCGCTTGCAAGCAGGAACCGTGCCATTGTAACAGATGGGCTCCAGTGCAGACAGCCAAGAAAACATGTATATTCATTAAAAAAAAAATGGGGACTGAGGGCATGAATACCAGCCAAGAACATCAGTATCTCTCTGTGTCTTCTCTTGAGTGTACACATCTATCGTTAAAGGGGTGTGTGGGCTCTGAGCTGAATTCATTTTTTAAAAAAAAGCATAAAATAAAATGCCTGGACGCATAAAGGGAGATTTGGGGGCATCTTGAAAGGGTGTCTGGATGCATAAAGGGAGATTTGGGGGCATCTTGAAAGGGGCACAGTGCCCTGGGAGAGGCAAGCAATAGTCTCAGAACACCTCTGGGCCAGCAAAGAGAGCGGGGTGCAACTAATGATCTTCCACCTCATAGACTCATAGACTTTAAGGTCAGAAGGGACCGTTATGATCATCTAGTCTGACCTCCTGCACAACGCAGGCCACAGAATCTCACCCACCCAGTCCTGTAACAAACCCCTGACCTATGTCTGAGCTATTGAAGTCCTCAAATTGTGGTTTAAAGTGACCCGGGCCCCACGCTGCAGAGGAAGGCGAACCCCCCCTCCCCGCCCCCAGGGCCTCTGCCAATCTGCCCTGGAGGAAAATTCCTTCCTGACCCCAAATATGGCGATCAGCTAAACTCTGACCATGTGGGCAAGACTCACCAGCCAGACACCCAGGAAAGAATTCTCTGTAGTAACTCAGATCCCACCCTATCTAGTGTCCCATCTCAGGCCATTGGGTATATTTACCGCTAATAGTCAAAGATCAATTAATTGCCAAAATTAGGCTATCCCATCATACCATCCCCTCCATAAACTTATCAAGCTTAGTCTTGAAGCCAGATATGTCTCCCCCACCTCTCCCCTTGACATGGAAATTAGGGTGGATACTAAGCAGTGTCCCTTCAGGGCTGGTTGAGGAATTGGGTATGATGATCAACCTTTCGGTATTAGGACCAGCAGAGAAACAGGTTGTTATCTGCTCCCTGATAGCCAGGCGAGTGAAAGGAGACAGTTCAATTCTTTGAATAACAGTTTGGTCTCTCTGCCATTGGCCCAGCCGGTAATGTCTTAGAACCCAGCCAGGCTGTAGAGATTTTTCAGGAGGCAAGTAATAGGAAAAGAAAATCTGTCCTACTGCCACCACACAAGGACAGTGATGGGGCAACACTTCTGCCAGCACCTGGACTAGAACTTTCTCTTAATGGTACTTACTCTTGATTAAAGTCCCCCCAGAGCATGCCTTTAGTGTCCTTCAGGTCACAACAGCTACTGAGGGGCAGAGTAGTCCAGTGGACACAAGCTGGGTTCTAGCCCTCATTCTATCAGTGACTTGCTGCATGAGCTTTGGCGAGTCACTTGATCTCTCTGTGTTTCTGCTCCCCTCCCAGACTTTGCCTATTTCAACCATAAGCTCTTCATGGGAAGGGCTCTCTCCCTTATGTGTATGTACAACACCTAGTACAATGAGGCTCCAGTCTCAGTGGGGGTCTCTAGACATTAGCATAATATAAATAATGATCATCATAAAAGGCTTACTCATTTAGGGCTAGCTTTTTGGCAGTTAATTACTGCCTCTTAATGAGCACCAGGGACAAAAGCAATGATGACTGCGTTTAGCCCACTAGAAAAACTCCTGGTGGAACCCCTGAACATGGCTGTGAAAGAAAGGTTATTAATTACACTATCACCTCTAGAAAGGTGCAACAGAATGTAACAGTTTCTAGAGGACCCGGTGGGTCCCAGAGAAATGTTATCTACCTTAGGTAGCTATATGACTCCAATTTCTGTAGTATCAGAGCACATTCACAGTCTTTAGTGTATTTAGCCTCACAGCATCCCTCTGTGATAGGGAAATATTATTATACTCATTTTACAGGTGAGGAACTGAGGCACAAAGAGACCAAGAACCAGATTTTTCAAGGTTTTTGAGCACCCAAATATACAACTAGGTGCCTAGTGTGATTTTCAAAAGCTCTTAGGGGGCCTAAATCCCAATGAATGCTTTTGAAAATCCCACTAGGCACCAAGCTCACACTGGAAATCTGTGATGGAAGGGAAGGGAACAGAGCCCGGTCTCCTGAGGCCCAGGCCAAACCCTATTCTATGTAATAGGGCTCTACAGAGATTATTCAAAAAGCCTATTGAATGTAAAAGAGCCTAGCCTTTCCATAGACCTTCAAAACCGTCACAGAAAATTCTAAAAGGAGGGTCGCACAGAATTCACTATTCAATGCTATGGGATTCTAACACCAGGCTATTCTTTATTTATGATAACGAACTTATGACTTAACACTGACAGAGCATTTTTTTCTTCCAGGCACAATAAAAACAGGAAGGGCCTGATCCAAAACCTGCTGAAGTCAATGGAAAGATTTCTGTAGACTTCAAAAGGTGCTTTGGATCAAGCCCTAAGTAATCTGATGCTAGTGGACAGTATCCATAATGTCCAGCCCACCCTGAACTCTCTCTTGTTTATTCCTGAGCTCTCCCCATTACATTATATGTTGAGCTCAGTTAACCTGTATCCCCGGCTATTGACCAAATTGGATTCAAAGCAGCTGTGATCTGAGCACAGAAATACAGACATATAAAAAGTCTGGTGAAGTTTTGATGCAAGAGGCTTAATAGGTGAGAGAGGAAAAGGAGTGGGTCGGGGGGGCAGAGTAGTGTTTTTGTTTTGCTTCTCCTGAAGCTACCGTGGATGTGCAGGAGTGCTAAGTTCCTAATAGTACAGGTGAAGCCTGCTAGCTTCTCCAAGTGCTTGATCCCTAACCTGTGTGCAGCCACATTAATGCAAACTTTTGTTCTTTTCCAGCCAGGACGGAATCCTGTTATTCTTCCCGGTGCCAAAAGTTAACGCTCTCTCCCTGCTGTGCGACAGCTTTTATTGTCGTTGTTATTCCCCACCTCCTGCCATCTCCTCCCCTTCCTAAACCAAGAAAAAAAAATCCAAATTTGGATTCTGCCCTCTCTAATTACAAATCACCACTTGTGGTAAAATTATTGAAAAACAGATGAGCATTTCATTCCAGCAATAGCCTTAAAACAAGCAGCAGTTCCAACTGCCAATGTGATGGATAGACACAATGCAGGGCAGATGAGGGATTAATTAGGTCTGTCCTTGCACATTGCCAGGGGAGCACTTCTGTAGAGGTGATTGAAAACTAGAGAGAGTGGCATTAGTCTTCATTGTTGGTTAAAGGCAACAAAAATAAAGATGCAATTGAGTTGACAAAGCTTCAAGGTATGTGGCTGAGTCATTTGGAGGTGTCAAAATGATCAAACTGTAATTAATTAGCTAAAGTGCTATATTTAATTCTTCAACTTTAATGAAGATTTTCTGCAGCTGAAAACCAAATGGCAGCACCATCCATTTCTGCAGCGAAGGGGTGCGGGGTGGGGGAGAGGTTGGTTGGGTTATGCTGAAGTTTTCTGTTGCCTTTATAATCAAACCCATGTTCTTAATCTTATTGTCACTTTCTTTTCGGCTGTAGAAGCACAGTGCTCTACTATGCGTTTGTATTAAGGATGCAAGTGCAAGGCTACAAACCCTCACATAACTCACAAGCCACATGCTTATTATTTGAAGGAAAGAACCAGAATACAGTCAATGAACCCTTTATACTTCCTAATATATTCTGGTCTTACTGGCCCGAAGGTGCAGTAAGTGATAAGATACCTTGATGACAGCTATCTTAACGATAGCCCTTGGGAAGGGGGAGGGGAGGGAGTGACTTGCTCCAAAAAGCAGAAGACTCAAGGGTAACAAATAGAAAGGCTGTGTTGGTTATGTCACTGGATTGGCACTTGCAGATGCTTGGTTCAGTTCCCAGGTCTCCCAGAGGCTGTGTGACTTCAAGCAAGTTACTAAGGGCTTGTTCAAACTTGAAAGTTAAGTTAGGGTGTGAACTTAATAGCCATGACAGGCAAGACAATAGCCATTAAACATCTCTAAGATACAGCCTTCTCCGTCCATCCACACCACTAAAACTCTTGTCCAGGCTCACATCAACACACATCTCTAATACTGCAACATCCTTCTCTCTGGCATTAACAAAGAGAGAGGAAGGACAGGCCAGTGGTTAGGCTAGTAGCTAGGCAGTCAGGAGATTTGGGTTCAAGCCCCTGTTTTGCATGTGCCCTTGGGCCATTTTTGAAATGGGAACAACAGCACTTCCCTACCTTACCATGGTATTGTAAGGACAAATGTTTGTGCAGTGCTCAGGTATTAAGATATACTCCAGAAATTATTCTGGAGAAGTTCTATGGCCTAAGGGTCAGGTGACTAAAGGATCACAATGGAATCTGTAAGAGGCAATCTTGCTCCACTCACATACATTCAGAATGAGGCTTCGAAGATCATTTTCTTAGCCTGCCACATTGACTGTGTCACCGCTCTCTTTGAATCCCTCTACTGGCTCCCTCTTCACTATCTTATCAACCATAAGCTACTTATCTTCACTTGCAAGGACCTTCGCGCCCTATCCCCACTGCTACCTACCCTCGCTTGTTCAACGGTGCCGGCCTTCATTGCCCACTGGTTAGGTTTTTAAACAAGCACGTTTGTGCTTTCTCCCACACTGCCCCTCTGGCTTGGGAGGATCTCCCTATAATCATCCACAAACCACCTCATGAGCCTCCTTCAAATGACTCCTTAAAACTCCCCTTTGCTGGGATGCCTACAAACAGCATGACAACAATTAGCTGTACAGAAAGCACTGCCTATCATGCGACCCAATATTGTCTCATTGTTTCCTTGTACTGCCCAGTCTGTCTGTATACGTTTGTGGTCTCATGCCTAGGGCCCTACCAAATTCACGGCTATGAAAAAAGCGTCACAGAAATCTGGTCCACCCCCGTGAAATCTGGTCTATTGTGTGCTTTTACCCTAGAGCAGTGGTTCCCAAACTTGTCCCCCCACTTGTGCAGGGAAAGCCCCTGCCGGGTCGGGCCGGATTGTTTACCTGCCGCATCCACAGGCTCGGCCGATCGCGGCTCCCACTGGCCATGGTTCGCTGCTCCAGGCCAATGGGAGCTGCTGGAAGCGGCGGCCAGTACGTCCCTCGGCCCACGCTGCTTCCCGCAGCTCCCATTGGCCCGGAGCAGCGAACCGCAGCCACTGGGAGCCGCGATCGGCCGAATCTGCGGACACAGCAGGTAAACAAACCGGCCTGGTCTGCCAGGGGCTTTCCCTGCGCAAGCGGCAGACCAAGTTTGGGAAGCACTGACCTATACTACACAGATTTAACAGGGGAGACCAGCCTTTCTCAAATTGGGGGTCCTGACCCAAAAGGGAGTTGCGGGGGGGGTCACAAGGTTATTTTAGGGGGGTTGTGGTATTGCCACCCTTACTTCTGCTCTGCCTTCAGCTCCGGGCAGCCGGAGAGGAGCGGCTGTTGACCGGGAGCCCAGCTCTGAAGGCAGTGCCTCGCCAGCAGCAGCGCAGAAGTAAGGGTGGTAAAACCAGACCGTGCCACCCTTACTTCTGTGCAGCTGCTGGCGGAGGCCCTGCCTTCCGAGCTGGGCTCCCAGCCAACAGCCGCCGCTCTCCAGCGGCCCAGCTCCGAAGGCAGCGCTGCTGCCTGTAGCAGTGGGGAAGTAAGAGTAGCAGTACCACAACCACCCCTGCAATAACCTTGTGACCCCCCTGCCCCTTCACACCTCCTTTTTGGGTCAGGATCCCTACAATTACGACACTGTGAAATTTCAGACTGAAATAGCTGAAGACATGACATTTACGATGTTTAAAATCTTATGGCCCCGAACTTGACCAAAATGGACCGTGAATTTGGTAGGGGCCTACTCATGCCTTATAATTAGAGTGCAAGCTCTTTGGGGAAGGCCTTAGCACAATGGGGCCCTGGTTCATGACTGGGGCTCCTAAGCGCTGGGATAATATAATCAGTCATCGCCACCCTGAATAACTCCACCTGTGGAATACCCTTATCCATTCCCCCTTGGTATCATAGGAATAACACTTCCTTTGTCTGTCTTGCCTATTGAGATGATAAGCTCCTCAGGGCAAAGACTATCTCTTACTACATGTACGTACCATGCCTAGCTGTAGGGCCCCTCAGTGTTTCTGTATACAAATAATTAATTAATAACAACACTAAGCAAAAGCTACATAGTGCCTCAAAGGCAAAGGATAGCGTTGTGAGTTAGGGCTGTTTTAGACGCCCTTGGCATTGTTGTAAATAACTACACCAGTACAGTGTGTGGCAACTGAGAGTTAGGCCCAAGCTCCTATTATGAAAGTTGGGTAGATGGAACTTTAAAGCTACTGCTCACCAAGAAACCCAGAGTAGGAATTTTCCCTGGCTGGAATGACTGCCCAATGCACATGAAGCATACGCTCAGCGATGCACTTCTGATATCCTCAAACCCACATCAACCCTGGGTGGTGCTACCTTCTCCCACAGAGGAACCCTACTAAAGTAACGGACAAGCAAGGGTCTTAGCAGGAAGACCAGGGTACTTATTTTTTTAGCTACAGTTCAAAAATGTAAGCAACGGTTTATCGATATTCTTACCATATAGCTGTTACCTCCACTTTAAGCCAGTTAAAACACCCTTGTTATTCCATTCAGTCAGCCCAGGTCTGTTTCCTGTGCAGTTGTCATCTCATTAATATATTACACCACTTCAAACTTTATTAGTATATTTGCAGTGCCTTTTTATTTTATTTTTTTATTGGCTAATGGGTTGCCTCCTTGCACTCCATTGTATTTCTCAGTCTTGCAGAGCGCAGACTATAAAACGGGCAAACATGATCCCATCTGGAAGCCATTAAAGATCAATGGAGGCGGAATCTCAAAAAGAAAAAAAGTCCCACTATCAAAACAAACGTGAACAAAAAGCCATCAGCTTCTGTTTTCAAATCCCAGAGTGCTAAAGCTCATCACACTTCCACCGTGACATGCAGCACCATGGGTTTGTTAACAACAGGAATGGCTAATCTAGTTTGAAAGGAGCATAAATATGATTAAAGCCCACCATCCCCTTGCTTCTTTGGGAAACTGGAAACTTTTTCCACTGTGCGAGGTATTTTTCAGAACGTGCCTTTAACGGGGCGAAAATAACTGCTTCTGTGCCAGGAATATGAGTTACAATGACAGGTCCTGAGCCCACTCCCAGTGACGTCTTCGGCAAAACTTCCATTGACTTCATTGTGGCAAGATCAGGTCCTTACTGAAGAGCCTCTAATAAAGACTTAAGAGTAGAATTTTTCAAAAGTGACTAAGGGTTTGTCTACCCAGCACGTTACTGCATGGCATGAATCTACAGTGCACCAGCATGCCATGCGGTAATATCCCACATGGACCCTGTTAAAGCACATTGGAAGTCCTAGAATGTGTCTTGATGTCAGTGCGTTGGACCAGGGCCGACACGGAACGTTACTGTGGGGCAAGCTGGTGTGCGGTAAATTCACACCTTGCCTTGTCATGCAGTAACAGTGTAGACAAGTCCATAGGGCCAGATTTTTAAAGTGATGCAAAACTGGCACTATCTGCATCCTTAGGCACTTAAATACCTTTAAAAATCTGACCTGAAAGAGCCCTAGTCTCATCGAAAATTGATGGGCCTTGGGCTCCCGTTATGTCATTTTTTGAAAATAAGGTGTAGGCTCCTAAGTCACTTAGGAGCTTTTGAAAATGTTACCCTTAATTTAGCTTTAAGTAGAGTTGTTTCTCCATGATATTAAATACCCAGGTAATCATCTGGATCCTGCTATTTCAGTTTATTCCATGAGTTGGAAAGAAGAAGTCAGAAAGAATAGTAAAAGCAAAATGGAATAGATAAGTGATGAATATTTAAGCTAAGATTTTGAAAACTGACTCACAATTCTGAGTTGCCTTAGAGGGGCCTGATTTTCTGAGAGTTCTGAGTACTGGCCTTTTGAGAACCAGTCCTTAATATTGTTTTTTTGGTTCCCAACTTAGGCACTTCGGAAAAATTTGCCCTTATCATGTACGTACCCGGCCTTCTAGGAAATGTAGCACTCATTCTTAAGCCAGTATTGACTCAGTCAGTGGAAGTTTGCACGAGTAGAAACTGATTAAAGTCCTGGAGAGAAGAAGGATGCTCTGGTGTTTAAGGCACTCAGGATATCTGGGTTCAGTTTTTAGGCTTCTTGTGTGACCTTGGGTAAGTCACATAAGGACAACCAATGTTTAAAGGTATTTAGGTACTTAAAGATGCAGATAGGTGCTTAATTGGATTTTCAAGAGCTTCAAAAGTTAGGCACCTTTGAAAAATGCCATTGTGTGCTTCTCTCCATCTTTAGGTACCTAAATGGCCTTGGCTTGAAATAACTTGCCTAAATTCACCAGCAGGCTAACCTCAGAGCTAGAACCCACATCTCCAAAGTACTCACTGAGTTTTCTATCCACTAGGCCACAGCTTGGCAGAACTTTGGGTTGCTGCTGCTCATATTGTTCCTCTTCTGATTCTGGTTGCGCATTGTGTGCAAATGGCTGGGTGGTGTTTATTGAGCTGTGATATTCAGGAGGTCAGACTAGATGACCACATGGTCCCTTCTGGTCTTGAACTCTATGGCAGGTCTACAGGCAGATTTTGTCAGCATTTGATTCACCATGGGGAAGAAAAGAACATTCCAGACATTGCCGCTCATCTTCTCCAGGGATGCCTTGGCATATCTGTGAGCCCTGCTGGAATTTTCAAACTTAAAATTTAACATCTTCCCCAAAAATTCCATGAAAACAACCAGCCTACACAGATAAGCCTACAGTTTGATCTTAACCCCCTTAAAAGATTAACTACCAGCAGTGAAGTAGGAAAGACAAAACCCTTAGCTCCTAATGAATCCAGTTGGACGCAAAAGGGACGCAAGTACCACACATAAGGGACAATGCAGATTTAATACATTCCAAAGTGACTAGCAGAGACCCAACCCATAACATTAATTAACAGTGATAATAACCACCCAAGAACTGTAGGAATTCTGATGAGCATGGCACGACAGAATTACATACAGCAGTGTTCTACTGGAAGACAAAAATGGGTGATTCTTAATTCTACAACAGCACCTAGATACCAAAGTGATGGGCACTTTAGGCAGAAAAAGACGGATATCCATCAGATTTTGTGGCAGGCTGCTTGATAGCTCAAGTCACCAGATTCTCCAAGTGAAAGGAAATATTTGAGAGCATTAATGCTCTGCCAGCACCAGAAGAAGCAATGCACAGTTTAAAAATACTGCCCCTCAATGGGAGAAAATGTATTTTTATTAAGGGACCAGAATTGTGCTATGCTTGTTGGAATTTTTGCTTGTGCACAGGAATTTAGCTCCAGGTCTATGTCTGTCACTAAAATTGACAACTGCCTATGGCTCTGTACAATTGAAACGTAGATCTTAAATTTCACATCATTATCCAAATAAAATACATCTGCCAAGGGGGACTGGTATTATACAATCCTGGTTAGAGAACTGTGATACCAGGTGTCTGATTAACATATTGAGAGGAATATAAGCATTTCTCACCTATTTTCCAGAGGGAGACTAACTGGGGAGCTTGTGGGAAAGAGACTAATTGAACATGTTCTCTCTGCTAAGTACGTAGATGCCCAGAAATGTGTCTGATCCATGCAAGCAGGTTTCCCCTTGTATATTACATTTGCTTTATAGGACATTTGGGAGGAAAATCATGAAACCAGTTTTAGCCCCCTCCGTTCCTAAAGAAAAAAAAAATTAGCCAAAGTTTCATGTTGTGCAGTGTGTACATAGCCACACACAGCTTTCATATTGCTGCTTAAACTAATACATGGAAGGAGACTGTGTCTTAAAGACAAATGGTAAAGATGCGTTTGGAGACAAGAAGGACCAGGTGCTCAGCTGACATCAATGGAACGCAGACCAACTGAAGATCTGGCCTGAACTATTTAAGACTGCAGAATAGTAACAGGGTATGTGTGTATGAACGTACACATTATAAACTGAGAAAGGCTGAAGCAAGGTTCAAAAACCAGAATCAAACCTTAGTGGTGTTTGGGTTCAGGCTATTAGAGAAAAAGTAGCCAGCCAATCATGAAGTTCACTATCAAATCTGGATCAGAATTTCTTACAGCCTTGGAGGTCTTCGGGCCTGAACTATTGGTCCTCTAATTGTAAATAAACACCTGTTAAAACCAAGGGAAAATCTATTTCTCCTTCACTTATCCTGACAAGGCCTGAGAAATACAGCAGCATGACTAAGTTTCCTTCAGAAAGGCCTTTCTTATCCATCTACACAGCTAAAACTCTCATCAAGGCCTTCATTTTGATTACTGCATAATCCTCCTTTCTGGCATTGGCAAATGACGTTTTGCTCCACTTGCATCTGTTTAAAATGCTGCTGCAAAGTATTTTCTGTCTCGACACTTCATACATCCCTTTTGTGCCTTCTCCTTGTCCACCACATAAAACTACCGGCCTCGCTTTTTAAGGCCCTTTATGGCGCCTAGACCTGCTCCACCTATTGTCTCTAATATACTACAGAGCTACTGACTTTCACCTCTGCTCCACCAATGCTATCAGTTTTCATTATCGTTTAATGTCAGATTTCCCAACAAGCACCTTTGCACTTTTACCCATACAATTCCTTATGCATGTACCAACAAGGGGTCAAATTCTGCTCTCAGTAGAAGAGATCACTGACTCATTGACTTCAGTAGAGTTATTCCTGATTTACTCTTGTAATGGAGAACAGAATTTGGCCCATGGACTCTCTCTCTCACACACATACACACACACGAATCCTGGTTTCAATCTGTGAAGGAAGGATGGAATGGGTTTAAAAGCTGGAGGATGGCACTGTACATTTGTCAAGGTTCCTTCCCCACTCTGATCTCTAGGGTACAGATGTGGGGACCTGCATGAAAAACCCCCCAAGCTTATTTTTACCAGCTTAGGTTAAAACTTCCCCAAGGTACAAACTATTTTACCTTTTGCCCTTGGACTTTTTTGCTGCCACCACCAAGCATCTTCTCCCCACCCCCCACCCCCCCAAATCCTCTCAAACCCTACACCCCATTTCCTGGGGAAGGCTTGATAAACATCCTCACCAATTGGTACAGGTGAGCACAGACCCAAACCCTTGGATCTTAAGAACAATGAAAAAGCAATCAGGTTCTTAAAAGAAGAATTTTAATTGAGGAAAAAGTAAAAGAATCACCTCTGTAAAATCAGGATGGTAAATACCTTACAGGGTAATCAGATTCAAAACATAGAGAATCCCTCTAGGCAAAATCTTAAGTAACAAAAAGACACAAAAACAGGAACATACATGCCATTCAGCACAACTTATTTTATCAGCCATTTAAACAAAACAGAATCTAACACATATCTAACTAGATTGCTTATTAGCCCTTTACAGGAGTTCTGACCTGCATTCCTGCTCTGGTCCTGGCAAAATCAACACACAGACTGAGAGAACCTTTGTTTCTCCCCCGCTCCAGCTTTGAAAGTATCTTGTCTCCTCATTGGTCATTTTGGTCAGGTGCCAGCGAGGTTACCCTAGCTTCTTAACCCTTTACTGGTGAAAGGGTTTTTCCTCTGGCCAGGAGGGATTTAAAGGTGTTTACCCTTCCCTTTATATTTATGACAACATTAAAGACACCACTACTAGTTTTAGAGTTATTGCTTACCACTTCAGAATCTTGAATGCATATGGATCAATGTGCTAGAAAAGTTCAGGACGGGATATTGGTGGGAGTCTGCTACAGACCTCCTGAATCACAGCAGAAAAGAGGATGAGCTACTACTTATGCACCTTTCAGAGTAACAGCCGTGTTAGTCTGTATTCGCAAAAAGAAAAGGAGTACTTGTGGCACCTTCTCTAAGTACTCCTTTTCTTTTTACTTATGCATCTGGCTTCAATGCATAGACACATACACAAAAACCCAGTGTTATGGAGGAGTTCAGCCTGGGAAATAAATGCTGGAGGTCTCATGCAGACAGTAGAAAACATCATTCGAGATTTTAAAAATTACAGACAATAAGTTTCTAACACAAAAGATATGGCACCCAACATGAAGCAACTCTATTGTGGACCTATTTTAGATGAATTAATCACTGACCTGGAAGTTAATGGTTGCCTGCGGAGTAGTGATCATAACTTGATAGGCAAAGAGAGGACAGTCCCCACCTGCTGGAGATTCAAAAGGGCTAATGTCCCAAAACTGAGGAAAATGATGGGCTAGATTGACAAAGGAACTTAGGTGTGGCAATGCTCAGTAGCACCACGCCTTGCATTAAAGTGCCTACAGAATCCCTGGGCTCCACAAAGCCTGAATTAGGCACCCAGGCTTCCTCTACAATGAATGGAGAGATGCAGGCATTTTAGCATGGACTTCACAAAAGCCAGCATGCTAGGCAACTCCCCAACTATGGTAGCCAGTGGGAGATGCCAAGGCCAGGGGTGTGTCCTAAATCGCACCCCTCTCAAGGAATTCAGCACCTAAGTCTGGGCTGGAGGAAGACTTCCCTCTGCTTGGGATTCTCAGCTGTAAACCTTCTCTTGCCAATAGGCCCCCATGCCATTTTTTCAGGAAGTGAGGAAGAACTCCCTGAAAACATTTAGCCCAGTGGCTAGGGTACTCAGCTTAGATGTAGGCAGCCCGCCTCCATTCAAGTTCCCCCTCCACCCAAGGGGTGGGGGATGGGATTTGAACCAGCTTGTGCCCCTTTTCAGGCAAGTGCCCTAGCCGCCTGGACTATGGTATATTTTAACATGGGGCACTCTCAAGCTTTCCTTTTGAAGTTGTTCCACTTTGAGTAAATAATTAAGGAATCATTGGGCCAGGTAGCAAGAAAGAGAATTCCTCTATAGCTTGGTGGTTAGAACACTCTCCCAGGACTGAGGAGAACCAGGGTCCAATTCCCCTGTTCCAAAGAGTCTTTAATTATTTATCCACAGTGTGGAACAGCTCCAACAGGCAGCAGACAGAGAGAGCCCCACATTAGAATATCTGATAGCCAAGTAGTTAGGGCACTCACCTGAGAGGCTGGATCCCTCTTCAAATACCTTCAGGCAAGGAGGGGAGTGGGCTTGAATCCACATCCCAGGTGAGTACCCTAATCATTGGGCTAAAAGTTATCAGGAAGGTCATCCTCTTCCTCTGATGTTTTGTATGAGCTCCAAGCACACTTACCAGATTGGGGCCTGCAGATGAGGTAGGCAGAGGAATGACTACTACCCCTGTTTCATATGTCTCACCGTGTCTCAGGTATCTGGATGCCTAGTGTGGAACCGGAGTGCACATCCCCCGAGGCAGAAACAGATGCCTCAGAAACTTTTACTGAAAATAAATTAATCATTGAGTGATTTTAGGTACCTTGCAGAGTTCAGCAGCAGCTGAGCTGTGGTTTTGTGAATACCACTGGTGTGGTGCCTGACCTTGGGATTTAGACACCTAAAATGGCAGCTAGACACCTAAGGCCCTTTGTGAATGTCACCCTATGAGTGAAATTGATTGGGAGGGGAAAAATAGACAAGAAATGTGAATGAAAATTGGGAGTTGTTTAAGAAGAGTTTATTAGATGGACAAAAAGCCACAATTCCACAATCAAGAAAGAGGGCAACTTTGGGTCAAATCCCATCATGGTGAAGAGTGGAAGAGAAGGCTGCAATTAGAAATAATAATTTAAAGGAAAAAACCCACAACATATAACAAAGAGAAAAAGGGGAAATCAATCAATATTAATTAGAATTTATGATGTGTAGAAAATTGATAAGGAAAGCTAAATATATAAGGGAAAACTCTCCCGATGGCGGGGCTAAGGAAAATAAGAAGTTTTTTAAGTATATCAGGAACAAAAGAAATCCTCACAGTGGTATAGGCCCTCTATCTGTTAACAATGATGCAGAAAAGGCAGATGTGCTCAATAAATATTTCTGTTCTGTATTTGAAAAGAATCAGGATGTTGTACTTATGTCACATGAGAAAGATGAACTATTTTCCTATCTATTAATAACTAAGAAGGACGTTAAACAGCAACTAATAGAGATAAACATTTTAAAAATCAGGAGGGTCGTAAAACTTGCACCCAAGGATCCTAAAAGAGTTTGCTAAGGCGATATCTGACCCGCTGATGTTAATTTTTAATCAATCTTGGAATACTCAGGTGTAACAGGGTGTGCTGAGGGACATCAGAAGCTCATAACATAACTCAGCACCCTGGCATGCTAATACCCACCAGTGTATATTAGCTGGGACCTAAATGAAAGAAAGGTAGCTGACAGAGGGTGTCAATTAACTGAGTTGAGCTACAGCTAAAGGGCTAATTGAAGGGAAAGTAACCTCAGCAGCTGGGATTCTGTAAGCAGACTGGAAGAAAGTGCTGCGGGAGAGCAGGGAGACTGAAAGAAGGCAGAGGTAGGCAGGACTGGTTGCTGTTAGTACTGTTCCCTTCGCCAGAGGCAAGCGGGGAAGCTGGCTATGGAATGTAAATACTACAGGCTGTGGCCTGCTGAAAGAATATAATAAAGCACCGTGGTGGTGAAGGAGACCTGGAGTGGCTGTGGTCTGTGATTAAGGCCTGAAAGGACTCTCAGGGGGACACAAGGAAATTTCAGAAGACTGGAAGAGTGCTAATGTTGTGCCAATATTCAAGAAGGGCAAGCAGGATGACCTGTGTAACTATAGGCCGGTTAGCCTGACACCAATCGCCAGCAAAATAATGGAAAAGCTGATAAGGGATTTCATTGCTAATTAAAGGATGGAAATATAATTAATACCAGGCAGCATGGTATTATGGAAAATAGGTCTTGTCAAACAAACCTGATTTCAGTCTATGATGAGATTACATGTTTGGTTGACAGACGTAACTGCATCACTGTAACATTACCTAGACTTTTACTATTACTTATACCTTTTGCCAGGCGTTTGCCTTAGTATTGCACAACATTTTGATTTAAAAATAAGCATTATGCAATATTAACAGAGCGCACAATAAATGATCAAATAACTGGCTAATTGACAGATCTCATAAAGAAGTCGTAAATGGAATCATCATCGTATGGAGGTGTTTCTACTAGGGTTCCACAGGGACAAGTTTCAGGCCAAATATTATTTAACACTTTCTTCGGTGACCTGGAAGTAAATATAAACTATTGCTGATAACATTTGCAGATGACACACAGATTGGAGAAGTGGTAAACTGAGCACTGGGCAGTCGTACACAACAATCTGGATTAATTGGTAGGCTGAGCCCATTCAAATGCAAAGTTGTACATCTAGGGAGAAAGAATTCAGGCCACATTGACAGAACAGGGGACTGTGTCACAGAAAATGACTCTAAAAAAATATTTAGGGGTCAGAATAGACAAGCATAGATTCCAAGGCCAGAAAGGGTCAGTGTGATCATTTAGTCTGACCTCCTGAATAAAGTAGCTATAGGATTTCCCCAAAATAATTTCTAGAGCAGATCTTTTAGAAAAAAACATCCAGTCTTGATTTAAAAATAGTCAGTGATGGAGAATCCACCACAACCCTTGGGAAATTTTCCAATGGTTAATTACTCTCACTGTTAAGCATTTATACCTTATTTCCAGTCTGAATTTGTCTAGCTTCAACTTCCAGCCCTTGGATTGTGTTATACATTTCTCTGCTTGAATGAAGAGCCCATTATTAAACATTTGTTCCCCATGTAGGTAGTTATAGACTGTAATCAAGTCACTCCTAAAACTTCTCTTTGTTAAGCTAAATAGATTGAGGTCCTGGAGTCTATCACTACAAGGCATGTTTTCTAATCCTTTATCCATTTTTCTGGCTCTTCTCTGAATCTTCTCCAGTTTACAACATCCTTTTTAAATTGTGGACACAAGAACTGAACACAGTAAACTCAGCATGAGTTCCCAGAGCCATGGTGGGGCAAAAGGGCGAATACGATTCTTGGATGTATAAACAAAGTAGTGATTTGGAGTAAAAAGGTGATTTTACCTCTGTATATGGCATTGGTGAGACTGATGCTGGAACACTGCATACAGTTATTGTTTCCCCATTTTAAAAGGATGTTGAAAAATTGGAGAGAGTGCCGAGAAGAGCTGCATTTTCTTTAAGTGAAAGACTTAAAGAGCTCAAACCATTTAGCTTATCAAAAAGAAGATTTGAGAGGTGACCTGATTAAGGTGTCTAAGTAGGGGAGAACATACCAGGTACTAGAGGGCTCTTCAGTCTCGTGGAGAAAGGTATAACAAAAGCCAATGGCTGTAAGTTAATACCAAACAAATTCAAATTAGAAATACAGGAACTCCTCACTTAAAGTCGTCCCGGTTAACGTTGTTTCGTTGTTACGTTGCTGATCAATTAGGGAACATGCTCGTTTAAAGTTGCGCAATGCTCCCTTATAACCTCGTTTGGCAGCCGCTTGCATTGTCCACTGCTTGCAGGAAGCGCAGCCCGGTGGAGCGAGCTGGTGGGGACTTGGAACTATGGTGGACCGGCAGCCCCCCCAGCAGCTCCCCGCTCCCCTAAGTTCTCTGTGGGGCAGCCGCCCAGCAGTCTGTCAATTGCTGGCAGTTCAGCTGCCCCCCCCCCCCCGCCATGTGCTGCTCCTGCCCTCTGCCTTGGAGCTGCTCCCCAAGCCTCGTGCTTGCTGTGCAGGCGGGGGGGGGGGATAGAGGGGGTTAATGTCAGGGTGTCTCCCTTCCCCCTGCTCCTGCATCCCGCTTACCCCATCTTCCATAGAGCAGGGGGGGACACAGACAGTCCTGGAGGCAGCAGCTGAGGTGGGTCTCAGCTTGCTGATCTAATTAACAAGGCAGTGTACTTAAGACAAGGATCAGCATACTTAAAGGGGAAATGCACATCTCTCTCTCTCACACACACACACACACACACACACAGGGTGTGTGTCTCTGTCTGCTATGCTGTCTCCCCTCCCTTCATTCCTTCTGCCTTGTAGAGTGTGAGGCTACATTAACAAGGAGTTAACCCTTGAGGGCTAGTTCACCATTTAGCAGTAAGGCATTCCCTGGAAAATATCCCACCCTCTGACTTCACCACCTCAACCAAGCTTCACAACCATCATTGCTGTGTACCAGCATTAAATTGTTTGTTTAAAACTTATACTGTGTGTGTATATATAATAAAATAGTCTTTTGTCTGGTGAAAAAAATTTCCCTGGAACCTAACCCCCCCTCCATTTACATTAATTTTTATGGGGAAATTGGATTTGCTTAACACTGTTTCGCTTGAAGTCGCATTTTTCAGGAACAGAACTACAACGTTAAGTGAGGAGTTCCTGTAAGGCACAATATTTTTAACAGAGATGGTAATGGAGTATTTGTGCAAATGACCAAGGGAAGTGATGGATTCTCCGTCTCTGGGTGCCTTCACATCCAGACTGGGTGCACTTCTGCAAGATATGCTTTAGCCAAAACAAGTTATTGGGGTCATTGGGTAACTGGGTGAAATGTAATGTCCTGTATTAGACAAGAGGTCAAACTAGGTAAATGAATGGTGGTCCCTTCTAGCCTTAACAATCTATGAAATACCTAAGGGTCAGATCCTCTGCTGTATTAGGGAAGCTTTTTGATGCTCCGCCACCAGAAAGCTGCTGGAAAATAAGGTGAGCCAGCCCAGGAGAAGCTCCTTAGCGCAGAGGGATCCTCCACTGGCACTGAGCAGCTGTAAGAGTAGTAATGCCATCCTTCTTCCCTGTAGCCAAAAATTGGAGAGAGAAATGGGAGTGGGCAGGATGGTCTTGTAAATGAGTGGTTCTCAGCTAGGGGTCTGGGGCCCATTGGGGGGGCCACAAGCAGGCTTCAGGGGATTCGCCAAGCAGGCCAGCATTAGACTCACGGGGCCCAGAGCAGAAAGCCGAAGCCCCACTGCATGGGTCTGAAGCTCGGAGCCCTGAGCCCCGTCATCTGGGGTTGGAGTCGAAGCCTGATCAATGTAGCTTCATGGGGGCCTCCTGTGGTGCGGGGCTCCAGGCAATGGCCCTGTTTGCTACCCCCTAATGCCAGCCCTGACTTTTATATGCAGAAAAACAGTCGTTGTGGCACACGTGGGCCATGGAGTGTTTATAGCATGTTGAAGGGGGCCTCAGAAAGAAAAAGGTCGAGAACCTGTGTTGTAAATTAACCTATAAGTCTGGGTCTCCAATTATTTGGATTGAGTTCTCAGCTCTGCCACAGGTTTGTTGCGTGAGCTTGGGCAAATTGTGCAATGTCTCTGGGTCCTCATCTGTAAAATGGGGATAAGAATCCCGCCATATCTATTGAGATTGGAAACTCTTCCAGGCATGGACTGCCCCTTACTACATGTCTGCATAGCCCTAGTCTCATTTGGGGGTGCTAGGCACTCATAATTTAGATAGTCCCTGCATCCCAGGGATTCCAGAACACTTGGCTCCATTTACATTAGTTTGCAGGCTGCGCTAACTTGTGCAGAGGACTCCAGCAGCATAAATGTTTCTTGCAACCAACTTTGCACTTTTGGGGTATGCCATATGTTAAAGGGCTTTCCCATCACCCTCTCCCCTGGTTCTTGTCACGCAGACAGAAAGCAGAAGACCAGAAGTCCGAAGTGCAGACAATGCCGTGTTTATTGGGGTTAGCTTCCAGCAAACGTGTCCCAAACTCTGACGCCGCAAAGCCTTGTTTCCCAGTGTTCATCTCCCCCCTCCTCAGCAGGCATAATTATAGCTGAAATACATGCCCACAGCCCCACCCTTTACAACTTATGGTCATGTTCCGTTTTGGGGGGTCGTCGGGCTGGGGTCTTCATTCCCACCCCTTTTGTACCCCATGGGAAGGGTAAGGAGTGAGGTTGTACTCTGGTCAGGGGCAGGCATTTCTCTGGTCTTTTAGTGTTTTACCTTCCCCCCCCAATCCCTCTTTGCCCCTCCTTACTGGTTGCTTGACCTTGCTTTGAAATAAGCAGTTGAGGCAGTCTTCAAGTGTGCTCTCACATATTACATTCCCACCATGCTCAGTAATACGTTAACTGCTCTTATCTGTTCCCATTATACTAACAAGCCCATTTGGTTTAGGCAAAAGCAACATTTACAATGTCTGTCTTTGTTTTTAGTAAGAATTGTTTGGTCACACATACTAGTAAAAATGTATTTATATCCAAAACCAAACAGGCAAGCAAAATTCAAAATACTGTCTGAGGCGAAACTACAGGCCTGGATCCTTCATTAACACTAATACTCCTAACACCATATCCTGTGAACTCACACCTACAACTTGTGTGCCTAATTTAAGGACCTCCATTGATGGGCTAAAATATTAGCCCTTTTAAGCCAAATAGCTGGTGTTTGGTGTGCTCTGCAGAGGGATCTGGTCAATAGTGGTTTGATTTTTCTGTCAGCCATCTGGCCAGCAGCACCTCCATGTGTGGAACAGTCAGAGTTGGGGGGAAATGAAAGGGGACAGAGGGCCAAAGAAGGAAAATATTCCACCAGGATTTGTCCCCCTTTCTATAACTATTTCTTCTCGTGAACAGCCATTTCCACAGAGAGCTTGCTTTGGTTTCAGCTGGATGAACATAGACAGTATCATAATGCTCAGCAAATTATTTTGATCTTTTTATCTCTCTAATAGCTTTTTAGTTTTTCAACAGCTCATTCAGTAAAGACAAACCAGGAACTATTCCCTTCTTGACATTATTTTCAACCAGAGAATTATTTCAGACACATGGGACTGAACTGTGGTCAGAAATCTTCATTTGAAGACACAAAAGCAATTCTTCTGCGCTTTGTATTCATCATTAGGGGTAGGTATGTGAACTCGACTTCCTGTGCAGCTCCTCCACGTGACAGTGAAATGTGATCAGAGGCTAATGCATGCAACACAAATTTGTAAGTGTTGAGATCTAATTAACTCATCTATGTTTTGTATTTGTTTTAGGAGAATTCAGTGGCAATATTATTATTGTTTATTAATTGTATTGCCCACCATGGACCAGGACACCATTGTGATAGGTGCAGAACAAAGAGAACAAAAAGTCCCCACCCCTAAAGAACTGACAGTCCAACTAGTTACAATGTTTCATGAGATCTACACCCAATGTTCCAAAATTTGACTAGTTTCTCTCTCCCCCATCCTCTGGAATCACGACCACAGGCCTAAACTCTCACCTCTCTACTTACCTGCAGTGTTTTAAATAGTCATAAACTATGTTGAGAGAAAAGGAGTACTTGTGGCACCTTAGAGACTAACAAATTTATTTGAGCATAAGCTTTTGTGAATGCATCCGTTGAAGTGAGCTGTAGCTCACGAAAGCTTATGCTCAAATAAATTTGTCAGTCTCTAAGGTGCCACAAGTACTCCTTTTCTTTTTGCGAATACAGACTAACACGGATGCTACTCTGAAACCTGTCATTATGTTGAGAGAGTTATACAGAATATACAACAGCGACCCTGGGATTGCTTGGTGATTGTTAATGGTATGTTGACAACATAATGATATTAGATCTTTTATAGCATTTTGATCTATAGATCACAAAGTGCATTGCAACGGATGATTGTTCCCATTTTATGCATGAGGAAACAAAAGCCTTGAAATTCTCTAAGGCGACAGAGCAGGTCAGTGGTGGAGCCAAGACGAAAACCCAGGTACCCTGCCCAAGGCATATTCCATTGGACTACACTGACTCTGTAATGCTGTTGATCTTCTATTTCACAGCTTTTGCCCCAAATAGCTTTGCAACCTTTTCAAACTAATACACAAACTCCACTCAGGGAACATTTCACCACTGTCATGTTGCCTTCTGTGAGGTGACGTGGTAGCTGTTTAACAGCACACAGAAATGCTTCACCAGAGCTCGGGATAGGCAGCAGAAAAGAGAACCTGTATCAAATAATGGAAAAACAGATTTGCTAATATATTCCTGGATAAATGGGTCAACTTCACTTCACTACTATTTACGGGGTCATATAATGGGTTATTCACAAATGTTCAGATGACTGATGTGTATTGGTAAAAACAATCACAAATTATTAAAGCATCACAAATTTTAGCACAGATGATTATTCATCTGCAAGTCTTATTTACTATGCACTGTAGTCATGTTTTAAAAGATTCAGTCATCCAACCAGGGAGCAGAAATTTTAATTCTATGTGACATAAATGACCAATCACACACCATGAACAGTCAAAGCGAACATTTTGCAAAAAAAAAAAAAAAAACTGCTGGAAACAAAAAGTTGTTTGGTCTAGATCTTTGGTAAATATTAAAAAAAAAAGATGTTTACAGAAATGAGGATCAATTCACAAATGATTTCTGAACAGAAAAGAAATGGGGGGAAGAGATTAAATTCACAACCGATATTGTTTACATTAAATAATTCAACAAAGAATCATAGAAACCTAGGGCTGGAAGGCACCAAAAGAGGTCACCTAGTGCATGCCCCACCCACACTGAGGCTGGATTAAGTACTGTATGCCCTAGACAATCCCTGATAGGTGTTTGTCTAAACTGTTCTTAAAAACAGTGCTCTGAGGAGCATCCAGTTGAAACTCCAGGGAGAATTTGGGTAGGTGGGATGTTGCACTGTGTATCTTTTGTTTTAAAAGGAAAAGGAATGTGCTCACAAGTTTGAGATTCAGACAATGAACCCCTTATCTCCACTGGTGAGCACTTACTCACACAAGTAGTCCCAACAGGCTACAGCCTCAACGTGTAAATCTGAGCAGCTCCATTGAAGTCAGCGGGATTACAAGTATGCAGATTTACTCCAACCGAGAATCTAGCCCTTTGACTTCAGTGGAAGTGCTCACAGTGCCAGATGCTCTTCAGAGTGAATAAGGGTATCACAATCTGGTGCACATGGCGTGAAACAGAGGAAAAATCAACAAGCATCATCTTTCTTCTTTACCTTCAGGAAAAAAATGAGTCACAAGAAACCTGAATTTAGATGTATGTAGCCCAGGAAGATGGCAATAAAGACAAAAGATATGAGCAAGAGACAGAGCACGTATTGAAATATTGTGCCCTATTTGCTGAATGCAGTCTTTGTGCAGAGCGAGGGATCAGAAAGAGGGGAAGCTGAAGTACTCTGTTTATCCAGAAGTAAAACATGGGATAGGTCAAGCAATCACAATGCAGTCCCCTCTCCCTTTCTCTGCATCTCAGCTTTGACCTGAAAAGACAAGCCTCTAATGTGCTGAAAGCCTTTGAGGGTCTCTCACTGAGCAGGGAAGTGGCAGTTTCCAATTTTTCAGAACCCACCACTGAACAAAAAATACCAATTATTCACCCATTTTTACTTAAGAACTTGCTGAAACAGGGTCTAAAGTAATAAACCTGTGTGCACCTGAGAGAAAAGTTCCAGTGGTGTTTTACATGAACATTTTCCGTATTTCACTTCTAGTGATTTTGTTTCCCGCAGGTTTCAGTTTTCTGTGAAATTGGCTTTTTTCTACTTAGAAGAAGAAAATCAAACTGAGTTTTGAAGCCACTTTTCCAGTCAGCAACAAGCTCATGTTCCCTAGGAAAGAGCTTGTTTTCGTGAAGCATCACAGATTCTGGAGCAGAATTGTGCCCATTTTTGAGCTCACAACAAAATTTCAAACAGTATAACCTTTCAGTGACAAAATTTCGCACAGCTCAGTAAAGCTGGCTGAGGCCATCAGCCTTGTTTCTCTTCAGGATGTTTACAGTTATCTTTTCTGACAACATGGATTTTCTTTCTTTCTTGTCTGATCAAAACTCATTTTCCATCTGACCTTGGAATTACGGGCGAATATCCCTTTCATTGACAATGTAAAAAGCCCTGATATTTTTGAACACTAGTATGTAGACAGAATGGAAGTGACAGGTGAACCTCAAAAGTTTCAGAAGTTCTCTTTGGATAAGCATTCAAAATGATGGCTTCATGTCCGACCCTTGGCCCAAATCAAGCAATGAGTTCACCAAGGTAAACACTTGTGCCCATGGGGAGATTAACTGCAGGACTGGGGACATGATTTGAATTATCCAAACCTCTTTTGTCGGCACATTTGGTATAGAAATCTCAACAGATCATGTGTTTTTTCGGTGGCATTGTATTTCAGCATTTCTGGTTCTAGCTCTGATGGAAACAGGAGATATAAAGATTACAGCTAATGAAAGTCAGACTCATAGAAATGTATGGCTGTAAGGGACCTTGAGAGATCTTCTATTTCAACTTCCCCATGGTGAGGTAGGACCAAGTATACTTCAGCCATCCCTCATAGATGTTTGTCTAATCTGTTCATAAAAATCTCCAAGGATGGGGATTCCACAATCTCCCCTTAGAAGCCTATTCGAATACTTAACTATCCTTATAGTCAGGAAGCATTTCCTAATATCTAATATAAATCTCCCTTGCTGCACATTAAGCTCATTACTTCTTTCCTACCCTCAGTGGACACAGAGATCAATTGATCACCATTCTCTTTATAACAGCCCTTAACACAGGGATCGGCAATCTTTGGCACGCAGCCCGCCAGGGTAAGCCCCCTGGTGGACCAGGCCTGTCTGGTAATCATGAGCTGGAACCTGAAGCAGCTCTGGTAGATTAGAATGGGAGGCATGCAGCAGTGGTGAATGGGGCCCAGTACAGAGACCCATCTTTGAAGATAGAACTTAGAATATCCATAGTAAAATCGCAAATTACCAGTACTGGTAGGAGTGTGAGTGGTTGAGAACAACTCTACCATTATACATGCTACACCATCTGGATTTACTTGTTTCTCTACCAAAGTTAAGCAAAGTTGTAAAAGAAAAATTGAACAAAGATTTTTTTAGGACTAGATCATCAGCTAGGGTAACTTGGTATAGTTTCTCTGATCTCCCTGGAATGACACCGATTTACACCAACTGAAAGTCTCACCCTTCCTGTTACTGTAAACATGGGCCTGAACCAAAACCCCAGATCCAAACAGCCCTGGATCCAGATATGAATTTTATGTCACCAGCCTCTCTCTTTAATAGGGACATGGGAAGCTCATTTTTCAAAGCAGATGACAAAGAGGTGGCACCTAGTTACTCACCTGCCATCCCATGCATTCAGATCCCTTCTCAAGACTCACTTCTTCTTCAATGCTTGCGAGAAGAGAAGCAAAATAAACATGCCAAAACAATAAATCCCGATTGGATGCACCTTTGTACAGGGGCTGCCTTCCTTTCTGTCTCATGCAGCACTGAGCGCATTCTCGGCTCTTTAAAAAAATTCAATAAATATGATGTCCAAAACCTGCATTTGGATGCTTACATTAACTGTCATAAAAGATGAAAATTATGTACCTACATGGGCATCTGAGCATACAGAGGAAGGATTTCCCTTCTAAGGCATCTACATTTGAAATATTGTGTCCAATATTATATTTCAGTGGGTCAGATCCTGATTGACAACAGGCCAAAGGCACGATCCTTGGGACCACAGCTATTTTAAAAAAAGAACGGAAACACCCCTTGGAGCAACAAAACTAATTAAACGTATCAGAAGGGTAGCCGTGTTAGTCTGGATCTGTGAAAGCGGTAAAGAGTCCTGTGACACCTGATAGGCTAATGGACGTATTGGAGCATAAGCTTTCGTGGGTGAGTACCCACTTCTTCAGATGCATTAAACATAGACCTCCTTCTCCCATGCCCCCCTCAAAGAAAAGCCCCTGAAACTACACTAGCATAACCCTGAAATTTCACTGACATAAAATGATTCACTCTAAGATTTCTGTAATGCTCGCATCCATGTTAGAACAAACGCACACGCAGATGATGAACTTAAAGCACAAAGACTTGAAATATTTAGGGTCTGATCCTTCTCCAACTGATGGAAGCTCAGGCACCAACTCCAATGGGAGCAGGATCAGGCCCTTTCATTATCTTGCAACCAGCTGATAATTAGTACCTTTCCTAACCACTCTGTCAGATGAGCAGTGTGTCTAGGGTGGGGGAATGGAATCTATTATGTTGCGTGGCCTTCTGTCTGGTAGATCTTTTAAGCAGATTGAAGTGGAGCAGCAGTCACACATAACAGCCTCAGGTAAGTTAGCATAGTCCTCCTGTGGGGTTATCAAACAGACAGGCCTTTCAGGCAGAGCAAAGCCTTCCACTGGGGAACTTCCTCCTAAGTGCTTGCGCTGCATCTCCAGGATTATCCCCACCACACTAACATATCATCTGGCTTTAAACTTCACCCCCTCTGGCAAAGTATATACTAAAAATTCTATTCCCCTCACCCCCCTTCTTATCCTTCAGCTCTGTCTCCCGATCCTGTTTCCTAGCAGCACTGGCTGAGGTCTGCACCTCACTGCCAAGCACCAGGCTAGATTAGCTGCAAGCCAATAGCTGGGGGTCAGGATTAAGAGGCCGGCATGCACTTTAATACAAGCTGCCTATAATTAATGGCATTATTAATAGCTTGACTGAAAAATTCATTAAAAAATCCATTAAAAATAAATACCCTTTTACAAAAGGCATTGCCTTGGGTAAGAAAAACAGAAAAAAAGATAAAGGAAAATTGATTGGTGGTTTTCAGTTCACAGAAAGACAGACCATAGTTCAAGCTGATTAAAATTGAACATTTTAGATTAAGCACCCTTGCCAAAATATTCTCTGTAGTTACCCAATATGAAAATATTATGAGATGTCATATATTACATTTTTTATATAAGAAGTTCTTGGGAATAAGACACCCACACGAGTGCACTTATACTTGTAGGTAACTTCCTTCTAGAGATGTTTTCTCCCTCAGGAACAGCGGGAATCCTCCCAAATCAGAGGTTAACTGTAAGCGATAAACTCTGGGACTCTACTGCAGAGAGACTTTTCAAAACCTGCTTAGCTTCCTGCCAGCACATTTCTTCACCTCTCTGTTTCCAAGCCTCATTGTTGCATCTGCCGGAAAAACCTTTCACACGGAAACCAGATTCTTTTCGATGAGTGGGTGTGAGTTTTGTTTCAGGCTGAATCTCCCGGAGTTCTCGTTTTCAGCCGATGGGTGCTGAGTGTATGGCTATTCACGTGGCATGTGAACAAGAGGGGGGAAAGATACAGAAAGGCATGATTCTTATTTACACGAAGGCCCCTTTGTACTGCTAGGGTGGTGCCAAGGGGTCTTGATGTAAATGAAAATTGGGCCCATAAATGGCCATGACCTTCCAAATCCTCCTTTCCTGAAATGAATCTACACTGCAGGCTTCCCTGCACGGCTCAGCACATATGCCTCATGTCTGGTCCTGAAGGAGCAGGAAATGTAACAGTGTTTTGCCCCTTTTAAAAGGACATTTATGTACAGTTCAACACTGTATTAAGACCAGCCCTTTGGGTTTACATGTACAAGTTCTAGTTCATCAGCCTCCTAGCTTTACTTGTCATTGAATAGTAATTACTCCATTCAAAATAGAATTATTTGTGGATTAAGGAACATAGGCACCTCCGGATGGGGTCAGGCTCAAGGTCCATCTACTTCAGTATCCTGTCACTGACAATGGTCCATACCAAATGTTTCAGTGTAAGAAATCCTCTGCAGAAGGCCATTATGGGATAAAGTACCCCAATAGCCAGAGGTTGGTTTAAGATCAGCCAAATTCCCATAGGCTTTAAGAGGAAGGAAGACTGAATTCCCCATGATTCCTACTGCCTAAGTAAAGGCTGAGCATAAACGGAGCCAGGACCTCAGGGTTTAAACTTGGGGAGAGGAAACTTATTTTGCAAACCTTTGGTGATTCACTCATCATTGCTATTCCACAGTAGAGATTACCACTGCCAGATTATAACACAGAAAACTCAGTTTTCATCACTGTTATGCTGGAGATGCAGAGGGTGACTCATGTGTAACAGTCTTGGTTGCTGCTCTGATGTGTTGGACGTCCGAGCTGGAGTATCAGTGAACTCCCTCACACTTCATCCTGAAAAGGCAGAAATATTACTCCTTGGCTCCAAATTCCTTCTTGGCTCTTTGTGCTGCCAGCTGTTACATTTAATGGCAATCAAACTGTTTATGCCTCCAAATTAAAAGGATCCTGGAGGCTATATTAGATCCCGCCCTATCTCTTGAGAAAGACAGTGAGCTGGGGTTAGATCGCCTTTGTGCTGTCTAATGAAGATTGCTATATTGTTTTCATGGCTACAGCAGTGTTTTCACTCCTAACCACATGGAACAAATGGCAGAATCTCATGCCAGGATCAGAATGTCCCAGAAGATACTAAAGGGGATTGGTGTTGTACAATCCCTGGGTCAGTCCTGTGCTCATTATCAAGTTTCTCTTCTGCTTCATGCAATGCCACTCTTACATAGGTTTAGGAAAGTGTGAGAACCAGTATCTTCAATCCTTCTTTTCCACCAGCAAGATCCCATCACTCTCCTGATTAGGATATGTATTACAGTAGCACCCCTTTGTATAGGGCAATGTAAAGACTTAATCTTCCACTCTAAGTAGGCCAAGCCAAGATTATTCCTTTTTCACCAATGTGGATCTGAGACACAGAGAGATTAAACGATTTGACCAAGGTCATATGGCATTCTGTGGCAGAGCTTGGAATTGAGCACAGATGTTCAGCATCTCCGGCCAGGGCCTTAGCCACAAGACTACCTATTCACTGCCAGTCACGCTTTATTGCATGACTAGCTAGCCATGCTAGCTCTCTTTCCTAACAAAACTAAATCAATCAAATTAAATTGGTCCAACATAAACTCCACTTGGCCCAGAGAATGTAAATGATAGTTTCTTACTGATCAGGAAAGGTTGGCTCATATATACCAGTCAACCATGCTAAAATATTTGATTTGGCTGCACTACATTGCCCTTCAAATATAATGATTTTGAAAAAAATCTCTCTCTCTCCCCATTAATCACACATGATGCACGCTTGGTCCTTCAGGTGTTACTGCCCTCTCCCTACATCTTTGTGTATGCCTCCATATCATATACTAATGTAAAATGTAGGACTGGAAGGGTCATTGAGTCTATCCCCTTCCTAGAATCACAGAATCATAGAATATCAGGGTTGGAAGGGACCTCAGGAGGTCATCTAGTCCAACCCCCTACTCAAAGCAGGACCAATCCCCAACTAAATCATCCCAACCAGGGCTTTGCCAAGCCTAACCTTAAAAACCTCTAAGGAAGGAGATTCCACCACCTCCCTAGGTAATCCTTTCCAGTGCTTCACCAGCCTCCTAGTGAAAAAGTTTTTCCTAATATCCAACCTAAACCTCCCCCAAGTTGCCGGTGTCCTCCTGACTCCGGCAACCCCATCACATAATCACAGATATCTCTCTGATGTATTCTTTGGCTATTCCTGGCTTAGCTCGTGATCACTTATAGAACAGAGGTGGTTGAAACTCAGAATTTTCTTTCTGCAGGTTAATTCCAACATCTCAAAATTCAATTTCTTTCCAAATCAGAACAAAACATTTAGACATTTCCCACCAAACTGATAGTTTTAACATTTTTTGTTTCAGTTCAATCAAATTTTTTGGTTTTGATTTTGACTTTGTTTATTGTGTACTGTAATTTATAATGTAAGATAAAATAAGCTTCAAAATGCAAAGTTGTTTTGAAATAAAAATTTGAAACATTCTGTTTGATAAGGAAAAAGGGAACATTTTGACCTTATTGAAACACTTCATTTCAAATTCCCCCCCAAAAAAACACTTTATTAAAATCAACACATTTGTGGGGAAACCTTTGATTGGGATCACACATCATTTTCTGATGGAAAGGAAAACATTCTGCTGGACATTTTTTTCAGAGTTCTTGCGGACGTCAGTAGCCAGAAGATACAATTCAAAGGTCCAGGTCAGTGGGCTAGGGAGGCAAAGTGGCAAGGCAGGGTCAGGTGAGATAGTCTAAACAGCAACCAGCAGGCGATGGTCTGTTGCTCAGACAGCTTCCTCTTTCTGTTGGGACCTTTGTATAGTCCAGATACCCAATAAGAGTTATGCTTGTCTATCAAGTCAGGGGCCTGGGGCACGATTGCTGTGAGTCTGTAGGCCTTTAGCACTAAGGCTGGTGGCCAGTGTGCTCCTATGGCACTGCTAACATTGCTAGCTATGGCACTGCTAGGGTTGGGTTCACTCCCAGGGCCCTGATACAATCAAAGGCTGTTAGTGGAGATGCAAAAAGAGGAAGTTTGTAATACTCTTAAACCTGTAGCAACAGAATCACAGGTTTATAGAAGACAGAGGTACAGTGCAAATATACCAAGGTACTGCAAGGATATATCCCATCTCCCAAAACTAAGTGCTTAAAATCTGACAAGAAAGCTTAGTCACACAAGCCTTTCAGACCAACAGGATTGGGATTAATTTGACTAAACATCCGAAATGTTGGAAGCGTCTCTAAATTTTGCAGGTTCACCCCCATCATTTCGGAAACTCTAGATTTTGATTAAATTTTAGCCATTTACATGTATAGTATGTGCCACATGGTATTACGTTTACGATCTTACCTTTGCCTTCCTTCCTCTAGCTGATCCCATAACAATTTACAAACTCTGACTAAGGCTACCTCTCCGCTTCAGGGAAGGGGTGTAAGTCCCCTGCTCGTGTACCCATATTCACACTAGTGTAGCGTGTAAACAGCAGCGTAGCTGCAGTAACACTGGTAGTGGTAGTGGAGACATGGCTGAGCCGTGCTCGGTACAAACCTGCCTGAAACAGGGGGTGGAGCATAGCTGGAGTTTAACAGAGCACGTTAAGGCAACACAACATTTCAGAGCAGAAAATGAAGGATTTTGTATTTATCTGAAACTACAAGAGTAATTTGAAGTCAGCAGAATAAAATGAGTTGGAATTTGGCAAAGATGCCACTACTCTAGTGAAAAGGGGCAAAGGACCTTTATAGGATCACAAGGAATCCAGAGCGTGGTTTTCCATGACATCCAAAAGATGGCAGCTCCAACAGCAGAGGCCCGGAGCACCATGTTGAGGCAATAGTTCAGTGCTGACGTTTAGGGAAGATTCCCACCATTGAATTCACCGAAACCCCTGCTTATAGCCTCTGGATTTTCCCACACAGTCTTCCAATCTTGGTTAATCAGACATTAACGATCTCTCTTGAATTTCGTTTTGTAGTTGATACTGTTCCAGAAAAATATGCTAAGGAGCTTTATCTGCAAAGGGACTTGGGACGGACTGCACGGCGTTCAGTGTACAGTAATATTAGAATAGATCCAAAAGGAATAGCACAGCTACCATAAAATAGGTGTGTCATTCCCATCGTAGATTTTAAGGCTTGCTATAAGGCTTGCTTTATATTTTCCGAGAGTTTTGTGTTATCGTGATATAAGAAAACTCTCTGATCCTCTACAACAGGGATCGGCAACCTTTGGCATGCGGCCCATGAGGGAAATCTGCTGGCGAGCCAGGAGGGTTAGTTTACCTGCAGCGTCCACAGGTTCGGCCGAGCGCAGTTCCCAGTGGCCGCAGTTCGCCATTCCAGGCCAATGGGGCTGCGGGAAGTAGTGGCCAGCACATCCCTCAGCCTGCGCCACTTCCCGCACACTCCATTGTCCTTCCCCTTGCCAGTACAAGGGGATCAGAGGGTCTCAGAACACGGTAATGGACCAGCATAAGAACCAGAATAGAATAGAGTTGTGCAAGATTATCCACTAGGGCAGTGACTCTCAACTTCCTACGTACCAGGACACTTTTTTCCAAATCAGGACCCTCCCCGTCCCATTTAGCAATCTAGGAAGGGCAAAGTCATCATGACCCCAACACCTGTTTGTGTCCCCCAGGTTGAGACCCAACACTCGAGAGTATTCTCCAGCGAGTGAGTTAAAGTATCCAGAATTGGGAGGTTCCACTGTTGCCTTTGGGAGTCTATTTCACTACATCATCGAATGACTTACAATTAGAAATGGAGCAGTTGCCATGCTACCATCCAGTCCAATGTCCTTTCCCTGATAGTGCTGTCTTCCAGTCGAACTTTATTATCCCAAGTGACAGGGCATCCACCACTTCCCATGGGAGACTATTGCACACTTTAATAGCTATCTGGTAGAACACTGTTCCTGCCATTCAGCTTTGGCTTTTCTCTTTCTTAATTTCATCCCAGTGCTTCTCAAGAAAGATCCTTGCAAACCTTTAAATACTTACTGGCCAACCTTGACATTTACATGCTTCAAATATTTACAGATTCTTATCATGTCCCCTCCCCTTTAATCAACCATGCACCAAGCTATTCCAATCTTTCCTAATAAATCAGCCCTTCCCATCATTGATCATTTTGTTATTCTTTCCAGAACTCCTTCCAATTTGTCAGCCTCTTTCCATTAATGTGGTACCCAGAAATGACTGCATATTCCAGATGCAGTGACCAGAGCTGACTATAGAAAGATTATTGTATTACCTTCTTCCTCTTTGACATGAAGTGTCTGTGAGGGCAGCCCCAAATCACATTGGCTTTGGTGCCCTATCACATTGCAGACTCATGCCTAATTTGCTATCTATTCATATGTCTCTCCATATCTCTTTGAGGTATTGTTCTGGATTACAAAAGGGAGAACCATAGCATGGGGTGGCTTAAGTGACTTACTCAGTGACACTACATGCATATGACAGAGCTAGGGACTGACCCTAACTCAGGTCTTCTGAGTCCCAGTCAGCTGCCAAATCCCTTTGAACAGACTTCCCACTTGCTGGACAAGTTTTCATGCAGGCTGGTGGCTTTCTGAATGTTGTTTTTCCCATGCATAAAGTGTGGCATGAGAGAAAGCTCAAGGGTGTTTATGTGGAAAGAAGGCCTTCAAAGCTGCCATTGTTGGTATGGGTCGACCTTACACTAAGAACTTAGATTCAGTCCAAGACCTGATAGTTGTGTGAATACCCCATTTTCTGTCATTAGCCAGAACTGCAGGTGTGGGGGGAGAAAGAAACATGCTCTGTGTAATTCCTGGGCTGGTAAATGGGAGTAAGAATTGGAGATACCCAGGCTATTGCACAACTAGGTCCAAGATATTTGGAGGTTCCTGTACAGTTATGTTACCTTTGTGACATTTCTAATTAGAATGGAAAATTCATCAAAATAACTTTTTATATATATAAAGTATATATATATGTATATATATATATATATATATATATATATATATATATATATAACATACTTTTATTTGAAGCCAAACATCCCTTTCAGCTATCCTCCCTTCCACTTTGTAATCTACTCTGCTCATCCCAGCACCAGCCAGTGAGACACATCAGTCTAACGGCATGTGTGCTATTCTGTATGCAAAAGATATCCATGAGTATTAACTAAGTTTGCAAGAGGAATTAGGATCAGTAATAAATGCTTTAGCAAAGAGGCTTTTGGGAATAAAAATGTGTCTTCAGGCAAAATTCTCATAAACTAGACATCATCTTTGATTTACAGTTTATAGTATTTTCTTCACTATATCCAATATCCCAGGCTTAAGGGCTCCTGCTCTGTTTGTTGTGATTGACTGCTCAAGGTGGGAGGGCAGCTCCCTCCTGAAGTTTCGTCAATGGAATGATGAACTTGGGAAAATATGGAACATTTTCAGCTTCAGTTTACACAAGCCAGGTTACTTGTGCTGAATTTCCCCTGGACCCACTCACCAATAAGGAACCCCAAATAGAGAACCGTCACAAATGTATTGCCACTAACTGATCAGATGGTCAAGCCCCATGATTTCACACCAGGTGTGAAATATGGGCACACATACAAATGATGGACAGAAAGTACAATGTACTGTTAGGCTGCCCGTCTACCTAAAAATACCAGTCTGCCTTGTGTGTGACTTTTCTGGGCTTCTGGGGGAGTTTTGCCCGAAAAACAACTTCAAGATGTAGCCAGTGTTTCTCATCCAACATTATAGATTTTAAGGCCCGAAGGGACCACTGTGATCATCTTGTCTGATTTCCATTCTGGCCTTAAAGTGTACTAGGACCCCAGATACTGAAGGATTGTCCCCTACAGGAGATTCTCTTCTGCTTTGTCCAGCCCAGTTTTAAATGACCCAGTTACTGAAACTCCCACCACTTCCAATGAGAGACTATTTCATTGTCACTATCAGGATTCTTTCCCTCCTTAACAATCAGCCTTATATGTTCCCACAGTTGCCAACTTTCACGTGGTAAATAATCACCCCAACTTTCACAGTAAGTCAAAAATCAAGCTAAAACACGGCCAAAACAAGCCAGTCCTTAAGAACCCCAACACTTGATGTGACTAGATTCCCCCCCGGCGAGCAGTCTGGGACTGTGGTGGTCCCGCTGTGCATCCCCTGACTCTCCCCTCCCCCCAACTTGCCCCTTGCCCCTATTTGCTGGGAGCTGATAAAGAAAAAAAAGAAGCAACAAGCTACAATAAGCAACCAGCTACAAGCCAAACAAGCAACAAGCCAAAAACTAGCCAACAAGCAACTCAAAAGCCAATTAAGCCCCAAACAAGCCCAATTTCTGCATTTTTTTATGGGTTTGGCATGTCTGTATGTTCCTCTATTTAATTTCATTCCATTGCTCAAAGTAATATCCCCACCCTAAATAATTCTTCTGCCTCCATGGCATTTAAACTCTTTAAGTAACTTTGGGCTCTTTTAGCGTTCCCCTTTAGTCATCACTTAGCCAAGCTGTATTAGTTCTTCAGCTCTGTCCTTGTAAGTCAGTCCCTCCACAGTCTCCTAATTGTATTTTAGTTTTGCTCATCTCTGATGCATTGGAAGCACTTCAATTCCTTTTGGGTATTAACCTCTCCAGAACCAAGAAGAACATGGGTTTGATCCAAAGCCCTCTGACGGAGATGGAAGACTCCTATTGACTTCAATGGACTTTGGATCAGGCCTTATATCAGGTGTGGTCCCTATTTCTGAGTGATATATGAAAATGAATTAGCTCTTCTCTGGGCAGTGACTCAATGGCTCTGAAAATATCACATTGGCTTTCTTTGCTGTCTTCACATATCGCCAGCTCATTTGCAACCCTTGCTCACCACGTACTTTCTCCCACTGTGTATTTGTTTCTGGGTTATATTCCACAGAAACTTTAGCTTGGATTATCCTAACTGAATTTTAATTTTTGTATTTCTTGCCAATATTTCTAATGTCTCTGGGTCCCTTTATATTATTTCTCTGTCCTCTTAGCTGACACTGATGGAACCCCTTCCATACCTGGCATGGTGCTGCGAGGAAGGGTTTTCTAATGCTTCAAAATCCTCATTTCCAGCAGATGCTAATTTAATATCTGCTGCAGATTTAATTGTAACATGCTGTTTCCAGTAACCCTCTTCCAGATCATTAATGAGAACTTTAAATAAGTGCTGGTATTACACTGTTCCCTGGGGTATCCAAACCGACCTCCCTATGGCACCTCAATAGACCTCCCTCTAATACAATGCACTGCTGGTTTTCATTATCTCCTTGCTGTTGACTTTCACTTAATATTTGGTCTATGTGCTAATGTTGCTTGTAATACAGGCCCATATGAATTAATTTGTTGAATAAGATTTTATATTACACTGTATCTGATTCTTTATATATGTACATGTATTCAATATGTAATATGTAAACTTACATCATTTGCATCCTCTCCATTGTATATACAGTAGGATGCATATAATAAAAGTATATGAAATAATGGATAGTCTAAAGAAGGTAGATTAGGAATTTCTGTTCTCCCTGTCTCATAACACTAGAATAATGGGGCATCTGATGAAATAAAAAGGTGACCAGTTCAAACCAATAAAAGGAATTTTTTCACAACTCACAATTAGACTGTGGAATTCATTGCCATGGGAAGTTGTTGAGGCCAAGAACTTAGCAAGTTTCAAATAGGGACTGGACATTTCTCTGACTAAATTACTAAACTGAACATCCACAGTTGTAATTGTAACATTAACTAAATTCTGGAAGGGATATTAAATCTCAGGATTTGGGGTGTAACCCATAACTATTAAATAACAGGATGAGACCAAATGTGAGGGGCAGATTATCCCACAATTGTTAATGTCAGGATCTGATCCCTTCCTCTGATGTATGTGATACTGGCCACTGTTGGAGATAGGGTCCTGGACTAGATGTACCCGGGGTCTGATCCAGTCTGGCAATTTCTATATCCCTACAACACATAAACACTGTTGTGTGTCAATTACAATTGATCTATACGTAACCTATCTGACACACAACCTCTAGAGCAAGGAGATGAAATGATAAGGCTACCACCAGTATGCACCTTATACTCCCCCCACCCACAGACACACCCGTCACTAGCAGCACAACCACCATACACCACTGACAATGCACCACAACCTTTATTCTGCCCCAAAGGGACGCCAGCCTCTCCCAAACACCCACAAAGAAACCAGACTGCCCTGGACCCCATCTAGTTCAGTGACCTTTTCAGAAAGAAACCCCCACACACCCAAGGACCCTCCTCCCATCTGGTTAGGACTCCCCTCCTTCCTAGTGTAAGCCAGGGAATGAGCTCTCCTCTGACATCTATTGATGCATTGGAAGAAGGGTCCGTCTGGAGCACACCGTATTTGCATTCACACACCTCCTTTGCCTAGGTGATCAGCAGACTTCTCTACTTTGCCAAAGTGATCAATGTTGGCTATATTTGGGTTAAATTCACTTATGTCTGGGATGCAGGGGTAATGAAATGTTATCCTTATTGTGTGTCTAAAGGGCAGGAGAACTGTACCAAATATGCCCTAACCGAGGGGCGTCTTTTTGCATTGCCTTAAGTATTGCCCTCTTCGAGGCACCTGGCGTGGTGGATAGTTTTCCTAGATTTCTGGGTGGGAGCACCAGACAGTTCTGTTTTGTAATGTTAAGAGGAATCCCTAGATACTCCACCCATCCCTTGTGGCTGCTGACGCCACCTAGCAGAAGGGTTACATTAGCAATATGAGAAGGGCAAAAGAATCACAACCTTAGGGGGCGGTTGACTCCTAGGTTCAGAAACTCTAGTTCATCCCCCTCCTCACCAGTGCAGGATTGTCCCATCCTGTGCTTTTTTCCAGTCTCGCTTTCAATGTCCTAAGCAAGCTTCCACCTGTTCAACTGGGAGCCTACTCCACAAGCCTAATAGATTATGCCATTAGGAAGATAATAGAAGGTCTTAGGATATAGATATTCAGGCCTGTCTGCAAAGGCCTGTATTTTAAGAATTTAGGGGTATTCTTATCACTTGGCTAGTTCTAGAGGTATAAAAGAAAGAATCAAAATCACTGTCTGCTGGTGTAAGGGCCTTCTCTTACTGTGACAGTCTGAGGCCCTGTGCTTAGGCTAAGGCCTTTGGCTAAGCAGCAGAGGCAGCCATAAGCTAGGAAGCGAACGGTCACATCCTCACATTCCAAACTAGTCACATTGAAATAAGGTGCTATTGGGCTGTTAGGAATACAATCCTGTCCTGAATACAATCCTGTCCTGATAATGCCTATCACCTCCAGAGAAAGGGAAGTGCCTAGAAAATGTAAAAGGAAACAGCATCCTGTCTGGCAAGAACTCACTTATCAATACTGGGATGTGAAATCCTCACTTCTGTATTGTTTTGTCATTATAGTTCCCACTTCGTTATTGTTTGTCTGTATAATCTCTGTCTGGTTCTGTGATTGTTCCTGTCTGCTGTATAATTAATTTTGCTGGGTGTAAACTAATTAAGGTGGTGGGATATAATTGGTTACATAATCATGTTACAATATGTTAGGATTGGTTAGTTAAATTTCAGGAAAATGATTGGTTAAGGTATAGCTAAGCAGAACTCAAGTTTTACTATATAATCTGTAGTCAATGAGGAAGTGAGTGGGCCTTGGTGGGAGGGGGTGTGTGTGTGTGTGAGGGAGAGATGGGAACAGGGAATGGGGGTAAGGAAATTGGAACCATGTTTTGCTAAAGGGGGAAATGGGAACAGGGAATGGGAGTAAGGAAATTGGAATAATGTTTGGCTAAGGGCAGGAATGGGAACAGGGACACAGGTGTAAAGCTCTGTGGTGTCAGAGCTGGGAAGGAGGATACTAAGGAAGGAAACTGGAATCATGCTTGCTGGAAGTTCACCCCAATAAACATCGAATGGTTTGCACCTTTGGACTTCGGGTATTGTTGCTCTCTGTTCATGCGAGAAGGACCAGGGAAGTGAGTGGGTGAAGGAATAAGCCCCCTAACAGAAGGTAACTTTCATTGCACATTGAGTGTTTTACCTAGCAGCAACAAACCATTTTCTGATGTAACAAACCTTGCTGTGGCATAATAAATCTTTAAGCTAACCACAACTCTAAGTTCCATTTAAATAACTCAGATAGCAATGACGACGAAGACGGAGCAACGATAAATAATGAGAAAGATGCTGGTCAATAAGGGCTTCACTTCCTGCAGTCACAAGAAAATCATCCTTCTATGTAGGTACAGCTCCACCCTTCATCTCTGTAGTATCGGAGGACCAGATCCTCAACTGTATTTGATTTCAAAGGGAGGTAAGCATCTAAATACTTTTGAGGATTTGAGCCTGAGAACCTCACCATCATTAGATACATGCTAGATCTCATGATTCGAGGGGAAGGAAGGAGTGAGGGCAACGGAATAAGGAAAACGGATTTCAAACAAGCAAACTTTAATAAATTCAGAGACCTGCGGGATAAGGTCCCCTGGGAAGAAAATTTAAGGGAAAAAAGATTTCAGGAGAGCCAGGAGTTTCTCACAGAGACCATACTAAAGGCACAACAGCAAGCTGTCCTGATGCAAAAGAAAGATAGAAAGAATAGGAGGAGGACAATGCAACTCCATCAGAGCTCTTTAATGACGTGAAAATCAAAAAGGAATCCTACAAAAAGTGGGAACATGGACATATTGCTAAGGAGGAGTATAAAAGAAGAATACAAGACTGTAGGGACAAAATCAGAAAGGCTAGGCATAAAATGAGTAACTCCTAGCAAGGGCCATAAAAGGCAATAAGAAGAGATTCTATAAATATTTTAGGAGCAAGAGAAAGATCCAGGAAAGTGTCGTTCAGCTTCGTGGGGAAGGAGTGCTAATAAGGGATGACATCAAGAAGGCTGAGGTGTTTAATGCCTATTTTGTTTCAGTGTTGACTAAAAATGTAAATTGTGACCAGATATTTAAGACAATGAATATGAACAACAAAAGGGAAGGATCACAATCCAAAATAGGGAACGAACAGTTTAAAGAATATTTAGATAAGTGGCATATACTCATGTTGGCAGGGCCTGATGAAATTCACCATAGGGCACATAAGAAACTAGCTGAAGCAATGTTGGAACCATTAGCAATGATCTTTAAGAACTCATGGAAAACACAGGTGGGCCCAGAGGACTGGAGAATGGCTAACTTAGTACCTATCTTTAAAAAGGGTAACAAAGAGGACCCCAGAAATTATAGACCAGTCAGCCTAACTTCAATACATATAAAGATATTGGAACAAAATAGTAAACAATCAATTTGTAAGCACCCACAGGATAACAGGGTGATAAGTAATAGCCAACATGGATTTGTCAAGGACAAATCATGCCAAACCAACCTAATTTTCTTCTTTGACAGACTAACTGGCCTAGTGAATATGTGGGGGGGGCGGGGGGATGATATATGTGATATATCTTAGTCTGCAGAAGAGAAGAGTGAAGGGGGATTTAATAGCAGCCTTCAATTACCTGAAGGAGAGTTCCAAAAAGGATGGAGCTAGGCTGTTCTCAGTGGTGGCAGATGACAGAACAAGGAGTAATGGTCTCAAGTTGCAGTGTGGGAGGTCTAGGTTGGATATTAGGAAACATTATTTCACTAGGAGGGTGGTGAAGCACTGGAATGGGTTACCTAGGGAGGTGGTGGAATCTCCATCCTTAGAGGTTTTTAAGGCCCGGCTTGACAAAGCCCTGGCTGGGATGATTTAGTTGGTGTTGGTCCTGCTTTGAGTAGGGAATTGGACTAGATGACCTCCTGAGGTCCCTTCCAACCCTAATCTTCTATGATTCTATATCTTGATTTTAATGAGGCCTTTTATGCAGGTCCATGTGACAGTCTGATAAGCAGACTAGGAAAATATGTCTAAATTAAATGACTCTAAGGTGGGTGCAAAACTGGTTGAAAGACTATAATCAAAGAGTAGTTATCAGTGATTCGCTGTCAGCTTGGGAGGATATATCTAGTAGCATCATGCAAGGATCTATCTTGCTTCTGATATTGTTCAATATTTTCATTAATGACTTGGATAACGGAGTGAAGAGTATGCTTATACAATTTGTGGATGACACTGAGCCGGGAGGGGCTGCAAGCACTTTGGAGGATCGGATTAGAATTCAAAATGACCTTGACAAGTTGGAGAATTGGTCTGAATTCAAACAAGATGAAATTCAATAAAGAGAAATACAAACTACTACTCTGAAATAGAAAAAAATCAAATGCACAGGAACAAAATGAGGAATATCTGACTAGGCAGTAATATTGTTGAACAGGACCTCGGGGTTATAATGGATCACAATTTGACTATGAGTCAACAATGTGATGCAGTTGCAAAAAAGACTGGTATCATCCTGGGGGGTATTAACAGGAGTGATATATGTAAGACATGGAATGTAATTGTCCCACTCTACTTCACACTAATGAGGTCTCAGCCAATTTCTAGTCTAGTTCTGTGTACCACACTTTAAGAAAGATGTGGGCAAATCGGAGAGATTTTGGCTTTTTGTCCTGATTCCGGGGACAACCATTTCCTGGCCATTTCCTGACCAGACAAATTTACACTCCTTGGGCTAACTTCAAGACCCGATATAAGCAAGCTATTGAAGTTAGTAGAGATGTAACTGATTGTACCAACTCTGTTTTTTCACTCCTTGAGTTTCAGGTTTGAATGAACCCAACAACCCAAAGTGAAACTCAGTTGAAAGGACCAAGTTGCATCAGAGAATTTTGCCTAGCTGAGAAAAGGCCAGTGAAACTTGGGGCCAAATTCACTCAAAGAAGGACCCAGGTTTCCTTGAAAGTGCTGTGAACCTTAACAGATCTTTCAATGACTCTGAGCTAAGGAAGCCTGAATCTGAGCAAGTTTCTTGAACATTTTGCACTGTTCAGATAGAGCTCCTCTACAGCCATCCTGTGTGGTTTACACTGGGGAAAAGCATTGCTGAGTGGCACCATACCAGGGAAAATCTGGTTGGAATTGCTCATCAGGGGCCACCTTTCCCTCCTGGAGTCCCCCTAGATTGTTCCAGGCTTCATATGGGTGGCACAATCTGGAAGCAAGGCTCCTGGAACCCTCCCTCATATCCCAATGCAATGGCAAAGCACATCCTAGCCCATTATTAGCAGTCAGTACTCTGGGTGCTTTCATGACTTTTTTCTGCCTTTTACTGGAGAATCAGATATTAGCCATTGTCAGAAGACCAATCAAGTATGTTCCAGTGCAATATGGCAAATCTTCTGCTTCTACATTCCTACGTTAAATGGTCACATTTTAAAAATGGCATAATGGGTCTGATATTCTAAGCATCCCATACATGTAAGTCCCATTGACTTAGGGCTTGCATCTGCACAAAGTTTTCTGGTGTATCTAGCTGCTTAGTAGCTAGTAAAATAAATAAAGCCAGGAAGCTGCAGCTCTGTTTAACTTCAGAGAAATGCTTAGCTCTGACAGCTCATTAAAGAAAGCACCATCTTTAAAGGAACTGATGCAAAAGAGAACATATGAAATCTAACCCTCAGGTGGATTTGGCAAGGCAGAGCAATGCCAAATGTCCTTTATGGATCACACTAAGAATGTGTGAGCAGGAGTAAATGCCAGGTCAGGTGTACCATGTCTATGGCCTGTGATGTGCTTGCAATAAATGGCTCCAGGATTATGCATATCAACTGATTAAACATGGAATAAAACATGTCAGGCTGACTTCATTGAACTAAAGCAAAACTACCATAGAGGAACATTAGGATACAGTATGTCAGACAAACTATAGAAGAAAGAAATAATATATTACATTTATATACATTAAAATATATCATATATACATGTGTATATACAATAGAACCCCTATTTTAAAAACTAGGAGTTCATAAAACCCTGAAGTTTATCAAATCAAAAATGCCAAAATGAGAATAGGCCTTGTGCATAAACTACAGTATGGTGCACTACATTGCTTTCTTCTTCAAACCAATGCAATTTCCAATGCATTGAAGGCATCAGAATAGGAAGGGATGGATGTTGAGTTGTTCTTCATCATCATCACGTTTGTTATGTGCTTTTTCTTCTGTTGGGAAAAATGGTTGGTATAATTGGTCATTCACAAGATTGGTGTTCATAAAAATGGAGGTTCTACTGTGGTGCCTTTCTAACTAATATCTCCATTAATCTGATACGTGACAAGGCAAGACACATCGGGTGAGATTGTCAGAGGTGTCTAAATTACTTAGGAGTAGAGCTGGGCAAAAGTTTTGAGCTGAAGCTCTCTTTGGCCAAAAAAAACCCCACCAAAATATGCAGATTCAGTGGCACCAAAACATTTTGTGAATTTGTGTTGGTTTCATCAAATTGTTTGCTTGGAAAAAAAATCTGGGGAAAAAAATGAAATGTTTTGATTTTTTTGGTTTGAAAACAAAATTTAGATTCAAAATGTCCTTGAATTTTATTTTTTAACAATTCAAAAATGACCAAAATCAAAACAAAACATTCTGATTTTGTGAAAACAAAACATTTTGTTTGACACAAAATGAATTTCTTTTGGACTTTTCAATTGGCCAAATATTTTTAAAAATTTCATTATCAGTGTGGCCCGATTTTTTCCCCCCAAGACTGCCAATGAACTGAAAAATATATCATTCACCCAGCTCTACTTAGGATCAAAAGTCACAGTGACTTTCAGCAGGATTTGTGCTCATAAATCAGTCGGATGCTTTTGAAAATCTTACCTTCACTTTTATGTGCTTCATTTTTCCCCTGCCTTCAAATGAGAATAATTCAATTTAGCCTCCTTTTAAAAGCACTTTGAGATGTGTGTACGAAGAGTGCTGTACAAGAGTTAAGACATAGTAGAGATAATAATATCTATCCTGTACTCATCACTGTGGTTTGTGAGTGTCTTTCATCCTGAAATATCCCAAACCTCATTGCAAAGGATGTGACATGTCAGAATACCACTGAAATACAGCCACATATGTGGCTGGCATGTGGCGGCTGTTTAACAGTGTTCAGCAATATTACACATCAGTGCAGGTCTCAAGGACTGATCTCTGGGTTTATTTCAATTTAACTTTATTTCTTTCTATGTGACCTTGGGCAAGTCACTTAATCGGCCCTGTGCCTCTGTTTGCCATCTGTTAAAAAGAATAACAGAATAGTACTTCCTTCCCTCACAGGGTGAGAAGATCTATGTTAATCATAGAAATGTAAGGTTTGAAGGGACCTAGAGAGGTCATGAGTCCAGCCCACTGCACTAAGGCAGGACCTAGCCTGCTGCTTTGAAGCCTATTTTCCTTATTCTGCTACTCTCATTTCTTCCTTTTGGAATCTATGAGGGATCACAGGCTTCAAATCCAGGCTCAGAGGCAGCACGCACACCATAACTGCCACCCAAGTAACCAGGAAAGGGTTAGCTTGCAGAGGACCCTGAACCCAACTGGCTGAGGAGTGCTATATAAACCAGGAAGTAACAACAGAAGGTTGTTTGAGCAAGTAAAGGAATCACTGGCTGGCTCCTACTATGGACCCGACCCCTCCTGCTTACCTGACTCTTGAGGCCTGCGTTCCTCTCCTCTTATCCCAGAGTCCCGTCTACGTCCTGTTCCTGCTGTCCTGCCCAACTCCAAGTCTCTGCTCTTCTCCTTACCCTGAAGCTGTCTCAGACTCCGACCCATGGCTTGGCACCTGATGCTGTCTTCTGTTTTGACTCTTGTGTCTGACCACTAGGACTGACCACCCATGTCCCGGACATTGCAGAATCATGAAATCTATCACTTTCACCCAAATTTCCTTCAATATGCCAGTGGGGTCAGAGGAAACCTTTAGATTCCAGTCTTGCAGCAAGTAGGAGCATCACCTCAGAGAGGAATTTTGATTCTGAGTCCTCTGTTTGCTCCAGGACTAATAATTAACTCCTTCCTCTCTGGGCATCACATGCCCACCCAACTCACTGGCTAGCATGCAGGGAGGGCAGCCAAGACCCCACCCACACCTTGGCCAGTTGCCTGTAGAGCTGAAGAATGGGCACAGGACTCCGGTTCTTCTACAGCAGGCAGGAAACAGTTTTCTTGTCCCATGAGAATTTTGGAGATTTGAAAAATGTCTAACCTTCTCAAATCAGGACAAAATGTCAAACTCTCAAAAATTTTCACAAACTGGAAATCCCCCCCCCCCAAAAGGTCAAATCAGGTCAATTAAACATTTTCATTTTGCTAATCTTAAAACATTTTGTTTCAGTTTTGACCGGTTTAGTCTATTTTACCTTGTTCTGACTTAACATTTTTCTAATCAAAAAACCCTTTGGACCTGAAAACCAGACCCTTTTCATTTAGAAAATGGGATGTTTTGACAATTTCAAAACTTTTGTGTTCCATCTTTTTTTGCAAAATGTGAAATGTGTCAAAATCAACCCTTCCCGACGAAGTTTTGGTTCTGACAAATCAGCATTTTCCTACCCAAAAAAAACAAAAAATTCCCAATGGGTTGTATATTCTTCCCTGCCCTGCTCCTAGACCAGGGGTGGCCAACCTGAGCCTGAGAAGGAGCCAGAATTTACCAATGTACATAGCCAAAAAGCCACAGTAATACATCAGCAGCTTCTTCCCTCCCCCCCTCCCAGCTTCTCCCCTCCCCCGCTCCCAGCGCCTCCCACTCACCGGCACCCCGCTGATCAGTGCCTCCCCCTTCCTTCCTGCACCTCCTGATCAGCTGTTTTGTGGCATGTAGGAGGCTTGGAGGGGGAGGGGGAAGGAACGAGGGCACAGCAGGCTCAGGGGAGGGGGAAGGAAGGGGTGGAGTGGGGGCAGGGCCTGTGGCAGAGCCAGAGTGAGCACAGTGAGCAGTGAGCACGCCCTGGCCCATTGGAAAGTTGGCACCAGTAGCTCCAGCCCCGGAGTCGGTGCCTATCCAAGGAGCTGCATATTAACTTCTGAAGAGCCACATGGGGCTCCGGAGCCACAGATTGGCCACCCCTGCCCTAGATCTCTTATTCCCCTGCATCACCACATTGGGTCAGATCACAGGCGTGCTCTGTGTTTGCAAACATGAAATCCAAAATCCTGCAAACACATTCTTAACTATACTCCTGTGAGTAGGTCCATTAGCTTCGATGGAACAGCGCACAGGAATAAAGTTTAGCATGTGCCTCTGGATCGGAGCCTTAGTTCCAAATCCTGTTCCCATTAAAATGAAGTGGAATTTTTCTATTCCCTTGGATGCAGCCAGGATCTGACGCTAGATGCACGTATTTATTCCCTTTCAATGGACTTGATCAAAAGCCGTTTGAAGCCAATGGGAGTTTTTCCATTGATGTCGATAGGCTTTGGATCATATGCTTTGTGCAGCGGTAACTAGTGAAAAAAAATCAACACTTATGTGCCTTTTTCCCAAATAAGTATTGGAAATATCATAAATGCCACAGGAAATCTAATGACCAGGGTCCAGCAAATGCTGTTATATTATTTTTTCCCCTGGTGAGCACTGCATGATCTTTAATTTATACATGATCATGTTAAAAACTCAATACATATTTTTTAAAACTATTAGTGGATTACAGTGAAAACAGTATTATTTGATTATAAAACAAAAGTTGAGTGACACCAAACCTATCCGTCCACATGCCCATCTGCTTGCTCCCATCAGCGCATTTGCACAGAGAAGGACAAAGGGCTTGTTTTTGATCAGTCAGGATCAGCTGCAGTGCACGTGCCACTTGCTCTCTAATTCTGTATTGTTCTCCCATGAACTGCGGCGGCCCCGAGCAGCAGGAGATGGGGACACATGTAGCAACTCTCACCCTCTGGCCCAGATACCAAACCCTTAATTGTTCCACCACAAACCCTTCTCGGAGCCCAGGCTTTGCAGTTCTGATCATTCTACCCATACTCATCTTTAGTTTGCATTCCTGTCCCTTTTAGCAATCAATGCCCCTCCTTCAAGAGGAGAAAACATTCACATGCTAAAATCTGAGCAACAACAGCGTGGCAAAACAGCATCGTTTTATCAGAAGGGTAGTAGTAATGTGGAACAAGGCAGACAATTGTTTCTGGGTAGCAAGGAGCTGCTGTATATACTCAGCATATTTGTGAAGTGATTTACATACATGATTGTCCATGAAGGAGAGGTATCCACTCGCTTGACCTTAGTAACTCAGGAGCAGATAGGTCACAACTTAAAGCTTACACCTATAAATACATAAAATACTAGCATAATACATAATACAAGCACTATAAACTTACTTGATAGACTCTCCTGCTTCTGTGTTTTAGTGGTACTGAAGCTGGACTAGCAACTTCCATTTCTATCCATCTCTGTTGAATGTAGAATGCCAGACTTTGCTGTTATACCAGCTTGAGTCCAATGAGGTCAGTGGAGTTATTCCACATTTACACTGTTGTCTCTGAGAGCAGAATCTGCCCTTCTTACTTAAACTGCCTTGTCATAGGGTGGCTGGGTTTTTTTGTTGGGTTTTATTTTGTCTTTTAAATGTTTTAGGGTGGCGGGGGCGGAAATCCAAATAGCTCTGTCTTCTCCTTGTGGGCATTTTAGGCATGATTACAATAATTTATTTTAAGCCATCAGATAGTGATTTGCTACTGAATCTATTCAAATAGGTGTAAATTCCCTTACGGAGCTCCAGTCTCCTGAGTTAGCAGGGCCCCGAGCTGTTTATGGGTGTCAGCATTAGGAATGTATTCGACTGCCTGCCTGAAGTAAACTGCAGCTATCTTTCCAATGGACACCTGATTCCTTTTGCTTTTTGTTTTGCCGGATCTCCAAGCAGGCTTGCATGCATCATGACAAAATACAGCGCTGCTCAGCTATGCAGCAGAAAACAAGACTTTTCAATCCACGACTGAGACGTTTTGCAAAGCATAGCTCCCTTATTGTGTGCAATGGTAAGCAATAACTGCAGCAGAATCTTACAGCTAGATTGTGCCCGACCCCTGACTGCAGGAGCGAAGGAGGCAATGAGGACTCCCTCCCTTGTATAAACCAGGATAAGTCCTGGTTACAGTTACAGCCCTGGTGATTCAAGGGAACTGAAGGGAGCTGTGTTTGAGATGACTCCAGTCAACTCCAAGAGTATCTCAACAGAAAGGGGTCAGGGAGAAAGGGGGTCAGGTGGAGCCATGGCTTCCACCCCACCTCACCGCTGACACACACACGTTGTACAACAGAGCTGGAAACCAGTATGCTGGACCTTTTAAAAGAGTGTAACCAAATTATCACCATCCCTGCTCAGCATTAATGAGGAGCCTATATTATACCTCGTTCTGAAAATAAAGATGAACTGATCAGAGAACTAAAAGATAATAGTTGCACAGGTGCAAGTGGTCATGACCTACTTTTATTTATGTGCAAACAGAATGTAGTCCCAATCAATAATTGTGTACACACACACACACACTGTGAAAAGGCCAGTTTCCCAAAGGTAAAATAATTGTAAGGAAAATTGAGTGAGCAAAAAAAGTTAAACACAAGAATGTGAATGCTAATTGTGAATTGTTTAGAAATGTGATTTGGGGGCATCTAATAAAGCAAATCAGCACTGAAGAAGGAGGGTCTCTTTGGGTAAAAATCCATTTCAGTTAAGGGGGAGGTGAAAGCAGCAATCTAGCTGTCTACATCTAAATCTGTATCTATATACCATAAATGGAAAAAAGGGGGAGCTGATAGGAAATGCAGACAATAGATAAGGTAAGCTAAAGGTATCAAAGAAAAATAAGTAGCCAATATGGTTAAGGACAATAAGAAAGAATTCCTTAATTATATTATGAACAAAAAAAAATCCTAGTAATGGTAGAGGTCCAGTACTAGACAGGAATGATTAAACCTCTCAATTGAGATGTAGAAAAGGCAGAGATGTTCAACAAATATTTCTGTTCTTTTCTGGGAAAGATGCGAGATGATGTACTCACTTCTTAATAATGAAATGCTTTCTAGTCCATCAGAAACTATGGAGGATGTTAAACAGCAACTATTAAAGTTAAACATTTTTAAACCTGCAGGATCAGATAACTAGCACCAAAGAGTATTAAAAGAATTAGTGGTGGAGTGATCTGAGCCATTGGTATTGACTTTTAACAAATCATGGGCTACTGGGAAGTTCCAGAAGACTGGAAAAAAACCTATTGTCATGCCAATATCTAAAAAGGGGAAATCAGAGCACCTGGGTAAATTGTAGGCCGTTTAGGCTGATGCTGATCCCAGGCAAACTCATTGAAAGTCTGATATGGGACACAGTCAGTAAAGAATTAAAAGATGACCGCATAATTAATGCAAATCAACATGGTATTATGGAAAATAGGGTCTTCTCAAACTTCTGAAATCACAAGTTTTGTTGATTAAAGGTAACTGCATTGACATAATATACTTAGACTTCTTTTGGATATGAGACTTAGTCTTGCCTGGCATTTGGGTAAAAAATTACTGGAGAGTCAATTCATCCCATATTAAATGGATTAAAAACTGGTTAACTCAGAGATCTCAAAAAGTAATTGTACACTGGGAATCATCATCCTATGGAGGTCTCTAGTGGGATCCCACAGGGATCTGTTCTTGGCCCTATGCTATTCAATATCTTTTTGAGTGATCTGGATCAGAACATACAAATATTGCTAATAAAATTTCCAGATGTCACAAAATTGGTAGAGTGGTAAATAATTATGAGAACAGGTCAGTGATACAGACTGATGTGTATTCCTTGGTAAGGTTAACTCATTTGAGAACATGTGTGTCAATACACACATATGCAAAGTCATGCATGTAGAAACAAAAAAAACAGGCCATATTTACAAGCTAGGGACTGTATCCTGAGGTGCAGCGACACAGAAAAGGATTTAGGAGTAACAGTAGATACAGCTGAACATGAGTTCCCAGTGTGATGCTGTAGCTAGGGGAGCTAATGTGATCCTTAGTTGTATAAGCAGGAAAACATCAAGCAGGAGCAGGGAAGTGCCGTATATGGGATTAGTGTGATAATTTGTGGGAAACTGTGTCCAGTTCTGATGGCTACACTTCAACAGAGATGTTGAAAAATTAAGAAGAGTGCAATAAAGAGCTGCAAGAAGGATTTAAGATCTAGAAAAGATGCCTGATAGCTTAAGAAGCTGAATCTATTTAGAGAAAGCTGAGGTAATTTGATCATGGTCTACAAGTGCCTACCAGAGAAAGAGATTTCTGATAGTGGGTGGCTCTTTAAACTAGTAGGAAAGGGCACAATGAGATCCAGTAGCTGGAAGCTGAAGCTAGATAAATTCAGACTAGAAATAAGGTGCGACTTTTTTTAACAGCGAAGGTAATTAACCACTGGGACAGATTACCTAGGGATGGGAGATGGTGGATTTTCCATCACTAGAAGTGTAAATCAAGACATGATATCTTTCTAAAAGATATTTGGTAACTCAAACAGGAGTCATGGGTCTGACGCAGAGTTTACTGAGTGGTAATCTTAGCTCTGTGTTATGCAGGGGCTCAGACTAGATGACTTCTGTCCTTAAAATCGAACAGATTCTGTTAATGACATAGGTGCTTGAACTAGGGTGTGGGGGGTGCTGCTGCACCCCTGAGCTTGAAGTGGATTCCTTTATATACAGTATTTACAGTTTGGTTTAATGGCTCTCAGCACCCTCACTGTAAAAATTATTCCAGCACCCCTGGTTAACAGTGTCTTTTGGGGAATCACACTGATGGCTAGATTAAGGCAAAGGCACTGTAGGCTTATGCCTAGGGCTCTGGATCCTGGAGTCACGTGATTGCATTGCAATTTGAACTTAATTTTTTAAAAGTAAATTACTAGCACTTATGGTTATAGAGAAAAGCTTGAAAAATTGGCACTAGTGTAACCAAACATAGAGACACCTGCCTGAGTAAGCAGAGATACTGCCAAATAGTGGGGCCACCCATGCTGACTGCCTCCCACTGCTGCTCCTGCTACTTCAAAGGAGACAGGGACACCTTCTATATCTCCTGGGAAGGCAAATATGGCTCCAGGCTGATGCTCCTGCTTCTCTGGGAGAGAAGGGGTCTTTCTGTAATTGACACTCCCAGAGGAATAAGCCATGCGAGAGTCTGAGTCATGTTTGTCTAGGACCCCAGTGTGATGCCAAGGTCCTGGTGACCCAGTGGAACACTGACAAACACGTAGCTGGAATCAGTCTGGCTCACCTGTGTGTTAGGATTGTTAAAATAGGTATTAGAATTATAAGACTATGTTGAAGTTAGACTTTATTGAATCCTTGTGAGTTGCTGCATGCACTAATCTCAGTTATAACCACCATATCCCCTAAGGTAAGGTAATATTTGAGTGACCCAATTGTAAGCCTCTGTGACTATGTAAATCACCAGACAGGAGAGAGACATTAACTAGTATGAAGCGCTGATCTGCAACACAAGATGTTACATCCTGACAAACCAACACCAGGTGGCCTGTTATGGGATGTTAAAGGGAACAAAAGACTTTGTTACTCTGCTCTTCCCCTCCATGAAGATGGGTCATGCATGTGGATTCCTCCTGTCAGCTGAGTTTTGCAGCTTGGAGCACATGGCAGGAGGGGGACAAAAACTCCATAGAGAAGGAACTGATTATCTCTAAGCTGCTTGGACTCTGGGAGGCAAAGTTCATTAGGCATAAGCAAGAGGTTTCCAGTGCTTAGCATGAGGATGTAGAGAGCTTGTTTTATTATAGAAGCTTCTATTATCTTTTGAAATTTAAGATTGTAACTCATTTATGCAGTTTACCTGCTTTAACCTTGTAAATAACTTTCTTGTTTCCTCTTCCTGTTAATAAATCTGTACATAGTTTATTATAGGATTGGCTACAAGCATTGTCTTGGACATGAGATCTATGGCACAATTGACCTGGGATAAGTGAGTGTTCCTTTGGGACTGGGACTAACCTGAATAGTGCTGTGATTCTTGGGGGTAAAGGACCATCTATGACAAAGATAGGCTCACCTGGACGGCAAGATAGATCGGAGTACCCAAAGGGGCAGTCGGTGACTCCATGGTTAGGCTGTTATAGCGCCTGAGGAGTTTACACTTGATACTTGGTTGGCGAAATCTAAGTATAGAACTCATAACCAGTTTGGGGTTTGTGCCCTGCATCCTAACAGTCTGCCCTGAAGTTGATACTCACGAGTCACTGCAGGCAGTTTGACACCCAGATTCCCTTAAATCTGACACTCCCCCCACCTTAGCAGTGCACTTCTGCCCCTTGCAATGGGCTCCATGCTAAAGTTTGCTGGTCTCAATCAGGATAAAGGCAAGAGCATCATTATGGGCAGCTCAATATAAGCCTCTGCTCAGAGTGCACCAGCACTGACGAAAAGCAAATGAAACGTTAGGATCCATAAGGAATAGGCTAGATGGTAATACTGAAAATATGATAATGTTATTAAATAAATCAATAGCATGAATCAATAATATGTCTGGTTCTGGTAACCATATCTCAAAGAGAACAGAGGAAAACAGAAGGGGTATAGAGACCAGGCGAAGAATATGGTTAGAGACATGGAAGGAATTTGGTATGAGAATAAGGAAAGTAAATCAGATACACACATGCACACACACACAGCGTTATATTTTGTAAGCTTTTAAAAAAATGCTAAGAGATATAACCCTCATGCTATAAAATATAAGCAAACCATCAACTGGAAGGAGATAAGTGTTTTCCCACTTGGGAGTTTCCCATGTCTTCTGAAACATCTGGTATTGGCCAATGTCAGAGATATTGGATGACATGAATTTCTGGTCTGATCTGGTCTGGCAATGGCTATGCTCCTAACTGTAATTACAATTTTACTTACTTAATCCCTATTAACTGTATTTTTAGCATCCAATTCTGAAACCCTCGCTCACGAGGTGTAGCAGGTACCTCTGCAAGTAGCCTCATTAAAGTCAAGCGAGTAAGTGTTAATTAACGTATGGAGAATTTGCCCAGTTCATTATTCATTGAATAATTTGTACAAAGTGAGATCAGAGCTGCTGTTTAAATCTCTGCTTAGAAGTGGGGAGAGATTCTGTGTGTGTGTGTGTGTGTGTGTGTGTGTGTTTGAAAGAAAGAGAGAGAGAGAATACGTGTGTGGGGGGGTGAGGTTATGGGATAGTGAAGTATGAATTAATGAGATTCTGCCATCATTGCATATGTTGAGAAAAAATGTAAAACTTGGTTGTATTCACTATGTGGTTTCAATCTTGGTAGGAGGTGGAAATAAATCGCTTGCTGTGGGAGCAGACTGAGTGTAGTTACAAGTGCCCTTTGGAGTTTGAAAACCATCATCTTTTATCTACTTGTTTTTTAGAGCTACTAATAAGGACTACAGAGAGCACATCTACAGGGTTGTTCTGCATAGCTGGTAGCTAGATAAAGACACATGGGTTAGGGAATCCGGGTCAAAAAGGAGAAAACAGTACAGACTGCCAGGACATGCACTGAGGAAGGTTCATAGCTGCAGGCAGTCAATGGTAAGAGGTTTCTAGGGGAAGAAATATGAATTGATCATTTCCAGACTTGTCAGTTTGTAGATAGTTTTACAGGGAAATGATAGAGCCATTTCTCCACTGGACAAGAATAAAAATAGAGATTTCTTTAATAGAAGAAACAAGAATTTCTAGCAGTGCAGTTACCGATACATACATAGTCCTTCACAGGACATTTTAGATACTGAGTGAAAAATATTTAAGGGACACTGTCAGATTAAAAATATTATATTAAAAATATACTTTCCTCACCCAGGGTCTGGTCCTACAAACAGGCTTACACTTATATGAGTAGCTCCATTGAAACCACTCATGGTGGTAAGCACTACACTCAATAATAAGGCCCCAGTCCTGCAAGGAGCAATGTACAGTAAACATAGGCATCTGAAGGCTGCTAGCCGCATTCGTAATTCCGCACCACCATGTTGAAATGAATAAATATTTAAATTACACAGCCAAAGTATCACAGTTTCCTCCCACCCTGATCCTCCCGACTTTTCTTTCCTGTATTCGGCCTTAGTTTTCTTTCATGTTTCGATTTTTTGCATCATTCCATAATGTGACCTAGACATTTGTGGGCAAATCATGCTCACCTTAGATGCATTACTTTACCAATGGAGCCCCGTAAAGTTAAACTCTCCTCCATGAGCTCCAAGAAACTAATGAAAACCAACCTTTTCAGTGAAGCATATCATCTACTGTTTTGTCAGTTTAGGACCCCAGTTATGCAAAGATCTACCCTCATACTTAACTTTATGCATGTGAACAGTCTGATTGGCTTCAGTGGCACTAGTTGTGAGCTTAAAGTTAAGCAGGTGCTTAACTTTTTGTGGAATCATGGCCTAAATAATCAAGGAAAATAGAAGAAGTGTTAGTATCTCATTTTTTAATAGGGGAAGTTAAGACAGAGAGAGCATGTGACTTGTCTATGGTTACACAGTGAGTCTGTGGTACATAAGGGAATTAAACCCACATTTCTTTAGTTCAAAGCCATTGCGTTGGCCACAAGACCAGCCTTTTGCTCCACTTAGAGTTAGATAGGCTTTGCTGCTAAGACCATTGTGTTGTTTGAGTATTTAACCTCCAATGACTATCCTACAGCTTCACCACACTCTCTTATTTGTGCTTGTTGCCTTCACTTAAGACCTTTGCAGCAGGGAAGTGTTGTCAGTTCAGCAATGACCTACCATTCTACAGCTCTGAGTAGATTTAAGATGCTGTACAAGGAAAGAACAACAATAATATGCCTTAAATATTTTTTTTCTTTACGCTCATCCAAAATGGGTGTCTTGCATGCTCACCGAGTGACCGTAATGGTCAATCAGTCATAAAGAGCTGGATTGCCACAGTCCTTGCTTGGCTGCACAGAGGGGTGAGGGGAAGTAAATCCCAGACTTCCCACTGTGAAGAAGTGAGTGGGGAGGGGGAGGAGAATGGGAGGAGCCAGGGCTCCGCCTACCAGCTCACCTACCAGATGTAGCTAGCCAAATGCATGGTGGGGAGTAAAATATCCCACAAAATGGGAGAAGATTTTAAGGCCAGAAGGACCACTGTGATTGTCTAGTCTGCCTCCTGCATAACACAGACCTTAGGACTTCCCTGCATTTTAATTTCTGCTTCAAGCCCAAGAGGTGTGTTTGAATGCGAGCCGATCTTTTCGAAAGACATCCAGTCCAGATTTTAAAATTGGCAATGATGGAGAACCCACCATAACCCTCGGTAAATTGTTCCAGTGGATAATTACTCTTATTGTTAAACATTTGCATCTTATTGCTGATCTGAAAGAGTCTAGCTTCAGCTTCCAGCCATTGGTTCTTGATATACACTTCTCTGCTAGACAGAAGAGTCATCTGATAGCAAATGTTTCTTCCCCACGTACGTACTTATAGACTGTGATCAAGTCACCCCTTAGGTGTGGCTATGAGTCATAACTGGAAGAGTGCAGAAACAAGCTGCCCCTCATGCAGGGCAGATTATAAGAGTATGATCTAGTCCAAATCCCCATCATTGGATGTTTTTAAGGACAGGTTAGACAAACATCAGCTGGGTTGGTCTCCATATACTTGGTCCTGCCTCAGCACAGGGAGCTGGACTAGATGCCTCTTGAGGTCCTTTCCAGTCCTGCAGTTTTATGAAATTCAGTGTTGATAAATGCAAATTAATGCACATTGGAAAATATAATCCCAACTATACAAATAAAATAATGAGGTCTAAATTAGCTGTTACCACTCAAGAAAGAGATCTTGGAGTCATTTTGGATAGTTTTCTGAAAACATCCACTCAATGTGCAGTGGCAGTCAAAAAAACTAACAGAATGTTGGGAATCATTAGGAAAGGGACAGATAATAAGACAAAAAATATCATATTACCACTATATAAATCCATGGTGCGCCTTCATCTTGAATATTGCATGCAGATGTGGTCGCCCCACCTCAAAAAAGATAAATTGGAATTGGAGAAGGTACAGAAAAGGGCAACAAAAATTATTAGGGGTGTTGAACGGCTTCCATATGACGAGAGATTAGTAAGACTGGGACTTTTCCGTTTGGAAAAGAGACGATTGGGGATATATGATAGAGATCTATAAAAGCATGACCGATGTGCAGAAAGTATATAAGGAAGTGTTATTTACTCCTCATCATAACACAAGAACTAGGGGTCACCAAATGAAATTAATAGGCAGCAGGTTTAAAACAAATAAAAAGCAGTATTTCTTCACACAACACGCAGTCAACCTGTGGAACTCTTTGCCAGAGGATGTTGAGAAGGCCGAGAAAATAGCAGGGTTAAAAAAAGAACTAGATAAATTCATGCAGGATTGGTCCCTCAATGGCTATTAGCCAGGATGGGCAGGGATGGTGTTCCTAGCCTCTGTTTGCCAGAAGCTGGGAATGGACAACAGGTGATGGATCACTTGATGATTACCTGTTCTGTTCATTCCCTCTGGGGCATCTGGCATTTGCCATTGTCAGAAGACAAGATACTGGGCTAGATGGACCTTTGGTCTGACCCAGTATGGCTGTTCTTATGTTCTTATGATGTCTATGATTCAATTAAAGGTGGAGGGCATGTTCTGTGGTATGGAAGAAAGTTCATAGAGGTAACAACTGAATGCATGAAGGAGCTGCCACTTTCTAGAATTTGAGGGAATCCCTAATGATATAAAGCAAATAAATAAACCAAGGGAAGGCCAGCTGAGATCAGTGAGGAGTCCTCCTTGTCTTCCAAAGCCGCCGATTGATTAACCATGTTATCCAATGTCATGCATAACAATACAGCTTTGTTTTGTATACAGAGTGCTGGAACAATGTGTATAGCAGGGATGCTGAGAGCAGTTGAACCAGACTGTAAACCCTGTATATAATGGAAACCACTTCAAGCCAGGGGATGCTGCAGCACCGTCCTTCCATACAAAGAGGTAGTACCTAATGCTGCAACTCAGTCAGTTACGTCAGTGATGCTTACTAATGTGAGTAAACCTGTCCACTTTGAGTGAGGATTTCTTATGCCAGTAAGGGCTGCCAGGCCAGGCCAATAGTTAATAAAATTACAAAGATAAAATTAGAAATGAAAGCAGAGGAAATTAAGGCAAAGCAGAAGAGAAATGGATTCAGATGAGGCTGGAAATGAAAACAGAGTCAGTAAGGCAGAGAGGTACAGAGAGGTTATTCCAGACGGCAGGAGCTGTAGGAAGAAGGGTTTTAAGTGGCATGACACAGAGAAGGAGGGACACCAGTCAAATGGAGGAAGGGGTCAGGTTGTGTAGAGCAACAAAGGTCTGATTCTGTGTCCCCCTACCTTCCAGATGTTTCCACGTCTATGGGGTTACTTCTGATTTACACTGGTGTAAAGTGACATGAGAATTTGGCTCACTAGATTCTTTCCTACTCATTCTAAACACAATGGAAGTGGTTTGTGCTGGTACATATATAACAATGAATCATTCTACCTTTGAAACATAGAATCACAGAAATTTCGGACTGGAAGAGACCTCAGTAGGTCACCTAGTCCAATTCCCTTCACTGAGGAAGCACTAAGTATTATCTAGACCATCCCTGACCAGTGTTTATTTAACCAGTTCTTAAAACCATCCAATGACGGAGATTTCACAACCTCCCTAGGTAATTTGTTCCAGTGCTTAACTACCTTGACAGTTAGGAAGTTTTTCGTGAAGTCCAACCTAAATCGCTCTTGCTGCAATTTAAGCCCATTGCTTCTTGTCCCGTCCTCAGTGGATAAAGAGAACAATTTTATCACCCTCCTCTTTATAACAACCTTTTACAAAGTTGAACACTGTTGTCATGTTCCCCCTCATTCTTTTCTTCTGCAGACTAAACAAACATCCTAGAACATTTATACCATTCATAAAAATACAGTTACAAATATTACTTGAATTATTTGTATGGAAACTCTGCCGCAACTTTTCTAGGGAGCACCTACCATCACTCCATAATAAGAAGCATGCAGATTGTGTGTCCACTTGGAAATATTTTCCAGAGGCTACTTTTGTTTTCTTGCCAGAACTATGGAGACAGCAACAGTGCTAAAAAGTGAACTTTATCGTGAGATCACTCACTGCACAAGAGGTTTTCTGTTTCCTTTTCCCAGTACCGATTTTTTTTCCTTTAAGATTTTTCCTATTAACAAACATGCTATTTTTTAAAGCACAGAATGGTTAAACCTTTCCCTGTAAAAGGCGGTGGGAAAGTATCATTTGATCATCTAATGACCTCTGGTGGATGAATCTAATTGGCTTACAGACACATTTTGTTACATACTGTTTTTAATTTGCAGTTGATCTAAAGATATACCATCCTTGACAAATTTTCCCTTGGTGGTCTCAGAGACCCTTTCCTCCCCACATTTTGCATAACACACTCAAAGCAGTATGACAGTAGACCAGTACCCTACTGCATATCCTGTAAAAGACTTTTTTCCATGTCCCTCTACCCACACTTTTATACCACGTGCACAAACTGAGAATCTGAGTACCTGATCATCCTTCTGTACTAAAACTATTTCTGAAAATACAGTAGGTTAGACTTTCTCCCAAACAAAACTTTGGCTTGCATGTAACAATGCCTGATCTCTTAATTTGCCTACAGGAGGAAATGTAGGAATACACTACAAGAAGAGAGAGACTTAAGGTGATAGAACTAAACCTGGGAGTAATATTGTTTTTAAAAGCAGGATTTAGGCTGAATAGCAGAGAAAAGTACAAATAGTGCAGCCTTAGATTGTCGAATAAGAATATGATGAACCCCTTCCCCAAATTAGACTGAAGTGCTAGAAAATATTCAGTAGCAAACACTCCTGCATTGACAGGGAGGTACATAAGATCCCTCTGTTCCCCCACTACCTGCAAGCCTAAGTCAGCTGATGCTTTATTGCTTAAGGGCCAGATTGTGATCTCAGCTATAATGGTTCAAATCTAGAGCAACTCCATGGAAATCAGCAGATTTACACCAGTGTAACAGATTACAGTCTGGCCCTATGAGTCTATGATTAGTTACAGATCAGCACAGCAAGGACCGAGTGAGTTAACAATGCAGAACAGTTACAACACTGTATAACAAAGAAAACCTCCTCTGAACTACAGATTTGTGAACCATGTCATTAGTCAACTGGGAAAGAATTAATAAAAAAGTCCCATTGCTTTCTGTTCGCTAAATATATAAAAACACTGTGGATGCTTTTTGGTCCTCCCAGATGTTCTTTACTGTATGTGAGGCAGCAGTCATTAAAAATATAAATCTGGACCTGATTCTCATTTACACCACTCTGGCAGTGTAAAGGGGCTATAAATTGGGTATAAATGTAAATTACACCTAGTTTGGGGTCCTTTTACACTGCCGGAACATTTAGTGTAAATGAGAATCAGGGCTAATTGATGAATACAATTCTATTGTTATAGGCAGTGTTGTTGTAGACATCTTGGTCCCGGGATATCAGAGAGACAAGGTGGGTGAGGTAATACCTTCTATTGGACCAACTTCTGTTGATGAGAGAAACAAATTTTCACTCTTACACAGAGCTTTTCTTCAGCTCTTCGTGAAGAAGAGCTCTCTGTAAGCTCGAAAGCTCGTCTCTCTCACCAACCGACGCTGGTCCAGTGAAAGATATTACCTCACCCACTTTGTCTCTCTAATACAATTCTAGACAATTTGGTTAACCTACTCTAATAGTCGTGTTTTCCCATTCTCTCTGCACATGCTTGTTTCTGCCAAATATATTTGATTGCCAGCACATAGTCATCTTTACACAAGATATTCTAATAGGGTGAAATTCACTCAGGTGTAATGCAGGACTCCTATACAAGCCTTTCCACTCCATTTACAGACCATGATGGGGCTGTGTCAGAGGGTAGGTTTGAACAGCAAAAGCTGGGAACAGCTTAGCCTACTCAACATATATTGAATCCAGCTAACCTGGGTAACAATAAAGGTGAAGACAGTTCAGAGGGGACTTCAGCACGGGTAGCACAAGCCCAGCAATGGACCCTGAGAACATACATATCTCCCAAGCCCGCTCTGAAACCCAAATCTTTGCTGGATTCAAGCTAGCTCAGGCAGGCTCACCCGCACTCAGCTTTTGCAGTGTAAATGTACCCAGAGAGCGTGGAAGTGTTACTGCTGCAAAAAGGGGACTAAACACCCTTTGCAAGCTGCATGGTAGGTCTCCATGCTGGTGCAGAGGAGGCCGTAATACGTAGGCCAGGGAAATCACATTGAGGACTAGATAATGATCCTCAAAACACCCGCAGAAGAGTTGCAAATTCCATTCCTCCACTTCGTTTCCAGCATATGCCTGAATTACCAGAATTTCACACCTAAAGAATTTCCCCCTAGCCTGTATCCTATACACTTTTCTCATTCTATCCCCTTTTATATGTTACATAGACACTGCTGAAAATCATTCTATCTAGATGTGGTTCAACATCCTGCACTGAGAAAATCCACCCCCTCACCCCAATCTGCATTACTTTCATTCTTCCAGCCTCTGCTCTTTGTCTTTATCCTGGCATTGAATCCTGGTGAGAGTTTGAGAGACTCCCTTGGACAGAAAGCAAAATCCTCCAGCAGCTCCAGAAACCTAGAAGCCTCAGCACAGACGAAATGGGACATCCCTTCCCCGGCACTCTTACTAGCCGCCGCTGAATCAATGAAGGTCATTATGTGATTCGCCCAAGAAGTCAAGGGGTCAGGAATGAGCAGCTTTGTTGGGGAGTTGCTCTAGCACGACGTTATGGATTTTAACAAAGGAAACAGAGTCGAATTGTGAGAACCCATATGATTTTATTTAAGGCAAGGTAAAGTCATTGTAACCGTTGCCATTGAAAATGAACTTTGGAACACTTATGGGCACCCCTCTAGCCAGTTTTTCTTTTTGGGGTTAACATATTGGGCGAGGGGGGGAAGTGATGCCAAGATACAGCTCCCAGAGGCCCTGAATTATAAGGAAAAGATGATCCCACAGGTGACAGCATGTTGATTGCTTAGAAGGTTGATTCCCTCATATCACTTAAGAACATTTGCACCTTGGATACATGTCCCCTCATCACTGACCGCCCAGGGCTGAAGCTGAGTCATTATGCACCCTAGCTTACTTCTAGTCTATGCTCATGGGGATTGATCATCCCCATGGCCACACAGCCATGTATGGGCATCCGTGGAGTAATCCCACCCTTCCTTTAAATCCCCTGTCTGGCTTCCCTAGACCTTAGCTACAGCAGTCATAAGTAGGTGGGCACTCTGCTCTCCCAGAGCAGGCAGGCAGAAGGGGAGGAGTTTTGGCTGGTCAGTACTGGGGGAGGGAGGAGGCCAGCAGCTAATTATTTCCACCCTCACTTCCCCCCATGCAAGGAGGGAGTAATTCCTCTCAGAGGCACAGCTCCTTCCCAGTGCCACTCTTGGACTAAAAGCAGAAGTAAAATCTAGGCCAGGGTTTCCCACTCCAAACCGCACCACCGTCCCATCTGAGGGGGGATGATGTTCCTGATGGACGGCTGATGGCAACAGAGGGCAGGTATGCTGCCCACCTGGCAGAGGAAAGTCTGCAAGGGGAAGAAGCTATACCAATGGAAAGTGGCTGCAATCTCTATTGCACAATGGCAGGGACCAGAGAGGGCATAGCTTAAACTGCTGATTGGATGGCCCCCTCCAGCGGTGCCTATCCTGTGGAGTGCCAGTGGGAGTCAAAGTTTCTGCTCTCTGTCCAGAGGGAGTATATGACTGGTCAGTGTGTGTTCTGTGTCCCACTCTGGGTCTGATCCACAGGAGATGGGAGTCTGTTCCCCAGCCACAAAGCCTGGCTCTTTAATCCTTGTATTTGGCTCTGGAGGTCCCTGAATCAATCCCTGGTGCTGATCACAATGACAGCGCTTATTGGTACCTTGTCCTCTCCCTGTTGGTTTTGACGTGCTTGTTGTCTCTCATTAGCTACTCATTCATAGTCCGATGAAGTGAGCTGTAACTCACGAAAGCTTATGCTCAAATAAATTTGTTAGTCTCTAAGGTGCCACAAGCCCTCCTTTTCTATTAGCTACTTAGTTTGTTAGCTCTTTGGGGAGGATCTTTTCTTTATATGTGTGTACAGCGCCTAGCACAATGGGAGCCCTGATCCCTGATTGGGACCTCTAGTTGCTCCTGCAATGCAAATAATAACTAAATTATATCTGTTCGCACCCACACATAACTATGAGTGTGAAACTGTCCCCAATATTCCAGAAAATTGTTGGTACAAAAATAGAGGCTGGGTTTTAAAAACGCTGGTCCTCAATTCATATGAGGGAAACTAAGAAAAAAGACAATGAGCTCATTAATGTAAGAGTGTTGTAAATCACTTTTGCTTTCACAGCCTTGTCTACATGGGACAATTTTTGCAGGATAACCCTAGATGTGAATTTAGAGTGATATAGCAATGCCACAGTAACCCCCTGTGCGGACACACCTATAAGCGTGGCCATTATTTGGTTTAGCCCATGATGCTTGAGAAGGGGTTTGTCCACAGGGCTTGTCCACACTGGAAATGCTACCGTGGCACCTCCCTGAGAGACAATAGCACTGTCTACACTAGGGCTATGTCTACACTACCCCCTATGTGGCAAAACTTAGATCCATCAGGGGGTGAATATTTCACACACACACACACACACACACACGCGCGCGCGCACACACACACACACACAAAAATGACAGTAGTTACACTGACATAACTGCTAGTGTGCCCAGTGCTATGTTGGTGGAAGAGCTTCTCCCCCAACATAGCTTATGGCACTCGTGGGGGTGGTTTTTTTATGCCGACGTAAGAGTGTCTTTACCACACGCGCTGTAGCTATGCCGCTGAAGCACTGTAAGTGTAGACATGACCTAGGACTCAGGTCAGCTTAATTATGCTGCTCGGGGGTGTGGACTTTTCACACCCCTGACCAACAGAGTTAAACCCACCTAATTTTCTAGTGTAGACCAGGTCTGTAGAACTATATCAGTATTAGGGGCAAAACTTTCCCACATAGACAAGCCCTCAGTCCATTACAAACCAATGTAAGCAAAACAGATTTAAGACAGTTTGCTAAACTGGTTTCTAAAGCCATGTTTACACTGTCACATATGTCAGCAAAAATTATGTCACTCAGGGGTGTGAGAAAAACTCACGCCCTTAGCAACATCCGAGGGTGCTAAAGGAGTTGGCGGATGTGATTGCAGAGCCATTGGCCGTTATCTCTGAAAACTCATGGCAATCCAGGGAGGTCCCGGATGACTGGAAAAAGGCTAATGTAGTGCCCGTCTTTTAAAAAGGGAAGGAAGAGGACAGTCAGCGTCACCTCAGTTGCTGGAAAAATCATGGAACAGGTCCTCAAAGAATAAATTTTGAAGCCTTTCAAGGAGAGGAAAGTGATCAGGAACAGTCAGCATGGATTCACCAAGGGCAAGTCATGTCTGACTAACCTAATTGCCTTCTATCATGAGATAACTGGCTCTGTGGATGAGGGGAAAGCAATGGACGTGTTATTCCTTGATTTTAGCAAAGCTTTTGTCACGGTCTCCCACAGTATTCTTGCCAGCAAGTTAAAGAAGTATGGGCTGGATGATGGACTATAAGGTGGATAGAAAGCTGGCTAGATCGTCGGGCTCAAAGGGTAGCAATAAAGGGCTCCATGTCTAGTTGGCAGCCGGTATCAAGTGGAGTGCCCCAAGGGTCAGTCCTGGGGCCGGTTTTGTTCAATATTTTCATTAATGATCTTGAAGATGGCGTGGATTGCACCCTCAGCAAGTTTGCAGATGACACTAAACTGGGAGGAGTGGTAGATACACTGGAGGATAGGGATAGGATACAGAGGGACCTAGACAAATTAGAGGATTGGGCCCAAAGAAATCTGATGAGGTTCAACAAGGACAAGGGCAGAGTCCTGCACTTAGGACAGAAGAATCCCATGCACCGCTACAGACTAGGGACCGAATGCAGTTCTGCAGTTCTGCAGAAAAGGACCTAGGGGTTACAGTGGACGAGAAGCTGGATATAAGTCAACAGTGTGCCCTTGTTGCCAAGAAGGCCAATGGCATTTTGGGCTGTATAAGTAGGAGCATTGCCAGCAGATCGAGGGACGTGATCGTTCTCCTTTATTCAGCATTTGTGAGGCCTCATCTGGAGTACCGTATCCAGTTTTGGGCCCCACACTACAAGAAGAATGTGGAAAAATTGGAAAGAATCCAGCAGAGGGCAACCAAAATGATTAGGGGGCTGGAGCACATGATTTAAGAGGAGAGGCTGAGGGAACTGGGATTGTTTAGTTTGCAGAAGAGAAGAATGAGGGGGGATTTGATAGCTGTTTTCAACTACCTGAAAGGGAGTTCCAAAGAGGATGGATCTAGACTGTTCTCAGTGGTAGCAGATGACAGAACAAGGAGCAAATGGTCTCATGTTGCGGTGGACGAGGTTTAGGTTGGATATTAGGAAAGCTTTGATCGTTAGGAGGGTGGTGAAGCACTGGAATGGGTTACCTAGGGAGGTGGTGGAGTCTCCTTCCTTAGAGGTTTTTAGGTCATGCTTGACAAAGCCCTGGCTGGGATGATTTAGTTGGGGATTGGTCCTGCTTTGAGCAGGGGGTTAGACTAGATGACCTCCTGAGGTCCCTTCAAACCCTGATATTCTATGATTCTATGACATTAGCTTCACTGGCATAAGTGGTAGTGTGCCCAGCGCTGTGTTGGCAGGAAGTTCTCCCACCGACATAGCTACCACCATTTGTGGAGGTGGTTTTATTATGTCAACAGGAGAGCTCTCTCCTGTCAGCATAGAGCATCTACACGAGCGATCGGCACAGCTGCATCGGTACAGCTGTGCCACAGTAAGCTCACTAGTGTCGATATGGCCTAAGCTGATTTAATTGAATAACTGACAAAACTACGGCTAGACAAGGTCTCATTTACACTAAAGTCTCTTTACACCACTTGGACAGTATAAATGGGCCTTCAAGTGAGTGAAAGTTAAGGCCCCTTTACCCTGCCAGAACAACGTAAAAAGTGTTAGCACCAGATCTATAAAGGTATTTAGGTACCCAAAAATGCAGATAGGTGTTGGGCAAAATTTGCAAAAGGACCTAGGTGCCTAACTCCCATGGGAGATGGGAGTTAGGTACCTGAAATCCCATGTGGTGCCTATCTGCGCCTTTAGGCACCTAAATCCCTTTACAGATCTGGCCACTAGTGTAAATGAGAATCAGACCCATCAGATTTTAGCCTCTGCTCCCATTGTTATCCAGAATTTGTTTTTGTTGCAAGCATTCTGTTGTAATAAGACAGGGAAATGAAGGAAAAGTTTAAAGGAATCAGAGGTCAATTTAATCTCTGCCACCAAGCAAACATATATATTGTTCTGTTCTTTTGTTTTCTTGTTTCATTTTTTAAAATTCCTGTAATTATGTGCAATTACCTATTATGTCGGAAATTGGTTCTCGAAGACACAGAACCTGATTATTTTTAACTGTACAAAATATGCAATTTAAAAAGTGAGCAGTTTGAGTGTGGAGAAAAATGAGGCTACAGCTGTAGGATTTTGTTATGCTTTTAGTACCAAATCACAAAACCCATTAAATTATTTATCCTACAGGCAGGCCTTGTGCTGCAAACGTTGAGTACAATTGCATAGCCTAGGAAAAGAAACGCGTGCATTTTAATTGCCACTGATTTGAACAATCCCTTCATTTCATCAGTCTTTTTTTTAATGCAAGAAATCAAAAAGGTGTATTTTTAAAATGTGGGTATGAATCACTATTTTTTTAAGATCCCAGTGACTGTGCTTGAAGCCATGTATATATGTACCTAAACCAAACCAGTTTTACATACAACACACGCTTCCATTATCACCATGTTACATACAAAACCAGACGAACAGCAACATACAATTTGATTCTAGGTCAAAAAATGGAATGTTGTTCCTGGATGTGAGAGTTTTTTCCGAAAAAATCCCCACAGCCACACTCTTTGCTCATGTTTGAAATACCTTGGCTTTGTCATAGGCTATAATTCAAACTACTGAGTCATAAAATTAAACTGTTTTGCTGTGAACAAATTGTTTAAATGCTACTTTACACCAGCTATTGGAAATCTCTAAATAAGCTGTAGGCAGGCGGCTGTTATACTTTGGGTGTGGGGGAATCTTTCTTTGCCTGAGTGTGTGTAGTTCTCTCCCGTTAACTCCAGTAAGATTACTGCAGGCTCATCATGGGATACACTTTTGTGTCTCTGGAATTATATTGTGTTGCATATTTAGGACTTTTTAATCTCAAACTTATCTGACAATAAAAATACAAATATTTCAAATTAGGAAATAACCTTTTACTCTCTCTGTGTGGGTTACTGCTATTGATTTAGTGTGCCTTTTGTGTTTATTGTGTGCATGCTGCTCTACGTGTGCATTTAGTGTGTGCTTGTGTTTCCCTATGTGTGTGCTAGTGGTGTGCTTTTAATATGCGGTTGTGTTTATGAGGTGTGTATGTGTGTGCAGTTACGCCTGTGCACATTTTCCTGTGTGATTGCTTTCGCATTTACGTGCATAAAGAGGGTGTTTGTATACACACATTCAGACACTTCCTTGGAATGAAAATTACAATACACAAAATCCTAGAGAAGAAAGTCTGCAAAACCAAACTTTAAATGCTGACAACCCCAAGTGCCTAATTTTAGCATGAACAACCAAGGGGCCAGTTCTGCCCCACAAAAATCACTGCAAGTTTTGCCATTGATTGCAATGGCAGCCTGAGCAGGCTCAAATATCACATTGTAATCGGATTATTTAGGTCAGAGTTTTACATTGAGCAATGGCGCTGCAAAAGTTCCTTCCATTTCAGAAGATTCGATGAGGTTGGCAGTGGAAAAGACCACATGAGCTAGCAAGAGCCATTCCATCAGTGTCATACTCCAGTATTTGACAAAATTAGATAACTAAACAGCGACAAAAAGATTTAGCTTAATTTCACCTTGCTCTGAAGAATCTGGCTATGCTTATGAAACATTTATTTTTTCTTTCACTCAATAGCATGTTTGTCTGAGATCCAAGGTAGTAAGGAAGCTATTTGGAGGGTTAAAAACAGGTTAAAACGGAGCTCTGAGCTTTGCTCTTTCTCCTTTCAAAGGGTTAAACAAAAACCAAAAAAAAAAAAAAATGGGGACTGGGGATGGGGGAGGGAAGAGAAGAGAAAAAATAAAAGGTTAGTGTTTTCTCTCCATTAAAGAGAGTATTCTGTTCTGAAACCAAATTGGTCATGCATTCCTATGGCGTTTCCTGGCAGAGGGGAAACTAACTGCAGCACCTGCCTGTCTATTGTGTGCAGGGGCTGGGCCGGTCTGAATCAGGCTTTCCTCTTGCTGGGCAGAATCTGTCACTTATTACACAGTTTGCTCATGGGCCCGAGAAGGGTCTCGGGAAGCTAAGAAGAGAGTTTCCTTAGTTAGCTCCATATGAGCTTTGTATTGAATGGAAAGGAAAGTTGTTGTTTCAATCTTTTTAACTAAGTGCCAAAGCCCTGCTCAGCTGGAGCTGGGTTCTGAAGAGCAAATGGTCAACATTTTGGGGCCATTTTTTACAGGGGACATTTTTGTTAATTTAACTTCCTCAAAATCTTTCATTTTCTGATGAAAATTTCCCCTCGTCTCTGATTTCTGCTTCTCGTTTTGAGTTACTGGGGTTTGTACCCCTCCACAACCAGAGCCAATATTGATTGGTCAGCTTAGTCATGCTGGCCTCTTCAGTGCTCTGCTTTTCCCTCTTGAAAAAAAAAGTCACATTTTCATAGACAAAAGTGATGGAAACCTGAATATTTTTGTCAAAAATGACATTTTTCAGAAAAAAATCCTTTTGCTTAAGCCTCATTTTTCAATGAACCTCCCCCTGCATCCATAAAAGTTCCTCTGACCGCTGTTGATTTCCTGGTGTGACGGTTTTCAAAATTCAAACATTTTCTCAAAACTAGAAAATCTTCTGTTTTTAAACTAAAATATTCCATTTTCAAATGGTTAAAAATGAAAAAAAAAATCTGCAGAACAGTTTAAGAAATTAAAAAATAAAATTGTGTCTGTTATTAAACCCAGTGGAACAAAATCAGTTTCGAAAATTAAAAATGTCATCATAATTTTGCTTTTTTTAGCCAGTCCTACAAAGAAGGGAAGAATCTTCCCCCAAGCCTTACCCTGGGCTGGAGCCCCTTTGTAGCCACTACTCCAACCTCAGGTTGTTACTACACAGCCCTAGCATCCTCCCTCTACGGTAGGGGAAAGGCTGCAGAGAAGAAGCTATTAAGCAGCCACACTTTTGTGGCTGGAAGTTCCACAGAGATGGGCAGTGTGCCATGTAGTTGGTGGGCACTCCTCCTTCCCCCATTGGTTTCAGTGGAGTTGGGTTGGCAACCAACCTGGCACAGTGGTATCACAATTGCACTGCTGCATAGCGGCATTTTGCATCTTCAGAAATGGGTAGACAAAGTCACTTTCTAAACTGCTGCGCGGCGCACACTGCCCATCCTGATCTGAGTTGATTTGAATGGGAAAGATAACTAATGTGGCCTGATAACTAGAGCACAAGACTGGGCCTTAGTTCTATTTCTAGCTCTGCCACTAGATGGCCTAGGCCGTTCACTTCACCTCCCTGTACTTCCGTTTCCCCATTTGTAAAATGGGGATAATAATTCTTACCTCCCTTGCAAAGTGCTTTGAGATCTACTGATGAAAAATACTATATAAGAACTAGGTATTGTGCTGAACAAGAAAAGCTGCCTTGAGTTTGTACAGCACCTAGCACGGTGAGGTCCTGGTCTGTGACTAGGGTTCCTAGCAGCTATGGCAATAGAAATAATAAAGAATAACAGTAATTAAAGCAGGCTACTGGCAATTAGGACTCCTGTGTTCTGTTCCCAGCTTTGCCAGTGTCTCTCCCACCCTTTCTTTGCCTCAGTTTACCCTTCCATAAAACAGACCTGTAGTATTATCCCTATCTCACAAGGATGCTGAAAGCCTTGATTGATGAAATGTTTGTAAAATACTTTGAGAAAAGTTCTGAGGAAATATTATCCTGTGTACCTTTGCAAGAGGACTGAGCGCGTTAGAATATTTGTTTGTGGAAATTAAGTGGCAGGCCAGCAAGTCAGCTGCAAGTGGATCCTATTAGCCCTATAATAACATATGTCAATAATCATGAATTCTGAAAGGATTCGCCCAGCGTCACAGCTGTGTTTTTCTATTTGGCACAGAATATCCGTTCAGCAGGTTTCTATCACGGAATTCCTCATTCCTAATGGTGGAGGAATATAGGCATTGAAGAGGGATGCTGTCTCCAGATGTGACATCCTCATGCACCACTAAATTTTCTGGCATGCTTAAACTAGTTAAAAAAAAAGTACAATAAAAATTCAATAACAGGTTGTTTAAGAGTAAAACACATTTGGAACAGCCTCTGTAACATGCTACTTAAGGGATTATCTGTGGCCTTTCATCTACTCACCTTTTCTTGTTTGTTTCATTGAAGAAATACTTTCTAAGCACACACACAAACCCCACCAAGGTTATTTAATGCTCATAACATTTCGGGTGCACTTTCTCTGATTAAATCCAGTTGCGTATGTTTAGGTGCTGCCATCCCGCCGGCTATCTGTTTAGATTAATGAAAAGTGCTCTTTGTAACCAAATCCCCTTTCCTCGGGGTAACCCATTCTCAGTCTCCAGAACCATTTTTGGGAGCGTACTAGACAGAAAGACAGACAGTCCTTAAATAATGTGGTCCTTGCTGCTCAGATTGATGTCTGTGAACAGATGTTAATTATAAGTAAAGCAATAGGAGAAATGCAGATGGTATAGAAAATGTCTGTTCAGATTCAATCTGTGTGTTTCTTTTTAAACTCAATACTGATTTCATTGAAATGCTAGGTCTGTAAGAAGCCATTGCAAGGCTTTAAACAGAGCACCCCTACCCCCTTGTGGCATAATGGCATTTCTGGAATAGAAATAAACCCTTATGAAAATTATTCTCACTGGTGATCAAAAGCACCTGAATCAGACTCGGGAGCTGCACGGGAGGATTGTCGCTCTCAGAGTCCCAGGCCTCAAGGTTTAATGCAGGAGGCTTGGCAGCAACATCAAGTTCTCAGTGCAGCTGTTCAGGGCATGTTGTAGATGGAGGGTTTGGCCCTGAGCTAAATGGATTAAAACAACAAGAACACTATGAACAAAGCTGAAGAGCCAGAGCGTTGATTTATTTCATAGATTCATTCATTCATAGATCGCAAGGCCACCAGGGATCACTGTGATCGTCTAGTCCAGGGGTCCGGCAACCTTTGGCACGCAGCCCATCAGGGTAATCCGCTGGCGGGCCGTGAGACATTTTGTTTACATTGACCGTCCACAGGCACAGCCCCTTGCAGCTCCCAGTGGCCACGGTTCACTGTTCCCGGCCAATAGGAGCTGCGGGAAGCAGCACAGGCTGCAGGGACGTGCTGGCCGCCGCTTCCCATAGCTCCCGTTGGCCAGGAACAGCGAACCCCAGCCACTGGGAGCTGCGGGGGGCCGTGCCTGCAGACATTCAACATAAACAAAATGTCTCGCGGCCCGCCAGCAGATTACCCTGATGGGCCGCGTGCCACAGGTTGCCGACACCAGATCCGATCTGATGTCCTGTACCACCCAAGCTATAGAACTTCCCCCAGATAATTCCTGGAGTCTATCTTTTAGAAAAACATCCAATCTTGATTGAAAAATTGCCAGTGATAGAGAATCCATCACAGCTCTTAATAAATTGTTCCAGTGGTTAATTACCTTCACTGTCAAAAACGTACGCCATATTTGCAGTCTGAATTTGTCTAGCTTCAACTTCCAGACATTGGGTCATGTTATATCTTTCTCTGCTAGACTGCAGAGCCCATTATTAAATATTTGTTGCCCACATAGATACTTGCAGACTGTGATCAAGCCACCCCTCAGCCTTCCTTTTGTTAAGATAAATAGAGCTCTTTGATTCTATCACTTTAAGGCATGTTTTCTTACCCTGTAATCATTCTCATCACTCTTCTCTGAACCCTTGCCAGTTTATCAACATCCTTCTCGAATGGTGGAAACCAAAACTGGATATGGCATTACAGCAGCAGTCACACCAGAGCCCAAAACAGAGGTAACATAAATTCTCTCCTCCTTCTCATTCCCCTGTTTATGCATCCCAGGATCACATTAGTTCTTTTGGCCAGAGCATCACACTGGGAGCTCATTTTCAGCTGATTCTCCACCACAACTCCCAAATCTTTTTCAGAGTCACTGCTTCTCAGGATAGAGAGCCCCATTTTGCAAGTATGGCCTACAAGCTTTGTTCCTAGATGTGTATCCATTTAAATTTAGAGGTATTAAAACACATACTGTTTTTTTGCACCCAGTTTACAAGCAATTCAGCTTGCTGTGTATCCGTGACCTGTCCTCTTCATTATTTACCACTCCGCCAATTTTTATGTCATCTGCAAACTGTATCAGTGATGATTTTATGTTTTCTTCCAAGTCATTGATAAAAATGTTTAATCGTGTAGGGCCAAGAACCGATCCCTGCAGGTCTCTACTGGAAACACACCACCTTGATAATGATTCTGGTTTACAGTTACATTTTGAGGCCTATCAGTTAGTCCATTTTTAACCTATTTAATTTGTGCTGTGTAAATTGCATATCATTCTAGCTTGTTAATCAAAATGTCATACAGAACTGAGTCAAACGCCGTGCAGAAGTGTTTTACGTCAACACCATTACTTTTTTCAACCAAACTTGTCATCTCACCCATAGGCGTGTCATCTCATCCAGGGCTGGAGCACTCACTGGCAGCCAAGCTCCCCACCCCACCCCACCCCACCTCACCTCACCTCCTCCTCCCCTTAGCGCGCCGTGTCCCTGCTCCTCCACCTACCTCCCAGCACTTGCTACTGCCAAACAGCTGTTTTGCGGCGTAAGAAGATCTGGGAGGGAGGGGGAGAAGTGGGAATGTGGCACGCTCAGGGGAGGAGGCGGGGAAGAGGCGGGGCCGGGGCGGGGATTTGGGGAAGGAATCAGAACAGGGGCAGGGACGGGGTGGAGTTGGGGCGGGGACTTTGGGGAAGGCATTGGAGGGGGGTGGGGCACGGATGGAGTCAGGGCAGAGCCGGAGGCAGATGGGGGGTCGAGCACTCCCTGGCACCAGTAGAAGTCGGCGCCTATGATCTCACCAACGACGGTATCAAGTTCGTTCTGCTGATTCCCTGTGCGTAGAAGAGGGAATCCTGATGCCTTGTGGTATAGTGTGCACAATGATCCCAGGGCATGATGTTTGTTGGAAAGGTTTGAGTGTCAACTGACTAAGGGCATCTCCATGTTGGATTTTTTCCAGCTTGACACACTTGAGTCCTGATTTGCACTGATCAGCCACAAACCCCAGGGGCTACAAATGGCCTTATAGCTGGGTGCTGTGAACTTTTGAAAATGAGGCCCAAAGCATATCAGCCTTAAGGCACCCAAAGTCACTGGCCTCTTTTGAATAGACTAGTTGAAGATTTTGGCTCATGCTCTTCTCCTCATTAAGGAACACTCGTTAATTGCTTCACAATTCAGTCAGTTTGATTTAAACATCACCGAACTCAATCACAACCTCAACCAGTGGCTGGTGGTGCTGGCAGTCTGCAATTCCCCAATGTTGTCAGCTCTCATGATTTTATGAATCACGAAAATCTCAGCTTTTCTTTTTAAGTAAGTTTCTAGCCCTCACAGTTGCAGAGAGAAGCATGAAAACATGACCCTTGAATAATCTAATGGCCTGGAAACCAAAAGATGAACCCAAAATGAACCAAAGTGAACCCAAACTGTAGTAGTTTTAAAAAATCTTGGCCTTTGCAAGCCAATTTCATGATTTGTTTGAGGCCTGACTCATGATGTTTGAATTCTCGGACTCAGCAATATTGTGATCTGCCAGGCCCCACTTCTGGAGATGGAGGATGACTTTTGGCCTCTTTAGCCATGTCCCCACATTCTTATGTGTCAATAGCAGTGTCTTCACACATGGCCCATAAGTCCAATTGCTCAGGGGGAACCATATCAAGAGCTTTTCTATACCTGAAGTATCTCAGCTCTGACGTCCAATATCTTAGCATCTTCCAGGGCTAACAGCAAGTTCTAAGTCCCACTGGAAATAGCAGAATCTCCACAAATGCCAGGGAAAATAAAATATATCAGAAGATCAGGTGAAATGTTCTTCTTTCCCTTCTTATGGTAACTAGCATGTGACACTGTCTCTCATGAGCAGAGTCATTTTTACTTGGTCAAGTAAAGGATTCTTATATCCCTCTGCCACCAGGATGAGATTAGTTTCCCTCTCTGTGTATTATATATCAGGCTAAATATGTCTGGGGTGCGGATTCTTTTTCACAGCAAAGCTACATCTAGGGATTGGATTGTAACGGGGGTTAGGAATGAAGCGGAGGTTCTGGGCTTGCTGAACAAGTTAATAGCAGAGCTGGGGGTTAGACAGGAAGATACTGGAAATTGGGCATAATGTTCCAAAGGTGGATGAACATTTGACAAAATTTTGAGGAGAAAAAAAAATCAGGAAAAGAATTTTGATACAATTTTTTAACCAGCTATAAAGAGAGTCAAAATTTGTGAACGTAATCTTTTTTTTTTTTGAGGGGTGGGAGGAAGGGTTGCTGTAGGGGCTTACTGGAGCTAGAAGATGCCAATGGAAGGCTGCCATGACAAGATGGATTGCCGGAAGGAGTGTCGCTTCTTTGGGGGGGGAGCACGTGTTTTCCCACTAATCAGCATTTGCTTCCATTTTATTTCTATGTAGGTATGTTTCATTGCCCATGAGGGCCATGTTGCCAAGGATCATCACACTGCCTGGTTTCTCATGCTTTGAGCATCATTATGCCCATTTTACAGATGGAGACACTGAGGCACTGCACGGTGAAGTGACTTGCCCAAAGTCACCCAGCAGGCTAGTCACAGGGCCATGAATAGAACACACCACCATAAGCAGGGAGTAGAGTACAGAGCCAAGGAGACAGGGTGGGTGGAGTTGAGACATCCAGGTAGGGGGGTTTGTACCTTATTCCTTTAGTTGTTTCCCCTTTCCTCATTGTACGTTCACACTACAAGCTCGGGGTGCAATTGGCCTACTTGTGTACACATACTCCAGCTAGCTCTCATTGAGCTAGTGTGAGTATAAATAGTATAAATAGCTGCAGTAGAATGAGTAGCAGCAGCAGGGGCCTGACTGAGCAGTGCTGAGTACTTAAGCACTCATTTCCAGTGGATTTGTACTTGGCACAGCTCAGCCATGCCTCAGCTGCCACTGCCCATGCGACCGTAGCTAAACTGCTATTTATACTTGCGCTAGCTTGATGAGTGCTTGTGCGAGTCTGTGTACAAGAGCAGGGGAATCACACCTCTAGCTTGAAGTGTCGACGCAGCCTCAGACTGCCAGACTCAAATATCAATTAGCTGGAGCTTCTGGCTTAGAGCCTGAGGTAACTTCTCATCTTTCCTGCAGTGGTGGCAATTGGCTACAAGAGGATTCTCTCTTTCAGTGGTGGCAGGAAGGAGGTACGATAGTCAATCTGAGGTTCCCACAGACTTTCTTCTCTTCACATGTGCGTGGGAGCCAGGTAGATGGAATAGCACAAGGCGAGAGCTGGGTACTTTCGCCTCAAAACAGCCACGGCAGGTGGACGGCTGTGACCAGCTAACTTGTTTTAAAACACGGCTTGCCCTGTTGACACCAGATGAAAAGGTCTCTTTAAAAATGTGTTAGCTGCCATGTTTTAAACCACATGCTACCTTGCTGGTCTAGGCTTCGGGCCTGTTTACACACAAAAACCATGCCACTGTGTAGATCAGTATAGATACCACCACCATCGCATGGAGGGATGCAGCTACACCAGCATAGCAGTGCTTCTACCAGGGTAGCCGTATAGAAAAAAGGAATAAAGGCACCTTTATACTGACATAACACCTTCCACACTAGGGGTTGTACCAACTGAACTATCTCTATAGAAAACCACACTCCTAATTATTGACTCAGGATAAGAATGTTGTGCCAAGCAGGGCCTTCGTCCCTTGAGGGCTGTGTCCCAGAACCCCTTGCACTGGCAATTTGAGTCCCAGGGCTATAAGCATCCCAATATATGTGATGGTCTTTGTCACAATTTCAGGGTAAATGCACCTGTATCCTCCCCCCACCCCACCTCCGCTCTATGGTCTACCCCAGGAGTGCCCAATCAAGCGTCAGGTTTCCATCCATCTCCTGTCTTTGGTCAGGGACCCTTGTCTCACTCCCTTCTGACCAGGGGTTTTAAGGCTGCACAGTCCCCTGCCTTAGACTGGCTTACTTTCTCTCTGAGAGCTATGAACAGTGTACTGCTAACAGTTACACGTTACCACCCAGCTCTTTCTGAGCAAGCACATTTCTTTTTAAGGTAAAAGCATTACAGAGAAAACATAATGCAAACAACACATTTACACACACTGATCATACCAGACATCACCCATCTTCCACATGTGGAGTCTGATAGGCCAACATCTGCAAGGGATGGAGCCTGCCCTTGGACAGAGAGTCATTTGCTGGATAAGAAAGAAGGCCCTGTGCTAGTTCATGCCTTTATATGCCACAAGCCCTTTCTTTGTCTGTTGGCTTCTGAAAATCCAGTTTGAACCTGTACCTGTGACCCTCCCAAGGTGATGGTACCTCTCTGCAAGTGTTTACAACCTACATGATTCACCTTATTCATCCACCACTGTCCTTGGTTCCTGGCAGAGCTGTGATCACCCTCCTGCCTAGAGTTGCATACAATCCCTGGCCCACCATGATATTTAAATTTAAGTTTTGTGTAGTGAGCTATAATTAAGTTCTAGTTTCAGGAGCTTTATGTGCTATGAGGAACAGCTAACTTGAACTGGCTCATAGTTCATAAAATTCACTTTTGTCTTTCAATAGAGCCTAGAAGCCATAATCATGGATCAAGACCCTATTGTGCTAGGTGCTGTACAAACACAGAATAAAAAACAGTCTCTGCCCCACGTAGCTTACAATCAAACATTATTGATGTATAACACAAATGCAACTTGTCATTGCTGTCCTGAACTCATAATGTCTATTCTCCCATCAGTGGTCTATCTCTCATTAATGTGACTGCGTAGAGCTGGTTGAAAGTTCAAATTTCAAGATTTTTTAAAGGAAAAATATTGACACTAGTCACAAAATGTTATCTGTGTGTCTTGCCCAAGTACAATAGGGTCCCCCAAGATAGTACATGGGATTGCAGTATCTGTCACAGTCCTGTTAACAATTCATTGAATGCAATTCCTTTTCCATTGTCCTTTTGATGTTACTTCTCAAGTGCACTTGCCCACTAGTCATCGTTCACTGCAAACATTTCAGCCATTAAATCAGGGAGCCCCAAACAATACCATGTGACTTAGGTGACCAGTCATACACCATCAACAAAAATGAGTACCCAAAGCAAAATTCTATGAGGAGCCTAAAGTTCAACCACACTATTCAGTTAAATCCTTATGAAGAATCAATGCATCTGAAGAAGCCCAGCTTGGTTCATGCATGGTTAGCAAACAGAAAAAGGGGGTAATTTCTTTCAATGATATGTTCAGCTCTAGTTAATAATGTCCCTGTGTGTAGCATTGTTCCGCACAACAGCTCCTGTATCCCACTTCAGAGATGGCTGAATTGCACTGATGGACAATTTGATTATTTAATACAAAGTCTTTAGGAGGGAATGTGGGATAGAAATGGAAGACATTTTTGTCTGCTGGAATATTCAAGAATAAAGTACGCCCAGGAGAGTGTGAATCAATCTAATATTTCCAACATTACTTGAGAACACATTTTCAATTGATTTCCAAATCTCTCTAGGGGTAGTTTCCTAAATTAAACTTAATGATGCTGTGTGTCAGTTGAGATCTATTAGATCTAAAAGACACGGGAAAATATGTGAAAACGATGGGTTTCGTGCCTGCACTGTTTATAAAGTTTAAACATAATTTTTCCAATTAAGTATTTTTTTTCTCCTCAGCAATGCAGAAACATTTAATAACCAGTGAAAAAGATAATGGGAAATCCCACTGACATATTCATAAGGATCTGTGCTTTTGGTTATTATGACACTTTGCTGTTGTAAATAGCATCTCATACAGCTATTGATTCACAACATGGCCTGCAGTTATACCACCTTGTGCGATGAAGCTGCCAGATCCTGCAGCTGAGCAGGACTGGACTGGTTTGATAGGAGATATTTATGCTGCGGGTAGCGATGTGAACGATTCAGTAGGGTGCTGCTGTCTCCTCTGTTTTGATGAGCCACTGGGTAGTGAATGGCCTGTGCTGGCAGAGAGGAAGCTATGAAAAGTCTAGATTGTAAACTCTCTGGTGCAGGAACTGTTTCTCACTATGGGCACGTCTACACTGCACTCTCCTTTTGGCAGCGTGTAAAGTACATATACTTTGCCAAGCCTTTCCCCGCTGCCTCCCTCTTGCCAGAGCCTTTCATTGGCACAACTACCTACACACCTCAGTGTGGACACAATCTGCTTTTCACTGCGGCGTGTAGTTCCACATATCCTACGCTCTGACACAGGAGGTGTGCAATGTAAATATAGCCTGCATGTGTTTGTACAGTGCTTGGTGCAATGGGCCCTTCATCTTGGTCAGGGCCTTTAATAATAAGATCCTGAAGCATGTTGCAAAGGAGGCAAGCACCATTATCCCCATTTTACAGATGGGAAGACTGGGAGATGAAATGATTTGGTCAAAATCACCTAGCAGTACAACCAGGACTTGTACCCAGGTTGTCGGAGTCCCCGTCCAATGCTCTTTTCATTAAACAACACTGCGTCCTCCACCAGGTGGGAGGAAAGATGCCCTGTAAATTTTCACTAGCAGAGAGCTGTTGGGGACACTGGTGTGCTGGCCAGCATACAGCTGTGTACGTACACATCTCTCTGCCTTTCAACATTCTCCATGTTGTATAAAAGCAGCCTCATTTCCTCACTTGCTTGAGTATACATTTCCTAGCAGAACTGGGAATGGGTGACAGGGGATGGATCACTTGATGATTACCTGTTCTTTTCATTCCCTCTGAAGCACTGGCATTGGCCACTGTCAGAAGACAGGATACTGGACTAGATGGACAATTGATCTGACCCAGTATGGTCGTTCTTATGTTATTAACTAGATTAAGATTATAAAAAAAAGCTAATAAGAGGTATAAACTCTTTTAGGGCATAAGCCACTCACTAGCTGATAAGGAAGCCTCACTCCTGTCTCAGAAGTATCTGGTACTGGCCTCAGGATATTGGGGTAGATGGACCTCTGTCTGCTCCAGTATAACAATCATCCCGGACCATTGGAAAAAGGCAAATAAAGTGCCCATATTTTAAAAAGGGAAGAAAGAGAACCCGGGGAACTATAGACCGGTCAGCCTCACTTCAGTCCCTGGCAAAATCATGGAGCAGGTCCTCAAGGAATCCATTTTGAAGCACTTGGAGGAGAGGAAGGTGATCAGGAACAGTCAACATGGATTCACCAATGGCAAATCATGCCTGACCAACCTGATTGCCTTCTGTGATGAGATAACTGGCTCTGTGGATATGGGGAAAGTGGTGAATGTGATATATCTTGACTTTAGCAAAGCTTTTGATACAGTCTCCCACAGTATTCCTGCCAGCAAGTTAAAGAAGTATGGATTGGATGAATGGACTATAAGGTGGATAGAAAGCTGGCTAGATTGTCAGGCTCAATGGGTAGTGATCAACTGCTCGATGTCTAGTTGGCAGCTGGTATCAAGCGGAGTGCCCCAAGGGTTGGTCCTGTGGCAGGTTTTGTTCAATACCTTTATGAATTATCTGGATGATGGGATGGATTGCACCCTCAGCAAGTTCACATATGACACTAAGCTGGGGGGAGATGTAGAAACACTGGAGGGTAGGGATAGGGTCCAGAGTGACCTAGACAAATTGGAGGACTGGACCAAAAGAAATCTGATGAGGTTCAACAAGGACAAGTGCAGAGTCCTTCACTTAGGAAGGAAGAATCCCATGCACCGCTATAGGCTGGGGAACGACAAGCTAAGCAGCAGTTCTGCAGAAAAGGACCTGGGGTTTACAGTGGATGAGAAGCTGGATATGAGTCAGCACTGTGCCCTTGTTGCCAAGAAGGCTAACAGCATATTGGGAGGCATTAGTAGGAGTATTCCCAGCAGATCAAGGGAAGTGATTATTCTCCTCTATTCGGCACTGATGAGGCCACACCTGGGGTATTGTGTCCAGTTTTTGTCCCCATACTACAGAAGGGTTGTGGACAAATTGGAGAGAGTCCAGGGGAGGGCAACGAAAATGATTAGGGGGCTGGGGCACATGACTTACGAGGAGAGGCTGAGGGAACTGGGCTAATTTAGTCTGCAGAATAGAAGAGTGAGGGGGGATTTGATAGCAGCCTTTAACTACCTGAAGGGGGGTTCCAAAGAGGATGGAGCTCGGCTGTTCTCAGTGGTGGCAGATGACAGAACAAGAAGCAATGGTCTCAAGTTGCAGTGGGGGAGGTCTAGGTTGGATATTAGGAAAAACTATTTCACTAGGAGGGTGGCGAAGCACTGGAATGGGTTACCTAGTGGGGTGGTGGAATCTCCATCCTTAGAGGTTTTTAAGGCCCGGCTTGACAAAGTCCTGGCTGGGATGATTTAGTTCGTGTTGGTCCTGCTTTGAGCAGGCGGTTGGACTAGATGACTTCCTGCGGTCCCTTCCAACTCTAATCTTCTATGATTCTATGTAGCTCTTCCAGTTGTTTTTCTTCCTCTTTTGCTCTCTTTTCTTCCTCATCTCCTTTAGCTCTTTTTTCTTCCTCTTTATTTACTGTACTTCTGACTGGAAGGGATAAAATATCACTTTGTGAGACTGAATAACTTCATAAACATACATTATATTCCAAAACCTTGACCCATTTAAAAATGAGGGGTGCCCAATAATTGAGGCATCCAAGATCACTAGTAACTTTTGAAAAATTAGGCCATTAGGTAGACCAAAGTTTTGTCTAGTGAAATATAATCAAGTTCTAGTTTCAGGAGCTTTATGTGCTATGAGGGACAGCTAACTTGAACTGGCTCATAGTTCATACAATTCACTTTTCTCCTTCAATAAAGCCTAGAAGCCCTAATCATAGATCAAGACCCTATTGTGCTAGGTGCTGTACAAACACAGAATGAAAAAGTCTCTGGCCCACATAGCTTACAAATGAACATTATTGACGTATAACACAAATGTAACTTGTTATTGCTGTCCTGAACTCATGATGTCTATTCTCCCATCAGTGGTATAGCTCTCATTAATGTGACTGTGTAGAGCTGGTTGAAAGTTCAAATTTCAAGATTTTTCTAAAGGAAAAATATTGACAGTATTCAGAAAATATTATCTGTGTGTCTTGCCCCAGTATAGAGCTTGTTGGAAAGCTTGGGACTTCAGGATTTGTACAATACTAACATTTCAAAATTGGAAAAAATTGATTGAAAAATATCATATTTCTTCCCTTTTTTGGACATCTCAATTAATGGGGATTATATATATGAATTAACGGGAGAATAACTTCCTCCAAGGTTCCACTGTAACTGGAAGTGTTCTATTATTCTCATCTAGTAGTAATCCTGGGTTGGTTTTGTTGTTCATTTGTTTTTAACGGATTGAGATAGATCATCACCTTGAGAAGTGAAGATCTAGAGTGCGGGGGCAACAAAATTTAAGCCATTAGAAAAGACAAAATCAGTCACGTGTCACCCACTGATCAATGTGTACAATGTCTTCCCACCAGTGCCCCACCTGAACTGTAGCAGCTGGGAGTCTGTGACAGCTCCCATCTACAGAGCCCGGCTTTTTAGGTCCAGTTGTATAGACTTATGCTTTCAGCTCGGGAGGTTCCTGGTTCAAACGCAGTGTTAGCCAAGATGGCGACCATCATAAACGGGATACAGCAGGCAACTCTACCACTAGCTCTTGATGACTGGGAGCTGTTGTTATATACCACTGAATTATGGAGCCTAGGTCACTCCCTAGGGTCTCAGGCACATCTCTCTCTGGTGGACATAGCCCCTCTCCATGATTCCAGGTGGTTCCCCACATCCTGCTCTCTGGGAAAAGCTGCTTGCTCCCTATGATTTGCAAGAGCTTCTCATGCATCACCCACTGCTGCTGGCTTCCTGCCACTCCTGGTCCCAAAATGAGCCTGTGCACCATCCATAGCAGATGGCTTCCCGCTCTGCCTGAGAACATGCAGGTCCCACATGTTGCCTGTCCCTGATTCTAACTAAACCCTCTGTTCTCATCACAGAGTGCAGCTGACCACAATGCCAAGCAGCTGTCAGGCACCATTCACCGCAAGAGGCTGCCTCCATCATTCCCCATAAACGGTCCATTTCAGGAGGCAGGCTACTTGCTGGACTACAGCAATAGCAAGTAAAACGCACAATACACATTACGGCTGGCTGGTCTCTTCTGTTACAAATAGAGCAGGGTGGCCAACCAATAATTAAAGAAAAAAATCAGTTCAGGTCAATCAAAATATTTCATTGCAATCGTTATAAATCATTTCATTTTGAGGTTGACCTTTTTATTCCTATCTTTCTTTTTACCAGAAATTAAATTTCTAAAGGAAAAGTTGTTTCAAACTTAAAAACGAAACTTTTCATTTAAAAATGTCACAAACTTTCGAAACAGGAAATTCGTCCAAACCTGCCCTTTCTCACCAAAATTGTTGTTTCCACAAATTGGCCTTTATCGACAGAAAAGCATTTCATCAAAAAATCCCAACCGGTACTAGTTAAAAAAATTAATTAATTAAAAATAAATTAGTTAAATAAATAAATTGGTTAGTCTCTAAGGTGCCACAAGTCCTCCTTTTCTTTTTGCGAATACAGACTAACACGGCTGCTACTCTGAAACCGGTACTAGTTAAGAGCATAAAATGGGGGATTTCAGCCTTGAAATCCACCACCACTCCACCTGTGCATTGCTCTCTGGGAAGGGTTTGTGCATCCAGACCCATTTTGCCAGGCAGAAGATCCACAGAACAACAAAAACTGTTTGTAGACCACAATCAACAATAATATTGTGTTCAAAGGCCCTAAGGAAGGTCTTATTACATTCAGAAAAGTTTTCTTGAGAAACACAAAGTGGCTGGCTCGAGTGCTGTGCAGCAGTCATCCACCGAGAAACCAAATTAGCACTAATTATATTATGGCGTGCTGTTGTGCGATCAGTGTGACTTCACTGAAGGAAATGGGCATCGGTGTCACTAGGTGGCATAGTTCTGACACATTTACAGATCATTAGCCAGCGCTAATATCATTTCGCAGTGCGCGTGGCTGGAGGAGGAGGGGGGTCCCCTTTAACATCACTCAGCTGTATGTGATCTGTGAGTGTAAACTGCTTATCGGCTCCCGATGGGTACGAGCTGCATGCTGAGCTTTTTCACCCGGGCTTGAAATTAACAACAACAAGCGGCTGCGCACCTCGCTGGAATGGCATTTAAATCCAGAGAGAACGAGGGGAGTAATAAGAGGAGGGCCCCCATCCTGAAGGCACTTATGCACATGGGCAAATTTAAGCCCTTGAATAACCCCTTTGAAGCCCTGGGTAATGGTCTGTAAAGGTAAGCAGGGCTGCAAGCGGTTGTAGGATCAGGGCCTCATTTGGGACCATCCTTGCTCAGCAACAGGTTAGTGCTTCTCTGGGAGATGTAGGCAGCATGATGGATAAAGCAATAGGGAGCAGATTTACAAGCAGTTAGAAAATGTATCTAAAATGGGGTTCATAATTACCACTTGACAGCAGGGAACACAGCCCCAGTCAATGGAACCAGTACTCATTGACACCAGGGATGATCTTGGCCCTGTTTCTCCATTGTGCACAAAGGGTCTTCCCTTATAATAACGTATGCTCGTTCTTATCACAATACTTAGCATTTCAGCCACATTACTGTTTCCAAAGGGCCTTACAGATCTCTGGGGAAATCCAGGCTCCTCTGAAGTCAATGGCAAAGCTCCTAATGGCTTCCATGGAGCAAGATTGCCCACCATTCACTTTCCCCGCCACATCCCCAGTGCAGTACGTCAGTTTTAATGTTCTCATCATAATGGTCTTACTTTATTGGCTGGAGAGGCAGAAATGCTAAATATTTAAGCCCAGATTCTTAAGTCCAGACAAGCTGCCCTTGGCACAAGAAGAGAGGTGGGGAGAGACACAGGTTCCAGAACCAGACGTGGAAACACCAGAATCTCCGAGGGCTCCTCGGATTTTTGGCAGCTGAGGATGGCTGGGACATGAGGAAATCCTACCCCGGGAGTTGGAAGGTGGAGAGGTGCAAAGCTGCTACTGTAGCCCTCTGCAAGAATTCCCCCTTCACCTGCCTGGTCCTGGATGGGCTGGATCCACTGGGCTTTTGGTAGCTTTGTGGTGCTCCAGCCATGGAAAGTAGCCGGAGAAGAGTTGAAAATTGGACCCTTCAAGCACAAAGCTGAGCTACAGGATTCTTTGAATTCTAACTCAGGATGTGAGGATGCAAAGGGAGCTGGTTGGGGGGCAGACTCAGCAGGAAACTAGCAAGAAATGAGAGCTCTGATGCAGTCAGTCGTCTGCTCCGAGACCTCTGAAAGCGAGGACCTGAATCTTGAATTTGACATGACAAGCAAGGAGAACCCTGTGCAGGGGGCCACAAAGTGGCATGGTGTGGTTAGAAGAGCAAAGGAGACGTTATTTTTTGTGACAGCAGCTGGAATATATTGAAGCAAAGAGAGATCAGAAGAGAAAGGCCGGAGAGAAAAGGAGGTTCCAGTAGGAGGTTCCAGGCAAGAAATGACCAGGGCATGGGCACCCCCCTGGGAGGGAGAGGAGAATGGGGTTTAGAGAGATTGCAAAGAATGATGCGGGAAGAGGAAGAGAAGGCAAGAGGGAGGTCAAAGGAGCACCATTGCCCAGGGGCTAATGCACTGTCCTGGGATGAGACTTGGGTTTTATTCCTAGCTCTATCACTGATCTATTGTGTGACCTTGGTCAAGTCGCTTCCCCTCTCTGCATCGCTGTTTCCAACTCTTGTCTACCTCAATCAATAATACTCAACCATCTTACTCAAGGAGCAGCATTATTAATTATTACTTATTATTTTTATTATTATTATGTATTTGTGTTGCAGAAGCACCTAGGAGACCAAGTCACGGAGCAGGGCCCCACTACGCTAGGTGCTGTACAGACAGAACAAAATGGCCCCTGCCCCAAAGAGCTTACAATCTCAGTATCAAAGACAAGATGCAAAGAGAAGGGATGCCATGCTCAAAGTGGTGGGTTAGGGAAATGATCTTTCCAACAGCCTGCTGAATGGGTCCAAGCGGGGCAAGATTGCAATTGTCAAGACCGTAAAGAAGGATGCGGCAGTAACAGCTGTGAGATGAAAACCTAGACAAGCGTTTTAGTGGTGCGGATGAATAGGAAAGCATGTATTGTGTGAAGCGTAATGTTTGAACATGGAAGGTGCTGTATAAAAGCTAAGTATTATTAGTTTGTAAAATGGGACCCAGATCTTGGTTGGGACCTCCAGGTACTAGTGTAAGGCAGATAAGGTTACATTAGATTAAATGAGTAGATTAGATTACATTAGATTAGACTAGATTAGATTGATAGATCTTGGATATATGTCCATCTCTGACAGGATGCTTATAGGAAACTTCCTGCATGATATTGTCATGCTTGAGGAATGACTTGAATATAATTAAAATTATTTATTATTTCTACATATATATTTTAACATAAAACTGTACATTCCTCGCTCCCCTGGTGCTTTGTTTACACACTTGTCTGTCTTTCGAGCTAGGCACTCCCTCAAGCACGGACTCTTTCTCCTCAGTTTGAAAAGCAGCGAGCACACTCCCGGAATGAAGGCATAATATATGTGTTTAGACCATTCAAAAGTGGAGGGGAGAGGAAACTATCCTAGCTGTCAAATCACTGCGATCACACTTTACTTAAGGGCAGCTTTCAGTGGTGTATAAAGGGTTAATAAATGATTAATAGACATTATAAGTCTGCTCCAGACATGAGAAATGTTAGTTATAGATGGTTATAAGATGCTATAGAGGGTTATTAGCCATCTAGCGACCTGTTGGACTCTATAACTGCATCACCCTTTATTAAAGCATTTATTCACCGTTTTAACCCTTTATAAACGATGCACCTTTAATATAAAGGATGACCCATCTATCCCGACATTCTTTACATTCCAGAACTGTCTGGCAGCAAAGGGGATATTTATCAGCAGTACTGCTACCGTTGGGGACCACAATTTTACCTCCAACCGCAAGGAAAGCATTTCAGTGCTGTTGGGCTCTAGTCCAAGACTGACAGCACAGCAGAAACTTTTGAACAGATCTATTTTTGTTCAATAACTTTCCTGGAGATGGTTGATGGACGTTAAAGAGCGGATGACTCAAAACTGCCACCTTATTTTGAAGGTTCCCTGATAACAATTGCATGCTCCAGGCTCTTATCCAATTAAAAAGAATTGCTGTCTAAGATTTGGTGTGTAATGACCATCATCTTCACCATCACCAGGGACTAAATTTAGGACTTTTAGTGATAAGAGGATAAGCCTCAGCAGCTTCAGCTAAAGGACTTAATCCCGCAGCTCTTGTCTGTCGTGGACTCATTACTTCTGTGGACCAGGCCCCAAAAGGGACACAAACACTGAGTTACACAGACAGTGTTTACAGATCTTGGGACATCCTTTGGAGACATAGGGGCACTTTCGTACAGATACACTGTTCCTCCACATTGCCTCCCAGACAGTGCTCCATCAGCATGGCTCAGGCTGCTGAAACACGCCTTGTTCATGGACAACAGGGAAGTGGCCAGCAAGAAGCAGGGAGGAACACTTTCCTTTCTACATGGCCTCACGTCCCAAGTGCTATTTTATAGAGAGACTAAGAGCTTGTCTACATGGCACCGCAGCCTGGCAGATGGGGATGTGAGTTGTAAGATGCCATGCTCTAACTGTCCCGTTGCAGGTTAATTCATGGGTAAATTAAAAGGTACCTCGTTCACATAGTCCTGTTTGAAACAGAACTACATCAGCATAAACTAGGTATCTCATAAAAAGAAAAGGAGGACTTGTGGCACCTTAAAAACTAACCAATTTATTTGAGCATAAGCTTTCGTGAGCTACAGCTCACTTCATCGGATGCATCGATGAAGTGAGCTGTAGCTCACGAAAGCCTATGCTCAAATAAATTGGTTAGTCTCTAAGGTGCCACAAGTCCTCCTTTTCTTTTTGCGAATACAGACTAACATGGCTGCTACTCTGAAACTAGGTATCTCATAGTTCACACAAGCAGGGTCTATATGGGGCAGATAGAGCAAAACACGGTGAAGTGTAGTACAGTTCACACCCTCATAGACTGAACTGTGACGCTGTGTAGACAAGCCGTAAGTGATTTGCTCAAGCCCACGCAGGAAGTTTGTAGTGGAGCAGGAAATTGAATCTCTATCTCCCAAATCCCAGTCGAGCACCCTTACCACTGGAACGATCAACCTTTCTCCTTACCAATTATACACAAATCAGCCCAGCAAACCTTTCCTGGATTTTGAACTGAATCTTTCTGGAAGTTTGAGAAAGTATTTTTTTAACTGGCTTTGGTGGCATTTCTGCAGTTGCAGGCACTGTGTGGAGAAGCAACACAACGTAACAGACAGACTATTCTGCTCAAACTTCATAGCTAGAATGAAGTTCACCCCTGGGCAGAGGAGGCCAGCACACGGTCCCACGTAGGTTTTACATGGGACTGAAATAAATGTATAGTTCTTATGCTGGTCTACTGCACAAGGGTAAATTAGTGTTGCCAACGCTTATGATTTTACAGTAACTCTCATGAAAGGTGGTGTTTTACTTAAACCCCCAGCTCCTGGAGTCATGTGATAGTTGAGAATGTCACCTTTCATTAAACATAAAATTTCACGCCTTCCTGGTTGGGAAGCAAAATTCAGAAACATGACCACTGGAGCCTTAACCACCGGAAAGCAATTAGAAAGAACTCCCTCATGCACCCCAGTTTATATTTTTAAAAATCTCATAATTTTTAAGCCAATCTCATGATTTGCAAGCACTTGAAGTTGGGGACAGGGACTGTCTTTTTGTTGTGTGTTTGCACAGCACAATGGGGGCCTGTTATGTTTCATTGCATACATCCATAGACATTAGATAAAAAAACAAAATACTCTTGCTGGAAGGTCACAACATAATAATACTTAGTTTCTTAGAATTCAGAACAATAACACACAAGAGCCCAAAATCAGAGTGAGAGAAAGGAGGCTGCTCCCTAAAAACCAGAGAGGCACAACTCATTCCACCTTACTCGAGGCTGGCTGGCTGCTGACTGACACTCCTAAGCCCAGATCCCATGCTTCCCTACAGAGCCCTCTAGGCTGCAAGCAGGACCAGGACAAAACACTGAGCAATTCAAGTGATAGCTCTACTATTTTAATACAGTTTTCCATACACCACAGGGTCCAGGTCCATGAGGCTCCTAGATACTACTGCACTACAAATATTAAATAAATATAATAGATTAGTTGTGAGTGGAGGGTGGGAGGAGAGAGAGCTGAGATCAGAATCCTCCTTCCTCCAAGGTTCAGAAATCATTTCCAGGCCCTTATACTTCACAACAGTCTTGAGCTTTCATTGACCTGACGTACAACTAGCTGCATCCTCACTCTCATTCCCTTTCTCTGTTTTCCTTATTAGTTTCTCCTTAATGAAAATGAAAGAGAGAGCGGGAGAGAGTGTTAAGAAAAAGGGGTTGGACTAAAAATAGTTACTGAAGCCAGGATATATTACAGCAAACTGCTTTTGCCTCTGGTTGTTAGTGGAGTTTCCTTTGTTGTCTTCTTTGATTGTTTCATTTATATGGCAGGTTAGACAGCAACAGACTCCTGTTATTGCCTTTCTGAGTGGTGGGTTTTTTTAAGGCTCAGAACCCCTCAGGGCAGTCACTCCCCAACCACAGCTGGTGACAGGAGGAGGGTTTTTTTTGTGTTCGATACTTAGAGCTGACTGGCGGGAAGATTAACAGCAACGCTATTAAGTGGGATACACTGTCTCCATTTTTAAATTGCTTGGGTCTTTAATAAAAGAAAGAGAGAGAGAGAGAGAGAAATCTAGACGGTGTAACATCTTCTGGATGTTCACATTCCATTGTGCCAGATGCTAAATTACTTTCTTTTTTCCCCCACACACTTTCCATGCCTTCATAAGTACATTCTGGTGCTTAATGCTATCTCTCAGTGCTCAGAACGAGTCCTTTAATCAAATTGCAATGGTGGTCCGTTAAAAGGGGAAGATTAGTGGGCCCAGGGTTCTGCAGTACAGTATGTCTGCGTGAATCAGAAATTCTCAGTCCTCAGGCTGTTTTAGAAAGTTCTTCCAGGAAACTTTGCATCATTAGTGACTTTCTTGCTTTCTATTAGTCTTTCAGCTAATACCATCAGAGCAGGAAGCTGGGCTGAGCAGATTTATAAAATGGAGGAGGGAAAATAGGGTTGCCAGGTGTCTGGTTTTCAACCAGAACGCCCGGTTGAACAGGGACCCACGCGGCTCCGGTCAGCACCGCTGATTGAGCCGTTAAAAGTCCATTTGGCATGGGGCTGGCAGGCTCCCTACATGGTTCTGCACGGCTTCCTGGAAGCGGTGACATGTCCCTCGGCTCCCGGACAGAGGAGTGGCCAAGGGCCTCCACGCACTGCCCCCGCCCCGAGCACCAGCTCTGCCACTCCCATTGGCTGGGAACTGTGGCCAATTGGAGCTGCCGGGGCAGGGTCTGTGAGCGGAAGCAGCATGTGGAGCCACCTGGCTGCCCCTATGCCTAGGAGCTGAAGGACACGTCGCCTCTTCCAGGGAGTCACCCGAGGTAAGTGCCGCCTGGAGCTCGCACCCCGAATCCCCTCCTGCACCCCATCCCTCTGCCCCAGCCCTGAGCCCCCTCCCACACCCAAACTACCTCCCGGAGCCCACACCCCAAACCCCCTCCTGCACCCCAACCCCCTACCCCAGACCTGAGCTCCCTCCCACACCCAAAATACCCCCTGGAGCCCACACCCTGAACTCCCTCCTGCACCCCATCCCTCTGCCCCAGCCCTGAGCCCCCTCCCACACCCAAACTACCTCCCGGAGCCCGCACCCCAAACCCCCTCCTGCACCCAAACCCCCTACCCCAGACCTGAGCCCCCTCCCACACCCAAACTACCTCCCAGGGCCCACTCCCTGAACCCCCTCCCATGCCCCTACTCCTGCCCCAGCCTGATGAATATGAGCGAGTAAGTGAGGGTGGAGGAGAGCGAGCACAGAGGGAGGGGAGATGGAGGGAGCAGGGGGCGAGGCCTTGGGGAAGTGCTGGGGGGAAGGGGCGGGGCAAGGGCGTTTGGTTTTGTGCCACTCGAAAGTTGGCAACTCTAGGGGAAAATAAGAGGCAAAACTTCTTCAGTGAAGGAGATGATATTATCCCAGGAATATGTTTGGCAGTAGCTCAAAAGTATAGAATCAGAATATAGACAGGATTTCAAATGTCAGGCCCAAGTCGCCCCTTTCTCACTCCTGGGCAAAGTAGGCATGATTCTCTTTTACCCTGCTCCTCATGTAGTCCTATATGCCAGTGCGAAGTGAGTATAAATAGCAGCAGTTCCAATCTGCTAGCATGTTATACCCACTTTGTTCAGGCCTCACTGGAAGAGAGGAAGGATGGTCCTTTGGTTGAGGTACTGGTTGAAGAGGGTGGCGCAAGTCCCTGCTCTGCCACAGACTTCCTGTGTGACCACAGGCGGGTCACTTATTCTCCTCGCAGCTAAGTTCCCCATCTATAAGAAGGGGGTGTTAGTATTTCTCATACTCACAGGGGTGTTGTGAGGATAAATACATCAAAGAACGTGAGAGACGCTCCGATACTATGGTGATGGGAGGGGCCACATAGGTACCTAATTAAAATAAAACCTGATTTGCATTTTCACTGCTCTGGCAGTGTAAAGGAGCCTTGGAGTAGACATAAATGCAATTTACATTCACTATGAGACTGCTTTGCACTCCTAGAGTGGGCCTGCTGCCTTAGCATAACAGAGAATTAGGCCCACAAGGTGCAAGGCTGTGGGGAATGGGCCCCCTGCTGGTAGTGGGTAGCATACCATTCCCTCTGTCCAAATCTTTGCAGCTGTCCCCCATCTGGTAGAACAAGCCTACTTTCTGTTCTTTGATACCATCGACCCTCTCTGACATCAGTGAGGCAGGTGACCCTAACCGCAGCTCCGGCCATTGCAGGAAGGCATTAGAGATGCAGACTGTGCTCCTAGCTTTCCTAGCCCAGCCAGCTGCCAGGTAAGAGGGAAAGAACTTGCCTCTAGCAGCAGATAGCCTTACCTGCAAGTTTGTTCGCGTGCTAGGTTTGTCAACCCTCCAGGATTGTTCTGGAGTCTCCAGGAATTAAAGGTTAATCTTTAATTAAAGATTATATCATGTGATGAAACCTCCAGGAATACATTCAACCAAAACTGGCAGCCCTAATGTGTGCATGTGTTTCATGGATGACCGGAGAACTGGGGGGGGGGGGGGGAAGAAACAGGGTTCAAATTTTTCACCCCATATTTTTGTCAAAATTCAAGATGTACCCTGGACTGCTAAGTTCCCATTTAGGCTCCTAAATAAGAGTGGCCTGATTTTTTCAGATCTTTAAGTGCCCATGTTTGAAAAGTTTGGCCTTGGTCTACGTGATGTTAGCAACTATTGGCTAACCATTATTCTCAGCACATAGCTGGCCATCTAAATCGCATGGTATTGTTTGTGCTCACTGATTGGATGACAAAACTCTAGCATGATGAGGCAAGCACTCCTATCACCAGTAGAGGATAGCTATATTCCGGGATAGCTGTGAAAACAAGTATTCGCACAAAGAGTAGCCTTTTGCCAAATGTTCATGACTATGGGTTTTTGACTGCATACCAAAAAACCCATTCCCATGAATGAACAGCAACAAAAACCTGATGGAGTCAAATTCCTGTTCAGAATTCCAATAAGCATTTGCAAACACTATTTTATTGTGTTGGCCCAGCTGTACATATGAGAACAGTGAAACAAATACTAGGCCAGATTCTGATCTCATTTGTCCGATTAGCTCCATTGCCCACAGAGGAATTACTCCTGATTTACATCAGTATAATTGATATAGAAATCTGGCCCACCGGCAGTATTTCTGTGTTAACGCGTAACCATTTAGCTCTCTTTTTTTGGTGGGAGGGGGAAATACATTCAAAGCAAAAGCAAATATATTCATGTACCATTATTATTGAGAATTCAAATGCATGGAAGTTATAATATTCAGACATGGTTCCCAGAGCAGCTGTCATTCAGCCACCATGCACATATATATGAATGTATGAATTTAACTGTATATATGGCAATATAAAATGCAGTAATACGTGCAGGCAAAGCAATATTAAATGTGAGGTTCCCCAGTTATGGTGGTTTTGGGAATTATAACTTTGAATTTCCTGATTTTGCTATGGTTTCGTTTTTGAATCATTGGAGACTGGATTGGGAACCTATTTAATTTTGGTACATATATGGCCCCCATTACTGTAGTATCTGACAGGTTTCAGAGTAACAGCCGTGTTAGTCTGTATTCGCAAAAAGAAAAGGAGGACTTGTGGCACCTTAGAGACTAACCAATTTATTTGAGCATACTGTATGCATCCGATGAAGTGAGCTGTAGCTCACGAAAGCTTATGCTCAAATAAATTGGTTAGTCTCTAAGGTGCCACAAGTACTCCTTTTCTTTTTGTAGTATCTGTGTGCATCACCCTGTTTAATATAGTGGCAAGATGGGTCAGGTAATATCTTTTATTGGACCAATTTCTGTTGCTGAAAGAGACAAGCTTTCAAGCTATACAGAGCTCTTCTTCAGGTCTGGAAAAAGTACACAGAGTCTCACAGCTAAATAGAAGGTGGAACAGATTGTTTAGCATAAGTAGTTAACACATATTCAAAGGTATTCACTAAATGCCCCAATAACGACTGTGCAGGTGACACCAGACAATCACTATGCTCTTGAATGGACTCACATAGGAAAATGATGAAAGGCTAAAGCACTCTATCAGCTGTGGGTGAACACTTTTCACAAAGCACTCACTCTACACCTGACCTATCAGTCCGCATCCTCAAAGGAAACTTGCACAACACTTTCCAAAGATGAGCCTGGGAGCTTAAATTCATAACTCTGCTAGACACTACAAATCATGGTCTTAATACAGACACTGGCTTTCTGGCTTATTACAACAATCTGTAACCCATTAATCCCCCTATTTGTCCTATGACTACAGGGGTATTAATGGGACACAACTTTGAATAGTCCCTTTGAATGTATGCTAAGCAATCTGTTTGATCTTGTATTTAGCTGTGACACTCTCAGTACGTTTCCCAGACCTGAAGAAGAGCTGCGTATAACTCGAAAGCTTGTCTCTCTTGCCAAAAGAAGTTGATCCAATAAAAAATATTACCTCACCAACCTTGACTCTCTACATATTCTAAGGGACCATTCAAGGTGAGGTGGCCCCTGCAGACATAGGACAAAAATGGGGCGGTTAGTGAGTTACAGATTTTTACAATAAACCATAAATCCAGTGTCTTTGTTAACACCGTGATTTTTAGTATCTAGCAGAGTTATGAATATAAGTTCCCAGGCTCGTCTTGTGAAGGTGTTGTGCAGGTTTCCTTTCAGGATGAGGACTGAGAAGTCAGGTATGAAATGATGGTTTTGTGAAAAGTGTTCACCCACAGGGGATATGTTCATCCTCTCAAACCCCCTGTAGCAAAATGTCAGTATCCCTATTTTACAACTGGGGAAGTAGGACACAGGGAATCTGGGGGGAAAACAGGAAAATGGACCCAGTTTTTCTGACTAGCATCCTAACCACTGGGCCATCCTGCATCTCTTAGCAATGGCCGATAGAGTCATTCAGCTTTAGGTGCCAGCTCCTAACCTACCCATGTTGGTAGAGACTGTGATGTGAAATGAATTGCGTGGTGTGAGACCATGCACAAGGACCACAATAGCAAATGGTACTTTTGCTGGCATTCCAAAAAGAGAGGTCATGGTCTGAGAGGGCTCAGAGAAGGAACTCTCCCTCATAGCCCTAGAAACCAAACCTTGATCTCTGGGCAATGCATGAGGGCAGACGAGTATTAGCACTGCGGCTGCCTGTACTGTACTTATTCAGGGCTAGACAGAGCCACGAAGGCACTGGGCCCTGCGAGGAGGTGGCGTGGAACCTCCCCATACCAAGGGCAGCACCAGGAAACGTTCTGCGTTAGAGAAACAAAACGCCTCCCTCGTATGCCGCAGCTGTACATCTGCTATTGCACCCATTCATGGCTGGACAACTCTGCTCTGCAGGAGAGCCTGACGAGATGAGGCAGAGTCATGACTCCATCAAAAGCACACCTCTTCTAGCCCCTTTTGGCGTACCCCAATGTGAGCAGCTAGTGGGCAGCCCTTAGAACTCAGGGACTGCCGTTTCAGCTGGCCCTTAGTTGAGGTATACAATGGCTGAGAAAGCTACCTATGCCCTTCCCGCCCCTTTCCACTGTGCACCTGCTTAAGAGCCAGGCAGAATTTGGCCCTATGTAAATACATAGAGAACATCACTTTCCCAACAAATTTCATGGCACCTAAGATGGTCTGGTAGTTAGGATGCCAGTGAAGCAATCTAGGAGACCTGTGTTTGACTCTTGTCTCTATCACTCACATCCTGTATGATTGGGAGTGTGGAAATTAGTCACCCTATATCTCACTTATAAAACAGCGATAATAGCGTGGTCTTTCTGTATGTACTATAGAGTACCCTCAACAGACACACTCCCGAATGATTTCAAAAGCAAAGTGGCAGCATGTCTATTTCAGAGTGACAAATGGCTGCTAATGTTTCTCATAGAAATGCTTGTGTAGCTTCACTGAAACTAATTTATAAAACCTTAACTACTGTAGCTAATTTAACTCCCCAATTTCAGACAATACACTGAATTAAAAACTGCACTTTAATGTATGTCAGTTTGTCTAGCTGCTGACAACCAGAACGTGGAGAATAATGGAAGCATAGCTATTGCTTACTCTATTCAAAATGTTTGTGGAATTCATCAAATGAATTATTTGATTAATTTATTCATGAATTATTTGACCAGCTTTATAAATAGGGCAAGTAATGGGGAAAACGGAAGTTGAATGTTTTGATAATTGTTTCAATTACTCATTTTGAACAAATTATTCAACAAATATTATTTTGGTCAGAAATACTGAGAGGCAGGATTGTCCAGTGGGTACGCTACCAACCTGGGACTTGGGTTCAGTTCCCTTCGCTGCAACAGACTTCCTGTGTGACCTGAGCCTGCTCATTTAGTCCAGGTGTGTGCCTCAGTTTTCCCATCTGTAACATGGGGAGAATAACACTGTGTTGTTAGCATAACTGCATTCAAAACTGTGAGTTGTTCAGAAAAGATGGCAATGGAGGCCATATAACTACTTTCGGTATCTAGCTGCAGTACAGATTTTGCAGTGTGTAGCTGCACCTATTTAACATCATTTTATTTATTCTTTGAAAAGAGTTTGGCCCAGATTCAGGGCCACTTAAGCAGTTGTTTGACTTTCAAGTCAATGACATTTACACATGTGCATAAGTGATTTTCTGAACAGGGGCTTAGACTAGGCATTTTTTACTTCATCTCTTCCAAACCTTAGTCTCGTTCAGTGATCCTGGCATGTTCTTATCTTTTCCCACATTAGCAGCCTGAAACCCAAGTCCTGCAAACTGCACCATGAAGGAAGAGCCCTGCACCTGTACAGAGGCCAATGGAGTTAAGGCGGGTACGACAGCAACTTGCAGAATTAGAACCTCAATGGTACATGCACCAATGACCTCTTCACAGATCCCCGTGCAGCCAATAACCTCCTACTCCGTTTCCCTGCTTTCTCCAATTTCCTCCCACCCCTAACTGTCAGATTAATTCGGTGTCCAGCCTCCATCCTGGACATCGTCTTGGCTCTTAGGGTATGTTTACACTGAAGCACGAGTGTGATTCTCAGCTCGGGTAGACAGACATACTACACAGGCTCAAGCTAGTGCATTAAAAATAACAGTGTGGATGTTGCAGCAGATGCGGTGGTTCAGACTAGCAGCCCAATCTCGGACTCAAAGTGTCAGGCAGGCTTGGACTGGGGTGGCTAGCATGAGCCACCAGCAGTATGGCAATGTCCACACTGCCATTTTTAGCATGCAAGCTCAAGCCTCACTAATATGAGTCTGTCTACCCAAGCTGGGAATCCCAGCTGCAGTGTAGACATACCCTTAGGTGCCTGCCCTGCTCCCTTTCAATTGTGTGCAGTCTAACATGCAAGGGAGGTTGGACCTTCGCTATCTGGAAGCTTGATGAACTGGCTGCAGTGAAAGTTTGCAGCAGCCCAAGATGAATGACACTAGATTTATGTATTTGTACAGCACTTGGTACAAGGGAGCCCTGATCCTTATTGGGAACAACTGTAATACAAATAATTACCAGGAATAACAAGGGTGACGGGCACACAATTGAAAGGGAGGAGAATGACCAGCCTGTTCTGCAACAGATTTGGAGCTGTTGTGTAAATCATTTCTGAATATTGTGTGTTGCCCAAGTTATCGGGGTGCTTACTGTATGAATACATTGGCTTAACTCAAAAGGGATCTACCTGAAATGCAGGCAGGAAGGAGAAGAATAATTCAAGATCATCATCCACCTATCAGCAAACTCTTCAGAGACTAAGTTGCTAAGGGACGATGCCAGAACTGTTAGCTTTGATGATTTTGTCTCCACGTCTCCAGCCAGCCTACAAAACTGAGTAGACCAGGACCTATGAAACACAGCGGAACAAAGAACTGAAGTAGAATTTAGAAAGGACTCTTTGAGGAGAACAAGAGGGAAAACCAGATAAAAATGAAACTCAGACACAGGAGCCCCCTGAGAGTGCGGGAGTGTCTGAAGAAGTTAGGCCCGTCTGGGTCACCATCATGGGATGGGAAGACTCTATGTAAGATAGACGTGTGTAGACTGTTTTAGAAACCTCTTTCCTCTAAAAGCTTTGCTCCTGTCGCTAAATAAACAATACTTTGGTCACAGACTCCTGAAGGGAAGAACCGCAGGTGTCCGAACTCAGTGGGACATGCAGGGTAAGCATGGTTTACACACAGGACACAGTAGCCAAGGGCCTGGCCTAGGAGTGTGAGAATTGCAGAAGTCCACCCCAGGATAGAGAAAAGCAGCAGGCTGACACGTGAAGGGGGCACTCAGAGAGACCACAGATGGGCCAGAGGTGAGGGAGCCCTGCAAGCGTGACAGGTTCAGAGAGACACCTCAACACAGAATTCAATATTAAGGGCCCCCGTAGGCCAACCTTTATATTATGGACTACTTATTGACCCAAGCTGTCCCGTTGAAGTCAATGGGACTCACATGAGAAGACAGAACTTGCTAATGTGAGCAGCTATGGGACAATCGAACCCATTGGTGGGGAGGGACTTTATGGTGAGGACTGACAAGTTAGGGGAGGGAGGGTAGCTGGTCCTAGAGACATACTATGGATGAAGCAGTACTCGAGAACCACTTTTCCCAGGAGGCCCTATCCCCTCAAGTCAGTGGTGTGATTCCTGTTAGCCTCTGAGGAAGTTACATGGGCATATAGAGGGTGAAACAGCTGCCCAACATGGCAAAAGTCTAGCCCCAAGAGGCGTGAACGCAGAGTCCTGCGTTGGGCACAGAGCCACACCATGCTGGGGGGGCGCAGTGGGTGGAGTTCAGTTCAAGACAGCCCTTGGAGCTTTTGGGTTCACAGTCATGATGCACTCGCTACAGAATCCCTTTGTGGGTTGCAGCAAACCCCCACACACAAAGAGCTGGCCACCTCCATTAGCCAGATGGAGGGCTGGAATCATGACTCTGCCTCCAACCCCCCCATGCAGACCCCTTTTGGGGCAAACTGCACCCTTGGAAACAGGGACAGATCAGCCCCAGACTACTGTAAATGCAAAGAGTGTCTAGCAACTCTGTCTAGCCACACAAGGGGTGGGCAACTCTCCTTATGCCTCAGAGAGGTCTATCTAAGGCACACTGCCTCCTAGGCATCCCCTGGGTAGTGTCCCAAGCATCCCTGAGGCTGTGCCTAAAGGCACAATCTAGCCCTTCCTGGTGATTTAACACTTTAAAGATGTAGAGTGCTAAATGAGTGCCATGTATTATTATTATGTAGGAGAATGATACAAAATGACTTAAAATAAAAACAAAGGCAGAGCACTCTTGGAAGAGTCACTTCTCAGAGGTATAGAAAGAATCCCGTCAAGCCCAGCCTTGTTTAGAGTGACAGAAGTTGAGAGTAATATCGGCAAGAAACACACTCCCACCCTTTAAACCAGATTCCAGCCTCTCTCTTCTTTCTCATTGCAAAGCCTTTGTCCCCTAGCCAGCAGCCTGCCTGCAGGCTACATCCAGCTTTCTAATAAAGCAGCCTCTTTGTCAATGACAGTAATGATTATCTCCTACAGCTGCCCGTGGTGTTGCATTTTGTAACACAATTTGGCCTCCTTTGGCCCCAGTTAGTTCTATTTAACATACTGCAGGGGTTCACTGTTTGATCTCTAATTGATATAATTGACTGGGAATAATCAGGGCGGCTTTACGGATTTTTATTGATAGCTAATTTTCCTTCATCCATTGTTTAATTTGATAAGAGTATAACCTAATTTATTGCCACTCCAATAGGGATCCATTACCCTTTTGACAAATGCTTCTGGGGCCTACTTGTCAGCAACTGATTTGAAAGAGCTGTTAAGCCTACAGAGCCCATCATTAGTTAATGGCAGTTTAGAAAGCTAATGGCATTATAAATTAAGATCAATAAGTACATGGAAATTACAGTTGTTCACCAAGACATCGCTATATTATTAAACAAACATAATCCTATACCTTTGCTTAGTACACATGCAGGGAGGTTCTGAATTACTTGCAGAGCCAGATAAAGCCAGGTGATTAGCAAAAGAAGAGCCCCTCCCCTGTACTGGAATTGCAAGACTAATTCCTTAAGGATCCTCACAGGCATAGAAAGAAGCCAGCGCTGCTTTATTTTCCTGTATAAGCAACCCGAGGCCTCACAACACACTTGCAGAAAACAATACCCCTCTTGCTTCATCGTGTGTTTGATCTGATCCAACAACACTTTCAAACGCATAATGCAAATCAGCAAAGGAGAGGCTCCTGGATTTATTACATGGATAAAGAAAAGCAAACATGGTCTCTCGGTAATCTCACACTGCATCTTCTTAATTCCTCACAAGGCTTGGCTGGCATTGAGTGATGTGTTATCACTGTGCATCTATCAGGGTAATGGAGAGGGAGGATAGGGCAAAGGACTGGGAGTCAGGAGACCTGGATTCAACTCTTGGCTCCGCCACTGACCTGCTGTGTGACCTTGGGCAAGTCACTTCATTTCTCTGTTCCTCTTTTCACCCTTCTCTGTATTGTCTATTTAGACTGGGAGCTCTCTCATTCTGTGTTGGTGCAGTGCCTAGCACAATGGGGCTTCCACCTCTGCCGTGTCCTCTGGGGCTTCTTGTAATATAAATAATAATAATGAAAATAATACTGTGGCATTCTGGCATCCATATGCATTTGTAGGCTTGATCCTGCACTCATGGAATTCAGTGACAAAGCTCCCATTAACTTCAATAGTGCATGATCAGGCCCTTAACTGTGATCAAATGCTAATCCCTTCAGTTACTGACAAAATGTTTTATTTCTATTTAATACTAAGGGTTAGAGTTTATGGGTTATAGCTGGTGTAAACCCGGAGAAACTCCAGTGAAGTCAATAGAGCTTTGCCAGTTTACATCATATGAGCGTCTGGCAGTTCAGTGGAGATAACTTACTTCAATGGAATTACTCCAGATTTACACCAATGGAAGTGAGAGCAGAATCACATCCAATATATAGACAAAGGATATTATTATTTTGGATTCACTGGTTATTGCATCCATTTCTACCTGCCGTACAGCAAGTATTTCCAAGCAGTGAATGTTGTGAACACCAAGGAAGGGGGACACTTGAAGGAAATAAGAGATCTGACACTATGTTCCATTCTGAGTACCTCACTATTAGGATTCATAGATTCGCATATTCCGAGGCCAGATGGGACAATTGTGATCATCTCGACTCCTAACACAAGCCCTAGAACTTCCCAAAAATAATTCCTAGAGCAGATCTTTTAGAAAAAAAACATCCAATCTTGATTTAAAAACTGCCAGTGATGGAGAATCCACCACAACCCTTAAGAAGTTGTTCCAATGGCTAATTACTCTATTAAATATTCACGCCTTATTTCCAGTCTGAATTTGTCTAATTTCAACTTCCAGCCAGTGGAAGGAGGACATGGATACACTGGAAGGAATCTAGGGAATAGAAACAAATGATTAGGAAGCTGTGGGGATTGATCTGAGAGGAAAAATAAAAGAACTAAGGATGGATCTACAGATCTTCGAAAGAAGGGAGAGGTTTTTATTAGGATGGTTCCATGGAATATAACTAGGAGCAATGGGCTGAAATTGAGAGAAACTGTGACTAGATATCAGAGAAGTCTTTCAAATAGGGTCATTTGTCAAGTGTCAGGATAGTCTCCCAAGGGGGTGATGGGAGACCTATCAGGTCATCTCAAAACATTTTTGCCATGTGGGGCTGAAATGACACAACAGCAGCTGATGGAGTTTAAGTGCCACTGAATCTGAACCCACATCCCTCCCTGGTTTCTCTTTGAACAGGAATCCCAACAGTACCTCTCCTGCTCATTCCTAACCATCTTTGGATGAAAACAATGGGCCACATTCACCCCTGATGGTAGCCCCAATGGAGCCCAGTAGAGTTCCCCAGGTATGGATTTGGCTCACTCTCTGTTCCTTGTCTGTTTTTCTCCTTCTAAAGTTGCACTTCTGGTTTTGACATAGCAACCAGTTTATTATTCCCACACTACCACTTAATTACCGAAAACAGGCTTAAAAGCCCCAATTCTCTTTTCATACCAGTTTAATTCTAGTGTAACACCCCTGGCTTCAATGGATCTACTCTGAAATTACCTGAGTGTAAAGGAGAGCAGAATCAGGTTCATGGCACCCACATTCACTGGTCTCTGAATCCATTGCTGCCTCCCAACCCCTGTCAAAATCTAGCACTACGCAAAAAGAAGCAACCCAGATATTAGCAATGACATACTGAGATCTTTCTGATTCTGTAATACCATTTTTAAGACACTCAGGATAAGACGAACTATTAAACTTGTCAACAGTTTGTCTGTCATGACAGTAAATTTGGCTGATTTCTAGATAACCAGTTTATTGGGTTGAGAGACTATTGGGATTTTTAGTTGCTTCCGTAATGAAATAACATATCTTCAGCCAGAAGTTATTTACGGTGGCCATATTCATCTATCAGTAGGCATAAAATATTCTGATACTGCAGGCTACATTCAAGTTTATTATTTCCAACAAAGTTTTGTCTCTCCGATTATTATTTATTGTACGTGCTATGTTAACACTAAAGAGCCCAAGCTGATACTGGGTCACTGTTGTGCCGAGCACTGGACAAACACCCAGTGAGAGACCCAGCCTCAAGGCCGACAAAGGGCAGACGGGATAAATAGAGGCACAGAAAGGTGAAGTGATTTAGCAAAGTTCAGCCAGCAGAGCAGTGGCAGAGGCAGAAATAGACCCAACATCTCCTCCAGCTGGAATCTAAATAGCCAGATGAAAAATAAAATATGGTAGGTGTGGTGTCATATCTGCTGTCAGGTGAAAAAAAATGAGTTTTTACTGCTTTGAATTCACAGTCCTGCAAAACCAGCACAGCAATGGGAGCACAAACCCAGTGTAACAGTGGCTTGCACAAGATCAACAGAATTCTGACCTACATGCCAAAGTTTGCTCTCTCCTACATCTGTGCAACCCCAGTGGACCAAATTCAGCTCCTATACCGGTGTGAAAACAGAGCAACTTCAGCGGCGTTAAAACTGCGTGAAGTGGTATAAAGTAAGAGGAGTAACTGTTTTTAACTGCTGAATTGTGTCCATTCACATGCTCAAAATGATAATAATGAGGTCTCAACTGCTCTTCAGCTCTCCTGTATTTACTACCTGTAGATTTACCAGAAGCTAATTTAACAAGTTGAAAAATTAAATCGATCCCAAAGTCTTTAGTTGCACCATTCCAAGTCAGGAGTAACTTAGGCAAACTCCATGGGCCTGATACTCCTCTCACTTATCTCAGTGAGAATAAGGAATAACTCTATTGAGGTCAGTGGGCCAGATCCTCAGCTGGTGTAAATGGGCAAAGCATCATTGGCTTCAGTGGAAGTACAACCATTTACACCAGCTGAGGACCTGGCCCATCAACTTCAATAGATTTAGTCCAGATTTACACTTTAGAAGAACTACGCACATTTACACCAGCTGGGGATCTGGCCCAGTGGAGCTATCCTCTGGCAAAACCAGGGAGAGTAAAATTAGGCCTTCCAGTAATTATTTCTTCACTTAAATTGCTTCCTGACACGGTGCAGATTTGTCCTACGCTGCTTGAAAATTGAAATAATCACTGAATTCATATTACTCCACCACCACCTTAACAGAGAAAAGCACTCACACAACACCAGTACTGTTGCAAAGAGAAATTTAGGGTGGAATTCACAAAGGCCAGATCCTCAGATGGCATAAATTAGCTCTCCATCATTGACATGAAAAGCCACAGGAGCACCACCCACTTACACCAGCTGAGGATCTGTCGAAAAGACACCAAAAAAATCTATTACCCTTCCAACCATTAATGGAATAGCACGAAACCAAGAGACAAGAGGACGAGAGTGGGGGAAGAGAAACTAACCAGGCAGCTTGCTTGGAATAAAGCTGGCAAGATTACGAGACACATGTACAATTCTCCACGGTCCCTAAAGTCTCTTGCGAAAAGGTAGAAATGAACTAATTTATTAGTAAAATCACATCAGGGGCAGTAATTTCATGTTAGTGAATTTACATGTAATAACATTAGGTTTCCAGCCCTCGGTATCACCACCGTGTGGCCCTGCCGGATGATGAATGAGCTGCCTAAAGAAAGATGATGGTTTGATTGTTTTCACAGCAAACAGATCAGCATTTTAATTTCTTGCCTCTGTGTTTATTGCTTATTTGGGCCCGTGCTCCGCTTGTAAAAACTTGGCTAAATGGAAATGAATAAATGTAATTACTGCAGGTGACAGTGGAAATCTGTGTGGGTTTTTCATATTGCCTTTGCCAACATTAATCTAATCACTGGAGAATATGTGTCACTGCACAAACACACTGACAGAAAGCAGAGGCCTCAGTGAGTGCCAAAGATACAGCAGCTGTGAAGAGTTCCAGCTGATGGGGGTCTCTCTGTGCACTGGCATATACATGCTTCCTACAGATACTACATAGTATGCCCAGTACAAAAAGAAAGGATTGCATATTACAGGGTGCTCGAACTGAAGGGAGGCATCACTGTTGTTTGTATCTGCCAAACCTCTGCATTATTCTCTTTTAAACCTCTCCCTAGAAACCACAGCACTCACAAAACACTTGACAATGGCTAGGCAGCTGGTGTGCTGCAAATGCTACTTATTACACTAGCCAGTTAGCTACTTATTACACTAGCTTGTCTCACTGTTACCTTGTGCTCCCCTCCATCTGTCGTAACCACCTGCTGTCTTCTTTTTATACTTTGATTGTAAGCTCTTTGGGGCAGGGGCTGTCTTTTCATCATACATGTGTACCGCCCCTACCCAGCACCTGACCCTGACTGAACCCGCTAAGTGCTACCAGAATACACATACATATTAGATAATAATAATTACATTACCTAGAGGTCTTCTTGCCAAGATCATGGCTCAGTTGTGCTAGGCACTGTGCAAAGTGATAGTAAGAGAGATGCCCTGCCTCAAAGAGCTTGTAATCTAAAGAAACAAGACAGACAAAGGGTGCAGGGGGGAGAAGGGGGAAGTACTATCCCCACTTGACAGATGGAAAATTGAGGAACAGAATGATTAAGGGCCAGAGCCACAAAGGAAATCAATGGAACTTTGGAGCCTAAGGATCTTTGAGGAGCTGTGCCTAAGTGACTTGACAAAGGTCACACAGGAAGTGTGTGGCAGAGCTGAGAAGTCAAATCAGACCTCCTGAGTCCCTGTCTAGCACCTTAACCACGAGACCATCTTGGATCTCCAAAGAATAATGTGTTATGGCCATTTTTCATCCCCAACACTTTTCTGTTGTTGATTTCCATTATTGTAGGTGGTGCATCTTGAAGTCTTTATGGAGACCACACTCCAACTGGTGCAGGGAGAATAGGAATTTTGTCTTGGTAAGAATGGAATCAAGAGTTAGTGAAAATTTCAGGACATACCATTTGTTGGGAGCTGACAGTCAGTGATGCCAGCACGAGAGGTGGCATCTAGGCCAACACCTGGGATTGAATGGGGGACCTCCAAAGCAAAAAAGATGAACTGCTTCAACTTGAACTAATGATCCAAGCCCACAAGGTGGCAGCTACAACAGACTCACATTCTCTGTGGATTGGGCACAGCGAGTAACACTGTTCTATTTTATACCAGCTCTTATAACACGCTCGTCAGTGTAGTTGTGAGTGCCTTCCCGTAGCACATTAAGCAACATGGCTAACACTGTATCTGTCATGTGTGTTTTGTTCTCTCTCATCCCCTATACAGGAAGAGAACTGAGCATGCAGGTAGGGTTTGGGGATTGTTTGGGGGAGGGAGTTTAGCTGTACATGCTGCTCTGTGTTCATAATAGAGAAGGCAGGTCAAAGAAACATGCCTCCCACGTGGAGCGGAAGGTGGGGACATCTGCAATACACATGACACACACTGACCAGGAGCTGTCGTGGGGGATGGAGAGGAACAGGATGGCAATAGCATGAGGTCTGTGCCTGCATTGTGGGGAGCAACCCCACGATAGTAAAAAGTTAGAGGCACATAGTACTCCCCAGTAGTTGCACCCATGTTGACAATCTTCCCAGCTTTCCACAAACTCCCAAGAAGCTTACAGTTTAGTCGAGACAAAATAAAGAGAGAGATGGAGTCAACAATCATATCTGATCCAAAGCCATCGCAGTTGGATTGGGGGATTCAAGGGGTCCATAATGCACTGTGTAGCCTTAATAACATCTCAGTTACGTGCTCGAATCTAGACAACGTGAGTAGTGATCAAAGACAGCATCCTACAAACCCTGACTCAGAGATGGCTGGCTTGCAACCAGCTAAGCCATAGATTGCAAGAGGAAGAAGCATAAAATTAATCTAATAGGTCTTTGGCATCTCTAATGTCTCTGGTTCATTAACCTGTCTCTTATTCCCTGAACTGCACTGTTTCATGGAGGTGAGGAAAGGAAGGAGATGGCTGTACTGCTTCTGACTTTAGAAGATAAGAACCGAGTAGAAACACGGAGCTTTGTTTTACTTTTTTAAATTAAAGTTTGGTTAGAAAGATTCTTGTGTGTCTCCAGAAATGATTGAATTTTGATGAAGTGCTTAGAGGTGCAATATGTGCTCGATAATTTTCCAGAGCATTTGATGGAGAGAGAGAGCGGGGAGCTTTTTCATGACACAATCAGTATTAACCCAAGGTTTGTAAAACAGAAAAAAAAAAAAAAAAAACCACCCAAGTTTTTAGTTGGGGAAATTGGTTTCCGTTTAACAAAATGACTTTGCAGCCTTCTTATAACGTTTAGATTCTGGCAAACTATACTCACTTTGTTTTCAGCATATGGCTTTTCAGACAAAAGTTGCTTATTATTTTTTATTACAGTAGCACCTAGAGCCCTCAGCTGAGATCAGACCCCCAGAGTGCTCAGTGCTATAAATGCACATGGTGAGATTCCGTGCCCGAAAGAGCTTACCATCCAAATAGACAAGACAGAGAAAGGACGTGTTTATCCCCATTTGACAGATGGGGAACTGAAACACAGAGAGATTAAATGATTTGTCCATGTTCACACAGGAAAGTCAATGGCAGAGCTGGGAACTGAATCCAGATCTGAGGCCAGTGCTCTACCTGTAAAGCCATTGTTCTCCATGGCATCAAGGCTCTGCACAGTTCTGTCCTGGCCTTCAGCTCTTCTTTCATCTCCCCTACTGCACCTTGTGCTCTGCCAATACGGCATGCCCTACCACCTCCTCTCACAAGTGGGCATGCTTTTTCTTGTGCCATGCTTGGAATCCAGTCCAGCCTATACCCTTACTCATCACTTTCTTATCCCTCCTCAGAGCTTATTTCATTCAGTCAGCCTTCCACAGCTCATGTCTACTCCTAACCAGATCTTCAGCTGGTGTAAATTACCATAGGTACAGTGAAGTTATGAGAGCTACTTTGATTTACACAAACTAAGGATCTGGTCCCTAATCTACACCTCAGCATTGTTCCTTCAAATTAGGCTATGTTAACTGATAATACAAGTAAGTAAATAACCAAACAAGAAACTATCAAGTTGTGTCTATGAATAGCGGTATGGGAAAACTCCTTATGTGAGGGTAGGTTGAAAAGATGGTGTTTTTAACTTAGAGAGCAGACGAGTAAGAGGGGATATGATGGAGGGACAGAACATAACAATCAGTGTTGAAACGGTAGATCAGAACACTCCTATTTAGTCTCTGTCTAAGAACAAGGCGGCATGCCATTAAATTTAAGACTAATAAAAGGAAATGTTCTTTTACATAGTGTGTGATTAACCTGTGGAACTCATTGCCACAAGATGGTCAGTGAGGCAAAGTGCAGATTCAGAAAAGCATCATTCATTTATATTGATTTAATGAGAACATCCAAAGTTACAATAGATTATATGAAAATACATAAGGGCTATGGACCCTGAGGCTTCAGAGAATAAGGCAAACTGCTTCCTGATGAGGGTTAGGAACAAACTTTCCTTGTGAGTGTGTTACTCCATAAATGTCCACTTGAGTGGACTCAGACTGAGAGCGTCTCACATTGAGTTATCTTGAGTTCAGGTTGTTTGGTTGGTTTTTTAGTCACTACGGCCTACTTTGTTGTCGACATTGGCACATCAAAGTTTTTTAAAAAAATCAATTTGGGGGTTTTGAATTTTTAAATAAAATTATTGAAGATGTGAAACAAAAAGTGGCTTTGAACTGAAAAACTGGAACTTTTCATTTAGAAAATGTCAAAGTGAAAGGGGGTTTTTTTGTTTTGTTTTTTTGGCTTGTGTTTTCAACATGAAGCATTTGGCAACGCCAACATGAATTTGCAACGTGTTTCATGGTTGTCAAATTTGCATTTTTTTGCCAAAAATGTTTTGGCTGAAAAATTAGGTCTAACTCCACTAGGGAGCATAAAACCCATTACCTTTCAATGGGGAATGACAGACTAACTTGCCTAAGTGTTGTGTTTTTTTGACAGTGCTACCCTGAATTCTCTCTCTCTCTCTCATACACACACACACACGTGTAATACTGAACGTCAGCTCAGTTTAGGTAGTATTTTGGTGTCATTCTTTAAAAAGAAGAATCATAAAAGACCTTTTAGCAAAACTTAATACAAATAGAAACATTTTACAGACAACATTCATCCTCAGAAAGAAAACAATTATTTCTGGATTGAGGCTAGGTCTATGCTGCATAGATTGTGGCACCATAGCCCCCTAGTGTAGACACAGCATATGCTGACAGAAGGAGTTTTTCTGCTGATTTAGGAATACTGCTTCCCTGAGCAGCATGAGCTACGCTGACAGATGCACTCTTCTGACGCCATAGCTGCATCGACACTGAGGATTTGTCGGTATAGCTATGTCCGTCAGAGGATGGTGTTTTCATGCTAGGGTGACCAGATGTCCTGATATTATAGAGACTGTCCCCATTTTTGGCTCTCTTTCTTATATAGGCTCCCATTACCCCCCACCCCAGTCCCGATTTTTCACATTTGCTGTCTGGTCACCCTATTTCACGCTCCTGACTGACAGACCTATGCCAAAATAAGTTTTAAATGTAGATCAAGCCTCAAATGTGCCCCCAGAGAGCTGTGAATTGCAACCTGCCAACATTGTAACAGTGCTTGAGAACCCCCCAACAGAGAAACCACTAGACAAAAAGTAAAGAGAAAAGGAGTACTTGTGGCACCTTAGAGACTAACCAATTTATTTGAGCATGAGCTTTCATGAGCTACAGCTTCCGATGAAGTGAGCTGTAACTCACGAACGCTTATGCTCAAATAAATTAGTTAGTCTCTAAGGTGCCACAAGTCCTCCTTTTCTGTTTGCGGATACAGACTAACACAGCTGCTACTCTGAAACTAGACAAAAAGTGAAATTCACCACTGTAGTTTTATCACCTAAAATGAGTGAAGTGCAGAAGACACACCCTCGTGAACATATCGAGAGTAGAAAGTACACTGGGTTTTTAAAGTTTTAATCATCTAGTTATTGAGGTTTTTCAAATTAATTTTGCTATGACAATGTCCTTTTGAAATAAATTCGTACTTCTACAACTGTGGCACCAATATCTTTGTTTTTGAATCATGGATGTTTTAAAATCAAATTTTCCTCTGAATTTTTAGTTTTTTGGGACTTTTCCCCCTCCTCTAGAGATAAATGATACAGTAAATTTGGAAAGTGCTTTGCCTATCCAATTTTAATTTTCTAGTATTAAAATTAAGTTGTTTTTGCAAAAGTATGTGAAGAAACGTATTCTTCTGTTAACAAAAAAAAAAAAAAAAAACGTTTGCTTGGAATAAATCTGGGCAATGGGCTTAAAAAAACAACTGAAAGTAATGTGCTCAGTATTTGTTACCAGTGGCCAAAAATGTGTTTTAATGCATTGAACTTCTGGTCATTCTCCCAGTTTGGACCAGCTGGTTTCAATAACAAAGGAGAAGCTCCTGATAGAATGAATCATTGGCACGGGATAGAAACTTTGTCATGGGAAAGTGGTTTCTACTTCTGAAGTGCTTCACAAAAAATAATTCATTCATTAGGATATCCCGTTAATGATGACGTGTAATAATATCTGGGATAAGCCTGCATGTGTTGTCTTGTTTACGCCTTTGCCTTGATGATTTGATATCTGTTTGAGCCTCAAAAATATATGTATATATTTTAAAGGAAATATTATGCGTGCTTCATAGAGCCACTTTGGATGAACAAGGGGTAACTAATACTGCTTAGATCAGTATGAACAGAACGCTGTAAATCACATTCTAGAGAGGGGTTGGTTAGAGCAAATACACTACCATTCTATACAAGTTCCTCTTATCTACTTATTAACTTCTTTCAAAATCTAGATAGTAAAGCAGGAGCTGATTGTGGGAAATGGCACATTTTTATTGAGTGTCCTGTTGGTGGCAGTAGTGGAGTTATAGTACATTTATTACACCAACACAATTAAGCTACTCTTTGACCCAGGTAGAGCCACAACATGCTGTTTAGCAGAGAGTCAATCGCCAGTGAAAATCTTCCAAAGCATGGGAGTTTGTTGGGGATTCAACAGTTAAGCTTACATCGGAGAGCAAGAAATGGGAGGGAATGTGAAGCATCAATGATCACTGATCCCCATAAAATGAGAATCTATATGGGGACCAACAAAGCTGGCTCAGGAGAAGGTAAAGTTAAGTACTCTGCATGCTGATCTCATCTGTGACTCTGTATGTGGGTGGGTGAGTGGCTGTGTGAGAGGGTATGTGTGTGATGGAGAGAGAGAGAGAAAGAGTTAAAGAAGAGGGGGTGTGGATTAAGCCTCAGTGTTTTAAAGTAATTTGTTTGTCATAAGCCTTAGAGAAAGGAATAGAGGGAGGGAGCGAAAAAGACAGATGAGGAGGAAGGACATGGTCTGAAAAGATCAGAAATCCATTCCTCTCTAAGTGCTTTCTTAGAAATAACTTTTTAATATATGGTTTCAGAGTAGCAGCCGTGTTAGTCTGTATTCGCAAAAAGAAAAGGAGTACTTGTGGCACCTTAGAGACTAACCAATTTATTTGAGCAAAAGCTTTCGTGAGCTACAGCTCACTGCATTTTCCACTTTATGCATCCGATGAAGTGAGCTGTAGCTCACAAAAGCTTATGCTCAAATAAATTGGTTAGTCTCTAAGGTGCCACAAGTCCTCCTTTTCTTTTTAATATATCTGTACTGATAAAAAATTATATCTGGCAGGGGGAATAAAATCACAGAACAAATTCAGAGCAAGAGCACATTTAAGTACTTTGCTTTGTTCCTAGATGTCTGTGGGGGAAGGAGGGGTTGTGGGATATTTTTCAGTGTGCTTCTATTTTTCCAAGAGTTACTAGTGACTTTGAATGCCTCTGTTTTTCAGTGCCCAAACTGAAGGGGCCTGGTTTTCATAAAGTGCCGAGTACCCGCCTTCTGGAAATCAAGCCCCTTTAAGATGCCCCAAGTTGGGCACCCAAAAATTAAACCTCTTGAAATCATTCATCACTTCTGAAAACCTAGCTAGTGTGAGCCTTGTAGAATTAACAGTCTTAATTATGGGAGAAAGAGAGGGGAAGGGTGCTGGTCCCTCAACAGGAGAGATCCGAAACCAGGATTCTTTTCCCACAGAAAATTTTGATGAAAACAAACAAAAAAAGTCATTTTCATCAAAATTTTTCATAGAAAATTTTGGCATTTCAGCAAAAAACTAAAATCAAACCACAAACTTCATTTTTTGGCTGCATGTTTTCAGCTGTTGACTATTCAGTGTTTTGAGAAACGAACTGAAAATTTTTGAGAAAAGCAGGTACTTTCTGTGAAAAAAAATCATTTTTGTCAAAAATCCAATTTTTCCTAAAAAAAAAAAAAAAAAAAAAGTTTTGATGGACAATTTTCATGCAGCCCTACCCATCAGCTCTGTGTTAAGGTCCTGGCTATGAACTGGAGAGAAGAACTCTCTTAAATCCAGACCGCAAAGAAAAAAATGAAGTGAGGGACCCTGTTCAATCCTTCTTCAAGAATGATCCTTGCCGGTGAAAAAGGAAGGAAGAGAGGCAGAGATCGGAGTTAGAAGGAAGATAAACTCTGTGTAAGAAAAAGGGGTTCTCCAAGGCAATATCCCATTCTTGGGGAGGGAGCGTGGTCTAATGGTTATAGCAGGAGTCTGGAACTCCTGGTTTCTAATTGATTTCTGTGCCTCAGTTTCTTCATCTGTAAAATAGGGATGATGTTACTCAGCTACCTTGGTAAAGTGCTCCAAAATCAATGGGTGAAGAGAGCCAGAAAGTATTATTACTCGCATCAGTTTAATCAGAGGTGACATTAGCTTTTGAGGGAACATCTACACTGGCAGGAAAGGTGTGATTGGGCATACCATGCTAGCTTTAATCTAGCTAGGATGGGTAACTATAGTAGTGAAGATGCGGTGGCACAGATTAGCACTAGCAACCAGAGTACAAGCCTGCCAGGGAGCCTGAGTACTTATTCTGGTTACTGGCCCATGCTGAGGCCAGTGTGGCCACATCTACACTATTATAGTTACCCATGTTAGCTAGATTGAAGCTTGCATGGCTAAGCCTACCCATCCGACACTCACACCTTCCCTTGCAGTGTAGCCATACACCCTGGACCCCACCGGTGAGGCATGGGAGGAGCCGGGAGGTGGTGGGGATGGAGGGAGGGGGAGCAGCCATTCTCTGCTGCATCATACCCCGAATGCTACAGGCGAGTTAATGGTGGCCCTGTGAGAATTCTGTGGTCCTGTGCAGCTCCCAAAGGCAGGACAGATACTGCACAGAGGAAAGGTATGGGCCCTGCCCCCATCTAATTTGTTGTTACACATGATCCAAGGGCAAACAGTAAGGAGGGCTGGAGGTAAAAAGGATGAGGCTTACTGCCACACCGTGCTGCAGGTCCCCAGAGTAGGTCTGTGCACTGCATGGTGATTCAGTTAAGGAATTAGTGCAGTTAAGAAACATAAAGCTGTAAGACAGGTAGCTGGTTCCAAAAATAAAAAGCCAGGGTTCTGGGTGGCAGAGAAGGCCCTGGGGGCACAGCCGCAGGAGCTGTGCATTCAAGTCACAAAGGTTCAGATAGGAGTCAGTGCATGGTTCTTCATGGTTGGTCTTGGCCTTTGCAGGTGTCCCAAGAGCTAGGCGGATCCAGTGGCTCTTGGACAATTAGTCCCTTACTGCATCTGAAGGGAAATGGGACAATCTCTCCCCCCACGCGCGCGCGCACACACACACACACATGCCTCCTCAATATAAGAATAAAGAGGAAACTTTACAGGCTTGAGATCTGGGTTGTGGGACTGGGACTTGAGATCTGGGTTGGGTTCATAGCTCTGCAGTACAAACTGTGTATGACCTTAAGCAAATCCCTTAATCTCTCTGTGCCTCAGTTCCCCTCTAATCATTTAGGGACAGACAGCACCTCTCAGATGGGGGGAAAGGGTCCATCATCCAGCCACAATGGCAGAGGGAAACATCTTGCTGGCATATCTGCTCCTCAGAAGCACCCTGTCCCCTGTCCAGCACAGGGAGCATGTCAGGGGAAAGAAGGAGTGTGGTGGAGCAATTACGGACCTTGCACCAGAAGCATAATTTAGAGCAGCCAGCCACTGTCTAAATCACCTCAGGGCTGGGGCCAGCTCTGAGACTCCATGATGCCTCCCCCGGCATGGATTTGAGCTCTGGCACAGGAGAGAACCTAGTCTCTTTGAAGAAATCTCTTGCTATGGAGGACCAGTGCCTGGCTTTTATGGGTCTGAGTTGATTCTCTGAAGAGGAGAACGGAGCTGTGAAGGGAGATCAGAGCTATGAAGGGAGAACGGGGAAGCGCATTGCACAAGTGAGTTGTAGAGACTTGTGCTTGAAAGCAGGCACTGCAGGGTGTATAACCTTACTTTGCTTAAACAAACGCTCTCAAAGGCAAAGATTTTTTTTATATATATATATATTTTTTTTTTACTTTTCCAGGGAGCCTAGAGCTTCCATAAGCAGCTGGCAAATCTGTGTTTTCTCTGTGACATTCAGCAGTAAAGCTCCTTGAAAGAAAAAGGAAGAGGAAACAACAACAACAACAACAAAAACCAGAAGAAACCTCATGATTCCCAAGTGACTGAACTGAAGTAAACAGAGTCAATGTGGAAACCAGTGTTGATTCCTGCCCTTGGATTCTCACTCACTTTGACCCCACGAATAGCAGCGACATTCCAGAGGGCAGGGCATGAGAGGCAAGAGGAGGCCATGTGAGATGCGTGTAGCAATGTGTCTGTTATAAACATCATGCCCTGAAGCTAATATCACAAACCACGTGCTAGTATTTCCACTCAGCTGCCATTAAGACCTTAGTAGTGGTTGATCTTATTTGTTCCCTCTTTATAAGAGCTGTAGGAAGTCACCAGCTTACAGGAGTGCGCACAATTGTTTTCTCAGTGCATATAACTGCACCCAGTTAGGAGAGTACACATCCATGGTAGTGACGGACTCAAACCAAACACCCATATCCAAACACCTGCACCAAGCAATGTGAGGGCCTGTAACGCAAATGAACCCCATCTTTACAAAGGGAAGAATCCAAAACCCAGTTCTGAAAACCTGTGAGTTTTTGGGTGTTGGAAATCTGGATCAAATCTCACAGTCCATGCCAATCTCTAAGCAGTTTAACATATAGGACAGAGTCTGATTAGTCCCTCCACTGTAACTCTGGAGTGACTCCATTGTGGTTACTGCACTAGTGTAACTGCGATCAGAACTGGGCCCACATTGTGGTAAGTGACAATGAATGACATGCTAAGGTACCAATTCTATTTGCAAAGTAGCTAATGCAGAAACTTGCAGAATATTTGAACTAATCATTTTAACTCTGGTAAATTCAAGAGTGGTGGTTTTGGTTTTTTTTAAGTTTCAATACCATGAGCATGGGTGTAAGTGACTATGCATGTGGGTGGGAATTGCATTTTACATTGATCAGTGACAGGCTGCATGCAGAAGGTTGGGAGGAGCACTGTAAAACTGGATGTTTATTATCTCCAGATTATCTGAGATCTGATATATTTAGAAAGAACCCTTTTTAATTTATATTTAAATGAATTCTCTAGCCTTTGACTACATTTTGTTTACATGCTAGTGTTGCCAATTCTTGGGATTTTCATTGCGAGTCTCATAGGGATTTGATGTGTTTTTCTTAAATGATATGAGCCAAATGTCAGGGGGAAGTGAGTTCCACACTGGGTCACCATAGCAAAGATTCACTAGCCTGCTGACTTCAGGTGAGATAGTGCAACCCCTATGCACTGGGTGGTAGGTGAGCAAAAAAACTGCCAGGCAAAGACTCCAGGAGGTGTTTGTGAATAGAATCACTACTAGTCCCATTCTGAGCTTTATAAATAGGCTTGGAAGGATTCGATTTTTATCTGTCACTGTCGATAAGCGTAGATTTCATTTTACACACACAAACTGAGGAAAAAATATTTCCAACCATAATAAATAGAAATCTACAGATACGTAAAGTAAGAAAAATGCTACTGAGAACGTATTAGAGTGTGATTTAAGACTATTTTACTTTGTATGTTATGACATGAGACATTGGCAATTCGTGTTTTAACGGTTATGAAGCTTTAACTCTTTGAATCTCAATGCCTACTGTCATTAACTAAGTATGGTCTGACCCCCCCCCCACATAACTTCCTGCAATTGTGAAAATTTAAATAGAAAAAAATACTATAAAATAAAACACTGATATATACCATCAAAGTTAGAAAAAATAAAACAAATTGAATTTATAAACCATTAAATGGAATACACCACTTAATAGGTAGCCAATATAAAAAGCCAAAGCAGGCTGATGACGATCACAATAGCTCATGTCCATGAGCAATGTGCTGCCGGTTGGGGTCGGTAGTACTGTGTCCAGAACATTTACCTATAATATGTTTTCATGTGTCTATATCTATTTTTTAAAACTCCCACCTATTCTTCATCACTTGATCATAATTTGTGTTACAGTTGTGTCTAGAGATCACAGCTATGATTGGAGCTCTGTTTTACTGGGCACCATGCAGACACCTGGTAAGAGACAATATTTTCCCCCAAGGAGCTTTTAGTCTAATAGACAAGACAAAGAATGAGACAAAAAGTATTCTTGTCCCCATTCTACAGATGGGGAATTGAATTACAGTGAGATTAATCCAACAAAATTCACCCAGCCCTGTGGCAGAGCCAGGAGTTAAACCCAGCGCGGTTGAGTCCCTATCAGTGTCTTAACCAGAGGACAATCCTTCCTCTAAAACATCTGCTTTTAGTCCAATTTTTTTTAAAGTATTCTGAAATGTGTAGGCTTTTTTAAATTTAAATTGAATTCAGCAATGTTTTATTAAACTACCATGGGTTCAGCTCCTGTTGCTACAGTTTCAAGCTGAAAAGACTGAAAATGACCTCTTTTGCTTTACTTATTGTGCCCGCAAGGGCTGGGGGGGAGATACCAGTGAAAGGAGGACACTCAGGCTTAAGAATAGTAAACTATGCTTTATTGAAGGAAGGAAGAACTTACGCTCCAATCTGCGCGGGGAGCCCCTAGGACGCGTGGAGGGGCTGCAGGGGACTCTGGCTGTTCGGGACAGCTGACCAGGCAGGACTCCGCCGGGGGGGAGTCCTCTGCGGCGCTACATTCTCCACGCTTATCTCGGGGTTACATGGGGTCACAGCTGGTTACATTCTTATATATATAATTTATGCTTATTACATAAACTGACTCATTTACAGGCAAAAATATGCTGAGCTATGCTACAATATCTTTTGGCAGGGTCTGTCGGACAAAGTTCATTGAAACTGCCTGCATTCTCCGCTTACATCCAGTCACATACTCAGTCCACCACTTAGCTCCTCGCCAATCTTCCGCAACCTTGCCCCTACACTTATAAACCCAATACACATTCACCACTCCTGAATACTTGTCAGTCTTATACTTCTGTAATCTTACAATTTAAATCTATTTAATATACATTGATTATCTATGAAATAGCAATTTAATTGACCATAATACCAAATAACACAGTGAAAAATGGATGCTAAAATGAATTAATTGGCTACAAATAGAACAAAAATATTAATTTGCCTTGGAAGAGGAATTCTTAAATTTCTGGAGCTGGAGAACGTGGAAGCCCTGATTCTGGGGTACTCTGCCTGGCAGGCTGCCCCAGAGCTGGGAAGTTTGAAAACACTGGCTTTGAGTAGCAGAGCAGCCATGCAGCTGGGAATGATTTTCTGACAGAAAACTCAGAATTTTTCCAGCAACATTGACATTTTCTCATGGAAAATTTTAGGGTTTTTTTTTTTTGTCAAAAAGCAAACTGTTTTGATTTGGATATGCTGTTGCCTTATGGAGTTATAATTTTGCTGCCTTGTCTCCTATGAGCCAAGCTCCATGACCAGACTTCTCCCATCATGCACCATGACCAGGGATTCCCATGTGCACCGCCTCCTTTCTCCAAGAGAGAAGAACATGAGAGACTTAGTTCGACCAGGGAGCCCGACCTATAGAAGAGAATGGGAGTATTAGGCACCCAAACTACAATTCCCATGAAGCATCGCAGCAGCACTTCCAAATCAACATTTTAAGTTTTCAAATTTTGACCAAAAAATGGAAATTTTCTGCAGAGGAAAAAAAATTCTTACAAGCTTTACCTACAACGTATATGAAAGCTTCAACGAGCTGGTCAAGGCAACCAATCATTCTTCTGTCTTAAACAAGCAGCTAAATGTATGAAAGGAGCTTCATCTGTCCCATTAGCCATCAGCTGCCTATCGCCCTAGGCAAAGAGAACATACTGGGGGGGGGGTTGTTCTATTTTCTTTTTCAGTTGGCTAGTTCCGTTTGAGTCAGTGGCTCAGATTAATTACTAGACGATAAATAACAAAGCATAATAAGAAGCGAGGCAGGGGTGAATCTGATTAGATAAATGAGAACCAACCCAGATTTTCTCCCCAAACTCAGACGCGGGTTTTTAATGAAGTTTGAAAAAGTAGAGTTAACTTTCTTTCACTTTTGCTCACCTGTTGGATTTCTGGGCTCAGCCCTCTGAGACACTAGCCAATCTCGATGCCAAAGGCAACAAAACAGAAAGGATTGTCCCCAGTGCACTATCCTAGGACTTAGATGACACAGGTTTGAGTCCCTGCTCTGCCACAAATCACTTAATCTTTCTGTGCCTGTGAAATGGGGATGATAGTACTTCCTTACCTCATAGGAGCAAGTATTGTGAGAATGAAGACTGTGAGGCACTCAGGTGCTAATGAGGGGCATGTAAGCATGTTAGATAGATAGGAGACATTCATTTCTTTTCAAGCTGAAGTCTATTATATACTCAAGGAAGCAGGGAGTCTCTGGGATTTCAGTGAAATTATTATTTCATATTTGTATTACCATAGGGCTTGGAGACTGCCCCCAAAACATTTGCAATCTAATTAGATGACAAGAGACAATACGTGGATACCAACAGTTGGGGGACCACAAAGAAACAATGAGACAGTATAAATCAGCATTACAGGCCATGGTCTCAGCACACCAGGAGCCCCACTGATGTCAATTTTTTTGTAGGCATCATGGCAAAGGAGAACTTTAAGGAGGGATTTGGAGGAGGACAATGAGGTGGTTTTCATGTACAGGGAATGCTTCCCATGTGTGTGTGTGGGGGGGGGGGCGGGCGTCATTTAATAACTACATCGACAATATAACAGATTAAACTGGCTGCAGAAGCTTACCCAGAGGTCCCCTGGAGTCTGCCTGTCTCCAGTTCTCTCCCGAGCTCAGCTCCTCTGAGGTACCCTCTCCACAAGAATGTTCTGGCTGAGATTAAAAGTAGAAGCACAACATTACCCCCAACATGGCTTTCCTCATATTTTTTTACTGGCCTGCCCCAGAACAGAAAATACCAAAAATCTCTCTGGAAAGCCCATCTCTTGTACAACATCCATCTGATTTTACAGATTCAAGCAGTTTGGATGGTTCCCTTAATGTTTGCCTCCTTAACAATATGAAAGGGAAAACACAGTAGGCACTTACCAGCCAAAAGAGTAGTAGATACAGCTGCTAGTGGTAAAATGGCTACTTAAGGGTAGCAGCTGATTGGTTTTGCCAAATTTCAAGGGCCAACACCAGAAAGGCATTCTGGGGAAAATGTCCAATGTAAGACAACACGGTGCAGGGAGGAATTAGTAAGACATCACTAAGGAAGATGTTTTTATAGAGAAGAGGTTGTTTTGGTCTTTCAACAATTAGTGTTGCCAACTTGTATGACTTAATTGTGAGTCTGATGGCATTTAGTGATTTTTCTTAAAAGACTCAGCTCCTGGAATCATGTGATTAGATGAGAATCCTAGCTTGCTTTCAAATGAAAGTTTCTAGCTCTTTTAAATGCTGAGTCAAGTTTCAAAAAGTGACGCCACCTCCCCCGCTGCCCGCACAAATCAAACACTGGAAGGAAGGGACCGTTACATGATTCTCGATCACTTGAGGTTGGCAATAATGCACCACAATACACCATTAGGATCAAAATCTGAATTGTGGGCACTTATGGAACCAAACCTTTTGAGTTTCCTCTAATAAACTTCCTACTCCCTCTTAGGGGCCCTGCAGCTGCTTTTGCCCTAAAACTGCTCTTTTGTTTTACAGTTACAGGGGGAGATGTGGGAGAGACCAAATTCCCTTTGTCCTTGTCTCCCTCTTCCTTTACCCACTGCCTGAAAAAACTAAATAGACAGAAAATATCTAATGATCTACAAACCCTAAAAATAAAAGGAAAAATGGAATTAAGGACATGTTTTTTTCCACCGCTCTCCCTTGATCATTTTTCTTATGTTTTGCATCCTCTTCCCCAATTCTTCCTCTGTCTTTTGTCATGTTAGGCCCTGATCCAGCTAAGATAACCCTGGGCCTGAGCAGAGCTTCACTGAGGTTCTATGTGAGTGTGAGTGTTAGCCCGTGTAAACCTTTTTGCAGGATCAGGGTCTGTGGTCTGTGACAGCTTCAAGGCAAGGACTATGTCATACTCTGTCTGTATAGCACTTAGCTTGTTTTGAGTATGTAACTCACACATCTCCTGGGTGTGGTGCTCTGTTCCCTCTAGCGGCACCGAGACCACTTAGAAATGAGTCTGCTACAGCCCTAGCTAAGAGCCATGTGGCTTTTAGCTCATGCAGTAGAGGTTCATGCATTTAGCTCCAGAGATCCCAGGTTCGATCCCACCCGCTGACGACCAGGGTCTGTCAGTGTTGCAGGTACAATCACAATATTGAGAATAAACTATCAAACGTGACTTCATCATAGAGTTTGGCTTCAGATCTAAATCTAAACCACCTTCCCCCCCAAACAAAGCTGGAGACATTCTGCATATTGATTCAGATGCATCACTAAAGAGAATAACTCAAGACATACAATGCAGAGTGAGATACCAACAAAGGGTTGCACTCTGCTGGTCCACTTCAAGCCATTTCTAATTAAGACACACTTAAAAAAAAAACTATTCTTAATTTAGCTTGTAACCTAAATGCCAACAAATGAGATGCTGCTGACATTGTTACAGCATCTGCAGAGATACTATCAAGATAATTCATGATCTTGGCTGTGAAACCTCATAGTAGAACCACTCTCCATTTTAATCCATGTGCCCAGATTTCTGGAAGCCTTTAATTAACATGCAGTGGAGCAAATTCAGGTAAGTGTAAATGGGTGTCCTTCCTGTTGAAAAAAGAAAAGGCGTACTTGTGGCACCTTAGAGACTAACAAAGTTTCTGAGAGAACTTTAGCTGTGATGTAAATGGTGATGTCAGATGTATGCGATGAAGTGAGCTGTAGCTCACGAAAGCGTATGCTCAAATAAATTTGTTAGTCTCTAAGGTGCCACAAGTCCTCTTTTTCTTTTTTCAGATGTGAGTGAGTCACAAGAGGTGTACATTAACTGGTGTAATTGCACAGACCTGGAATTCAGTAGGAGTGCAAAGTGAGTGTATTTTACACACCAAGGGGGAAGAATGGGAGAAATAAGGGACAGCAGGAAAGAACTAAAAGAGGGTGCAACTTACCACCACACCATTCACAGCACTTCTGGGGCCAAACACGGCCCTGGTGTAAGTGAGTACAACTTCCATTGATTACCAAACAATGCACATTACACAGAGTGCTAAATCGGTGCAAGTAACACTACTTTGCAACTTTCACCTGATTTCTGATCAATTTCCACCCAATATGTAGCTTATACCACCACTGAGTCAGGCCCTAAATTTCACTATTAAATTAAAAAGCAAGCAGGTTTATTGCCCACCTGTAACAAGTTAAAAATCTGATAAGCCTATACAATGCTGAATCCCTCCTGAGTCCCTCCTGACAGTGCAGACTTTCAGAGGAGATAGAAAATTAAGGTCCAGACTTTGTGGTCATTAAAGATTCCCCTGGCTGCAGTCCGTTTTGCTAAGACTAAGGGTGTTAATCCTAGAGTTTTAGCCAAATTCCAACCCATTAACAAGCCACTAGATGTTAACAACTGAGCGAGTAAGGAGTCACTTAATAAACTAACAAACAATGAGCCTGATGTCGCTCCCAATGGGAAAATTGTCCAGTGGGAGGAAGACTGGGGCTGGTATTTGAGGAGACCTGAGTGTCTCTGGATTAAGTTTAGAAGTGTGAGCAACAAGAGTGATGTAGTGATGGGAGTCTGCTATAGACCACCGGATCAGGGGGATGAGGTGGATGAGGCTTTCTTCCGGCAACTCGCAGAAGCTACTAGATCACACGCCCTGGTTCTCATGGGTGACTTTAATTTTCCTGATATCTGCTGGGAGAGCAATACAGCGGTGCATAGACAATCCAGGAAGTTTTTGGAAAGCGTAGGGGACAATTTCCTGGTGCAAGTGCTAGACGAGCCAACTACGGGGGGAGCTTTTCTTGACCTGCTGCTCACAAACAGGGAAGAATTAGTGGGGGAAGCAAAAGTGGATGGGAATCTGGGAGGCAGTGACCATGAGATGGTCAAGTTCAGGATCCTGACACAGGGAAGAAAGGTAAGCAGCAGGATACGGACCCTGGACTTCAGGAAAGCAGACTTCGACTCCCTCAGGGAGCGGATGGGTAGGATCCCCTGGGGGACTAACATGAAGGGGAAAGGAGTCCAGGAGAGCTGGCTGTATTTCAAAGAATCCCTGTTGAGGTTACAGGGACAAACCATCCCGATGAGTCGAAAGAATAGTAAATATGGCAGGCGACCAGCTTGGCTTAATGGTGAAATCCTAGCGGATCTTAAACATAAAAAAGAAGCTTACAAGAAGTGGAAGGTTGGACATATGACCAGGGAAGAGTATAAAAATATTGCTCGGGCATGTAGGAATGAAATCAGGAGGGCCAAATCGCACCTGGAGCTGCAGCTAGCAAGAGATGTCAAGAGTAACAAGAAGGGTTTCTTCAGGTATGTTGGCAACAAGAAGAAAGCCAAGGAAAGTGTGGGCCCCTTACTGAATGAGGGAGGCAACCTAGTGACAGAGGATGTGGAAAAAGCTAATGTGCTCAATGCTTTTTTTGCCTCTGTCTTCACTAACAAGGACAGCTCCCAGACTGCTGCGCTGGGCATCGCAACATGGGGAGTAGATGGCCAGCCCTCTGTGGAGAAAGAGGTGGTTAGGGACTATTTAGAAAAGCTGGACGTGCACAAGTCCATGGGGCCGGACGAGTTGCATCAGAGAGTGCTAAAGGAATTGGCGGATGTGATTGCAGAGCCATTGGCCATTATCTTTGAAAACTCGTAGAGAACGGGGGAAGTCCCGGATGACTGGAAAAAGGCTAATGTAGTGCCAATCTTTAAAAAAGGGAAGAAGGAGGATCCTGGGAACTACAGGCCGGTCAGCCTCACCTCAGTCCCCGGAAAAATCATGGAGCAGGTCCTCAAGGAATCAGTCCTGAAGCACTTACACGAGAGTAAAGTGATCAGGAACAGTCAGCATGGATTCACCAAGGGAAGGTCATGCCTGACTAATCTAATCGCCTTCTATGATGAGATTACTGATTCTGTGGATGAAGGGAAAGCAGTGGATGTATTGTTTCTTGACTTTAGCAAAGCTTTTGACACGGTTTCCCACAGTATTCTTGTCAGCAAGTTAAAGAAGTATGGGCTGGATGAATGTACTATAAGGTGGGTAGAAAGTTGGCTAGATTGTCGGGCTCAACGGGTAGTGATCAATGGCTCCATGTCTAGTTGGCAGCCGGTGTCAAGTGGAGTGCCCCAGGGGTCGGTCCTGGGACCGGTTTTGTTCAATATCTTCATAAATGATCTGGAGGATGGTGTGGATTGCACTCTTAGCAAATTTGCGGATGATACTAAACTGGGAGGAGTGGTAGATACGTTGGAGGGCAGAGATAGGATACAGAGGGACCTAGACAAATTGGAGGATTGGGCCAAAATAAACCTGATGAGGTTCAATAAGGATAAGTGCAGGGTGCTGCACTTAGGACGGAAGAACCCAATGCACCGCTACAGACTAGGGACCGAATGGCTAGGCAGCAGTTCTGCGGAAAAGGACCTAGGGGTTACAGTGGACGAGAAGCTGGATATGAGTCAGCAGTGTGCCCTTGTTGCCAAGAAGGCCAATGGCATTTTGGGATGTATAAGTAGGGGCATAGCGAGCAGATCGAGGGACGTGATCGTTCCCCTCTATTCGACATTGGTGAGGCCTCATGCGGAGTACTGTGTCCAGTTTTGGGCCCCACACTACAAGAAGGATGTGGATAAATTGGAGAGAGTCCAGCGAAGGGCAACAAAAATGATTAGGGGTCTGGAACACATGACTTATGAGGAGAGGCTGAGGGAACTGGGATTGTTTAGTCTGCAGAAGAGAAGAATGAGGGGGGATTTGATAGCTGCTTTCAACTACCTGAGAGGTGGTTCCAAAGAGGATGGTTCTAGACTATTCTCAGTGGTAGAAGATGACAGGACAAGGAGTAATGGTCTCAAGTTGCAGTGGGGGAGGTTTAGGTTGGATATTAGGAAAAACTTTTTCACTAGGAGGGTGGTGAAACACTGGAATGCGTTGCCTAGGGAGGTGGTGGAATCTCCTTCCTTGGAAGTTTTTAAGGTCAGGCTTGACAAAGCCCTGGCTGGGGTGATTTAATTGGGGATTGGTCCTGCTTTGAGCAGGGGGTTGGACTGGATGACCTCCTGAGGTCCCTTCCAACCCTGATATTCTATGATTCTATGATTCTATGAGAGTAAAAATTAGGCCTCATGGTGACTTGAAATATGATCATGAAAGCTTGCGCCATGGAACCTTTATCTGAGGATTGCAAAGACTTTTACATATGTTAATGAATTAATTTAGGCTCACAGCACCCCTGTCAGCTAAGGACCTGATGGTGGTAGTGTTATTTAATTTCTGGATCAGACCCAGAAGTTGAAGAGGTTTCAGATCTGATGTTCCAACTTGTTTAGTAGAGGTCGATGCAAGTTGAGAACTAGGGATCAAAATGCAAACGCTCCCAAAGGCTAAGTTGGGATCCAGAGCTTGAATTCATGACCATTTCTACAGAACACTAGAGGCCCAGAACAGAAAAGATGGTTGAGAAGTGAAAGGTCCCCTTCCCCCCTCAAATAAAAGTCATTGAAATTATTCTGGTTTTCACAGAAAAACAAAAATGGTAAATGATGTTTTATGTGTGTGAGAAATATTTAATCAAAAAGCCATTTTTCTTCAGAAATAAAGTTTAGATGCAAAGTTGTCATCCAGTGGTTGTCTTAACCACTCATTGGAACATCCCACACAGGTTTACACACACACTTAACTTGATGCACTGTCAGCTCCTAAGAGCTAGGCGCCTAAATACTTTTGAGGACCTGGGCCCTCATGTGCATAAGTCCTTCCCGGAATATGGCCTAAATTTGGAGGTTGGTTCTGAAGAATTAAAATTGGGCTGACAGAGATTGGCAACACCAGAGCCCCCTGATCTCTTTTTTGCCCATTTCATCCAACCCACATAGCCATTAATAGGTAACGAGTTTAGTTGATGGTGAACATTTTTATGATGGCCCCCACAATATTTTAGTGTCCACTTCGTCCCAGTGATATCTTTTCACTGGGCCTTTGTGACATTTTCTTGTTGTCTATTATTATTTGTTTGGGCCCAAACCAAATCCCAGACCCAAACAGCCTCAAATCACAGGTGCTAGGGCTTGATCCTGGAAGTGTTACACACTACCGTGAGATGCTTAGCACTAGAACTGGTTGAAAATTGTCAAGTGGGATTTTTTCTTCATTGAAAAATTGCCATTCTTTTTTGAAAAGGGAAATTTTCATAATTTTTTAAGAATTCTTTTGTCTAAAAAAAAATTGTGTTTTTGTCTTTTCAGGGTTGTTTTTCCTTTCCCCCCTACTTTTTCTCCCCTCTTTTCAGTGGCACAGTATGAAAAAAGAGGAAAAGAAAGCTTGGGTCAATGAGGAACAATATTTAAAAACTGAAATCTGGCAGTTTTTAAAAATGTAAATTTTCAAAACGGGACATTTTTCTCTTAGAATGTCCCTGGAAGTGTTTGGATGAATCATTCCTTTTTGAAACCCGTGGAACAACAACAACAAAATCATTCTGACTTTTTTTTTTAAATTTGATGTGAAAAATCGTTATCATTTTCTGGACAGCTCTGCTGAAACCCCTCAGCCCCAGCCAGCTTCTGTGGGAGCTGGCACATTCCACAGAACAGCTCAGCAGCATGTGGCAGGATTGAACCCTATGTCAGTAAGTTAGCCATCCCCTCTGTTTTTTTATGTCGGTTTTCTTAGGATATTATAAAATCACAAATATGGCAGAGGGACTTGGGCGCTGAGGGGCCAGTACCTCGAATAACATAGTTGTTGAAACTGACTAATGTTTAAATTGGCAATGCCCTTTCAATCTTCGTATCTGTGATGCACTACCTTGCTTAATGAGCTTGCAGACCCTTACACACACAAGTAGCTATACACATACAGTAGGCTGTATTGAAGTCAATGGAACCATTACTTATTATTATGAATTATTATTATTTATTACCATAGCACCTAGGCGTGCCCACTACTGGACCAGGAGCCCATTGTGCTGTACAAACACAGAACAAAAGAACAGTCCGTGCCCCCAAAAGCACCTAATCTAGATAGAAGACAAGAGACAACAGAGGGAGACAGACAGTCAGGTCAGTACAAGGAAGAATAATGGTCAGCATGACAGGCAGGGATCTCAGCACACCAACCGCCCAACCATTGTCAACTCATGTGACTCAGTTTACTCATGTCTGTAAGGGTTTGTGAGACCAGAGCCTTGCTTTATTATTATTACTGCATTAAACTGTAAGTAACCTATATATGTGTATGCTACACTGTTTGAGCGCCTGATTCGATCCCTCTCAGCAAAATCCATTGTCATCTTGATTAAATAAATTAAACCCAATGGGAGCAGTTAGGGGTCCTTTGTTAGAAGGAAATAGAACATGATTATTCCATAGGAAAACCATGGCTGGAATCCAAGCCTCCTATAAATCAGATTTTTTTTCCCTATGTGCATTTGTTTATTTAATGAATCCAATGCTGGTGAGAAGTGCCAGATTGATGGCTTTGGGGACCAGAGTCTTCTATTTAGCCACAGAAATTACCCAGCAGAGACAGGAGCACTGTAAACTATGCCCACACTACATAACCATGTCTTACCCTTGACCTGAAAGGACCATCTGAGAAGGTAGCTCAGTTTCCTGGCCTTTATATTCTGACTCTCTCGCTAGGACTGCCAGCATGGGAGGGTGTCAATTAGAGCTTATTTTAACAGACAACATGGGCATACTGTTAAGAGGTTCATTTAGGAGCTGAAGCTTAATTATAAAGCTTATTGGCCTTGAAATCTCACAAGTACAGACTCTCTCATAAGGTTACTTTTGGCATGACTGGAAATACAGCCCCTCTCTCATTTTTGGTTCTTTTTCTTATGAGCCTGGCTTAGACTGGGAAGGGCTGAGGCTAATGGAAATGAAAAAAGAAAAACCAAAAGGGAGAAGTTAACTGCAGGTTTTTTTTAAAACCACAATCCTTAAGGTTTATTCTTATCCAATCTGATTCATGCCTCTCTAATTGTTATTCCTTCCAAGAACTGACATGATCCCAAAGACGCCATTGGTTACTTAGACAACATCCGTCACCACTGTCTGGCTTGATCTCATTGCATCATCACTGTAATTTTGGGCAATAAAAATATTATGCAATTTCCTTCAAAAGATCAGAAACTTCACCTTTAAGAGGTGTCGTAGTTTGACTTTGGATTCCCTCTTGCTCATATGTAGAACTTGATATATGAGGGCATAAGGATCTGACTTTTGATGTTTCAGGACCTTATTGTGCTCAGCATTGTAGGTAACACCCATCTGCTGTCCTCTAGAGCAGACTGAAAATGCAAAAGACATTTTCATGAACATTTGTTCTAAATTCCTTTCTTTCAAAAATGTAATGATTGTGTTGTTGTTGTTGCTGAAGTTAAAAAAAATTCAAACTAGCTCCAGAGGTGGTTTAAAAACAGGCCCCAGAATTCGTGAAAAGTGCATATCGCTGAATTTTAACCTTTGGTTGAAAAATGTCATGGACAAATTGAATGTTGGACAACGCTGACTAGCTCTACTGTGCCGAGGGGAACAGAACTGTGGAAGTCTCTAGGAAAGCAGTGAAGGGACCCCCTGGGATGAAGGGAAAGGAGGATACAAAAAATATTTCAACGTCCCTGCTGTAGAGCTGCCAACTGCCATCCCTGCAAACTACACATATGGCCAATTTGCCACATGGGTAAAGGGAGTAGGCAGAAAGAACATGAGGATGGCATGTTCCCCCGGACATGGTCTCAGAACCATTTTATGTAGAGGAATTAGTTAATGCTACTTTAATTGTTCCTCTCACTCTCACCACCAGAGGAAGGAGCCACGGAGTGCAGCCAGCCATGGGGGAACCTAGAACAACACAGCATATTTGCTACTACTATTTCAGAGGAGGAGCATGAGGGATAACCTTCCTGTATGTTGACCTGAAACTCCTCAGGGTTATTATTACATGTTCACATGGATCCTCAAGTTATACAGTAAATGCAGGGCTCACCATCTGCATTAGAGGCCCCACTCAGGGGGTTTTGAACCAGAGCCTCTGAGATGTTAGCAGCCTCTTCTACTTGAGCTGAAGGGCTAATGCTCATTAGTGAGAAGCAGAAGAGTCATAAACAGCGTTTTTTGAGTTGTGCCAGGATGCTCTGGAACACAATTCCAGCGCTTTTTTGGGGAGCCAGAATGGTGTCCAGTGTGTCTGATCATGGTAAAGGAAATCAGTGATTATTCATATTAAAAATATTGGCCTTTTCAGAGTGCTGCATTACGCCCAGTGTTCCGAGACTTCTTCTTTTAGGACTCACGCACTGGTCATAATCCGCTTCTGCTCTAGCAGGAGAAAGACATTCACTTTCCCAATATGGATTATACCCACATGGAATTTCTGTCAGCCTCAAGGAGGCTGCTTTGAAAACAGTGCCCCAAATGCCACGCAGGCTATGAGATAAACGCTCCCCATATATGCCTTTTCAGGAAACGTGGAGACCTGACTGATCTCAGATTTCCAAGCATGCATCAATTTCCAACATCCAATGCTCTTTGTACCAAGGCGTATGGGGATCTAGCTATCTAGAGCTCCACTGATAATCCTATTCTGCGTGGTATCTGTGGAATCTTGTTATTAGAATGGCAAAATCATAGTTGCTACACTGTCCCCATCTTAATGTTCTTCTTTATTGGCTCTGTCAGGAGCATCTTCCATTTTAATATTTGATAAATATAAAGAGACAAGAATGCTTTAAAATACTGCCTCTACCGCTCGCAAACCAAACCTGTGCATCCTCCTCAAATTAATATCACGCCCCCCCCACCATGCCCCCCAAAAGAGAAATCAATTTTAAAAGACAGCAAATCTATGTTGTTGTTTATTATTATTATTATTATACCCTCAGGAGTGAAAAGTTGAGGAATTGCTAATAATCATTTGGCTCGAAAGACAATGTTTGGGATGGTTTTGTACCCATGCTGCAGCTTTAATTTTCATCTGTTCTAACATTTTTGTCATTAAAACTGCATGAATATCTTTTTTAAAAAGCCATAATACCTCCTCTCTGCTAGGCAGAATTTCCTGTGTTGGAGATTTCTGCATTGTCTGACCCCATTTCAGTCAATTTTCCATATCCTGCCTGTCTCGTATCCACTGAGGGAACACACTGATGCTGTGTTTATGCTAATTTTATGCTCTCTGAGTTGTGTCTGTTATTCAAAGCAGTTATTGCCAGTAATCTTATTTCTGCTGGAGCCCCCAGGGCAGACTAGGCCTCAAAATCGGGCCTGCAGACGGAGTCAGAGCCATCATAGCCTGCTGGTAAATGGCAGTTCTTTCCCGCAGAATCTGATATCAGTTACTTCGCAAACACAGTAATAAAATGAAACAAATCAGATTTTCAAGTAAATAAACCAGACTTCAATGGCAGCGACAATGGTCAGGACAACAGGATTTTAATAAGTGATACTGTACACGGGGAAAATATAAACATACCACATCTCCTTCCCCCGCACCACCAAAAACAGCTGCCTTAACTCCCATTAAGAAACAAACAAACAAAAAACCTACCCCTGGATCTCATCAAATCTGCTATCTAGTTTAGATGACAAGAGCTTTCACTGATGGTATGTATGGAAATTCCATTGAAATGGTATTCACAATGGACCAGGTAGCTGTGACATTACAAAGAGTGGGCAAAGAGATGGTTATTGTTTTTCTCCCTTACCATATCTACAGAAAATCAGGAGAGAATTTGTGCACTGAGGCACTGGTTGACAGTTTCCAGTAAGAGGAAGAAGTTGATGATCCTTTCTCTCACCAGGTCACTGACCTAGTATTTAGAAGAGCTGGGTTCCATTCATGGCTTTACCATGGTCTTTCTGTGTGACCCTGGGCAAGTCGCCCGACTACAGAAGGGATGTGGACAACTTGGAGAGAGTCCAGCGGAGGGCAACGAAAAGGATTAGGGGGCTGGGGCACATGACTTACAAGGAGAGGCTGAGGGAATGGGTTAGTCTGTAGAAAAGAAGAGTGAGGGGGGATTTGATACCAGCGTTCAGCTACCTGAAGGGGGTTCCAAAGAGGATGGAGCTCGGCTGTTCTCAGTGATGGCAGATGGCAGAACAAAAAGCAATGGTCTCACGTTGCAGTGCGGGAAGTCTAGGTTGGATATTAGGAAACACTATTTCACTAGGAGGGTGGTGAAGCACTGGAATGGGTTACCTAGGGAGGTGGTGGAATCTCCATCCTTAGAGGTTTTTAAGGCCCGGCTTGACAAAGCCTTGGCTGGGATGATTTAGTTGGTGTTGGTCCTGCTTTGAGCAGGGGGTTGGACTAGATGACCTCCTGAGGTCTCTTCCAACCCTAATATTCTATGATTCTATGAAGTCATTTAGGATCAGGTTCTCAAGCATTCATCACCCATAAAGGAGCTCATGATTTCAGAAGACCACATCTCCTATCTAGGCATCTACGCAAATGCCAGATACACAAAAGCAGAGATGGTCAGGAAACATATTTTGTTCTAGCAGGAAAAAAATGGTGAAAGTGAGTCTCTTCATTTTTGCAGAAGTTTTTCTTCAAAATTTTGCCGAAAAACTAATAACTGAACATATTTGGGTTTGGGCCCGAATTCTTCAGTTTTCAGTTGCAAAAAACTCCCCCGAAATTGTACCAAAAAATAACAAAATGATCTGATGGTTCTTTCTGGCCTTGAAGGCTATGAAACATTTCCCATGGAAATTTTTGGTTCGCCCCAAAATGCCGTTTTCATTTTAAATCAAAAAAGTGTTTCAAATGAAAAATGTCAATCAGCGGTATTCAAATGTGTTCAGTGAATTGTGATGTGTATGGCCATGTTTTCAATTTACTGGACTGTTTGAAAACCTTGGGGATTTATTTTGGTGCCTACGTGGAAGCTGAGGTCTTCTGAAAATTCAAGCCTTATTCCCATTTCGGGTGGGGAACTGAGGCACAGAAAGACCAATGATACTTCCTTTCTCTTGCCCCTTGTCTGTCTTGTCTAGTTAATTATACACTCTCCAGGGAAGGCACTGTTTCCTACGACCTGTATGTATAGCACCTATAACAATGGAGCTCTGATCTTGACCAGTAGTCTCTCCTTAAGTCATGCTTCTGATGTGAAGCCTGAAAACTCTAGCTTTTCTCCTGGAGTAACAGCATCCTAAGAGAAATTCTGTGAGAAACCACAAGATGCTCTGATTTCCAGCTAGATCACCCACATTATCTTATTGGTATAGCCTTTGTTCTCCTTTTTTCCTTCTCTCCAGTGCTTGTCACCATCTCTTGTCACGTCTCGACTAAACATCGAATCCAGACAACTGAAGTCAGTGGGAATCTTTGTATCGACTTCATTTGGATTTGGATCAGGTCCTTTCATTTAAATTGGGGCTGAGATACTCAGGTGATGCTGCCTTCAATCACACTGGTATAATTGAAATCAGTAGAGTTACTCTGAATTTACACCAGCGTAACTGAGTGCAGAATTTGACTCATTTTCCGTAAAGCATCACAGACACACCAACTCTGGTTTTATCTCAAATTCTTGGCTTTCACTGATCCCATGCAGTCTGGTTTTAGACCTCGGTATGGTGCAAGAGAGCACTGATCTGATTGGTGGCTTATCTTCTTTTAGTGATGATTAAAAGACCTGGGGTAAAATCCTGGCCTTATTACAGTTGTTGGAAGTTTTCCCACTGGCTTCAGTAGGGCCAGGATTTCACTCCTGCTCTGCAAGCTGATTCTTTTGGTGATCAGCTGCCTTGAGACCATGAGGTATTGCTGACAAGATTGGGGATCTAGGCAGGGAGATCATGCTTCAATGGGTCCGTTCTTTTCTCATATGGTGATTGCTCATCTGTCCTGTGGGCTCTGCTGTAAGGGCACCTCAAGTTTCCTCTCTTCAATATGACTATGAAGCCAACAGGGTAGATAACAAGATGGTTTGAGCTGCCATGCCATCCATAAGATCACAACATTCAGCTCTACATTGCTCTTTCATCAGACCCTGTCCAGGGGTGAAAGTAGGATGGGATGGGATGGGATGGGATGGCGTACCGGTAAGAAGCTGGTACCAGCCCGTGTGCAGCCGATGTTAAAGCACTGCTGTGCAAAGGACCCTCCTTAAAGCACTGCCACGGCAGCGCTTTAACATCGTTACCCCTTTTGTCCCCCCGAGGTGGCTGACAGGGGGCGGCAAAAAGGGCAGCTGCCCCGGGGCCGGCGATTTAAAAGGGCGCAGGGCTCCTGGCCACTGCTACCACAGCAGCGGCCGGAGCCCCGGGCCCTTTTAAATCGCCGCTGGAGCCCCAGGCAGTGCAGGCCAGGCCATGAGCTGGCTGTGGGAGGCTGACCCCCCAGTCCCACCCCTTCCACCTGAGGCCCCGCCCCATCCACCCGAGGCCCCGTACCGGTAAGTATTTAATATTACTTTCACCCCTGACCCTGTAAAAAGGAGTACCAGGCCCTTTGAGGCCCCCCTGCTGGAGGCTTCACGGTCCTACCATATTCCACCCCAGAAAAGGAGCAGTGAAAGTAGGTTCTCCATGCCTGCCTAGAAAGCCTTCAGGAAGCAGCCAAGTAGAGCCCAGCAGGCTCAATTAAAAGGAGCTGCAGGACCTGAGAAGACCTGTTGCTGGTGGGGACCAGAGGAGCAAGGAAGATGCTCCTTGCTGGAGCTCAAGGGAGAACCAGAAGATGGGTTCTGGGGACATTGGCATTCTGTGAGGAAGAACTTCAGCCCTGAGGCAAGGGTGAAGAGGAAGGGGCTATATGGGAAACGACCCAGGGAATAGCAGTAGCATTTATTAAAGGAAGCAGCACATGGCTGCTATATGTAGGGTCCCTGGGTCGGGACTCGGAGTACTGGGTGAGGCAGGGTCTCCCCACCAGCCACTCTCAGGGTGGCCTACGCCCCGAGAAGGGGATAAGGCTTGTTTAGAAGCCCAAGTGAAGGGCAGGACTTAACGGGACACTAGAGAACTGCTAAAGGCGAAGAGTCTCCATGGAGGAAGTCCTGGGGGCACTGCCCTATAACGGTGTAGGGACAGACTTAAAGGTAGCCCAGAAGGGGCTGAGAATTGAGCCCAGACACAGGGCTGCAGACATGAACATGAGCACAGTGATAACCCTTGTTGGACCTTTGTTACCCTGGAATGGGTTTCTTCATGCATGTGACTTAGAGGGCTGAGTCGCTGAAGACCCACCTGATGAGGGACACAGCCAACAGAGGGCGCCGTCAAAAGGAAAGAATGCAGGTTCATAGCCAGCCAACAGGGAGGTGTGCAGGAGAGGTGAGTGGCCTCCATCACAGGCTCCAACAGTGTAACCTCTCGGCCTACTCAATATGTAGCCAAGACTGGGGCTTGGATGGGAGCTGGTGATGGCTGAAGTTGACTCATAATCAGGCAGTGGTGGTGGTGCATGGGTGATGGGACAGCCCACAAGAGACAGCAGATCTGTGTTCTGTCTCTGTGTGGAGCTATGCCTTCCTTCTCTCAAAAAACCCACATGCTAGGTCTCCTATATTGATCCTAAGCTGCTTTTGAATGGTCCAAATAACAGCAGCAGCCATCAGAGCTTCACTGGCACTAGAAATGGTTGATTTTTCTTTTTTTTTTTTTAACCAAAACACACACACACACACACACACGGTGGAAAATTTTACGATGTTTCAACAAAACCTGGAAACGGAAAACAAGTATTTTTAATAAAATGTTTTGGGATTTCTTTACAAAAACTTTTTTCCCTCTCAGCTCATGGTTAAAAATATATATAGTTTGGGGGTGTTGAGCACCAAAATTATTTTAACTGAAAACCAAATTTGTTTCCAAGCAATGTTTTCAAAACAAACCAAAAACAAACAGAAAACCTCTCCCCAAAAAACAACCCCAAAACCCCCAACCAACAAAAAAACAAAAACCCCAAAACCAAGCAACAACAAAAACAGTTTCTGGTACCAGGTTTTCATCAAAAAATTTAAATATTTGACTCATATTTTAAATGAAAAAATTCAGAATTTACTGTGGTAAAAAAACTGGTATTTTTCAATCCTTTTGAATATAAATATGGGACATAGCATACAATGTCCCTGTAGTCCAATATCCCATCTCCCCCAGTGGCTAGTGCTAGAAGAAGGTGTAAAATCCCACATAACAAACATTTATGCAATGATATTCCTGTAGTAAAAGTTTCTCCCTAATCCATGTAGTCCTTTGGGAGCCACTGCCAATTGGAGCAAGGTAGAGCAGCCACCAGACCAAAGGCTGGGCAAGGCCGGAGCTGGGCAGAGAGTTAGGGAGCCATTACCTGCTCCCTAATGACCTCTTCACAGCAGAGAAGCTTGCCTGAGGTAACCAGAAATGAGCACAGTATTCAAGGAGAAGGCATGCTCTTCGCCAGTTTCCAACACACCCGAACATCTTTGCTATTTTCATTACCACTGTGCATGGAGCAGAGATTTCCACAACAATGCACCAGTTCTCTTCCAAAGAGGTGAATTTCAGTCATCATGATGTCGAGGTAATTCAGATTGGTCCTTCCATTATACATTATATGCTCAACATTACATTTAGTGCATTCTCCAATCAACTAGATTTCTTAGATCTCTCTGAAGTTCCCGACATTCTTCTCTAGCCTGGACTAAACTAAGTAACTGTGTCATTTGCACATTTTATCACCTCACTGCTCCAGATAATTAATAAAGATATTCAATAATACCAGTCCTAATACTAATTATTTGCAAACCCACTATGAACTTATTTCCTTGTGGGAAAAAAATAGGCCATTTATTCTTCTTCCTTTTCTACTTCTCAGCCCGTTGCTGCTCCTTGACCACATTTTATCCTCGCCTTATGTGCAATTGGAGTTACGTATTGAGGCAGCAAGCCCATGCCTGCAGAGCCTACACTGCTAGTTTTAGCAAGCCGGCTCAGGTATGCATATGTGTGCAACAATCACATCTCCAGATTGCAGCTTAGGCGTACCCTGAATGGAGGGAGAAGGGGGCTGCAGGATCAGCCCCTTGCTCACGTGAATCGAGCAACCATTATATTATTTCCCCTTTTTTGTCAAAAGTTTAGCCCCCTCCCCCACCCAAATCATGAAAAAAAATCAAATCCAAAATGTTTTCAACGGGAGGTGAAATTTTCAAAAGGCCAGAGTGACTTAGGAGCCTAACTACCGTATTTCAGAAATAAGATTTAATTTTTAAGAACCTGACCTATATTACTGATAACCCCATGGACTCGGTCAGTCCTGCTCCCACTGAAATCAATGACAAAACTCCCATTGCCTGTGACAGGAGCAGAATCAGGCCCCTTAACTTTATTGAGCCTGATTCTTAGTGTAAATAAGGCCCCTTTACACTACTCTGACAGTGAAAAGGAGTCTTAATGTGGGTGTAAATGTAATTTACACTTTAAAAGGGGCGTTAGTTTACATGAGAACCTGGACCAGTGTATGCACATTTATTTTAAAAATCTAATTTATTTTACAGCATTTATGACATAGAATTTGAAAAAGAAACATGCTTTTTGGCTCATATTTACTTTTATTAAACTTTTTTAAAAATTGTATGTCCTACATTTTAGTCGTATACTATTCGACAATGCTGTATAGTAGGTTGTGTCCATTAACAGAAAACTACACTCTTATATTAGAAAAAGTTGTTGAATTTTTTATCTCAAAATCCAAGGAAGTAAAGAAGAAGCTATCCACTTTTTCACATATTCATGTAATACATTTTTTTGGGGGGTGGGGGTAAGACAGTTCAGCTGAGACTTTGCATTGCCTCCTCCAACGAGCAAACTACAATTGCCAGTAGTGTGTGAATCTGCTAACATTCAAAGCTAATAAACCCCAGCACAAAGGCTTCTGGGAATTGCCGTTTCTTTCAGTGGCTGACTGAAAGGGGGTCCAAAAAGCAGACAACCTGTATACCGAATGGCGTTATTTTGTGGGTGGGGATGCAGCCAGGTCATGATGAAAGCTTTAGCAAAGATCTGGTGAAGGAGAGCATCTACTGGTGCAGATTGTGTATGCAAATGAGGGGCCCCATGTAAATTTTGTATCTAAGCAGGATCCTATCAGTATATATGTATGCTAGTGCATGGTCCTTATACCCTTCTGAAAATAGCTCTGCCCTCAGGGCTTGCAGGCTCCTTATTCATCTAGCAATCCTCTCTTCCTCACACTCTTCTCTTGGCTACAGGCTTCCCCTTCCTCCAGTCAGCTTCCTTTTCCCCAAACTCATAATCATGCTCTTATTTTCCCACCTCTCTGACCATGTCCCTCCCCTATTCACATATTGTTACTATTACAAAAGTGCTTTGGGTCCTAACCGTGATGGCCTCACGACCTTGTTAGCAGCTTTATGTACACATCGTAAGAGACAATGCTGCCCCCAGAACATTTACCGTCTAAGTAAACAAGACAGACAAAGGGTGGGAGAACCAGAATATTATCCCCATTTTACAGATGAGGAGAGGGACACCCACAGGATAAAAATTTTCAGAAGTACCTAAAGCCTGGTCTACACTTAAAACATGCACCCAGGGTTCTGTTGGTTAGAGGGTGTGATTTATTTCATCAGCATAGCTATGCTGTGTAAGTCCTAATGTTTACATTAGGACTTACACAGCATAGCTGTATAAGTCCTATAGTTAGGACTTATACAGCTTTAGGACTTTTTTTTGTAAGTCCTATAGTTAGGACTTACAAAAAAAAAAAAGTCCTTTTGCGAGTATAGCTTATTTTGGTCAGGAAACCAGTGTGGGCTGTGTCTGCATTCAGAGAGATTTCAAGTAGAACTATACAGTAATAGCAAACCTTTTCTAGTGACAAGGCCTAAATCACTTTAAAGCCTCAGTCCCGAAGTGATTTGTAGCTCGATTTGCACCAAGATTTAGGCACCTATGAAGATGAATATAAGTGGCTAGAGGGATTTTCAAAAGCATTTAACTACCACTGAAATCGTGGGATTTTCAAAATTGCCTATCGGTCTCATTAGGTGCCTAAACACCTTTACAAATCTGGCCAGTGGCCCCTGCCCTGAGGAGTTTACAATCAATGGGAACAGCACAGGAAGCCCCTCAGAGCAGTTTCCTGGGGTCTGTTTCTGCTTTCACTTACATCGGTGTTGCTTTAGTAAAGCCTTCATTACTTCAGTGGCGTTACTCCTGATTTCTGCTGGTGCAAGAGGAGAATCGGACCGCTTCTTGCTGGCCATATACAAAGAGCCATTGCCAAGTAATTGTGCTACAGAAATACTAATAAGAGATGGGCCTAAGCAAACCTCTGGGATATGGTCACACCTGATTTGGGAAAATTGGTTTCCCACAGCAAGACAGGCAGATGTCCTGACCATTAGTTAGACCATGGTGCCTCCCTGAAGGAAAATGGGATTTTTCAAAAGCACCAGAGTGGCCTAGGAGCACAAATCCCATGAATAGGTGATCTAGGCATTTGTGAAAATCCCATCCCTATTTCTTTCAAATCAGAAAATTAACCCTATCATTTCAAAGTAACAGCGGTCTCTTTGCCCATTGCTACACAGTATCTTGCTACATCAACTTACAGATGCTAGTTTATTGTAATAGGAACAGTTAAGATATACCAACTACAATGTATTCTCTTGCGTTTTATCACAGTGGTGCAAACGAAGGCTTTTGCAGGAATCACGGTGGGTGGGACAACAATCTACATAACTCAGCAACAGAATAGGTAGCTTTGACACTTTCCAAAGATGAGGCTGATTTCTTAAGTCTTAATATGAATTCCACATCCCAGAGATATCGAGTAAGAGCAAAAAGAAAAGGAGTACTTCTGGCATCTTAGAGACTAACAAATTTATTTGAGCATATGCTTTCGTGAGCTACAGCTCACTTCAGTAAGAGCAGTCCATCTTCCAGAGCGTTTTTCTCTTCCTTGCATTGTGCATGTTACATTGTTACCTGAAGCTTCCCCATAACCACACAATCAGGATAAATGGGTTGGGTTGTTTTTACATTGCAAATATCATTAAGGGAAGAGAAAATTTTCAGCCTCACCCATTTTCCTGCATTCTCCAATGTGCAGTCTAGATATGTATTCTTGGGTTACCTATGCCTCTGAGAACTACAGTTCTCTCCACCAGATGTCCATCAGCAGGTTGCTGCATGCTTCCCATGAAAAATCATACGGATTATAACAGCCAGCCGGTGTTCAACTGCTCTTTATAATCAGATAACTGTGGACACTCATTCAATAACTGAAAAATACTCCAAACAAATGAGAAAACCAATCTGACTTCATACCTGTTTGTTTGGTTTTTTTAAAGATACAAAGCGCTCATTTTAAGAGTGCCAGGAATTTGTTTTCACTAAACTTAATGAAGATTGATTTTCCCACTTCCCCCACCCCCCAAAAATTGCTAAGTATTTGTCCTAATCTGGATGCTGTTTAGAGGGTTTACAAATATTTTTCTTTTAATTTTGCTGGAGGTGCAAAGTTCCAGGTGGCTCAGATTAATGGCTTGCTGCAAACAAGGTTAATCATCTGCTTTACTGTAATGAAGCAGAAATATGTATGTATAGACACATACACACCCCATAGATACCTCAGCATATATACACACACTTTATTTTATATATATATACACACACACAGAGTATATATACACACATATACTATCTGAAATCCCAAATACTGTGTTCAAACATCTCTCCCTCACATATAGGCTTGGGAAGAATTTAGTGCTAAATAAATGCTGCCTCAAACCAGGCAAGATAAAACATAAATCATTGCATTAAAAACCTCTAACAAGTCTATCTGCTTTTTGAAATGACTGGGAGATGAAAGAGAGGAGTCTCATTTAAGAAGGCCCAGCGGAACAGTTCTGCATTTATATAGCTGTTATCAAAAGCAATTCATTTGGAGATCAAATAGACTGACAGATAGGACAAGCTGGGGATCACTGCTGCCTTCAGGCAGCCAAAAGCTAGGATGGTTTCCCAGTACCATCACTAATATTGGGTCTAGTCAATGCTCATGTCTATTACAGCTTGCAGTGACTGCCAGCTGAATGTTAATGTATGCTTCTTTAGACTATTATTCAGTGCCAATTTGCAGCTGAGGGAGCAAATAGTGAGCGTTCCTTGGTCAGCTTTTTTGAAGGTATCTCCTCCTTTGTGCTGAATGTGTGTCTGATTAATATTTACATTTTTTTTTTAAAAAAAGGGTAACAGCACTGACAACAGAAGACAATGGAGCCTTTCCTGTGTCCTGTGAGCAATGTGCTATTCTACTGAGATTAATAGCACCCAATTTGTCCAGGTGTTCAAGATGCACTATTTTGTATTTACAGTAAGACTCTAACACTGTTTGTTCACTCTAAATCAGGAGACAAATGCAATATATTGTAACAAATCCATGGCTGCCTGAGCCTTCACAGCTGCTTGCTCAGAATTCCACACCCTAAGAGGGACCAAGGTCCTTTTTTCTCCAAAATCACAGCCCCTCTTCTCCCCATGACTTCTTGAGCAAAAGAAAATTTTCTTTTGGCTCTTAGCAGTACAGGACCCAGGACACACTGCTGAGCAGTTCTGATTCCATCCAGCAGAGGGCAGTGGGACACGTGCACGCTAGTCCAGTTCCAGATGATTGAGCCCACCAAGGGAGCGGGTATCCACTTGTCTCTCTTCTGTTGTTGGTTCAGGAGGAAAAATGCTCCTCAGATGAATAAGAAAAGAGATGGAACCAGAGGTTGTGGCAGATAGCAATGGGGAGCTTTCAAATTATGGGGGAGACAGAGGAACTCTCTCAGGAAAATAATTGTAATTCCTTCGTTTTGTTTGTTATGCTAGTTTTTAAACTCTTCATGATCAGGTGAGGGCATCATAATGCAGGGTGCTGGAGGCATAATCAGTGGTGGACCACGAGGTGAAAAATGGGGAGTTGCAGGGGGGAAGCAAAGGTCCAACAGGAAGAAGGGGTGAGTGGAGGCTGCAGGTGGGAGGAAATGATGGAACATCATGATGAGTAGAAATGGCAGAGGATCGGGCAGGGATCGGCAACCTTTGGCATGTGGCCCATCAGGGAAATCCACTGGCAGGCCAGGACGGTTTGTTTACCTGCAGTGTCCACAGGTTCGGCCAATAGCAGCTTCCGCTGGCCGCGGTTCGCCATCTCTGGCCAGTGGGGACCGCGGGAAGCGGCGTGGGCTGAGGGATGTGCTGGCCGCCACATCCCGCAGCCCCCATTGGCCTGGAACAGCAAACCACGGCTAGTGGGAGCTGCGATCGGCCGAACCTGTGGACGCTGCAGGTAAACAAACCATCCTGGCCTGCCACCGGATTTCCCTGACAGGCCACGTGCCAAAGGTTGCCAATCCCTGGCCTAGAAGGTAAGGAGGACTTAGGCCCTGACTCAGTAAAGCACTTAGGTCAGGTCCTTAAAGGTATTTAGGTGCCTAACTCTCAATGATTGCAAGAGGAGTTAGGGGCCTAAAAACCTTTGAGGACCTGGGGCTTCAGCCTCAAATAACTTAGAGTCCTATAGCACCATCCCTTTACTACATCTCTCTCTCTCTCTCTCTCTCTCTCTCCAGTTCTCTGCTTGGCCTATTTTTTGGTGGTGAAAACAAATTGGCCTGTAGGTAATTTTGTGTACCTGCTGACCCAGGAAGGGTACCAATAGGTGAGAATAGCAAGGATACCGGGTTGTATCAGTTGTTCTCCCCGTGCATTCAGCTCTCTGGTAAAGAAATTCAGTGCCGCATGTGGACGTCAAACAAGAATGGATGAAATACTAATTATGGTAAGACTTTTTTTTAAAAAAAAAGCTATCTGCCCACATGAGACTCCGAGTCTTCAAGCAAGTCTCCTGTGGAACAAAAGTAAGTTTTCAGATTTGAATAATTTCCCTGCAACGCAGATAAATCTTCCATTTCTATGTTCTCCCTCCATCACTCTTCCCCCCCCCCCCACCAGCCCCGTTTTGCAAACAAGAAAAGAAACACTATGAGCCATTTCGCTGGATAACCATGCAAATGAAACAGAAGATTTAAATGTCTTAGCAAGGAGATCAGAGACACAGTTTGAAACAGCTCTAAGGGGCATTAGAGTTATTATAAGGTAATTGGGATGGGTGCATTACGTGGGTTGGTGACTTCATTACTAATATTCCGGGCCAGATCCTCAAATGCTGTAAATCGGCATAGCTCCATGGGAAAGTTGGTCCGCTTTACAGCAGCTCAGGATCCATCCCTTTGTCCTTAATATGAATGTTGACAATGATTTTGTAGAACATTGTAATTTAGTTTATTTTTGTCCTTGTGTATATGAATCCAAATAGCATTTTGGAGTTAGGGATTAGGATGTGAATTATTTTTTTGTTAAAGACACCACATCTATTTCTCTTGGGGATTTTGAGGTTGAATGTGATCACTTGCCCTAGAGACAAAAATAACAGGCCTCGACTGTATAATTTTGACATTGTCAGACCATTAATGAAATAGAAAGTAAAGCTCCTGTATCTTATATCTATAACTTATTTATTGAACTCTTGCTGTTCAAAATCAGCACATCCAAACAGAGATTCTCAGCCATCACACAATAGAAATAAATAAAAATCAATAGACAGCAATCTAATTACCAATTGAAAATTCATGAACGCACATCACCACCTCATACAATAAACTCAACGAGGCACATGGCCCAGTCTATACCTATTCTCCCTTATCTTCAGAACTGGCATTTGCATCAAAGATTAAAGGATTGGCCTACACCAAAAGACAGAGACCTGGCTCTGTGTGGGTGTGTGTTTTTTGTTTTTACCAGTAAGATCCAATAGCAGACAATAGAAAAAACTATGAAAATGAAACACTTTGGCTAAAAACTGCCCCCGTCCCAAAAAAAAAAAAAGCCAAACCTTTTCTTTTTCTTCAGTTTTAAGCCAAAAAAATGTGGTTTTCAAGTGTTAAATTTTCTGCTGCGAGATTAAATGTTTGAAGAAAGCAGACACTTTCTGCAAAGTTATTCATTTCGTCAATAAGCCAATTTCCTGGTAAAAAAATAAAATAAATAAATAAATGAAAGTATTGAAAATTTTCATCCAGTCTCAGTTACTGACTCAGTTGGAGACTAAGTTCCAGAAATCCGCTAAATTCCTCCAGGGGTTACTAGGAGACCTGTTTGCAAGTGTCGTCAGTAATAATTTTGGGGTGGCAGGGAAGATGGGGATTAAAAATACAAAAAATTCCAAAGCCTCCACCCTGCATGGGCACGTAGATGCTTTAGTTGAGGGATGACCTTGTGGTTAAACCACAGAGCTTAGACTTGGGATTCTTTGGTTCTATCTCTGACTGTTCCACAACCTTCGTGTATGTCCTTGGGCAAGTCTCCTCATCTTGGTTTGCTTTTGATGCTTGGGGGAATGTTGTGAGGCATAGTTCATCAACGATTACGAAGCACTTTGAGATCCTTGGATGGAAGCACTCTAGAAGAGCAGGGCTTTTTGTTAGCACTGCGATGCTACAGTGGTTAACCCCAAGAGAACAGTAGCATTGGTTCATATGGAGGGGGCAGGCAGCAGAGATCTGGTGTGGGGACTGGGGCTTGCATTTCATCCATACAACACGTTATTGTGCCATCGACATCACCTCATGGGGATTGGCTTGAAAGACTTTGGGAAGGGTCATGGGTAGGGATGTGTGGTTGGGGTGGACACTGAGGGTACCGCTATGCGAGGCCACTGGCCAAAACCCATCCAGAGGGGAAACTAGCCAAGGATGGCACTACATACTGCACACCGGACATGGGACTGTGGTGAAGCTGCTGCGTGGGCTGAAGACCAGGATTTCACCTCCCTGTGTCCCAGCTGGACTCCCCTGCACAAGGCCCACTGCAAGTGGATGTACTTTCTGAACAGGATTATACAACCGTTCATATAACGGTCCAGTCCCCTGTGATAGCAGGAGACTGGACTCAGCAACCGAGGACGTCCCTTCCAGTCCTCTGTCCTTATGATTTGGCCGATACTATGACACAGAAGTGGAATCATATCACAGTGGAATGTCTTCAGATTTTTTTTTTTTTTGGTCTTCTTCATGCAACCCAGCCTCCCGTTCCCCATCCCAGTAAGAGGTTGTTCAAGACAGGGTAAGTCTGCCTTGTAGCTTTTCACAGTTTTGGGAGATGGGGCCTGAGTGTGCTCTGCATTGTGTGTCAGTGTGTATTCACCTCAGACCCGACTCACTCAAACAAACCAGCAGGGGCAAAGTTTTCTGCTGTAAGGAAACCGAGAACAGGGTTCTAGACCAGCAGCCTCCTCTCTGCTTGCCTCATGCTCACCACTTCAGTGCTACAGCTTCCTTTGCGGGGTGAGCAGAGGGTATTTTCTGGAAGGAAGGATGTTCTCCCAACATGCAGCAGCTTGTAGTTTAAAACTTGCAGCTACCACTGCTGCTGCTGAAGGACAGGGGAGGTTGGGCTACATTAGCAATCAACACACATCAGTAAACCCTTTAATGAGCACGTGTGTGTATGGAAAATGCCCATGGTTTTAGGATTCTGCTATTGACCCTGGTTAACAAACACTTTTCTGACATGCCAATTTCAGGCTGCAGCCATAATGCATTTTGACTTACTTACATAGATTTTCTATGGCGTCCTCTGCAGGTATCATACGCACCATTTTCCAGTAGAATTATGTGGGTATGAAATTCATTAAAAAAAAAAAACCTGACATCCCTAGAGTGCAAGTAGAAATCCTGCATTATACAACCCAAGATGCTACACCAATAAATAAAGCTTGAGATGATGCATATTTGCCCCGTTGAACCAAATACAACAGCTGATGTCCAGGGAATTATGTATATGATGCTCTTAAGGGGCAGACTTGATCATCTGCTTGATTTTTTTTCATCTGAAACATACATGTGAGCTAAGATCAAGAGTATCATCAGCTTATATCAGCTACATTCTTTAGCGGTGGTGGGCAGTTGATTCTGTACTATTCAGGTTATTGTAATGTGCCCATCTCATTATGTGCTCTCTGAGAATCTTATATACATCATCCTGCTAAAGCAGAGGAGCGATTTGATGAACTAATGTAGGCAGCCCCCCTCTGCCCCAATTCTAACTACCAATCATCCTGAACCACAGTTGAATGTTTTCAGAATAAAGTCAGGTCTAAATTGTAAACGGGTGCTGTAAAAATGCAGAACAAAATGATGGTCCCTGCCCCAAAGAGCTTTTCATATAAGTATAAAACAAGAGGCAGATAGATACAGGCAGGAGGGGAATGCAAGGAAATTGGTCAGCGTGGCAGGCAAGAGCATGCTAGTGAATGAGAGGCGATAGGTAGGGTTGGGATAAGCTGTGTAAAGCCTTGACCATGAAGACAAGCAGCTTATGTCTGATATGATAGAGAAGAGGGAGGCAAAGAGAAGGGTGACATGTTAAAAGCAATGGACTAGGAAAATGCTCTTTGCAGTAACATTATGAGTGGGGAAAGATTGCATATATCAAGCCCAAAGGCTTGGATGTTGCAGTAATGGAGATGATGAGTGTTTTAGCTAGTGCTTTTTAGCTAGTGCTTCCTTTTCACCTGCACATCGGAACTCTTGGTGCTTAGCCAAAACCAACCTGATAGAAGGGGACATTTATCACATTGTAAGTCAGGCGTAACTCCACTGAAGCCCACGGAGTTGCCAGTATAAAATCTGTGTAATTAACCTCAGAATCAGGTCTTTGTCTTTTGAGGTCCAGCCATCAGTAATTTCTTCCTTCTGTAGTTGGCCAGTCTGTATTTTAAGGCTGAACATATGCCTGTGTTAGTCATTGTACCATGCAGTTCATTAAGGTGTTGTACCAGTGCATGTAAAAATGAACACCAGAACCCTTTCTCTTGTCCCCAAGGCTGTATTCAAATCCAACACCAGTTCATAAGCAGCCAGTGGCAGACACAATATGAAGCTGAGAGAGAGGTGGCCTAGTACAATGCTTCTCACGCTTTTTCATGGTGTGGAGTATCTTTTAGAACAGAGATTCTGTCCAGGTCAACTCCTGTTCCAGGATACCAATCCCACTTTCGCCTCTTCCTAGTGACAGATGAAGTGCTGGCTGCATTCATAACTACTATTATTATTACTCAGATTGTAAACTCTTTGGGGCAGGGACAATCATTTTCTTCTGCGTTTGTATGGGACCTGCTACAATGTGGTCCTGGTCCCTGACTGGGGCTCCTAGGTGCTACCACACTATGATTTATAAATAGTGGTAATTAAGGAGACAAAATGACCATAACTCCCTTTAAGGCCGCTGAAGTCACTGCCAGATCTCTAAGTGACTTGTCCCAGGTCACGTAATCTCTCTGTGCATCAGTTCTCCATCTGGAAAAGGGGATGAGAATCCTTCCTTTGTCTGTCTTGTCCATCTAGAGCAGGGATTGTCTCATCCTCTGTGTGTATACAACACCTAGTACAACGTGGCCCCAAGCTTGGCAGAGGCCTTTAGGTGTCACTGTAATACAAATTAATAATAATAGCAGCGCTAAGTATTTCACCGTCAAATCTTTGTAGCCAAAGGGGCGTTATTGTGGGCAGACCCAGAGGACTCTAAGGCATGAATGAAGAGACTTTGTGACAGGTAAATGTTCCTAGTTTCAAGTTCAAGCACCAATTGTGGATTTCTCTCCAAAAAACTACTGCAGTCTGGAAGGCCAGTGAAGTTATTTTATGCTTTGCTCTCTCAAAATCAAGACTGTCCTGTCTAGAAATCCAAGGAGGTCTTTCTCAGTCTTTATAGCAATAATTCTTTCATACAGCCAATGTTATTAGTCACAATGAGCAATCGGTTCTGTATTAGAATAGTAAAGAAGCCCACTGGCAGCGTGAAATGACTGATCTGCTGGGTGGAGATATCTAGAGCTCTGAGTCCCAATAGCCCTGTAGCTTGAGGCATGGGAGAATTTAAGTTGGCGAGGTGGAGGAGGGAATAGTGATATTAGGGGATCCGGTAATTCCTGTGATTTGACAGCACTTCAGCACAGAAGATACCTTTTTAATCTTGGCGCTTTGAAAAGGCAACAAACTTGGCTGCATATGTTGTTGTTATTTATGTGAAGTAGCGCCTAGTGGCCCTGATCTTGGTGGAGACTACATTGTGCTAGGCACTCAACCAGCACATAGTCAGAGATGGTCTCTGCTCTGAAGAGCTTACAGTCTAAAAAGAAACAACAAACAAGGGATGGAGAAAGGGAGTATCTTTCCCATTTTATTCATGGGGAACCAATACACAGAGAGATGAAATGACTCACCCAAGGTGAGTCTGTGAGAGTGGAATTGACCTGAGATCTTCTGAGTCCCCATCCAGGGCCTTAACTGCAAAAGCATCCTTCCTCGCCCTGTATTTATTATTGGTATAGTCTACCACACTTTTTTGTGTGGAAGGCATCTAGGACAGAGAACTTAGCACAGGGAGACAGGAGAACTAGGTGCTTTTTGCTTATTCCTTTGCCACGGATTCCCTTTGGTGACCTTTGAGTTACTTAACTTTTCTGTGCCTCTGTTTCCTCTTCTGTTATCTGGGGATAACTGTCCCGTGGGATGGGAATTCTGGAATTTCATTTTGGAAACTGTCAAAACAGCATTTCCGTTCGACCTTTTCAAATCATTGCCACTGCTCCCTGAGTTGGGAAGCCAGGTAGCTCAGGGAGCTTAGGATGTGAGTGTGACAGTTCTCAGGATACCCAGGAGTGAGCCTCAACTTGTTAACTGCTGTCTCCAGCTCCTTAGCACCCCCAGCCTGTCCGCCATTCAAGCCCTCTCCTCCAGGCCATCCCAGCCCTGTCTTTGCCTTGAACGGTAACAATACAAGCACCACAGTCCCACTGAAGTGTTCCCCTGTGTTATCCAGCCCAATACTGGCTACTCTTAGCAATCCCAGATCCTCTGGTCCCACAGCAACAGCATAGCCCTGTTTCCCAGTTTTACCTTACCTCATCGCTCCTGCAAAACGCAAAGCACTTGAGAGCACTCAGAATAAAACCAAAGAATGTTTATTCAGAAAGAGTAGAGGTTCCACTAGAAACAAGAGAGTGGTTACAAAATAAAACAAAATCATACAATGCGAATTAGGGGCCTATACTCATTAATAGTGACCTTTCCTATCTAACAATGTATATCGCCCCCAACCCCCTCCCAGAAAGTTCAGTCTGTTGCAGAGCTGGCTGGCTTCTCAGGAACCAGGATCCAAGCTTTCATGAAACACCCCTGCTTAAGTAGCTGTCTCCTCAGTGAATGGATGCAGAGTGTCTTTCTCCACCCTGTGATGCATTGAATCAGCCTTTTCTCTTTTCCCAGGCAGGGTCCTCCCCTCACTGTCCTGTCATTTCTTTTCACTTCCAAGTGGTTTTGAAGTTTATAGTTTGTCATTGATGGTTTTCCATTGACTTTTCTGGAGTGGTACAAAGGTAGACCACTGAGCAGTACATTTTGTAATTGGCTCGCCAGGGAGGGTGACAGTGCCCCCACAGCTTGAATGGGTCACCACTGAGACATGATTTACTGGTGATTCATTTTGACTCCAAGACCATAAGACATGATATTCAATATAGTTACATTGTCCCTAAAATGTTACGCATACACACATCTCGCAACGACTATGAGTCCTGATAAGTTACAAGCTCTCAGTGGAGACCGTGCATGCTACCCTTCATGAATAAATACCATGAAAGTGGTGAAATGAGTTTGTCAGGTCAGAGACAGGAGTGGCTTGTAAAGAACAGTGAAGACTTTGCAAGTTGGCACCACTGTGTCACTCCAAGGTTCCTAGGGCTTCCATGCTGCCCAGGAATACGAACCCTGGAAGCCCTGAGAGCCCGTCTCTGGGGAAGTCCACCTGGCGGTCTACTGATAGAAAAATCTAAATTCGCAGAAACAGCAAAGTCGGAATAGAGATCCTCCTTTTCTGAAAACACAGGCTTGAACACTGCAGCTAAAGGTTATGATGATAGTATAAAGCTTCTGACACACAGCTGAGCATTTTCGATTCCATCCAGTAGGTAGCAGCATTGCATACACCAATTCATTACAGTAATTATAATGCTATTTCAAATTAAAAGTATCAGAATCATCTCTGGACCTGCTACTAAGCCCCATGATGGACATCTAGAAAGTCCTGACGGACAAGACTTAAATGGGAGTTGCCATTTAAACTGAAGCTAATCATCATTGTTGGGTCTGAAAACAAGAAGAAAGCACAAGGCAGAACAGAATGAAGTGTAGTATTCTTTCCCTGAAATGCACATCTTTTTCTTTGGGATTAAAACAAGGTTTGCATTTCAAATTTTCATTTACTAAACAGAAAAATATTTTACTAGGAGGCCATAGTATTAAGGAGAAATTATTCTACATTTGCCCTCAGGCCTGGCAAAGACAGGATTTGATTTGCTATGTTAGGCTGGAATCTGGATTGATACAAAGAGATGAGAGGAGTGTTTAATAAAATTTACATTTCATTTTCTCACTTGACACCAGTCTCCTGTCAGTCACCAAGAGGAGGAAATACGACAAATAACTTTTGTCAGCACCTAGGCATGAAAAGACAGTAGTGGGAGGGGGAGCAAGAGTTGGGGGTGGTGGTTAGTATAATTTGTATTGTATATTGTATATATGTGTCATCTTCACTGTAGTCTGAAATTGACAAAGTGCATGGTAGGAAAAGCACATTCATCCAATCACACACAATCCAGTCACGGGGATGGACAAAATGACCTACTGGGAAATGAATCAGATAACCCAGGCCCCAGTCCTTCCAAGCATTTCAGCATGTGCTTCAAAGCTGGCATGTAATCATTCATATGCTTAAAGTTAAGTACGTGCTTAAATGGTTTTGTGGATCAGAGCCCTAATGAATGGTGAAATTTATCACAGAATAAGATGCAGTACTGGACAAGCAATTCCAGTAATAGGTAGTAATTTGCTTGGATGGGTGCATCACTAATATGAACACTGTTCGGGACTGGGCATGATTTTCTGAAGCGCTGACAACACATTGACTTCAGCTGGAATTGTGAGGACTTGGTCCTTCCGAAAGCCAGCCCTTCTCTCTGCCGGCAGCCTGGACGAAGGAGAGGTGCCCGAGAAAACTTCCACTACCAGGGGGCAGCTGGTTTCTTTCACTACTTCCTTCAGCAAGCAACGCTCTGGGTTTGAAAAGGAAAGTGTTGGCGGGAAATTCAGATTGCTTTGAAAACAATTGGATTATTTTGACTAAAAAATTGCCCCCACCCCAAAAATGTTTCAGTTTTCAAAACAGAAAACAAACATTTTTCCATTTCTGTTTTTTCCCCTCATTCATTGTTTTTTTGCTCCTTTTTCTCCCTCTTCTCTCTTCCCCCACCCCCCCAGTGGCAAGATGAAAAAAGGAGGAGGGGGGAATAACAAACCACAAAATAAAAACCAGAAACATTTCATTTCCCAAAACTGTTCAGCCTTTTTGTTTTGATTTGGGACTAGGTTTACACTGGCACTGAATATCCGTCGTTCCACCTGACGGGTACCTCTCCCCTGCCTGTGAAAGTGTGATTGTAGCTCGGGGAGGTATACTTGTGGTAGCTTGCTTTAAACCTAACTAGTTCAGGTAACAATAGCAGACATGGCAACACGGACTAGCAACCAGAGTACATACCCAGCTTCTCCTGAGGGCTTGACCTTCGGTGGCTAACCCATGCCGGAGTCCAAAACCATCAGGAAGCCTGGGTACGTACTCTGGTTGCTAGCCTGTACTGCCATGTCTACGCTGCTATGGCTACCCACTCTAGCTAGATTAAAGCTCACATGGGCATGCCAACCCATGCTACAGTCACGCCTTCACTTGCAGTGTAGACGTACCAGAAGTGTTACTTCTCATTTAAGACCCAATCCAGTGAGGATTTAGGTGTGTGCTTCATTTTACACCTAATGGAACTACCCACAATGAATCTTTGCAGGATCAGGGTCTTTGACTACAAGCCTGTCTCTGATTTGCCTGTAAAATACCATGCATACCCCTAGCACTGTGGAAATAACAAATAATCATAACAAATAGTTTTATTTGTAACAAAAAAGGGCAATGAAAGGGTTTATAATCTCACTGATGCTGTTGGGAGAAGGGGGAGTTGAAATTTTGTTTTAGGAACATGATTCTTTCAACCCAGACTGCAATTAATTTCACTACATCCCCAGTTATCTCCACTCCCTAACCAGCCTTGTCATTTTAATTTTTCACAGGCTCTCTTTTTTCCCCCCTCTCTCCACGTGTCTGTGCCTGTATCTTGGTGAAGTCTCATCAACTCTGGCCCAAAGCCGTAGGCTAATTTGTCTGGAACACGGCTCCCTCTCCGCCTCAGAAGTCAGGGGAGAAGGGAAAACCCACTGCCACGTAAGAAAACTTGCTCACGGCAGCATCTAGGGCTTCTCACTGGCCAGGCATTTGGGGCTAAAGTAACACACCAGTTCAGCTACCTTATCGGTTGCAACAGTGTCAGCGTTCAAGTGCTAGTGGGCACAGGACTCCAGGTAGCTGCTGGCATTTTTATTCTCCATGGGTGGAATCCTGGCCCCACTGAAGCCCGTGGACATTTTGCTATTGACTTCAGTGGGGCCAGGATTTTAGCCCATGTCTTCCAACCTTGCTCAGAGCAGGCTGTGGTGCTTAAGGCTGGGATTGTCAAAGGAGCTAACTGCCCAACTCCCGTTAGAATTCAATGGCAGGGGGTGTCTAGCTCTCCTAAGCTTAAATTTCCAAAAGAGCCTAAAACCTTGCTGGCACTTTGTCTACACGAGGGCTGCAAGAGAGGGAAAGTCCTAGTATAGAGAAGGCCTTTGGCTCTGATAATGGAATTCCCTGTACTTGAGCTACTTGAGCCTCACTTCAGAATCTTCCATCAACTTGACCCTTCCCCTCCAGACCCAACACCTCAACTTGGGCAACCCAATCACCTCCCAGCTCTCTCCTCTGGTCAGGCTGGCTTTTGTTTTCCTACTCAACGGAAAACTTAACTCTTCCCCGCTTCTCTCTTCCTCTGCCCACATCTTCCTCCTTCCCAGGCTTCATGAGTGGGCTGGTTTCTCCTCAGTGCTTTGGTCTTGCCTCCTCCGACTCACTCCTGCATCTGCTCCAATCTGGCATCTGTCCTCTCCATTCCACCAAGACTGCCCTCCCAGAAGTCTCTAATGATGTTTCCTCTTCCTTCCAAGTCTAAGGTTCTCCCTCTATTCTCATTTTCCATGATGCCTTTGACACCATGGCGGGTGCTTTTCTTGAGACTCCTTTTTCTTTTGGCTGCTGTGACTTTGTCCTTTTCTGGTTCTCTTTCTCCTTCGTTCACCATTCTTTCAGCATTCCCTTCGGTGGAACCTCTTCCTTCCCACCTCCCTTCTCCATTGATGCTCCTCATGGGTCTCTCCTTTTTCCCTGCATTTCCCCCCGTACACTCACTCACACCAAAAATTAATGGGGCAAAAGGCAAGCACAGAAAGTGGATCTGTTTGCACAGAATTCAGTGGTACTTTTATTTATGTGCACAGTGCTAAGATAACATAAGGGCATATCATAAATGCAGATACCACAGATTGTGAGTCAATGAGAGGAAGCATGATCTTATCCATCTATGCTAAGTACTTGTATAGCCCCCATCACCATAGTATCTAAGTGACTCAGATTGTAATAAATGTATCCTCACAATACTCCCATGGAGGCAGGGCAGGGCTATTATACCTGTTTTACAGCTGAGGAACTGAGGCACAGAGAAACTATGTGACTTGCGCAAGATTACGCACAGGAAGTCTGGGGCAGAGCAGGAATTCCATCTGGATCTCCCACAACCCAGACTAGTACTTGAACCATTGGACCATCCTTCCTCCTCGAAGTAAGGCCCTGGGCTAAGACTCAAGATATTTGGGTTCATTTCCAAGCTCTGCCACAGACTTCCTGTGTGACTTTGGATACATCTATTAATCTCTCAGTTCTTCCCTTGTAAAGCTGGGATGCCTGGGAGCTACCTTGATTTACACCAGCTGAGAATCTGTCCTGATGAAACTATGAACCTGGGGTGGTGCAGGAGTGAGTGTTGGTGAGTCTACATGTGACTGACTGTTCTCTGACCCAATCCTGAACCAGCGCCCCAACATGATCATAAGGAGGCCATGGTGCTTTGGTAAAGGTCTTCTTTCAGAGGAGACATACAGGAGGGGCCAGGACCACGTGTGGGCCTTTCTGTAAAAATAGGGGCCAGCTCTAGAATCCTAGATGACCTGGACTGACCCTGGGCAGAGTTAGCACCTGCTTCTAGCTCAGTTGCTTCCATTCGCTCTATTTCCTTTATGGCTAGTGACCATCAAAGTCCAGTAGCAACCTGGGCACTCTTAAGCCTCTTCTAGTCTCACCTAGTGAAAATAATACAATGTGAGGGTGTGCATGGCCGCGCATTGGGGATCCATCTAGTGAGATCTCTGCTAGCCAGCACCCTCTCATGGATGTTAAAGGTGTAACAGCATCTCTGCCTCAGTTTCTTCCCCCCCCCACACACAGTCCACCAACAGTTGCTTGGTCATGTTCCGAGCGGCTTCTTCTTCTAACTCCCGCCGACAGGTCACTTATAGTTTCTCCCCTTCCAGGCCAATAGCCTCTGATAGACCAGGAGTCCAATGACCCTAGCAAAGGGTTGAGAATCCCAAGCCTCTGCGGTGTCTTTGTTAGAATACAGATATTCAGGCCTGCCTGTAAAGGCCTATAATTCAAGAACTTCGGTGTATTTTTTTCACTTAGTTAGTTATAGAGGTATAAAACAAAGAATTAAAATCACAAGTCCGCCTCTGTCTGGGCCTTCTCTCTAGGATAATCTGAGGCCCTGTTCTTAGGCTAAGGCCTTTGGCTAAGCAGCAGGGGCAGCCATAAGCTGGGAAGCGACATTCCAAACTAGTCATACTGAAATAAGGTGCTATTGGGCTGCTAGGAAGACGATCCTGTTCTGATAGCGCCCATCACCACCAGATAAAGAAAATGGTTAAAGAAAACTTAGTTTAATAGCAAGAAATCTGTCTGGCAAGAAATCACTTATCAATGGTTGTGGTTGTGAAACCCTCATTTCTGTATTGTTTTACCTTTATGGCCCCCACTTTTCTATTGTTAATCTGTCTGGTTCTCTAATTGCTTCTGTCTGCTGTATAATTAATTTTGCTAGGTTAATTAGGTAGTGGGATATAATTGGTTAGAGAATTATGTTACAATATGTTAGGATTGGCTAGATAAGATTTCAGAAAAATGATTGGTTAAGGTATAGCTGAGACTATTACGCTATAAACTGGGGTCAAACAGGAAGTGGGTGGGAAAATTGGAATCATGCTTGCTGGAAATTAACCCCAATAAACATTGCATTGCCTGTGCTTCGGCCTTCTGGTCTTTTGCTGCTTGCTGTCGGCATGACAAGAACCAGGGAAGTGGGAGGGTGGAGGGAAAGCCCTCTAACAGTCCTGATCCCCTTAGTCTTAGGGGTTTTACTATCTCCTTTGCAGGAGAGGATAGAGGAACCCAGGCCCACGCACTCTTCTGTGATCCAGCCCAGGGAACCTGCATTAAGCAGCTGGGACAGTTCCTCACAATCCCTTACTGCTTCCTACCTTTCCTCTCCTGTAGACCTGTTCCAGACTCACATTCTCTGATTCTCCATGCCTGGAAGTCCAGCTGTCTGGTGCTGAAGGCATCTCCTCTGAATGGTCCCTCCCTCCTCTCCTCTGCAGCCTTCAGATCCCCCAGCTGTTCCTGGACCAGCAGTTAGCCAATGCTGAGGAGATGTAGCTAGCCTTCCTGTTAACCCCTTAGTGGCCATGGTAGAATGGGGTCTATGTGCACAATGACAGAATTCTTTCATGGCTAAGGTGATCGGGTTTGAATCCAGCTGAGACTGGCAGTGACAGTACTGAAGGTTGTTACCCTCTGATGGCTTTTCAATAGGCTATATGAAATGTGCTGGCAGGCAGCTGGCATTTAGTCTTAGCGGACAAGCCGCTGACTGAGGGGACATGGTGAATGAATCATTCTCTCACTACCAGAGAGGGTCCCTGTGGAGCAGGACAGAGGCAGAGTAGAAGGGCTGATGTGGGAAAGTGTAACTCACTGGCCACTGCGTGCTCTGAGTAACCTTCTGCGCCCAGTCCACAGAGCAGCAGACTGATCCAAAACCTCACTCTTGAGAAAGAGCTCTACACACTGATGCTTTCATCATGATTCAATCCCTACTGTGCCAGGCAAAATGGCTGCGGTCACATAACTTGGGCCTTGTCTGGAATTTGAACTGCTGTGAATCTCAGATGCTTGGGATGAGCTGCCTCTGCCTACTGGTCAGCATCCCTGAAGCTGGCTCTTTAGCATAAGCTGGAGACTCTTGTGTTTTCAGTTCTAGAGGTCCCCACTTTAATCCCTGGTGTTGGCCCAAATGGCAACCATGACACAAGCACATGCTGGACCTGTTCTATAGATGAATGGAAATAACATCTTGTGCTTGCAGAGCACCCTTCACCCAAGGATCCTGTGGTGCCATAATAAAGTCTCCCCACCCTCTTTTGAGGGAGGCAAGTATTAACACTCCCCATTTTACAGCTCAGTAAAGAGAGGGACAGAGAACTCCAGTGACCCATTGTAGAGAGTCACTCAGGAGGAGAAACCAGAAGAGGGGTCTGAGAAGAGCCATGAGAATGATGAAAGGATTGGAAAACCTGCCGTATCATGATAGATTCAAGGAGCTCAATCTATTTAACAAAGAGAAGGTTAAGGGGTGACTTGAACACAGTCTGTAAGTGTCAACATGGGGAACTAATATTTGATAATAGGCTATTTAATCTATAAGACAAAAGTATAACAAAGATCCAATGGCTGGAAGTTGAAGTGAGACAAGTCCAGATGGGAAAAAAGGCGTAATTTTTTTTAACAGTGAGCGTATTAATCATTGGAACAACGTATCAAGAAATGTGGTAGATTTTTCATCACTGGCAACTTTTAAATCAAGATGTTTTTTTCTAAAAGATATACTCTACTTCAAAAAGGAACTTATTTCATGGAAGTCCTATGACCTGTGTTATAAAGGAGGTCAGACTAGATGATCACAATGGTACCTTCTAGGCTTAGAATCTATGAATCAGACCAGCCTCCCAGTTCATTATTATTATTATTAACAATAATGGCAATGGTCACGATGTGCTAGGCATTTCCAAACATTCAGGAAGGGAAGGCTGCTGACCTGAAGGGGTCATAGGGTAAGGACCTAATTCAGCAGAGCACCTTCTGAGTTTTAAGCAATTGCTTAGATCCATCTCTATTCAGGAAAGTACTTAGGCATATGCTTAAGCCATAATGAAGTGGTACATATGCACCTACTTTTCTGACTAGGGATGGATTTAAGTACTTTGCAAAATCAGGGACTAAGGAGAGCGGGAAAACAAACGATAGACAGATCAGATTTATTGCTTTAACCACTAAGAACATGTCTTCACTGTAAACTATCCTAAAATGTTTGCAAGTGTCCAGTGCTAATATGCTTTTTCTGACCACACCAGTAGAAGAAGAGTCTCAGGTTCCCATGTTCCATTGGATTTCCTCCCAGAAAATGTTTCATGTTGATGGTACCACAGCTCATCCTTTCCCTTACACATCTCCTCAAGATCCCACAGCCGTCTCCTGCCTCTCTCTGTTCACATTCTGGGGAACAGGCTCCACTCCTCCCATCTCTTTTCCGTGGGTGCAAGCAAACTGCTGCTGATGGGTATCCTTCCAGTCACAGAACTCCTTGGGACCACGCTGCTGAAGTTCCAGAGAACCCCACAGAGCTGTTCTTCCATGTAATGGATGGCTGCTGTCATGTTTCCTAGCCACGGATAAGTTCTTTCTACTCGTCCTTTTATGTTCAACAGGACTTATCTTCTGCATTGACCTGGCTTTAACTGTCTGTTGGTGCAACTCCTTTATCTGTCTCGTTGTGTTTCCTGGTACTCCATTTGCTTCTATATCTGAAAGAGAAAATCCCTTTACTCTTTACCTTACCAGTAGGTCCCTGTCTTTTTCTTCCCTTCCTGTTTATGTCTCTGCCCCATTCTAGAGCCTTTTGCTAACTGAAGTGTGGTGGTCACTGGAAAACGACTGTTAAAGGAGAAATTGCACTTTAATTAGTAGACTCTATAACAATTTTTAAAGATATATTGCATATCTATTAGTCATCTATTAACCCCTTATAAGCAAGTTGTAAAAATATATTGATATAAAACATACCAGCAATTAAATATCTCCACACTTAACACAAAATTATTCATATGACAACAGTTTTCCTCACATTTTATATGAAGGTGCCATTCACAGATAGATTATAAAAGGTTAATCATTGATTAACAGATGTTTCAATATGTGGGATAAAGATTGGTATGGAGTTCAACAGGCTAATAGGTTGCTTATGACCACCCGTAACACATAGTATTCATGTCTTTAGCATGCAGCTATTAATAATGTATTAACCCTTTGTGCGCCATTTCTAAATGGAAGTTTACTATAAAGCATGACCCTTTTCCCCCTGCAGTGTTTGGAACTCAGACAAAGCAGCACGGGGGACATGAAAAAGAAAATGATTGAAAAACAAAAGTAATGTTGACTGAAAACACAAATGTGAAACCGGGTATCATTGATTTTTATTATCCAAAGCGGAAAATGCAAAAAGTAAGCATTCTTAATAACCTGAAGCATTATCAGGCACAGAGGTAAAGCAACTGGTTTTGTGACAACATATGACTTTTGAGCTGACATTGTCTTCTAAAGCTCCAATTCTGCATTGGGGTGCATGCAGGCAGGCTGCTTCTTACTCTTATTTTGAGTACTTTATACAGTTGCTAAAATCTTTGCAAAATAAATAAACAAACAATCCAGGTATATGCTTCTGATGCAGATCTAGGCCATGTCTACACGACCCGCTAAATCGGCACTGTTGTGATCGATGCAGCGGTGTTGATTTAGCGGGTCTGGTGAAGACACGCTAAATCAATGGGAGAGCGCTCTCCCGTCATCGTCCGTACTCCACCTCCCTGAGAGGCGGAAGCTATGTCAACGGAAGAGCGTCTCCCGTCGACATAGCGTGGTGTAGACACCGCCGTAAGTCAAGCTAAGTTACCTCGACTTCAGTTTCGTAACGTACATAACTGAGCTAGTGTAACTTAGATCGATTTACAGCGTTAGAATAGACCAGTCCCTAGTCTCATTTCACCTGCCCCAGGTGACATCTGCTTATTTTACTGATAAAGCCATGCCACCACTTTCCTTAACACTGCCGAGCTAGCACGGCTACGGATTCAATCCCACCTAATGTACCACTGGCAGCAAACTCCATCTGCAGAGTCTTTGTAACTGGTGATGATGGAAGACGCAGGAAGAGCCCAGCATGCTTTTCACATCCCAGGTGACAGGCAGAGTCTTGCAGTCCTTCCTCCAGTAAAGCTCCTGCTGAAGTCAATAGCAACTTTGCTGGAGTAGGTGCTGTAAGAGTGGACCCTGCGTTTGCAGGGCTGGCAGGAAGAAAAATCATTGTTTTATTTTGTAAACTGAGAAAACGTGATCCTGATGCCACGAGGTGAGCCAGTAGGGCTAGGGAAAGGGCACTGGGCTAGGAGTTAGAAGAAGCTGTTTCTAGTCCAAGCTCTGCCCCTGACCACGGGCAACTCATTTGTGTGGCCTTGGGCAAATCACTTCATCTGACTGTGCATCTGGCTCCCCTCCCTGTGCATCTGGCTCCCCTCTCCCCTTTGGTTTATTGAGGTTGCAACGTGCATGGGACAGGGACTGCCCTTCTCTATATGTTTATACAGTGCCTAGCACAATGAGGTCCCTATCTTTGTTGGAGCTTCTAGGTGAATGCATCCGATGAAGTGAGCTGTAGCTCACGAAAGCTCATGCTCAAATAAATTGGTTAGTCTCTAAGGTGCCACAAGTCCTCCTGTTCTTTTTGTGAATACAGACGAACACGGCTGCTACTCCGAAACCTGTCATATCCTGTTGCATTGCTTTCAGCATGCTTATAACCTTTGCAGCACAGCATTAACACAGTGATTGCAATCGACTCTCATGTTTCAGGATGCCAACCAGGAACCTGCAAGGGTCAGGAAGGACTTTTAACCCTGCTGCACAGTTGCCAGATGTATTCAGAAGGGGAAGGGGAGTTAGCCTTCCTCTGAAGCATCAGAGACTGGCCACAGCTGGAGATGGGACACCAAGCAAGGTGGGCCAATGCTCTGAGGCGGTACAGAACGTCGCCTTAGATGCCTGGCTGGTGGGTCTTGAACATGTGCTCAAGGTCTAAATGGTTGCTTGATTTGGGGTTGGGAAGGAATTTTCCCTCAGGTTAGATTGTCAGGGACCAGCGGTGATGCATGTGGGGGGGGTCACGTGCCCCCCAGATTTCTCAGTATGCCTCTTGCCAGGAAGCCCAGCAGTAAGGAGGCAGTGCCTCCCCTGGGTGGTGGTACTCCCTTTGTGTCCATGTGGCATGGGGAAAAAGGAAGCAGCAGGGCGGCTGGCTGTGGGCTGAGCTCCTAACCCCCATCCCTCCGGGCTACACCGGGCTGCTTCTCTTTCCCTGCTGCTGGAGTCCCAGCACTTCCCACTGTCTGCTTTGTAGACTGCTCGCGGAGGTGAGTCAAGGGGACATCTTCAAGACTGGGAAGGTGAGCTGCAATGGGGTGCTCAGCGCCAGGTAGCTCTGGTGGATCCCCATCCAGCCTGAGAGTCCTGGGGGTGAGTGAGGGAAGAAGGCTGTGGGGAAAGGGGGAGAGTGGGAAAGGGGTGGTGGTAGGGGTGCACTGAAACAGCAGCAGCCGCCAATATGCCTGTAAGGAAGAATGCAATTTAGGGTGTCATAACATAGGGTCCAAGAAAAAATGACTGATCATTCTCCAGCCTCTTGTTAACTGAGATGATCCAGTCCCAAGCACCATCCCACCCAGGTGCCACCCACCCTGGCGGCGAATGGGGGACGGTGCATCCCAACTGGGTTGCCCCTTTTGTTGGTCTTGTTTTGAACCCTTGCTAAATCGATTGGGGATAGTTCAGGCAGGGGGGGAGGGGGGGCTGCGAGCTCTGAAGGGGCTGGCCAGTCACAAGACAAAGACCAGGAGGAGGAGGTAATTGCTGGTGTATGTTGTCTACCTACCGATCCAGTTTCAGGGGGCGGAGGCAGAGGCAACACATGGGGCGGTCACGTGTCCCCACACAACCTTTCAATAGTGCCCCTCCCCACTATCCACAGTTACCTGGCAGGGACCCTGGGGACTCTTTTGCCTTCCTCTGTAGCATGAGGCAAGGATTGTCCGCTGGGATCATCTGGGCATATCCCACCCTGCCAGCGCATGGGCGTCGGGCTTGGTGGAGCCTTGGGCTCTCCTGGGCTTAGGCCTGTGGCACACAAGGGTTTAGGTTCCTGAGGACTGAAACGCTTTTTCTAACTGAAGTCGTTGGGCTCCCCATATAGGGGCATCCGGGTGAAATGTAGTGGCCTGCAATATACAGGTCGGACTCTGATGCACTTTAACCAGCATGATATATCCTTAGCAAAACAACCAGCCTACAGCACGTGCATTTAGTGCCCCCTCGGGTGTAGGCCCCATCCATGTTAGGAAAACGTGCTCGGTTATAACGGCATTGGTGAAGTTCCCCTGGCACAGACACCAAATGAAGATGTGCGACGCTGACACAAAGCGAATTAAGCCACAATAGTATAGAGGGCATTGGTCAGGGCCTTAGGCAGTCTAGTTCTGGCTCTGCCATAGACCTTCTGTGTGACCTTGGGCAAGTCACTTAATCTGCCCTGTGTCTCCGCTCTCTGTCGGGAAGATGGGGACACTGGTGCTTCCCTATCTCCCAGGGCTCTAGTGAGGATGAAATCTAGTTACAATGAAGGAAGCCATAGAAGTACATAAATAGAGAAGTGTAAGACCTGGTACAGAGAGAAAACATTAGGGGTCCTTAGTGATATAGTGGTGACACTGGTGCATGTTCTCTTCATATAGTTAAGTCCTTATGCTGTATTTGATTTATATCAAGTTCTTTTCAGACTGGCGATGTCCTTATCTCTTTTATGGCAAACAGGTCTTGTCAAGCAAACCTGATCTCATTTTTTGAGGGGATTACAAGTTTAGTTCATAAAGGTAATTGCGTAGATGGAATAGGACTTACATTTTTTTGTAAGATTTAGTACCGCATGACATTCTGATTAAAAAATGACCATTATACCCTATCACTAAAGCACATGATAAATTGATTAAGAACTGGTGAATTGACAGATCTCCAAATATAGTTACCAACAGGGAATTGCCATCAAATGGGGTGTTTCTAGAGGGTTCTGCAGGGATTGGTACGAACCCCAACACTGTCCAACACTTTCATCAATAAATGGGAATAAATTTAAAATCAGTGCTGATAAAATTTGTGGGTGACACAAAGTTTGGTGGAGTCGTACATAATCACAAGGATAGGGCAGTCACACAGAGCAAGCTGAATTGCCTGCAAGGGGGAATCATTCAGACAATGCATTTTCTTTTAATACAGCCCAATGGAAAGTTACACATCTAGGAACAAGGAATGCAGGCCATACTTAGGCCAGAGGAGTGCATCCTTGGAAAAAGTGATTCTAAAAAGGATTTAGGGATCATAGTGGACCTAGTTTCCAGTGCAATGGTGTTGCAAAGTGGCTAATGAAATCCTTGGATGTATAAACAGCGGAGTAGTGAATAGGAGCAGGGAGATGATTTTACTGCTCTATTTGGCATTGCTGAATTGGATAGTGGAATAATGCATGCCGCTCTTGTGCGCAACTTAAAAAAACATGTTGAGAAATTGGAGTGGGTGCAGAAAAGAACCATAAAAATGATTCAAGGGCTGGAGAAATGCCTTCCAGTGAGAGACTTAAAAGAACTCAGTCTGTTTAACTTCTCAAAAAGAAGACTGAGAGGTGACTTTGATTACAGTTCATAGGTAACTTCATGGGGAGAAATATTGGGCACTAAAGGGCTCTTCAATCTAGCAGAGAAAGGTAAATAAAGAGAAACTGGCTGGAAGCTGAAGCAAGACACATTTAAATTAGAAATAAGGCATAATATTTTAGCAGTGAGAGAAGGGAAGTGACGATTCTGCATCTCTTGATGTCTTCAGGTCAGGAAATTGTGCTTTGGTCAAACACAAGTTATTGGGCACAATACAGGGGTAAGGGTGAAATTTAACGGCCTGTGTTATACAGGAGGTCAGACCAGATGATCTACTGGTCCCCTTTGGCCTAGAATCTATTGGTATACACACCATCATCATCACTATTGTTGCACTGCGTAAGGCCCCAGTACCATTGTGTTGGGCCCTGTACAAATATATAACAAAGAGATGGTCTCTACCCATAAGATCTTGTAATCTTGAGTTGTATTCATTGTTAGGATATAGATATTCAGGCCTGTCTGTAAAGGCCTATACTCTAAGAATTTAGGTGTATTCTTATCACTTAGCTAGTTATAGAGGTATAAAAAGAATCAAAATCACTGTCTGCTGGTGTAAGGTCCTTCTCTTACTATGACAGTCTGAGGCCCTGTGCTTAGGCTAAGGCCTTTGGCTAAGCAGCAGAGGCAGCCATAAGCTGGGAAGCGACTGGTCACATCCTCACATTGCAAACTAGTCACATTGAAAGAAGGTGCTATTGGGCTGTTAGGAATACAATCCTGTCCTGATAATGCCTATGCTTCCAGAGAAAGGGAAGTGCCTAGAAGATGTAAAAGGAAACTTAGTTTGATAGCATCCTGTCTGGCAAGAACGCACTTATCAATAGCTGGGATGTGAAATCCTCATTTCTTTGTTATTCTATCACTGTAGTCCCCATTTCCCTATTGTTCGTCTGTATAATCTCTGTCTGGTTCTGTGATTGTTTCTGTCTGCTGTATAATTAATTTTGCTGGGTGTAAACTAATTAAGGTGGTGGGATATAATTGGTTAAATAATCATGTTACAATATGTTAGGATTGGTTAGTTAAATTTCAGTAAAATGATTGGTTAAGGTATAGCTAAGCAGAACTCACGTTTTACTATATAGTCTGCAGTCAATCAGGAATTTTCAGATAGCAGCCGTGTTAGTCTGTATTCGCAAAAAGCAAAGGAGTACTTGTGGCACCTTAGAGACTAACAAGTGTGTGTGTGTGTGTGTGTGTGTGTGTGAAATGGGAACAGGGAATGGGGGTGGGGAAATTGGAATCATGTTTAGCTAAGGGCAGGAATGGGAACAGGGCCACAGGTAAGGCTCTGTAGTGTCAGAGCTGGGAGGGGGGACACTAAGGAAGCAAACTGGAATCATGCTTGCTGGAAGTTCACCCCAATAAACATTGAATTGTTTGCACCTTTGGAGTTCGGATATTGTTGCTCTCTGTTCATGCGAGAAGGACCAGGGAAGTAAGTGGGTGAAGGAATAAGCCCCCTAACATTCATTATCACAGAAATAATAATAAAGATCCCAAAAATCTCATTGGATTAGAAATATGGGATTTTTTCACAGGGAAAAAAACGTAAGGCAGAAACTAAACAAAAATGACTGTAGCTTTGATTGTCTCTCGCTCCAAAACCAACATTATTTTAAATAAGGGGAAATCAAACATTAGGCATTTCAAGTCACACACATTAAATTCGCATAAGATATCGTTATCCTTGTTTAGGTTTGAAAATATCAGGGAATCTCTTTGTCTTGCAACAATTCCTAAAAGACGGTAAGTGGCTGGATTTCCTTTTTCTGACAAAAATCTCTCCATGAATTATTTACACGATGGCTCCAGTCAACACTGTATCTGTCAGCCTCCCCAGCTGAAATGAAAGTTCACTATGTAAAGGGGCCAAGGGAATATGGCAGCCTCCCACTGCGAGTTTATAGACAGAACTAAGTCAGCACACATTATGTGTCAGAGCCGACATCAGACGGAATCAGATCCTTTGATCTCAGACCTCCACAGGAAGCTTAGATCTCAGACAAATTAGATAAAAAATGAATTTATATGTATCCTAAGGCACACAGATGAATGCTGTATTTTGGAGAAGTATGGCAAATATCAAAACATATAAACTGCAGCATTTCCTCTCTCTCTCCCTCTGTTCTGCTTTTGTGATGGACGCTAATTAAAATATGAAGACGAAACTCAAACTAGCCTCTTATGCAATCCACAAAATTTAGGGGAGGAGGTGGAAAAAATGCCAGTGACCGAATACATGTGTGGTTCACTCAGGGTTCCAGGATGGGCTGAGAAATGGACTCCGATCTTTGCTCTTAGCAGGCGACAGCTGGAGGAGCCCATCCAAGTTTGTAAAGGTGGAAGCCAATACTTTCTGCTGTTTGGTGGAGCCCGGTGCCAGCTGCACGGCCCTAAATGTCTCTGCTTTGGCTGTGACCTCAGAGGGAGTTGTGTTTGATCAGTAAATCATTATGAGAAAAGATTACCCCACCCCACAAAAATGCTAGAGGAGCAAAACAAGGAAAAACAAGGGAATGGGACTGCTTTTTGACTTGTGGTTTTATATAGCTGGTCAAAACATTCAACTGTGAAAAGGCCTACAGAAAAGCGACAGCAGTGAACGGGTCTGGCGTGGACAGCTTAAATGTGCCCTGACTCACTCAGAAGTATGCAAAATGCATATTAGAGTAATCATCCCCAAATTAACTTACCTTGGTAACAATGGCTTTCATCCTGAAAGTTCCTAGAGTGCTTTATGATTAGTGTATACTAGCTATGCATATGTTCTATTATTTCTAATCACTTATGTTGCAGTAGCATCCAGAAGCCTGAAACAGGCTGGGGCCCGCTTGTGCGAAACTGACATTGGCAAAACGGACACTGAATTGAATGGGGTCAAGATTTCACCCATAAATTCTATAGACACTTAAAAGTTGAACCACACATTTACTCTCCTGTAAATTTTCAGTTCAGAGAGAGAATTCATACAGTAAATAGCAGTCCCTGTCCCAGTCTAAATGACAAAGGGTGAAATCACGGCTATGGCTGGGCAAATTACTGATATTTTTAGCTCACTGGCAATGTTGAAAAAAGGTCACAAAAATCTGTTTTGGGTCAGGCTGAAAATAAATTTTAAAAAAAATCAGCAAATTGAAAAGCTGAGAAAAATTTTTGTTTTGGCTCAAACAAAATCTTTCATTTTGATTTTGACCATTTCAAAATGTTTTTGAATTAAAAAAAAATAAAAGTAAAGGAAATATTTTAAAAACTCAAAACGTTTTGTCAACGTTGAAATCAAATGTTGAAGGTTGCATACGTTGTTTTTGTTTTCTAAACAAACAATTTGGTGAAACCAACACATATTTGTGAAACATGTCAGTGTCACTGAATCTTCATTTTTCACCCCAAAAAAGTTTTGGTAAAAATTTTTTTGCCCTGCCCTTATCCTGGACCCATAAACTAGCTGTGTGCACAATTCCTAGCCGATCAGCAGTAGCATCAGTCAGTAATCTCCAACATCCAGCTATTGGTAAATCTGTTAAAAACACCCTTGTGACTTAGAAGCCTACATCCCAGATTCAAAAGCAATTTCGGGCATGTCCACACTTCATCTGGGGATGTAATTCCCAGCACAGAGACGTACTCACTCTAGCTCTGATCAAACTAGTATTGTAAAAACAGACTGCAGCGGCGGTGGCTCGAGCAGCGGGAAGGACCAGCCACCCCGAATATATACCCATCCGAGGTGCTAGGCACGTACTCCCACTGCTAGCCCCTCCCACTGCTTGCATGGCTGCAGCTACACTTCTGTTTTTAGCACGCGAGGTTGATCAGAGCTCATGCAGTTATGTATCCTCGATCAGGGAATTATATTTCCAGCCGGAAGTGTAGAGGTACCTGTAGGCACTTAGGAGCCCAAGTCCCATTTTAGTGATTTTAATGAGATTTAGGAACTTAAGGGCTAGATTCACAAAAGACACTTAGGCCCTGCAATGGCTCAGCACTGCAGCACTTAAGTTTTAGGCACCTTGCTACCGAGTGGCATTCAGAACCCCGGTTTAGGGGCCCAAGCTCCCTACACAATGCGTGGGGAGAGATACACATCTGAGAGCGGGATTCACAGAAGCCAGCGTACTGAGTGGGGAGCCATCTAAACCAACTAATAGAAAATGCTGAGCAGAGGGGTGTAGCCTAAGCACCATCCCTCAAAGGGAACTGGGATTGTAATCTTTTTGGGGCAGGGATTGTCACAATGTTTATAACTTGTAAGTGCTGAGCACATTGACAGTGCTAAAGAGAGAATAAATAATACTGATATTCAGATCCAGGCTGACCTTTTTCAGGCAGGTTTATTTTTGACTTGTAAATGGAACAGATTTGGTCTGGATTATTTGAGAGGGACTAAACTTACAATGGTGATGGGAGTCATCAAAATATCAAGATAGAAGGAACCCCACAATGTCATTGTTACAGTTACCATTTTGCCAAGAGTCTCACTTCAAAAGTGACCCCTTGCAATTGATTTTCTGGAACACGGTGCCCATCAGGACTATCTGTTGCCAATATAGGCTGATTCTGTCACTCACATGTCAGTTTTGCCAATAACATAAACAGATATGATCTGAAAACACATGCAACACACTGTTTGAGCAAATAAAGCATTTTAACATGGCCTTTTTTCTGACTATAACCATATTTAAGCAATGTTTTCTCTTCAATTTTGGAAGAGAAGCTTGGAAACTGAGGATTTAAAAAAAAACAAACATCTTGGCTTCATTGAAATCAGTGGCAAAAACTGACATTGGGTGAAATCCTGACACCGCTCAATTCATAAATTCTATAGACATTTAAAAATTGAATCACACATTTACTCTCCTGTACATTTTTCAGTTCAGAGAGAGAATTCATTTGTAGTAATCAGCTCTATTAATGGTGCAAGTGATTCATCTATCTATCTAGGCCAGATCCTTAACTGGCAAAATTACAACTTCAGTCTACACAAGCTCATAGCTTGTAAGGTGCGTGAAGATCTTTTTGGTTGAAAGGGGCTTTAGAAATGTGAGTCATTCTCATTCTGCAGGCTCACCTCCTTCCATCCCAGCAATGTCTCTTTTGTTCTCTTCCCGGGCACGGTGCAGATCGGCACGAATTGAACGCTGCTGTGGCGGGATCTGGGAGGATTTCATATTGCTCTTTGCTTGTGGTACCTTAGCCTGTTCAATCTTTGTTTCTGTATTGAAATAAACAGTCACATTATTCTCAGTCCATCCATGGCTCAGAGCCAGATATAGTTTTACTTTAAGAAACAATCTATTGCTGGTGAATTGGCATCTAATCTTGTGTGCGTTCTCTCTGCCCAAAAGGGGGAGGCTTATTTTATGATTACACTTCATTGCATTTTACCTCTAGGGATCACATTTCTTCACTTCAGCAAAACTCTGTCTTCAGATCCTCACAGTATACACTGGGCATCATTAGAAACTCAGGCTGGTCACGGCCAAGGCTACTACACAGTGCAACTCAGGAGTGAGGCATTCAACCATTTTTGTGCTTCCCCATTCCTGAGCTATTTGCATACTGGAGTAGTTCCCCAGCATAGGTTAGCACACTTTGAAGGCTGCTCTAAATTACGCCATCTGACTATGACAGCATCTGGGGACTGCTGGCATTCAGAAAAGTCCTGGCCATGCTCTGTTTCTCTCCAGCCATTCCTCTTACACTGGCAACTCTCCACCCGAGGATATTTCTGCTCTGGGGCACTCCTCCTGAAGCTATGCCAGTTTTAGGGCCACAAGGTAGAAAGCATCCTTATGTTACAACCTGGGCCTTTATATTTGCCACACCACAGTGAGTTGCCGCATTATTTCCTATTATAAATACAGGGAAATACAGGGGCCAAGATTAAAAAAAATAGGAGCCTAAAATTAGGTTTCTAAATCCTGATTTAGACACCTAGGTAAGTGGCCTGGAATTTCAAAGGTGCTGAGCTCCCACTGACTTCAGTACTATTGCACCAGTACAAGGGAGAGGAGAATATGGCCTGATCTGATTTTTAAAATTCTCCAGTTTGGATAAAAAGAAAGCTGCAACATGCAATTAAGCTGTGGAGTGCTCTGCTTGGATGTCCTGTGCTTAAGGCACTGGACTAAGATTCAGGAGACCTGCGTTCAATTCCTGGCTATGCTCCCTGCATGACATCTTGGAAATACGACTTTCCAAAGTGCTCAGCAGTTCCCCCTGAAAACAGTGTTGACAATTTTGGCACCGTTGAAAACCTGGCTATTACTCTCTGTGTGCCTCAGCTGCCCATCTGGAGAGTAGGGATAATAATGCTTCCTTTGTCAGTGATTGTCAACTCTTTGGGGCAAGGACTAGGTGTCTTATTATGTGTATGCACAGTGCCTAGCACAATGAGACCACGATTTCTGCTGGAGTCAGCTGAGTTCCATTGAGTCAGGCCCAATGTGTACAAGAGATATGAACAATGTCAATAATACCAGCCCAGCCTGCCTTACCATTGTTACGGAACTCTTTAAGGGTTACTCTTTAGACACCAGTGAAATGGAAGAGACTCTGCAGATGGAGAGCTCTCCTGGGGATTCCCACTTACTGCTACTTTGGCTTTTCTTGGACCAGCAGAATAAAAGAAGACCCAGAACTAGCACCGAAGCCACTGAGCCCAACACAGCAGCAAGGACCGTGATGGATTTCTCTCCCATGGGGATAGGGAAGATGGTAAATGGCTGGGACTCGACAGTGAAGTCAGCACCTGAGAGAGGAAAATGTCAGATTATTACAACACGTGTTTTATAGCCAGAACACCTGGTTATGGCCACTAACACAGGAACTGATGTCTGAAAATACATTCATGAAAGGGCCTAAATCACAGCCCAATGAAGTCAATGGGAGTTTTTCCATTGACTTCCACAGGCCCTGTAACAGGCCCAAACAGAACATGTAACCAAACCTTTCTTGAACTGACAAAGCTGCTAGACGAAAGGCATGAACTATTGCTATCGGTTCCCGCCCAGCTGACGGAGTGCCGATCATCGGAAATTTGAAATTGTTCTCGGATATCAGACTTAAAGCCATGATCCAGCAAAAGGCACTTTGAGAATGTCTTCAACAGAACTATTCACATTCTTAAAGTTGAGCACGTGCTCTGCTGGACTGGGCCTAAAGAGCTGTCAATCTTCTTCACAGTGTTGATTAAAACGTTATAAACAAGCAGTAGGACTATCATTACTATTACTAGTGCAACTATTAACTGTCACATTTTGTACACAATGTATGTAACACCCTTTGTTCAAAGATACCAGATCATTCTATAAGCTGATTAGGAACCACTTCACCCACCACTTAAATGCAGCATTCCTTTGGAGTGTACAATGACGCAGCACAATAATATAAAACAGAATGTGAAGATCACTTTATCCAGTGTATTTTATTACACATATTGAATCTATTTCCCCATGTTAAGTATCCTCACACCTTCTTGTCAACTGTCTAAGTGGGCCATCTTGATTATCACTACGAAAGTTTTTTTCTCCTGCTGATCATAGGTCATCTTAACTAATTAGCCTCTTACTCCACCTTTTCATGTTCTCTGTACATCTATCTATCTATCTATCTTCTTGCTATATGTTCCATTCTATGCATCCGATGAAGTGGGCTGTAGCCCACGAAAGCTCATGCTCCAATAAATTTGTTAGTCTCTTAGGTACCACAAGAACTCCTGTTTTTTATCCAGTTGAAACTACACAAGCAAAACTGGGTGGGCAGAATGCAATCTCTTGGCTGAAATTTAGCCAGATCACCTGGGCCAACAAACAAACCCCTGTTATAACCTGATTTTGTCATCAATCCCAAATCTGCAACTCTATTGACTTTAATGGAGGTTTATTTAATGTACTTGTCTGAGTTGTATTTTCAATACAAATGTCTAAGAGGCTTATTTGCTGATTTATTTAAAACACACACACACACAAACATTGGCAAGTGGGGACATGAAGGCAGGTGTAGTACCTGAAACTACTTTTATTTGAACTTGACTAGATTTCAACTTGCCCTTGTCCCTTTAAACAAACTCAGGCTCCATCAGAACAATGTGGCAAGCAAATTGCAACTGACCAGAAGTGGCCTACAGACGTTTACACACAGGGACTTTTAGCAACAGCGGATCAAGGTTTCTCAAGGTACATCTACACTACAATTAAAAACTCATGGCTGGTCCATACCAGCTGACTCAGGCTCACAGGGCTGAGGCTAAGGGGCTGCTTAATTGCGATGTAGCTATTCGGCCCAGGGTCTAGGCCGCTGCAAAGTGGGAGGATCCCAGAGCTTGGGCTGCAGCCTGAGCCTGAATGTCTACATCAGAATTAAACAGCCCGTTAGCCTCAGCCCCATGAGCCTGAATCATCGGGCAGGGGCCAGCCATGGATGATTGAAGTATAGACATCTAGGACTCAAATGAAACCAGAATTTAAGGGCTGGATCCAACTCCTATTGAAGTCAACAGTAAGATTCTCATGGACTTAAAAGGGAGTTGGATCAAGCTCATATAGACCCATATCACTACAGGGAATGATACCCAGAAGCAAACAGCAAGCCTATGCAACACTGGGTATGTCTGCTCAGCAATCACAGAGGTGACTGCAGTGGCTGGCATACTCATGCTAGCTTTAATCTAGTTAGCATGGCTAAAAGTAACAGTGAAGACACAGTGGGGCAGGCTTCAGCATGGGCTGTACAAGCATCTGGGGATATACTTGCATTGCCAGCCTGCACTGAAGCCATACGACTACACCTTCACTGGTATTTTAGCTCTGCTAGTTAGATTAAAGCTAATGCATGTATGTTAGCCTGTGCCGCGATCGCACCTCTGACTGCAGTGCAGACATACTTGCCCGTGGAAATAATCTGCTCTCTCCAACCAATGCCACTATTCAGCTGGGGCCTCCACATTCAGCACCAGCAGCATCTTCAAGGATCGCCCCATCTAGGAATCCAAAAGGGAGGTCACAGGGGCATGAACAATTACGGCAGGCTGCGCATGCAAAACTAATGACAGAATTTGATCCCAAGTGCCTGGGAAATTTTGTTTTTTGTTAGTTTATCATAGATGCCAAGAAAGCATATGCTATAAATGTCCAGCATGCAGTACCCTCTCCAACAGGGTTCCCACTTGAGAATGCTGAAGGAGATTTAAAACGCAGAATTATCTATGTTACTCAGAGTGTATTTTTTATGATGCATGTTAAAAATGTACAGTATTCTGATTTAAATTAGTCAAAGATCATGCAAAATGAAACAGCTTTTCATGCTATGTCTGAAAAGATCTCTCAGCACAGTCCTTATTAGCTAAAAGTGTAACAAAAGGGATCCAGGTTTGACCTTCATTCAGCGGGAAGATCTTCTAACTTCACTGCAGTAGCTTTTGCAGTGAATTTGCAACATATCACACTTCCAGTTTATGGTCCAGAGCCTGTTGGGAGCTGAGTTCCTCCTGATGCCAGTGGGAGTGCAGGCAGTGGGAGCTGAGGGTCCTCAGGAACTTGCAGGAATGTACCCCATAGCAGAGCACAAATGCTCACAGTTTAAGGGGACATAGGTGAGTATTTTATGCACCACAATTTAGTCTTTCTAAACCTGGGGCCATTACACACCTGAGATATGTAGACACTAATTTGTGATTTCTTAACATTTCAGTGAAATATTCCAGGCTGCCATAGAGCTGGATTAAGGCAATCCAAGGTCCTGGCCACACCATCACATGGGCTCCCCATGGTTCTGCCTCTACACCGTGGCCTGAGACCCTCTGAGCAGAAACTCTTCCCTCAGGACCAACCAGGGTGCAACTGCTTCAGTGGGCGGACGGGGCCATCTGCACTCTCCTCTTCCTGCCACGAGCACTGAGTCCTCTGCTAGATGGTGTTGGCAAGCCCCCTGCCCTGCAGAAGAGTGGGTCTTGGAGTTAACACTGCACCGAGAGGGATGGGGCAGTTCAGAGCTCTTGTTTCAGGCTCTCTGCAATCTCAGACCGACAACACTGTGTTGGCTTCACTCAAGTCAGGTTTCCAAGCTTCTCTTCACAACCATCATGACAAGAGACTTACTTTAAAAAAAAAAAAAGGCTCAGATTCTGATATAATCACATGACTCCAGATTGTGGGGTCCTAGGCCCAGACTTGTAGGGCCTAAGCCTGAATCAGGCCTTTGACTGCCAGTCTCGCTCCCTGACTGTTGTGTTCCAGTACATTGGGGGGTGAAACCAGTGCTTTGAGATATGCATACACATCGATCTCATTCCTTTCTGTGTTGCCTCTGGTATGCTTTTAAAGACTTTTCCGTGACTAAGGTAAAGCAAGAACAATGTGGAGATATATAATGGTCCTTACCTGGAGGTGAAATAACAGTGAAAATGAGGTACCAGTTGGAGCCTGAATTGGAGATTGCCAGGTTCGTAAAGCTAGCCCGTCCATCTCGAACCTCTACTCTGGTGTGCCCTGAACAGCAATACACAAGGACACTGGGAGTTAACAACCTTCTGCTGAACATCACCAAAAGCAAGCTCCTAGGTTGCAAAGAAAACTCTACAGGCCAGATCTTCAACTTTTGCAAATCTGCACAGTTTCTACAACTTTAAGAGCGCTACCCCAATATACACTAGCTGAGGGGGTGGCATCATGATCTCTGACACAAGTAAGAGACGCACATTGTAAAATTCAGAACCAGGTCCGACCTGCCCCAGAGTTCAGAGCAGACCAGGTCTAGGGTTATGGCTTAGCTCGCTATAGATAGGGCCTACCTATGAAGCTCCATTTCAGGGAGACAGGAAGTATGGGCTATTGATTAAGGTGTTAGGCTGGGGCCAGGAAGACCTGAATTCAATGTCCTGCATTACTACAGATTTCCTGTGTGACCTTGGAAAAGTCACTTAATTCCCCATCTATAAAATGGGGACAACAGCACTGCCCTACTTTGCAAGAATGGTGTAAGAATAAATCCACTGAAGACAGTGAAGTACTACGGTAGTGGGGGACAGGTAAGTACCTTAGACAGATCCAGAACCTCATTTTCCCAGAACTGGGGGCTGCGTGTATGCAATGATTTGGTTTGATCCAGCTCTAGTGTTAACATATCTGAATCTGAGAAGAATGATGCCACAGGCACTGGAGCTCTTAGGGGATTTTTAGTGGGATGTTGATTGTTATCCAAGCCAAAGAGACAGCCTCCAAGAAGCAGCAGCAGTTTATTGTTTTAACCCCTTTCCTGCTTCAGCCTCTCAGCTGTACCTGACATATGAGGAAGCTCTATAGGTCTGTTTTGCCCTACCTGCGGGGTAAGTGAGTGGTATACAACTTTGAGTTAAGGAGGGGATTTCTGATGTGCAAAAAACAACCACGTAAGCTAATTCATTACAGCCAGACAACTGCAACAACCACTGGGGCAGAACATTTCTTCCATTTTCTGCAGTACATTTTGGCCAGAAAACTAATTGTGCATAACTAGTGTAGCATGGAAGAGAGCCCCTTGCACACAGGCTATTAAACAGTCATCAGATGGCCGTGGCTTTTGATTATTCCAAGTGCTGCCTTCCTTTCAGAAGCCTTGGAATGACTCAGGCCATGAAGTTTCAATGGGATGGTTGTCATATGATCAAACAAACAAGTGGATCTGTCTCAGGTAGAAACTTGTAAGACAAAAAATCGCTGTGAAATGATTTAAGACTAAACCTTGATTCTCCTGAGGCCTTCCACCTTGTGTTGTTATTTATACCTATGCAATATGGGTGTCCATTCTGACCCAGTAAGGTTTTACACCCAAATTTGCATTCACTATGATTTCTATCTCAGCGGGGTCATTTAAAAGATAGCCTGTTGCAGTATCAAGGGTATCTTCATTTTATTTTCTGAGCCTTTGAGTACCAGCCAAATCTTGGGCTTTGTGGAATGCTGGTCAAGTCTTGAGCTTCATGCAGGCTCATGGAATGAAAGTGGCAAAGTTCTCAAAGTTTGACAAACTTTCTAAATATTGATTCAGCTGAGGGTTAGAAATCAGAACGTCCTTAGGATGCTGGACTCAAACCAGAGATCACAAATAAAAACTCCCTTACTTGCTGAAAGCCTATATGCCATAAGTACTTTCTTTATGAAACAAGTGCATTATAGCTGTGATAACTTTGTATAACCATAAGACAACACAATATACCAGGTGAAGGTGCCTTGTTTGTTCACTTCTGGTAATTTTATTACTCTGGGGATGGGGACAGATCTTTACAACCATCTCTTGGACTCATCTTCAACAGGAAAGTTCATGCACACCACAAATTGACAGTACTGTTAAAGGGATGCAGGAAGGTTTTAAATTATGGGCCAGATTAGGATATCCTTTCTCCTACTTAGTCATTCATACTTCACAACACAAGTAGCCCAGCGGATTTCAATGGAACTATTCATGGTACAAAGTACTATTCAGTATGAACAAGGGATTCATAGTCTGGGCTTCAGCTAGTAAGAATCCTAATTCTAGTAATGTACACTTGTCAAGTATCAGGGGTCTCAGCCTTAAGCATTTCAGGTACATAATGCAGGCAAAACCCAGTACCAGCGCTGCCCACCTCACTTAGGACTTCTTTGAGAAGCCAATGCCCAGCAGCAAAGAGATTATTGAAATGGTACAATCACTGGTCAGAAGATAAACTTGGCAAGGGTTGTGGAACAATGAGGGTCCGATCCAGCCCAGGGAAGCTGCAGAATGTTGGGTGTGGAAAGAGAAAATGAACAGCAGTGGGAGTGCTGGGCAACTCCATGGCAGCCCAGCGACTGCTGCCTAGCAATCTCGGACAAGTCACTTCCCCTCTCAGTGGCTGTTTCCCCTGCTACCCACTGTCTGTCCTGTTCACTTAGATTGCCGGCTTTCTGCAGAAAGAACTGTCTCGTCATCTGTGTATATGCAGCACCTAGCACCAGGATCGGCAACTTTGGCACACGGCCCATCAGGAAAATCCGCTGGCGGGCCAGGACAGTTTGTTTACCTGCAGCGTCTGCAGGTTTGGCCGATTGCAGATCCCAATGGCCGTGGTTTGCCATTCCAGGCCAATGGAGGCCGTGGGAAGAGGCGCGGGCCGAGGGATGTGCTGGCCGCCGCTTCCCGCAGCCCCCATTGGCCTGGAATGGTGAACCATGGCCAGTGGGAGCTGCGATTGGCCGAACCTGCGGACGCTGCAGGTAAACAAACCGTCCTGGCCCGCCAGCGGATTTCCCTGATGGGCCACGTGCCAAAGGTTGCCGATCCCTGACTTAGCACAATGGAACCCAGATCTCAGCTGAGGACTCTAGCTGACACTGTAATATAAATGCTAATAATTAGTAACTTAGTCAGTGAATAGTCCCAATGATTTCAATAAGAATCTGGACCTTAACCTAGCAGTATGGATTTCCCTCATTGCCAGTGTCCGTTCTATTTATCTAGGTATTTATACGGCCCTCATGACCACACTATCTGCCTTGACTACCTATAGTGTTTTTGACTCTACCATTTAGCTCACTGTAACACCAGTTTTATAGAGGATCCTTTCAGCTGCATTCTAATGTTTTACAATTGTTATTCTGAGTCTACGATGAAGCCTTGAGTACTGTACTGTACTTCTCAACACAGACTATCTCAGCTTTCGGGCACATATGCTTCAAATCTCAGATTATTTTATATATATATATAGGAGTCTTCACAAAGATCTCTCAGGCAAGCTGGTATTTAACGCAGAAGCAAGCTAATTTGGAGCTAAACTACTTTACATGAGGCAGTTTGACTGCTGTCAGATGAAGCAGGCTCAATGCGCTAGACGGATCCATTTCGATTAAATGCTGCTTTCATATGCTTCAAAAGACGAGCGCAATAAGGACGTTTGTCAAAGGAAAAACTGCAGCAAACTATTACATGCAGAACATCTGTACAGCACAATTCATTCTTTGCTGGAGTTTATTGACTATTAATTTGATGCATGTATCTTTTAAAGAATGTAAAGTGCATTTCTTTTCGGTGACTATTCTTTTTTTGAGTCTTTTACTTCCATTTGTTTTTAATTTCTCTCTTTTTTTCCCCTTCACGATTTTTTTCGTTTCGAGTTGCAAAACGGGGAGGGGAAAAAAGTTGTTCTTTCCAAACGAACAGCAGATTTTTATAAAGCTTATTCAAAAGTCACGTGAAACAGAGAAGTGTGACACAGGGGATCTGAGGATTTCACTTCTAGGCTATTGGTTTCAATCCAGCCTAGATCGGTAGTGACTGAACCTTGTCGTCATTTGGCGGTTGTTCTGTGGACACCTGACAAAACCAACCCCACAACTGACACTGTGGATCATATCCTCAGCTGCTGTAAACAGCCATAACAACTTTGATTTCCATGAAGCTAAGCTAAACTGAGGAAATGGCCAGGCTTTTGACAATCTCAGCAGGTAGGCCAAGAAATTAATAGATTCATAGATTTTTTTTAAGGCCCAAATGGATCCTTGTGATCATCAATTACCATTTTTGTACATAGCACAGGTCACTGAATTTCACCCAGTGATCCTAGCATCTAGCCCAGTAACTGGTGATTGAACTAGATCCTGGAAACTGCCTGCCCCTTACCCTTTCCTGGAAATGGTCTTGGCAAGTCGAAGTTCAGGCACATTCAACCTGATTGTAAACCCAAAACCTTCCCATGGTAGGAACCCTGACTTTTCACCAGGGACATTGCTTGTTTGCCTTTTGAATTTGAGCTGGAAAAAGACGGTTTCAGCCAAGCTGAACAGAAGTCAAAATGTTTTGTTTTTACCAGACTCCATTTTTTTTAACTTTTCCATCTGCTGAAATTTTGTGAAAAATTTCATTTTTGACTCAACAGAAATGATTTTCTTTTCATTTTTCAGAATTGCCAGAGAACCAAAAAAAAAATCCATTTGCCCAGCTCTATTTTGAACCTCGCTCAGTTCAGTAAAGCTAGCATGGTCAATTTTATGCTGTGTTTATAAGCAGCTTCTCTTTCATGGTTTCATGCACCACACTGTGATGTCTGGGTTTCCAACTCAGCACAGTACTTAAGCTGGGGCCTAAATGTAAGCACGTGAGTAGTGAGCCTTAATAAGCCCAGAGGGAATATTCACTTAAAGTTAAACATGTGCTTACGTATTTTGCTAAATCAGGGCCAGAAGGGGAATGTTTAAATCTCCCACTAAAACATTTTCTCATTGGAATATACTACATTCAAAACAAAAACAGGTAGATATTTCTATTCATATTAGGCCAAATACTCTGCTGGTATAAAATTGATGTCACTCCATTGACTTTAATAGAGCTATGCCAACTAACACCAGCTCTGGGCTATATGGATTTATAATTCTCCATCCGTTCTCTTTTTTCCCCAGGACCTATATTTTGGGTCTTCTCTACTGGACAGTGTTTCTAAGTTGACAGGGCACGGAAACACATTCTAAAGCTGTTTTTCTCCTAACACCCATGTGAGCAGCCCATCACATTTCTTCAAACCCAGCCTTCTCTTTTTAGCTCAATGATGAGCCTTAAACCTGATTCTTTCTTCAAAAGAAACTCCTCAAATTATAGCCATCACTTCTAGTGGAGGCTTCCACCATAGCATATCCAAAACATATCCAAACCTTTCAACACAGCCTCTGAAGAGCCCTTGAGACAGGCTGTCATGACCCATGGCTCTGAGGGCAGACCTAATGTCTCAACTCTCCGACCCTGCGAAGAAGAAAAGAAAGGAATAAAAGGTTTGTTCAGTTTTTTTCCCAGAAAAATGGGAATCCTTTTATTTCTAAGGCAACTTTCATCTGTTAATCCCTAGCAGCAAGAACAGCATGTATTTACATACTACGTGTTACAAATCACATCATACAAAGTATTGTATTTACTACAGATGAGCCTAAACCTAGAATTGCCAACTCTCACTGTTTTATTGTGAGTCTTGCATTATTTGGTGCTTCCCACAAAGCCTCAGTTTCTAAATGAATGTGATTAGAAGAAAATCTCAGCTTTAATTTTTAAAAAAAGGACATTTTTAGCTTTCCTGGTTACAGGGAAAAACTCAAAAATGTGAACCCTAAAGAGTATGACACCATAAGACAAATAAAAAGGACCCCAAAATATTTTTTTTAAATGTCATGATTTTAAATCTAAGCTCGTGATTTTGGGGAGCCCAACTCATGATTTTTGAATGCCTGGGGATGGCAATGCTGTAAACCATGGAGTCCAGTTCTGGATCCAGACACAAACTTCCCCAAAACCTGTTTGGATTTGGTATCACAGTTCAGGACACACCTGATCTGCAATGTTCATATCCAGGTCTATGTAGATATTTGCCTACGATTTTCCCAAGTCAGGGTAAAGGGGACTGATTCATAATAGAAGCTAACTGCAAAGTAGCAACAGGAAAATAGGGAGATGTGGGATTCCCGCTAACTCCAACATACAGTTCAGTGTTGCCAACTCTAGTGATTTCATCATGAGGCCCACAGTATTTCATGTTTTTCTTTATGCCTCAGCTTCAGGGGTCAAGAGATTGCATGCGAATCTCAGCTTCAAAAAAGGAAATTTTTAGTCCTCATAGTTGAGAAGAAAGGCTTGAAAACATCACCTGCCTATACCCCAAAGAAAAAGAACCCAACATTTATTATTAAAAAATAAATCCTGCATTTCTAAGCCAATCTGATGAGTTTCGAATGCGTGGGGTTGACAATACTGCCCAGAAGTAATAGAATCATACCCCTGTAGGGAGGCAAATCACTACCTGCTTATCCAAAAAAATAATTTGTGGCTGAACAGGAAGCTCCTTCTCCATTTCTCCATCAGAGGGCTGTACCAGGACAGAGATATTATAGGGCCTCACATACAGGCAACCTCCAGGACGTAGACTGCTTCCGTTTCTTCCTCATGCAAAGCAACATGGAAAAAAAAGCACCATATTATTAAGGATGATTTTAAAACACCTGATTCCAACCCCTGAGGCAATTCCCTAGATACCCCTTCTAACTAGATATTGCTCTCCATTCGCAGAACTTCATGCTGTTTTCAGTCCAGGTGGAATGCTCAGTGTTTCATACCAATTTGAATTAACACTGCTAATAAGATTTAATAAGACACTGTCAAGTTCCCAGTAAGTTTCTTTAATATTACAGTAGGACTTTGAGACTCCAGGTGAGACCAGGGCCCCATTGTGCAAGGTACTGCACATACCCATAGTAAGAAACTATCCCTACCCCAAGGAGATTACAATGTAAACAAAGGATTCCCAATTTATCATCCTTAGTTTACAGATGGGGAACTGAGGCACACAAAGTTTAGTAGATTTGTCCTAGGTTCACACAGAATTGTGCAACTGAGGTAGGAATCAAACCCATAAGGCACTCAAATGCGATTCAGGAGCCCTGAATTCTGTTCCCAGTTCTACCACAGGCCTGCTGGGGGACCTTGGGCAAGTAACGTCACATCTCTGGGCCTCTGCTTTCCCTAGCAGTAAAATGGAGCTACTGATGCTGACCTCCTTTATGAAGTGCGTTGAGATGTAGGACTGAAAAGCTCTATACATTATCTCCTGAGTCCCAGTCCACTGCCTTAACCATAAGACCATCCTTCCTGCACATTCAAAAACATGGACTCTACAAAAACCATCCTGACTGGCAAGGTGCATTCATAGAATCATAGAATATCAGGGTTGGAAGGGACCTCAGGAGGTCATCTAGTCCAACCCCCTGCTCAAAGCAGGACCAATCCCCAACTAAATCATTCCATTGAGTATCCCTGAGGTCTTCTAAAAACAGACACTTGCCTTCTCCAGCATAAGGACAATATGTAAGGCTGCAGATCTGTATTGCACTCCTTTATTCTGAGACAGGGTGGATGAGGTAAGATCTTTTATTGGACCAACTTCTGTTGGTGACAGAGACAAGCTTTCTAGCTTAGACAAAGTTCTTCTGTGTAAGCTTGTCTCTTTCACCAACAGAAGTTGGTCCAATAAAAGATCTTACCTCACCCACCCTCTCTCTCTAATATCCTGGGTCCAACACGGCTGCAACTAAACTGTACATTCCTTTCTCCAGTGATTTTGTGCTTCTGCCACTTGTATCAAGGTATGTTAATGTGCAGAGATACACAGACACCCCTTTAAAAAGCCATTGTTATTCCAAGAGTGAAATTTAAATTCAAACATCCTGAGAGAAGGCTTCTGCAGTTGAATAAAGAAACAACACTTTATTCTGAGCCCATATCATTTCATTCCCTTCTCAGTGATTCATGTCATTTAGCATCTTCTTTTTACATACATATATACCTCTAATCTACCATTGCAGTGAAGGGAGGCGACTGGGGGGTTGACATTGTCTTGCAATGAAACTAGGAAAGCTATTCATTCAGCTCTCTAGTGTTTGCTTAAAAGTGGTTACAAACAAAAGATTTATTGAGGACCAATTCGCTTTGGTTTAACTCAATTTCTTCAGACTGTTTCTTTGCATTACAAAGCAGAGCTCCCCTGGGCAAACTGCATTTCAGCTTAATGCAAAGACTGGGCCAAGCCACAAAGCTACTAATAGTGGCCAAAGTTTTCAGGGGCAGTGGCAAGTGGTAGTCTAATGCATCGGGCCTCAGAGACCTGGGTGCTATTCTTGGCACTGACCTGATGTATAATCTTGGGCAAATCGTCCTCTGTGCCTCCATTTCCCTTTCAACCCTTTATCAATTTATCTTGGAAGTTCTGTGTGGCAGGGACGGTCTCTATTGTATATACAGTGCCTTGCACAATGGGGTCCCGATCTCAGTTGGGGCACTACTATAATGTTCATAATTACGATTTTCGTGGCTCAAATTGAGACACTTCACAGGGGAGGAATTTTCAGAGAGTGGGTGCCTGGCACGTTCTGAAAACCAGGCCCCTTTAATAAGCCCCCAAGTTGGGTAGCCAGCAATTGACAAGCTACTCGTAAACACCAGTGACTTTTAGAACTCGGTGAGAGGCAGGGTGGTGTATAGGGGACAGCATACTGGTTGGGGAGTCAGGACAAGTAATGACAAAGCTTTTATAGTTTCAAGGAACAGCCTCCTAAAACATAGTGTTGGGAGCAGCCATTGACACGTCCCGATGGCAGTAACACTCCTTCTGTGGATTCATTATTAGGAAAAAATCACCCATAGCTTTTTTTTAAAAAAAATATGGGTGGGTGATTAGGACCCAAACAACCCAGCAGAGATTGACATTATGTGCAGTGTGCTCAACCCTGATTCTTGCTGGGCTGGGGCCCTGAGTATGTGGCACAATGAATTTACATTCCTGCAAGGGATGTCTAGGACAGAGGGACAGCAGCCTGCTGCTCCCCTGGTGATTTGTGCCAGAAGGAAAATAGGCTCGCCAGCCATTCCTCTGCATCCCTTCCTCACGGCTAGCCTGCTGCTCCATACAAACTCCAACCGGTGGTGGAGTGGGCAAAGCTGCCTCTCCCAGTCTGATCAGTGCTGAGGGAAGAGCATGTTTTCCTGTCACAGGTGCTGGCAGGGAAGCCCGGTGCTGGCAGGGAAGTGGGCTGGTTTGGCATTCCCTGCTGACAAGGATTAACAGGAAAGCAGGTTAACCTGTCAGTCCCCTGAAGATCTCCATGGGGTGCATGGGCAAGATGGCTCTGCCCATGAAGTCCTGGCCAGTGGAGAAGCCCATGCCAGGTTCTGAAAGATATTACTCCACAGGGAGTGGTAGCACAGAACATACTGAGGCCTGTCGGAGAGCAGATGTCTCTTACGCAGAAGCAGGGAACTTAAGTGTGGCAGAAGGAAACTGGAATAAGCGGGGCACGTAGAAGGATGCATCATAAGAACTGAGGCGGTAAAGGGAGAAACTGGACTGCGCTGACAGAAAGAAATTAAGATGCTCTCGTAGTCACTGATCCTGCACCATTGAAGTCAATGAGTTGGCAATTGACTTCAAGGGGGAAAAGGTTCAGACCTGTAGACCTGATCCAAAGCTGACTGAAATCAATGGGCATTTTTCAATTGACTACAGTGGGCTTTGGATCAGGCCCAGGGGCAGGGAAGACAGGACAGGAAATTAAGAAGCATTCAGAAGTAACAGAGGAGATGGGGAAGCATTTGCGAGATCAGTGATATGTGGGGTGCAGCACATGTAGAACCCTAGTGTTTTCTGTTTGGAGTGAAACAACTGCAGGTGTGGGGAAAGGACATGGATGGGGAAGGAGGTGCATAATTCGGGTTGCCAATTTTGGTTAGAGGTATTCCTGGAGGTCTCATCATATCACATAATCTTTAATTAAAGATTAATCTTTAATTCCTGGAAGCTCCAGGACAATCTTGGAGGGTTGGCAACCCTATGCATAACAAAGGCAGGAGGAGACATGCAGACTACCCCTGATTCAGAGTCACATAATATGGCTCCTATCATTCAGCAAGAATGATGGGACAGTGGGCGCGTGGGCTCTCAGAGCAGCCTGGGGACAGGATAGGACCCCTCCCTAGTACACGGGTGCAGCCAATCAAGACTATGACAAAACAACCTTCCTAGATATACACACACTCAAACACACACAGAGCACAAAGCTGAAGAAAGAAATTCAGCTTGGAAGCAGGCTTCAGCTTTAGGTTTCTTTGGTTTTGTTGGCAGCAAAACAAAAGAGGTCTTTAAAAATAACATCAATAATGTCCTTTTATAAAGGCTGGGCAGTTGATTGAAGTGTGGTGTCGTGGTCAGAACATGACCCTGGGAGCCAGGCGTTCTGATTTGCCTCCCTCTTTGACACAGGGCAAGTCACTTAGGCCAGACTTCTAAAACTTGGGCCCCTCAATCCATACGCTAATTCTGCAGGGAGCATGTGCTGACAGTGAGCTATGAAAGAAGCCATGTGTCCCATGCCCTGGAGGTTAGAGTCTGTGAGGGCAGGGAGCTAAGCAGAGGAGATCTAATAGTTCAGGGGACTAAAGAGGAGGGGCAGGATGACAGTGTGAATTGGAATAATAAACAAGTGACTCCGTTAGCCTTTCTGAACCAAACTGGACTAAAAGAGGCAACTCCAATGACGAATTGTTTTGGGTTTCTCTACTTCGAAAGCAATGGAAACGTTCTGTTACAAACTGGGCATGTGGGGCAATCCAGTGTATGAGAAAGGATTGGATAAGCGAGACAGATTCAAGAACATGGATTAACTTGTGGTTCCCAGTCTTCTCAGGCAATTTATTTTTCTACAAATAAATCAAAAATAGCACCTGAAGACCCCAACTAACATCTGTGCCCTATCGTGCTGGGTGTTGTACATACACATTGTCAGAGACAATCCAAGCCTATGATCTAAACAGATGAAGGAAGTATATTACCCCTGTTTTACAACTAGAGCAAGGTCGCATACTTAAGAAGCCTGTTTCAGAGCCAGTGGCTGAACCCAGATCTCTCAAATCCCAGACCATAAGGCCAGCCTTCCCCTCTTGTCCAAGTGTTCCCAGTTGACTATCATGAGGCCCCAGCTGACCTGAGGACTGGAAGAGCGCAGCTCCCCATCGCAGGTGAACATCTGCAAACTGAGTGGTAAGCCGACAGCAGCAGTGCAGCAGGACTCAGCAGAGGGGAGTTAGCAGCTTTTCAGCGCCACGTGTTCTGCGGCAAGAGTGCTGCTTTTCTTTAAACAGGCACTCCGTGTTATTCAAGGGCATGCACCCTGCAGAGCAGGTAGGAGCTGAATGTTCCAAAACTTTAGGGCGGGGAGTTTAGAGCACCAGTAACAAACATCCTGAAAGCTCCCTGGTCACATCCATTATTAACTGGGAACCAACGGAAGTACCCCATTCATCATGCCGCCGACTAGTGGCTAGGAACTAAGTCAAGCTTCTTCCCTAACACACTCCTTAAGTTTACTGTTGGAGAAACATCTTTTATTAAATGTAAACAGCACCACGCCGAAGGTCGGAGTCTTGATGGTGCAGCGTATCCCAAGGTAATACCACTTTAAGCTCCATATAAACTCTTAAACAGTTTCTATCCTAAAACCAGACCGTAGGTGGTACAGGTTTTTACGATATGTTATAATAGTGCAATAAATCTGTTAGCTTAAAATCGAATCTCCGTGGCCTTTTAGAGAAATCATCATTAAATGCAAGGCCCTGTTAATGATGCCATCCCAGTGAAATTGTTTAATCTGCTAGGGGGGTGAAAGGTCACCAAATGAATTTTTTATAATACATCAACTTGACACGCAATAGGGAAAACTGTAATAGATAAAAGCAAAGGAAAAGGGCACTGTCTTCTTCTGATAGGTCAATAGCAGCCAAGAGAGTCACTCATCCACTTTTCCTTCACTACTGTGCTCCTTTTCCATTTAATATGGACACCCAATTAATACCTCAGCACCATAGACAACCTCATTTTAGGTGAATTATAGCAATTTCTTCCCCCTTCTCCGAAATGAAAGTGATCACAATACATCATAGCATTGTGCGAATTAACGTTAATTGATTTGAGTTACCAAGCACTGATGGGCCACTTCTATAACCTGGGCCTTATTGGGAGCTGGAAGGGATGGAGGGAAGATTAGATTGCACTGTCCGTTGCTTTGACGACGGCAGTCACCTGACGGCTTGTTAGACAGTTGTAAGGTTCTACTGCAGGCCCCAGTGGGGTCGTCAGTAAACTGGAGTGATGTCCAAACATCATTACACGCTGCTCCAATATTAAAGCAAAGGGATTAGCACCTTATTGCAAGCAACCTGGATTTGTCACTGCGCTGTCGTTATCCAATTTCCAGCTGATAATGTGACTGTGGCCTGCGGGCGTGAAGTCCTACAGCCAAACTAGGGTATACAGAAAAGGAACCCAAGTCCCCAGCACCCAAAAACATTTAACCCCTAACTCGCCAGCTTTCTACAAACAAGGCATGTGGCAAAAAAAATTTAATGGTACATTAAGCAACACTCAGAACAAAGTGAAATGGGGAAGCTACAATATTTAGGGCCTGATTCTTCCCTCACTCACACCGATTTGACTAGTCTCACTCCATGGAAGTGAATGGTTCAGCATGGGAGCAACTCCAATGTAGAGGAGGAGAAAATCAGCCCCTCCGAGCTGAGGCTGTCATGGTGCCACCACTTAGCTCAGCTGTACGCACGTGGGGACTGTAGAACATGGAGATCATTGTACGAGTTGCCATGAGAATCAACGATGACACTCCCTTCCTTTCCAAAAGCTATGTCTCCCACTCATTGTTAAGGGGAAACCTGGTCTGTGAGCAGCTTATGTAAAATAGGTTATAGTAGGAGACAGATCCCTTTTCAAATACCATAGAAAAGTGACACATGGTTTTAATCACCTGTGGTTTAATCCCTGAGCACGAGTGGCATTCATAACTCCTAAAGGAGTTGCTTCTTGCTTCTCAGGATCAGGCCCATTCATTTTAAAATGGGAGTTAGTAACAGACAATCCCTCCTCCCCCCCACACACACACTTGAGGAGCTGTACTGGTGTCATCAACTATCAGAGTGCAGCTTTATTGATCATATCTCCCCAATGGAGTTAGAACCCCACTTTTTCCCATACAGATCGGTCTGGTGTTATATGTGAGACGGAATTGACCCTCCCTCTCCTAGCTCCTTCCCATCCACTCCGCCCCTCCCCCTTACCTTCTCCTCCTCCTCTGCTTGCTCTGCTGCTACCCCTTCTGGTCCATCTCTCTTATTCCCTTCTCTCCCTTCTCTCCCTTTCTTTCCCCTTCCCACCCTTGCCCTAGCAGCTGATCTGGAATCAGCTGGCTCTTGGAGAGCTATTGCCTTAGCAGCTGCTGTTTCAGCAGCAGTTGCAGCCGGGGTACGACTTTAATTCTCATCCCCTGACTCTTGTAATTCACAGGTGTCACCCTGGAGTGTGATCAGTGCATTTCCATAGCTGCCAGGCATGGTATGACACTCTGAGTAAGGACGGCTTTTTAGATAGGTTTACTATGTACAGTAGATATTAAACAGAGGGAAGCTTCAAATAAGGCTCAGTCTGAGGATGGCTCAGGGGATTGGTAATGGGTAAAAGACCCTTTAACTCCTAAGTCACTGGAATGAATCCAGGAATAGTGGGACAGAAAACTACAGAATAAAGATAATGGGACCTCAAGAAGGCAGACTTAAGCAAACTCAGACCATGGGAAGCAAGTCTAGGGGAAAAAACAAGTTCAGGAGAGTTTGTAGTGTTTTAAAGAGACATTATTAAGGGCACAAGAGCGACCTATGCCAATGCATAAAAAGATAGGAAGTATGGTAAGAAACCACCCTGGCTTAACCAGGAGAACTTCAACAACCTGAAGCTCAAAAATGAGTCAGACGAAAAGTGTGAACTAGGTCAAATGATGAAGGATGAATAAAAAACAAAAACCAAAAAAATAAACTGATGCTTTATGATTGATGATTTAACTGGGAATTGGTCCTGCTTCGAGCAGGGGGTTGGACTAGATGACCTTCTGGGGTCCCTTCCAACCCTGATATTCTATGATTCTATGATACCCCACAAGCACGTAGGGACAAAATTAGAAAGGCCTAGGCACAAAATGAGATTAAACCAGCAAGGGACATAAAGGGTACCAAGAAAACAGCAATGAAAGAGTCTGAGCCCAGTGAGCAAGAGTCAGTTAGCATAGCCCCATTTTGTTTAGTCTGGAGAGAGAAGACTGAGAGGGAACATGATAACAATCTTTAAGTACTTTAAAAGTTGTTATAAAGAGGAGAGTGATAAATTGTTCTTCTTATCCACATGAACAGGACAAAAAGTACTGGGCTTAAATTGCAGCAAGGGAGATTTAGGTTAGACATCAGGAAAAACATCCCAACTGTAAGGGGAGTTGAGCACTAGAACAAATTACCTTGGGAGATTGTGGAATCTCCTCATTGGAGGTTTTTAAGAACAGGTTAGACAAACACCTATTGGGGATTATCTAGATCGAGATAATACTTAATCCTGTCCCAGTGCAGGGGACTGGATTATATGACCTATTGAGGTCCCTTCCAGTCCTACATTTCTATGATTCTGATTCTAGCCCAGGTTAGCAGCGGCCAGCAATTGTTGTCATCTGATGGCTGTTCCGTGATGATATGAAACTGAGTCAATGTTTTATAGACAGTGTTTTACACAGAAGTTTGGAAACTTAGAAGACAAGTATGTTTTCCTTCAAGGAACAAAGGCCCAGATCCTGAAAAGTATTTAGGTGACCCAATAATATCAGTGGAAGTTAGGCACCTAAATACCCTGGAAGCCCTGGTCTAAAGTAAAGGAAGGAGTAAATCATTTTGGGCAGGATTTTCCAAGGCACTTAAGGGATTTAGGCACCCAAATCCACTATCATCTGTATGTTGGTAATGCCCAGAAACCACAGCCATGGGTCAGAGTCCCATTGAGCTAGGTGCTGTACACATACATAGGAGGAAAAGAGAGTCCCTGCCCCAAAGAGATTACAGGCTAAATCAAAGTTCAGTGTGAGATGGACACCTAATTCTCTAAGGCTCCTCTGAGAAGCCCAGACTCTCATCCTGAACACTTCAGTGCTCAGCAATACCAGTGTCTGTGAAACGTGCTCCCTTGATGCTACTTGAGGAGTCCCAACGTTTCCTTTCACTGGATGGATCATTCCTAGAGAACAGCTGCCAGCTGAGCATCCAGGAAAAGGGGAGACGTTTTCTTCTGCCCGGGTCAATTTCCATGCTTAGTTGACTTTGAAAATGCAGCTAGCTCCAGTGGCCACGTGTACCAGTAAAGCCAGAAGGACTGAGCACAAACAGGACAACTGGATCTCATCTGAATGACCCAAAGAGCCCCTCAATGACAACTGGCAAAGGGTTTACTGTTCTGTAACAGCAACTCCTGACAGGCCTGACAAACTCACTACACCTAGCATGTTGCTTTCATAGTGTTTATCCATAAAGAATGTCATGTGAGGTATTCAGTACAAGCTGGGGTTTCAGCCAGACAAAGGATGTATGTTCACCTGTCTCCCTCAGTTCACATGTAAATTAAAAGCATTGTAAACCAACACGATGGTAGCCCAATTTGCATTAGAAAGCAACATGAGGATGTGAAGTCAACTTGGAGCCAGCACACCCCGGACTACGCCACCAGGGATCATCTTGACTCTGGGGACAAACAATGATGGTGGGGAATATAAGGGGGAGGCAAAAAGACACCACTTGATCCTGCCCCTGAGGAAGGAATTAGGCTCTGTGATAAGATTAATGAAAATGGGATCTCCGTCAGCCCTGGTTGGAAAAGAAATGTGTGGTGAGATAAGACTGCTTTTAGGCAGACAGTTAGCCTGTTAAAGTTAAGTTTAGTCTCTAGAAAGCATGTACCGATTTTATTTTATATGTAACCTTCCTCTTTCCATTATCCTTATGTAACCCACGCACCTCTAGGGTATACTGTTCTGTCCCATTGCGGGGGGATGAGGAGGCGGAGAGAGAGAGAGACAGGGAGAGGGAGGGAGAGAGAGAGAGTGAACGAGAGCGCGCGCACGCACGCCATTGGACTTTTAGCTCATGTGGTAGAGGCTCATACACTAAGCTCTAGCGGCCCTGGGTTCTATCCTGCCCGCTGACGACCAGGGTCTGTCGGCATTACACTTACTCACTATTTCTCAAATCTTAATCGTTGTCAATAAACTTATGATTGTTTTCACTATAAATATAACTCAGTGCTGTGGTGTTATACAAGAACTGATCCTCAGTTGAATCAGACAAACTGGTGTGTACACTCTGCCCTTGGTGATAGAAAACCTGGTATTTCTGTGAGTAACCAGTGACAAGGGCTGGATGTCACAAGGGAATGCTTCAAAGGGGGCTTGGGGACTGGAGTGCGCCTATTGTTAACCTGCAACGCAAAGTGATATTGTGGGATGCAGCAACCAGATCTTTCACTCCAGTCTAATTCCATCACCAGCCCTAGCCTCCTGAAAGGGGCGGGGAGGAATGAGGGTAGGGCCACGTTCTTTCTGCAGACCACACTGGGCAGCAGAGTTGGGACAGCACATGGGGGAGCGCACACCCCTCCTTTCCAAGGCTGTGGCAGGAGCACCCCGAATCAGGTACGCTATCTCTAGGAGCCCCTCCTAGGGCAGTGGGACTCCACTCCCCCCCTGGCCACATGCAGTGGCTTCAATCCACAATCTAACCCTAAATATTTTAACGACCTTTTCCCTCCATACAGTCACTTTGATGAAAGGCACTAAAATGACAGCGCTGGAGCCCACAGTCCTCCACGCATCCATAGACCTAGTGCAGCATGGGCAGCAGCAGGACAAGCATCCCCTACGCTGCCCCCACCACTGTGCCCCTGATCTGTGAAGACCAGCTTTAGTGGGGAGAGGAGGGTGATGGTTCAGGTGTGGCGGCCACTCTGTCCTTGGCTTTTCTGCTGAAAATGCCATCAAGGAAGCCAGTGAACATGGGGGGGGGGGGGGAAGAACATGGACGCTTGTCCAATAAACACTGGGCTGAGACCCCCTCCAATTCATTTCACACACAGCCCATGAGATGGTCACAGCTTTCAGTCATCACAGAACTGGGATGGATCTGAAAGGCTCCATATTTATTACAGCCGCTGAGCCATAACTTGAAGGTTTATTTTTTAAACTGTAACATTACTTCTATGGCTACTACGCCATTTGCCACAGCAATGTACTCTCTCTCTCCGTCTCTCTTCCATATTATAGGAATCACCTATAGTTAAGATTGAATGACACCTTCCATTATAAGACACTGTTTTCAGTTCCTTGTAACTTCACCAAACCAATGGTCTGTGCTGAAATTTCTCAGTCCGTGTGACAAAATTCTTACCGTTGTTTGGTTGACGTGCTATGTCATCTCTGAGCTTTGAAGCAGGGACCTAAATTTGTCCAGGGAGTTGCCTTAATGTCAGGGATTATGCCTTTTGCTGTCCTCATGAAAATTTGACCAAGCTGAACCCAGTTATGAGCCTGACTCCATCTGCGCTGAGCATGCTGTTGCTCAGGGCTGCAGAGGCTCCGCAGGAATTCCCCTGCAATTGCTCCTCCTGGCTATCGGAGGGTACTGTGGTGCCAGGCACCAGAACAGGGGGTAAGGTTACTGTCTCTCCCGCACTCTCCAGGCTCCCACTGCTGACACCCAGACAGTGTAGAGGAGAAGCAGAAAGCAGCTGGAGTCAAATGCACAGGGGTAAGAAGCTGGGCCTTGGGGGTGGTAAGAGAGGAGACTGGGGCAAGGGGCAGGAGGGTTGGGGGAGACTGGGATGAAGAAGCAAGGGGGAGGATTCGAAGCAGGAAGGGCTGGGATGAGAAGCCAGGCCAAAGGGGACTGGGATGGGGAGTCAGGGGCAGGGGTGGGACTGGGATGGGGAGGAGGCTGAGGCTGGGAGTTGCCTGAGGAGCCATGGGGATTAGGGAGGGAAACTGAGTTGTCAAACCAAGGTGGGGGGACTGGGATGAAGAGCTGAGGGGCGTGGGAGGGGCTGGCAGAGCCACGGGCAGAAGGGGGAGGTTTGGGTGGGGACACAAGTCGAAAGGTCTGTTAACCATTAACAGCAGACACTAAGCAGACACTCCCCTGAGAACTTAGAACGGAACCTCAGATTGCTGAGTCTCAGTATTCCTTCACTGTCAGCAAATAACTGAGAAACCCACTGGAAAAACGTGTGTCTCATCTCCCTCTAGTGGCTGGCCCTCATACAGGATGATAACCTACCACTGCTATCAGTAACGCCACTAGCTCAAGTGGTTCTAAACCTGCTAATGAACTATGTGGGAGTCCTGGTGGGTCCATATGATGGACTTTCCATTTTTGAAAAAAGCCTAAGAAATTACACACAGTAGGAATATAAAATATTAAATGGCTAACCAATAAGTATTAGTCTTACCGTTAATATATTGTAGCTAATGTTTAAAACAGATTGGCAGCAGCTCCAATCCCGGGCCTGATTGTACAGGACCGGACGGCAGCCCCGGACCCTGATCCCCACTGTGTGGAGCCAGGCGACGGCCCGCGACTTGGATCCCTGCCACATGGGGGCAGGCAGCAGACTCCGACCTCTGTGGTGCGGGGCCAGGCGGCAGCCCCCAACCTGGAACCCCTCCAGGCGGGGCCAGGAGGCAGACCCCTATCCCCGCTGGGCATGGCTCTGCAGCAGCACCAGCCCCAGCCCCCTGACATGTGGGGCCGGGCGGCAGTCCCCGGACCCGGACCCCTGGTATGCAGGGCTGGGCAGCCGCCCCGACTGGATCCCTGCTGCATGGGGCTGGGTGGCAGACCCCAACCCCTGGTGGGCAGGGCTGAGCAGCAGCCCCTGGCCTGGATCCCACCATGCAGGGCCGAGCTGCAGACCCTGACCCCTGCCACATGGTTCTGGCAGGAGACCCCGACCCCCCACAGGGGGTGGGCAGCAGCCCTGATCCCAGACCCTGACCCCTGTCATGTTAATAATTAATTCACAATGTGCAGATGCATTACGACACAGGCTTTAACTACATACTATTATTTCCACAGAACCCCTGCCTCATTCAGTGCCAAGGATTCATTGAATGAGCAGCTCTGCAATATTTTGCTTTATCCACTTTGCTCAATGAGTGGCCCCAGGCCTTATTTATTGTGCACTATGCAAACCCTGCTCTGAAGACAGAATAATTTATTTCCATGTGTGTGCACACATGCGCACACACACACACACACACACACTCTTGGTATACAAATATATTACTATTGTGCTTTCTCTGTCTTCCATGTAGCTATTAGCTGTCATCTCCCTCTCTCCTTGGTGAATCAGGAAGCAGCAGAATGAACTGACCCACATGCATCCAATGAAGTGAGCTGTAGCTCACGAAAGCTTATGCTCAAATAAATGTGTTAGTCTCTAAGGTGCCACAAGTACTCCTATTCCTTTTGCGGATACAGACTAACATGGCTGCTACTCTGAAACCTGACCCTAAAAAAGCAGTCAAATTGAAACCACATAAAGAAACAAGACAAATTATTTAAAAAAGGTCTTGTCAGTATGATAAACAGTTCTGCTGTTGTAACCCACACACCTCCTGGGTGTGGTGTTCTGTCCCATCGAGTGGCACTGAGACCACTCAGAGAGAGAGATTAATGAGTCTCCTCTACAGCCTTAACTAAGAGCCAGTTGGCTTTTAGCTCATGCGGTAGAAGCTCATGCACTAAGCTCCAGAGGACCCCGGTTCAATGCTGATGACCAGGGTCTGTTGGCGTTACACTGTTATGCAGAGCTGTTGCTGCTAGGGTCCCCAGGGCTTCCTTTAGCCATTTCCTTGTGGGTTGTGAACAGGGAGTCCCAATCTCTGTTGCCCAAAGCTTTGCGAAGCAGGGAGAACTGGGGGTCTGGCATTGCAGGGCTGTTGGCCATGTGCTAGTGTAGGCTGTTAAATCTGCCCTAGAGATCTCTGAATCTCATTTGTTTCTGCAGAACACAGGTGTGGAAGAAAATTTCCCCCGTTGTGTGGAAAAATACACAATCTCTCATTATCCCAACCCCATTATCTCTGCCTGTGCTGGTGTGTACTGTCTAGACTCTAATGAGGGACAGACAGAGGGGATATTACATGTCCCAACAGGAAATATCTGATTTAATTTTACAGGTTAGCCAGGGCCTTATTATATCACAAGTGTCAAAGCCACAAGTGATGCCATAAAGTCTAAGACTGATGGGGAGTAATAAATAACACTACAGAGGAACCCAAGTAGTGAAGGACAAATACTTTCCTTAAGTTTGATGGTGTTTGTGTAACCCACTGGTGAGTGTGTGTCACAGATCCCCCTCTGTAGGATCAGGCCCTAAATTAGGGCCTGTCCCTGAAGATCCTTATTATTGGATCTTACTATTGAGTAGTTCCACTGATGTCACTGAAATTGCCTATGGGAGTTAATACTGCTCCCACTAGTAAGTGTTTGCAGGAATGAGCTTTTAGACATAAACCTGAGAGGAAAATCTTACAGACTTTAAAAGAAAATAATATCCTTTCTATATGTGTTCTGAGTCATCCTGTAGAATTTAGTGAATCATCCTATAGAATTTAATAGTGAATTAAATCCTTGATCTATAGGCTGGTTTAAAAAAAAAACCAGTAACAAACACCTATAAAAAGGATCTCATTTTGTATAAAATTGTATAGGTTTTTAGAGTAATTTCTATAGAATCCTATCACATTTATATAGATTCCTACTAGTTAAAGCCCTGTTGCTTTCTACAGGTTCTATAGGGCTTGCACAGTGAGGGGTGGCAGTACAGAAACAGAATGGGGAGAGGATATGGGAGATACAGAAATGTATCATCATCTAATATGCTTTACCCTTAAATACACACCCTCAGAGATCTTCTTTGTTTCCGTTGCTGGTGGGTTATTTCAATGAAATATTACAATGGGCAAGCTGTGCCGCCCCAGGAGCACCCAGCCAAAGGAATTGTGATGCAGAGAGTTATAATTTCTTCTCTGCTCCACAGGGGGAATAATCTGTGTCAGACCATTACAAGGCCCAGATTACACCTTTCCTGCCCCTGGCTCAGTTCCATTGGCTGGTGTTTGGAAAGGAGAACAGCTGAGGTTCTGTTCCCCTCTCCCTACCCATGTGTGTGGCGGGGCAGGGGTGGGACTAGTGCCCACGCAGGGCCTGCTCTCCCTTCACACACACAGACAGGTGGTGTGGGTGGCATGCACATTGCAGTAACAGATGGGCTCTGTCTATTACAGCCCCAGCTAAAGACCCCTCAAGCTACAGTAGCTCATGCTTTTAGCTCTGGAGACCCCTGGTTCAGTCCTCAGTATGTCGCCCAAAATGGCAGCCATGACGTTTACGCGTGGGTATCCTTCAGACTTGCATTATGTTGGCGCTGTTCTTTCCACCCTGAGCAAACACAGCTAATCGGTCTCCTCCCAAGGCTCTATTCTACTCATGGCAGTCATGATAAGCACATGTATCTGTGTTTGCATCATCAGGGCCTAAATTTCTAAGCTTTTCAGGACAGGAGCCTGTCATTTTTTCCTCTATTACACACCGTACCCATCTCTGGCACTGTGTCAATACATGAATACCATGCATATGTTTAATAGATTATAAGGCTGGAAGGGACCATTATGATCATCTAGTCTGGCCTCCTGCAGAATGCAGGTCAGAGCATTTCACCTGGCAGCTTCTGCATCCAGACCAACTGCTTCTGGTTGGACTAGGGCATATTTTTAAGAAAGACATCAAGTCTTGATTTAAGACCTCTGAGTGATGGAGAATTTAATACCTCTCATGGTAAGCTGTTCCAGTGATTAAATACCCTCATTTAAACTATTAACGTCTTAAAATAATAAATAATCATAAATGAGCTTTGAAGGATACATACAAGCAACTCACTTACCCGGCACTGCCCCCTGGTGGCGATGACAAAGCAGACTGTGTCACCATTAAAGTATCAATTGGTAACTCCAGGGCTCGCTGAAGATCCCCAGTCTGCTGAGCGTTGATAACAGTGCTGGCCAAGCTCTTCAACCTGTCGCTCGACAAGGAGGGAACAAGCTTATTTCTGAAAAGGCCTGGTGGGTCTCCAATTTCAATGATCAACACTCTTAATGGGGTAGCTGCACGAGATGACTGCAGAACCCAAATGCTGGCTGCTCCTCTACGGGTTTTCTCCCAGCCAGCCCTGCTACAAAAGGCTGTGCAAGATGTCATGGGAGGGCAGTGACGCCTCCTCTTGCCGACATTGTCTGAGATAACCTTTAACGTGCTCTCGCTTCCTGATGCACTCTGAACTATTCTGACATGAACGTGTCCAATCTTCAAGAAATCAGCCAGGCGATGGACCACCCTTCTTTGACCCTCCTCTCCAATGGTCTCAGCAATGGTAAAAGCAGCGTGAAGGGAATAGCTGGTGTATATTTCTATGGGATCATCTCCATGAAGGAGGACGTAGAGAAGGTTGTTCTCAAAGCTGAAGGAGTGGGCGCCTGCCATGGCATTAGTTAAGAAAGCGCTGGAAGAAGATGAGGCTAGTGGAATGTAATTCCCATTCATGAAAACATGAAGGCTACGGGGTTCATCGTAGAAGATGGCTATGAGAAGTCTGGTAGAGTTTTGACCACTGATGAGGCGGAGTCTTAAGCTCGGAGGTGTTAGACCAGCGAAGCAAACCTTAGTCAGCTTGTTGGATGGCAAGATCGAATAGAAAGCCCTTGGATGTTCTGAAGGACAGCAAGATACATGTGAAACTGCATTACTGAAAGCCTCCACAAAACTGCCAGTCACCGATACCACTGGAGATGACCTCCTTCCGTCTGCTTCAGTGTCCAAGCTTTCTAGGATCACGAGTGCATGGTCTGTGTCTTTGCAGAAGTAGCCTTGCGTAGAGGGCTTGTAGATGCACTTTGTGTCTTCTCTGTAAATGCCTGTTTAACAACAAATAAATAAATAAAGGGGTGGGCTGATCTGCCATTTCTACACGCTGTGCTGTACCTGCTTATTTGCATGGTACACCTTTCTGTGTGATGCTGGTACGTGTGATGATGCAAGGAGCTGTTTCTCTCAGATGTCCTGGTTAGCAGGGCAGCAAACTTTGCCATGAATTTGGTATTCTTTGTGAAGCTCCTTTACGTTTGACATGAATAACAACCTTGTTTTCTCCTCTCCCCTCCCCAGCAATCCTTTCAACTGAGGTGGATTGTGTCACAAACATAGCCCATAGTAAGGGGAAGTTCATTGCTGTGCAATTCCAGGAGCATCCAAGGGAAGGAACTGTGGTTCCTGTTCCCTCTCTGCTACAGGGAGGTAGTAATTTGGAACTGCAGTAAATTATTACTCTCTTCCTCCCTGCTCTTGCACAAGGTAGCTGTGCATGTTGCCACGTGCTCTGGAGATGGGGTATGCAGTGACCTTTACTGAAGTACACCTGGATCCAACACTGTACCCTGCACTGGGCATAAAGATGGGAGTCTTCTTCCCCTTGGTATCCCTGTGTAAATGTGCAGTCTGAGCTACAATCTAGCCCACTGCGTTCAGCTTCCCGGCTTCTGGCTTTGGGGACTGGTCCGGCTTTGAGCACGGGGTTGGACTAGATGACCTCCTGAGGTCCCTTCCAACCCTGATAGTCTATGACACTACGATTCTCAGCAACATTACAAAGTTGGGAGGAAATAAGCTACTTATTAAGGAAAAAAAAAGTTTGTTAGAGGCATAAAATAAGAGGCTGAAAAAACTGGGGCAATTTAGCCTTAAATAAGATCTTCATTAAAGTATACAAAGAATGGAACAATGAAACCAACAGAGTGCTCCTCTTCACCTTCCACCACAGTATGAGAATGAGGCGACACCTGCTGCCAGGCCACAGGTCAAATGAAGAAAAGGAAATGGCACTTTGTGGTGTGAAAAGTAGCACTCCAGAACTCAGGGCTGCAGGATATCATGAATCCTAATCAAGTGGGGATTACCATATATCTTCATGTAGAAGCCACCCTTGATTCATTTAGTGGCTGCTTTAGGCCCTGATGCTGCAAACCCTTACATAAATCAGTGGGACATGACTCAAGTAAAGTTACTCAGACACAGGAGTGTTTTCCGGACTGGGCCCTCGCGGTGCACGCCATAGAGGAAAATGATGAAATTACATCGACATCAGCCTTGATTTAATGTGGTCAGGAGACAAGGTGAAAGTGAAATTAGAATCAGGCCCTCTGCATGGGAGCAGCTATTTTTAGATATCCATCCACCACCTTCTTTTCCAGGCTCATCAGCACAGGCGCTTTACCAACAACGTGTGGGGGGAGGGGGAGAACAGCAGCTTCACCGAGACAGCAGAAATAGAAGAGCTGCACAAAAACGTTTTTTTTTTTGTTTCCATCCCAGAGCGCAAGGAACATGCACTGTAGAGCTGGCAACCCATAAATCCTGACAGATCTCATCATTCACTCTCCTGGAAACAGCCGAGTCATCCCCCTCCTCCCTGGTGCCATTTCACTTGTCTACGAATAGGCCTTGCTTGTATTTTGTCATCCCCAAGACTTTCCCTTTGCTCTGCTCCTTTCCTGTGCGAGCTGGTTTGTGGCGTCTCGATTGGGTCCCCGCAAACGCCCTCCCTTCCTTTCTTCCAAATGGCCTTATCTGCCAGTCACAATTGCTGTGGCCTGCAATTTCGATCACTTTTAAATGAAACCCATGCTGGCCTTGGTAATCATAATGTCATTTACAATTTACCACAAAACACGTTTATTCAGTTAGTAGCACATTGGAGAAAGAGAACTCCATATGAACTCGCTGCTGACGGCCTAATCTGATTATTTCCTCATGAAAATCCAAGCAGGGGTGCTTGTAAAAGGGGGCTGAAAGGAGAAGGGAAAAGTGAGGCCTGGTCACAGCTGACTCTCATAATCAATGCGAATAGATAAGTGACACAGCGTGTCAAGGGCAGCAGCTAATCCGCCCTGGGGCTTTGCTCTAAAAAAGGCCAGAATGGACAAGACTTAATAAATACTGAGTGACCACTGAATATTGAGCTGACGTGCTATTTACATTGGAAATGAACAATAACAGTGATAAATTCCAGAAGCCCTCCTTCTTAATGGCTGATATTAGATATAGTGTGTGTGTGAGAAAGTGACAGACAGAAGTATGTGTTTCAGAGTAGCAGCCGTGTTAGTCTGTATCCGCAAAAAGAAAAGGAGGACTTGTGGCACCTTAGAGACTAACCAATTTATTTGAGCATAAGCTTTCGTGAGCTACAGCTCACTTCATCGGATGCATTCAGTGGAAAATACAGTGGGGAGATTTATATCCACAGAGAACATGAAACAATGCGTGTTACCATACACACTGTAACGAGAGTGATCAGGTAAGGTGAGCTATTACCAGCAGAAAGAAAAGGAGTACTTGTGGCACCTTAGAGTATTCCTTTTCTTTTTGCGAATACAGACTAACACAGCTGCTACTCTGAAACCTGTCTATTACCAGCAGGAGAACCGGGGGGGGGGGGGGGGGGACCTTTTGTAGTGATAATCAAGGTGGGCCATTTCCAGCAGTTGACAAGAAGTCTGAGGAACAGCAGAGGGGGGGGAATAAACATGGGGAAATGAAGTATGTGTGTGTGTGTCTGTATGTTATATAGAGAGAAGTCTGTGTGTGAGAGAGGGACAGTGGACACGTGTGTTTGTGCGCATGTGTGAAATACAGAGAAATCGGGGGGGTGGGGGGGTGCTTGCGTTGCCTATCTATTCACTTTATATCAGGCAGCAGATTCCCCTTCTGCAGATTCACAAACCATCGAATCATGTTGCTTATTGTATTTATTTATTTTAAACACTCAGGTTGCTTCCCGGGCTACTGACAAATATTAACTTTGTGTCAATATTTGTTCTTCCTGTCGTGAAATGAGGATTTTCCACCTCATTTCACATTGGAAAAGAAAAATACGCCAAGGGGGGTCCTCTTTGCTTAGGGAAGGAAAAAAACCCAACATCTCGTATCTGTTATTTAGAAAAATGAATTCAGGAGAGAAGGGGGTTTTGGTTTTGTTCCTTTTTTTAAAAAGAGTATTTTTAAAATAGATGTTTTGACTTGAAGGCACATTGAGTCCTTTGCAGCTCTCCTGTCCTTCCTCCATCTCCCAGTGCCAAAAAAATAAAATATGAAAAAAATTCTATATTTAAAATGGAATGAAATACAACAACATTAATGATTTTTCCCTTTGGGTTACCACCACCATTTCCTTCAAGAAGTTTTACCCATTTTGTGATAGATTTCACAATTCAGAGTACGAAGAAAATATAGGAGATTTTTGACCAAAACAAAAAAGGTGGCTTCAGGTGTTTTTTGTTTTTTTTTAAAATCAAAATACAATAAAACGCCTGCAAATTTATTTCTGGCTGACTAAATTTGCCCCGTATTATTTTCTAATTTAACTGCAATTATGGCTATGCAAATATAATGTGACAAAGTTCCTCCTCTGCCTGGGTGGGTCCTGTGCTTATTGGCGGATTTGCTCGCCTCGGAGGTTCACAGCAGCCCTCGGTTTGGCCACTTTTGTGGCTCAAATCTGCCGTTCACTCAGTTAGCCTCATCACTGGCCAGCAGGCAGAAAGGAAGAAGAACAATCCCCGCAGTCTCTGCTGATCCACCTAGTGGATCGGGGAACAGGCCAGAGACCTTCCCCTCTGGTGGTACCCACAGTCCAGTTCGACTCCCCCGGTAACAAGTAGGGAGTTGGGGGGATGGAGGGAATCCAGGCCCGCCCTCTACTCCGGGTTCCAGTCAGGGCCCTGTGGATTGCAGCTGTCTACAGTGGCTCCTGGAACAGCTGCGTGACAGCTACAGCTACAACTCCCTGGGCTACTTCCCTATGGCCTCCCCCCAGCACCTTCTTTATCCTCACCACAGGACCTTCCTCCTGATGTCTGATAATACTTGTACTTCTCAGTCTTCCAGTAGTACGCCTTCTCACTCTCAGCTTCTTGCGCCTCTTGCTCCCAGCTCCTCACACCACAAACTGAAGTGAGCTCCTTTTTAAACCCAGGTGCCCTGATTAGCCTGCCTTAATTGATTCTAGCAGCTTCTTGATTGGCTGCAGGTGTTCTAATCAGCCTGTCTGCCTTAATTGTTTCCAGAAAGTTCCTGATTCTGGCACCTTCCCTGTTACCTTACCCAGGGAAAAGGGACCTACTTAACCTGGGGCTAATATATCTGCCTTCTATCACTCTCCTGTCCCCCCCCACCCTCGACTGACCCCCTTCAGCAAGCTCCCAGCTTTGTCCGTTGCTACCTGCCCCATTTTGCCCCTTGAAGCCTTTTTTGCCCTCCCTTTTACCCCAGCACCTCGCTAGCTTCAGTTTGTTTGCCTGCCCCGCCCTTTTCCCTAAAAAAAAAAATCACTCTCCTGTAGCCATCTGGCCTGACCCTGTCACAATAAAAAGGAGTGCGGGATGGGATAGATGCCATGCTGCAGATATTGTGACTCACTAGCCTTGGGCAGCCCAGCACACATCTTTGCTGAAGAGGAAATATTTCTCAAAACTAGCTGGCCCCTTTTGACCTGCTGATGTCCAATATTGAGACAAAAAGCCCAAAGTTAGGACCACAGAAATGTAACAGGACAGGGAAGTGAAATTAATGGGGGGTTAATATTTTTTTGTTGCATAGAAACATAAATGATAGCCTCCTTTTCTTTATTCTGAATTTTCACTATCAGTAATTTACAAATTTAGGTACTGATCCTTCATTCTGATCCACACAGGCAGACTTTTATGCCTATCCAGAGTCCCACTGAAGCTAATGGCTACTGATCTTGTAAATCCATACCCAGGCAGGTGACTTTACTTATGTGAGTAATCCCATTGGCTTCAATGGAAGCATAAATTAGGCCAGTGCTGAGCCCTTTTAGAAAATCCCACTGTGTGTGTGTGTGTGTGCGCACGCGCGCGTGCATGGGAATCTTTGTGTGCATAAGGATGTGTGATCATGTGAACTTGGGTATGCCTGTTATTTGAATATACTAGAGTGACTAAATCACGGATCTGCAACCTTTGGCACGCAGCCCATCAGGGAAATCTGCTGGCGGGCTGGGATGGTTTGTTTACCTGCAGCGTCCGCAGTTTCGGCCGATCGCAGCTCCCACTGGCCGTGGTTCGCTGTTCCACGCCAATGGGGGCTGCAGGAAGCAGCATGGGCTGAGGGATGTGCTGGCTGCCACTTCTTGCAGCTCCCATTGGTCTGGATCAGCGAACCGCAGCCAGTAGGAGCTGCGATTGGCCGAACCTGCAGACGCTGCAGGTAAACAAACCGCGGATTTCCCCGATAGGCCAGATGCCAAAGGCTGCCAATCCCTGGCCTAAATGATTGTGCAAGTGTATGTATTAATGCATAATTGAGCGTGTGAGCATGAGTGAATGCATGTAATACACACACAGTCTTGCGCACACAAACACAAAATTATGTATTAACACAAGTACAAGTATTTATATACTATCTATGGTATTTATGCGACTCCCAGCACCACAGTATCTGATCACTTCACACTCTAATTGATATATCCTCACAACACCCTTGTGAGGTCAGGAAGTTTTTTTTTATCCCCATTTCACAGAGAGATTAACTTGCCCAAGGTCACACAGAAAGTGTGTGGCAGCGTAGGGAGGTGACCCTTACTTTCCCAAGACCTAGCCTAATGCCCTTACCACTGGACCACCCTTCCTCTCTAGTGAATTAATGAATACAAATATAATAATTGCTTTGGTCTGTTAATACTATATATTTTGTTTTTAAATGGGTGCATGCAATGATCTAGGCACACACATTATTATTTATGTTTTGCATTATTATTTGCATTATTCATATTATTAATTATGTTTGACAGCAACACCTAAAGTCCTTGAACCCATTGTGCTGGGCACTGTACAAAGAGGATAAGCAAACCACCTAAATTAAGGATAACAACAAATGTTACCAATAAACTGGCAACAAATTATAAACTTTCCTAGTTCCCAGTAACCCATCCAGATATATAAATTGCTCCCCACTTTGACCTAATCATACCCAGCCTAACTCACACTGTCCCAGAAAGCCTGGGAGAAGGGTGAGTCTGGACGTTCAACACATTTCAGAAGATGGGGCTTACAAAACAACAACAACAAAGAAATATTGCAAGAACACTGCGGCTGTTCCTTCATGCTACAGGACTCTTCCCTCATGCCATAGACTGAAATAGCACAGTGGGTCTGCATTTCACCTCCATGGCCAGCCCATGGGCTTGAAGAGTAGATTGTATGCTCGTTGGGGCAGGGATTATCTTTTTGTTCTATGTGTGTACAGCGCCTAGCACATCTGGGTCCTCGTCCATAACTGGACTTCATAGATGCTCCCAAAAAGAACAGGAGGACTTGTGGCACCTTAGAGATTAACAAATTTATTTGAGCATAAGCTTTCGTGAGCTACAGCCACAGCTCACTTCATCGGATGCTCCCGTAATGCAAACAGTAATAAGTATTCCATTCCCCCAATCCTGCTTGTTTTGCCACATACATCTCAAATAGTTGGGCATTCTGTGGGGACAGGGGAAATTTCAGCTGCAGAAAAAGATGCTAAAGAGGGAAAAATTCAAACAGAACCATCTTACTGCCTAAACTATCCTACCTTCGAAAAACAACCCTACAGTGAAAAGAACAGTGCGTTCCTCTTGTCTCTACCAATGCCTTTTCCCATTTGGTCTCCCCTCAAGTTATTCCCTCTTTCTCTTTAGCTGTATTTAAAGCCCAGAAGGATTTTTTCCCCTCCTCCTCACCAATAACCTTGTCTACTGAGCGTCAGACAAACGGATATCCATGGCTTAATTTAAAGGCAGGGGGCAGCAAACAGCATTCTTTATAAATACAATTCCAATCTCTGGCTCTCTCACCAAGGAATGATAAACCCATCACCTCTGCTGGAAAGCAGAGCGGTAATTTCATCAGATGCCAGACCTCAAAATGAATGCAGTTGTGCCATTCACTGCTCTGAGCAGTGGATATAATGAGATTTGAATGGGAAGTCCCGGACACAATAAATCTGTGCCATATGTGACCATTTCCTGTGTCAGTTCCTTTCTCACAAGGAGTGGAGGCTTCCCACCCCCCACCCCCTTGCTTTCCCTTTCATGACCCCACACCAGGACTCTGAAATCTTTCATGGCTGCTTATGGGCCTCAGGCCTTTCCACAGCAGTTGCATAAATAAATGAGGTTGACAGCAAACATCATAACAGTTGGTAGTAATGTGTGCTCACCACAAGTGCCTGTACTGCTCACTGGAGAAATGAGAGAGGAAAGGGCTTGTTTTGTTACCACAAACAAAACTATGTTCTCTGACAAGTGGTGAAAGTATTAGACAAATAAACCTGAACTCTATTAAGACCATTGTTGCCAGCTTTTATTATGAACTGAAAGGTTCTCAGCTTCTCTCTCCCTGCTTGGCCTGCAGTTCTTGCAAAGATAAATTGTCCTTTTCTTTTGCAAAAATAAAGTTTGGAAATAAAATGATCACTCCAAACTAAAATTGGAGGATCATTCCACTTGATTATTATTACTGTTTTCTAATTAGAAGAGTTTCTTGATCATGGGAACTAACTCCAGTGAAGGGTGAATTTCTCAGAAAAGGACTTTAATATCATGATTTTCCATGAAAGCTGAAGTACAAGCAAAACCTTTAATACAAACACCTGCAGCCTTTGGGGATGTCCAGGTTCGAGCTGGCTGGAAAAGGCCAATTGTTTTTGAGGGATACTTTGAAAAGCAATATTTTTTTCAAAAATTTCCCACAACCTCTTTTGGGTGTTTCGAAAACCAAATTTTTTTCAGTAACCAAATATTGGTTAATTTACCATTTTTCGCTGGGAACAGGAATTTTTTGCCCCAAACAAGACATTTTTAATTAAAAAAAAAGTATTGAGACAAAAAGTTTCATCTAGCTCTAGTTCACATCCATAACTGAACTTCCGTTTACAGATCTGAGTTTGCTGGCGTATAATGATTTGTTATGGACTCAATTTTCAAAAGTGACTATTAATTCTGGATGTCTCCATTTTTGGGTACCCACTTTAAATATTTTAAAAGGCCTAGTTTTCAGGAAATGATGAGCACCTGCCCATTGAAAATCAGGCCTTTTTAAGGAAGAAGAGGCTCAAGGAAAGAAACAGAGGTACCCACAATCACTAGTCATTTTTCAAATATGTAAGGCCTATTTGTATTGTGGTAGCTCATAGAGACTCCAATCAGGGATCAGTAGATGTAGATGTGTAGATGTAGTAGATGTGTGGTTTTATTTTTATTTTTTTTTTAACCTTAAAATGTTTCTCAGTTGTTTTGTCAAAATTGTTATTTTCCATGGGAAAATGTCAATTTCAACATAATTTTTCAATATGCCAATCAGGAGAGTCAAAATTTAAAAAAGTCATTTTGAATCAATATTTTGAAACAAAACATATTTTGTTTCAACAAGTCTATTTAAAACAACACCTTTTGCTTCAAAATGTTGATTAAAACCAAACAATATTTCAAAATGTCAAGTTGTTTTCCATTTTGACGTTTCCAATTCAAACTTTTTGAGGCGGGGTGTGCATAGGGACTTAGGGGAAGGGGTGGAGTGGGGCAAGGCCTAGGGCGGAGCTAGGAGGGAGCACCCCTGGGCACATTAGAAAGTCAGCACCTATTCCCTGGTGCCCTGGTGTGAAGGATGCTAGGGGTTTCAGGGTGAACCAGGAGAAGGTATTTACATCTAAATCTTAAGAGGGCCCTGCCCTACTGGTAACAGAAGTCACCAGCATTGGCAACCTCAAAATGCTCATGTCTAAAAATCATGAGCCCGCCTGTCATAAATATAAAGGGAAGGGTAAACCCCTTTAAAATCCCTCCTGGCCAGAGGAAATCTCCTCTCACCTGTAAAGGGTTAAGAAGCTAAAGGTAACCTCGCTGGCACCTGACCAAAATGACCAATGAGGAGACAAGATACTTTCAAAAGCTGGGAGGAGGGAGAGAAACAAAGGGTCTGTGTGTCTGTCTATATTCTGTCTTTGCCGGGGATAGACCAGGAATGGAGTCTTAGAACTTTTAGTAAGTAATCTAGCTAGGTACGTGTTAGATTATGATTTCTTTAAATGGCTGAGAAAAGAATTGTGCTGAATAGAATAACTATTTCTGTCTGTGTATCTTTTTTGTAACTTAAGGTTTTGCCTAGAGGGGTTCTCTATGTTTTGAATCTAATTACCCTGTAAGGTATCTACCATCCTGATTTTACAGGGGGGATTTCTTATTTCTAATTACTTCTATTTTTATTAAAAGTCTTCTTGTAAGAAAACTGAATGCTTTTTCATTGTTCTCAGATCCAAGGGTTTGGGTCTGTGGTCACCTACGCAATTTGGTGAGGCTTTTTATCCAACATTTCCCAGGAAAGGGGGGTGCAAGTGTTGGGAGGATTGTTCATTGTTCTTAGAATCCAAGGGTCTGGGTCTGTAGTCACCTAGGCAAATTGGTGAGGCTTTTTACCAAACCTTGTCCAGAAAGTGGGGTGCAAGGTTTTGGGAAGTATTTTGGGGGGAAAGACGTGTCCAAACAGCTCTTCCCCAGTAACCAGTATTTGTTTGGTGGTGGTAGCGGCCAATCCAAGGACAAAGGGTGGAATATTTTGTACCTTGGGGAAGTTTTGACCTAAGCTGGTAAAGATAAGCTTAGGAGGTTTTTCACGCAGGTCCCCACATCTGTACCCTAGAGTTCAGAGTGGGGGAGGAACCTTGACACCGCCCAAATCATGAGATTGGCTTAACTATAATGAGATTTAACAACAAAATAAAATAAGTAAGTGCTCCTTCTGATTTGCCTTCTGATTTTTGACATTTGAGGTTACACTCAGGTCACGTTTTCAAGCTTTTCTCTGCAACCAGAAGGCAGAATGAAAACTGAGATTCTCCAATGGCATGCCTCCAGGAACTGGGGCTTTATGAAACACACCAAAAATTGTGAGAGTTGGCCACTCTAAATGAACGTCTCAGACATTCTGTCACCAGCTGCCTTGTCTCACTTCCTTTTCCCTTGCATAGTGGAGTTATACCGAGCACTGTGACTTTAAAGATACAGTCCCACCAATTAAGGACCCAGTTATGCAACTCTTACTCATGTTGAGTAGCACTCACTTACATGAGTAGTCCCAGTGAAGTCGATGGGATGATTCCCATAAGTGCTACTCCATGTGACTATGGAGCGCGGAATCGGGATCTAAGGGGGTTTCAATCACTACAAGTGCAGGCAGCATAAAATGACATCTTGATGGTACTGACCTTTAGAGCAAAGGAAAGCAGGGATCTTAAGTTTCATAACTAGAAGTGGGCCTGAACCAAAGCCCAGGCTTTGAACACTCCTTGGATTACAGAGGGGAGTTGGAACCTGAGCCTGGATCAGATTCAGATACAAAGGACACTGTATAAGAACCTAGTAGGTAGATAGCTAAATCTGTAGAACTATAGAGGTAAATGATGCTACTGGCATTGAAGGAAGCAGGGGTGCTGGAACAATTTGTATAGTGGGGGTGCTGAGAGCCATTGAACCAAACTGTAAAGCCTATATATGATGTAAACCACCTCAAGTCAAGGGGTGCAGTCTCACCCCCAGCACCACTAATTCCAGCACCTATGAGAAGCCTTGGAACACTCCTGATATAATTTAATAATATTCTTTGTGTGGTAGGGAAAGTCAGCAAAGAGAAACAAAGAGCATGTTCAACTAGAAAATATTAAAGAGACCCCTACTCCTCAGGTCTAGCAGGGTGTCTAACTCAATGTCTGAATCCTCCAGTCCAAATAATTTCAGCTAAAGCTGGGTCTCAACCAACCCCCTGATTCTGAAGACCTTAAGCCCCTGGAAAAGTTCAGCCCTGGAACCAGACTTTGCCACTGGCCGCTACTGCTGCAATGGGCTGAACCAAAATCCTAGATCCAAACCCTGCTTCCCATTGGCAAACTTTAGGACAGACCCAGAACCAAACTAGGCAGCTCTTTATATCCATGCAAAACTAACCACATTCACATGAACTTATCAAGAGCAATATTTCTTATGGTTCTTATGTACTGATTGACACAAATGTCCTCTCTACTTCAGAGAAGTGTTAAGGATGGTTGCAGTAGGGAGTGGGCATCTCAGGGGAATGGAAATGGGATATGGAAAAAGCCTCTGACATCTAGACCACCTTGCTACTCTCTGATAAATGTTCAGTGGCCTGCATCAGATAAATTGTAGAGGGGGATTTATTCACTTCCAAGTGGAGAGGTATCCCCGTCACCGAACCCTAGTACCACAATTAACACTCATCAGGATCTTTGGGCCAGATTGTGGCCAGCGCCTCCATGCATATGCAAGGAGGAGAAAGAGCAAAGATGGTCCTGTTCTAGTGCACTCCAGGCAGAGGGTGACAACAACTGCTGACCACACCATTCGTACAAGGACTGCTTCCTGCTTGTGCCCTGTAGGAGACAGTCACACAACAAGGAACACAGAAGGACAGGCAGGAGATGAGGTCATGATCCCAACCCTTCCACACCTGCCAGTGGAGCTGGCCAGAGAGCAGATGATTAAGGGGTTAGCTTGAGTGCCTGGGCACTTCCCCCATAGCAGGGAAGCTCTGCACCATCCGGAACACTGAGCATCATCTAAAAGTAAACAATACAAATACATCACATAACTAGGCACAACTGAGCCCTTTATAAAAAGTCCTACTGAAGAAGCAGAGGACAGAACGGGAATGACAACAACTAGAGCTAGCCCCTCCAGAATAAGACTGAAGCCAATTGGCAGGGCAGCATGAGAAAGCTTGCTCTGACACTGCTCAGGTTGCGCCTTTCCTATGGCCGGATCAAGGACTTCAGTCTCCAGTGACTGTCATTTCAGAATCTTGCACCAGCCCTAAATCAGTGCCCTCCCCACCTCATTTTAAAGATGCCTGTGTGATGCCATGTCCAGTTTATTTAACACCTTCATTCATGATCAAGTTGGGGTGGGGAGGGGATAACAACCAGCCGTGTGAGTGAAATCTGCAGATGGCATGAAATTGGGATATGGTGCAAACATTCATGAGGAAGGAGAACTAATGCAGGAGAGACAGCCCTTATGGAGGTGAGAACTAGGGGCAGAAAATTACAACTTGGGCAAAAATGCAATCCAACATATCTGCGTAAAAGTAAAATGAAAAGCAGAGAGAGTATTCAGTGAGAAGGATATATCGGGATAACTACAGTGCTGAGTGTCTGAAACACCTGCATTTAACCTTTAGAAACTTTGTATGCTGGATCTGAGCAGCAGCTCCTGGAAAATCCAAGGGTCTGTTCAGCTAGATATACCAGGACCAAAACTCAACCCTGGTGTAAACCCAGTGAAGTCCTTGAAGGGTGAACTTGTTCAAACCAGGGCCACAATCCAGAAAACTCTTATGCACATAACTTTATGCACATGAATGCCTGTTTTCAGGATTGGGGCCTAAATAACTTCAAGCATCACTACTGCACATAGAGGATATAATACTTTGCTTAGATAATGGGACTAAGCTAGGGCTTGATCCTTCTCCTGGTGAAGTCAACTGAATGACTCCACTGGAGAAGGACTGACCTTACAGTTGTTTGAGGATCACCAAGCACCATAATAAGATGTCACTTTATGTCTTCAAAGAACAGTACATATGTTAATTAGTTAAGACTAATACTAAGGAACATAGGACATAGGACTAAAAGGGGTCTCCTGGGTCATCAAATCCAGTCCCCAGTTATCGCAGGTATATAATCAAAGTAGATGACAACATATATCTGGATTATGGTACCCAATTAATCTGAGGGACAGACAGGTTAGTCACACAGAAAGTTTGCAGAAGAGCAGGGCAAATTACTAAAGAATCTTGTTGCCCTTCCTCTAACTACTAGATCGCACTCCCTTTTAATTTTATTCTAGGCTTACTAGTGGGAAGCTTGAAATTTCAGACAACCCAGGAAGTTATTTTGGGTAGGGAGAATATATTTAAAACACATTGTGCCTAATGTTGTCTTTCTACAATTGAGAAGTAATTAGGAAAGACGTGAAATAAAGAGAGAAGCAAGAGGCAAAATGAAATATGAAGTGGCTAGAAGTAGCTCATTCTCTAATGTATTTTTTTCCAGTTTATTATTGTAAAAGCCCAGAGCAAAAGAATAGCTTTGAAGAAGTCTTTTGTTAATAGTGGTGAGGCTGGTTTTTCATTTTTCTTAACTTTTTATTTATTAACTGTGTTGCACAAGGCACCTCCCTAACGGATGGCTAAGTTTGGGTTACGTGGGTTTGTTTAGTCTGAAAATACCCCAGCCTGCAATGGGAAAGTTGAGTAACAGCCCATTGTATGGGGGTTGCAGGCTTTCAAAAACAAGGTCCATTTGTCCTCAAGTTCTCTGGGATCCAAAACACTCAGTTCGACCCTGGCATAGGAGAGGGTATAGGGCACACCACACATCAGAAGTTACACAGACAACCTCTTCCTTTATACACATTTACACATCACATTGCATTTCCTATACATTAAATCACACATTTTTGGAATGGCTTGTTCACTCTGCAGGAACCAATCTCTGGACAGCATGCTCTGTCCATGTGCTGTTCATGTGGAACCTGATCTTTACATTCCGAGTTTATCTTTTCCATAGTCCCTGGCATCAGGGTGCTGCTGCTTACCTTAGCTAGCTAGCACAGACATCCTGACTCCAGCATACTGTTTGTCAAGTCCCTATTTACAACTTAACCTTCCATTCATCTTCCCAATTACGCCCGCTAAGAAATGAAGCAGATTATTTATGTCAAGCCAGGCCTACACTGAGGTTTTTGGTTAGTTGGTTGAAATGCATCCCTGGGGGAAGGCATATCCTCAGCTAGTGTAAATGGTTGAAGTTACAGCCATTTGCACCAGCTGAGTTCCTGGCCTCATCTAAGGACGTGGTGAAGCAACAGCCTCAACACAGTGGGTTATGTCCTGTCAGGATTTTATCCTGCAAGGTGCCAAGCAACGCCCAAAGGATGTTGAGAGTGCTCAGCACCTTGGCAGATTTTGCTGTAAGTGAGTGGACATCTAACTTCAGGAGTCCAGCGCAGCCAGGTCTAGGTTCAGTTTCATACCTGTACTCTGGTTGTTAAACACAGGCATTGCCAGACTGGATCAGACCCATACTCCATCTGTTCTAGTCTCCTCTACCTGACAGTGGCTAGCACCAGCTACTTCAGAGGCAGGTGCAAGACACCCCCTCGTGTACAGTTCTGGAATAACATGCCTCAAGGCAAAGTTTCCTTCTAAACCCCAATAGTCAGAGATGCCTGAGAATTAATAAGCCTTCCTTCAAGAGACTCTTAGTTTTGGGGGATATTTTAGTATTTACTATAACTCTACATGTTGTTAACCAAATAAATGTCCACTCCCTTTTTGAACCATGTTAAGCCCTTCATTTCAAGGATATCTTGTGGCAGTGAGTTCTACATGCACGCCAGAGTAGGCAGATTAGTATGTTTTTAAAAGTATTTTAGTGGCTTTAGTACTAATGGAAGGAAAGTGCCAGGTTGACAGTTCCGGAAACTGAAAGTCAACAGGCAGAGCAGTGCAAGGTTGCCTCATACTGCCTGGTTCCTTTGTCTTGACTATATCCTGCAGCACTGCCTTCATGCATAAGAGGCTATTACAGGATCCATTCTCCATTAATGCCAACTTTGGTGGTGTTTTTGTGATATGGACACCAGAATAAAACCATTTATTATGTTATAAGGAATGGCCAACGTAGATTTGTCAAGAACAAGTCATGCCAAACCAACCTAATTTCCCTCTTTGACATGGTTACTGGCCTACCAAATGGGGAGAAGCAATAGACTGATATATCTTGATTTTTAGTAAGGCTTCTGACACAGTCCCACCTGACATTCCCATAAACAAACTAGTGAAATGTGATCAAAATGAAATACCTATAAGATGGGGGAACAGTGGGTTGAAAGACTGTAGTTATCAATAATTCACTGTTAGATTGGAAAGGCATATGTAGTAGGGTCCCACAGAGATCAGTCCTTGGTCCAGTACTGTTCAATATTTTCATTAATGATCAAGAGCAGCAGTTCTCAAACTTTAGTACTGGTGACCCCTTTCACACTGCAAGCCTGAGTGTGACGCCCCCTTCTAAATTAAAAACACATTTTATTTATATTTAACACTATTATAAACGTTGGAGGTGAAGTTGGGTTTGGAGGTGGAGGCTGACAGCTCCTGACCCCCCATGTAATAATCTCGTGACCTCCTAAGGGGTCACGACCCCCAGTTTAAGGACCCCTGACCTAGAGAATGGAGTAAATAGTATGCTTATAAAATGTGCAGATGACTCCAAGATGGGAGGGCTTGCAAGCACTCTGGAGCTTAGAGTTCAAAATGACCTTCACAAATTGGAGAAATGATCTACAATCAACAAGATGAAAGTCAATAAAGACCAGGGCAAAGTACTTCTCTTAGGAAAGAAAAAACAAAAGTACAACTACAAAATGGAGAATTATTGGCTAGGCCGTAGTACTGCTGAAAAGGATCTGGGGATTATAATTGATCATAAATTGAATATGAGTCAACAGTGTGATGCAGTTGTGAAAAAAGGCTAATATTATTCTTGAATATTGCATGGAAGATGCAGGAGGTAATTATCCTGCTCTGCTTGGCACTATAGAGGCCTCAGCTGGAGTACTGTGTTCAATTCCGGGCACCACACTTTAGAGAGAGTCCAGAGGAAAGCAACACATGTGAGAAGGTTTAGAAAACCTCACCTGTGAGGAAAGGTTAAAAAAACTAGGCACATTTAGTCTTTTGAAAAGATTGAGAACAAATCTTCAAATGTGTTAAGGGCTGTTATTAAAAGGGCGGGGACCAAATGTTCTCCATGTCCACTGAAAGTAGGACAACAAATAATGGTCTTAATGTGCAGCAAATAGGTGAGATATTAGGAAAAACTTTCTAACTATAAGGGTAGTTGGGCTCTGGAATAGGCTTCCCAGGGAATCCTCATCACTGGAGGATTTTAAGAACAGGTTGGACAAATACTTGTCAGAGATGACCTAGGTTTACTTGGTCCTGCTGCAGCGCAGGGGGCTGGACTTGATGACTTCTTGAGGTCCCTTCCCGCCCTACATTTCTATGATTCTATGTATCATGTGTATTCCAACAGTATCTGGGAGCACCATTTTGGTAGGTCCAGACACCTAGTCAAAGATGATCTGGACCAATAGTATCTAGATATGCTAAAATTTTGCATTATCCCTTCCAGATATCTTTGTGGGTTCCAGTTCCATCATGTCTGGACCTTAGAGAAAATTCTGGCTACTGCATTTACTAGTGGATTCCATGGGAAGAGCTTTCAGGCTTCAACCAAACCCTCTTCCCAAGAGCGAGTCCATATCAGGTCAACCACATATTTTCAGGTGTTTGAAAAGAACTTGGATTCACTCACGTTTTATTTTTCCCCAAGGCTGGAGGAGAATTAATACTTTTGGCAGAGCTGCATCCTGTAACCGCAATACCCCAGCAGAAGGATGTGACATGGAAAGGAGCCCAGTTCTGCCAGAAGACACTGGGGGTGGAGGAACATGTGGGAATCTTTCCATTTCTCTCACTCAGTATGGCCTGAATGGAACAAGCACTCAGACACAGAGGCCTCAGAAGTAAGTATCTGAATTTAATAAAGTTCTCTGGAAGGGGAAGGAAGTGGAGAAAAAAAGATCACAGAGATGAGAGACAGAGATAGGAAGAGAGGAAAAGAAAGACAATTACAGTGGATCAGTGAATGCTGCATCCTCTCAGGGTCAACAGGGATGTTTATTTAAAAGGTAGGAGAGCAAATTCTTAGGGAAGGAATAGAATTTGAGGAAAATAATATTACTTTTAGCAGATATGCACTAGCACAAGGCTTGTGATGTAACAATGCCTTTGAAAGAAAAAGGGAAATACAAAATATAGTCAATTAAAAGGGACAAAATAAAAATATGAAGCAGCTTGATTCCATTCTCCTTTCTACGAGTGTCAATCAGAAGTGAATCTATCGCACTTATACCCAAGGTAAAAACAGTGTGAGAACTGAATCAGACCCAAGTTTTTAAAAACAAATCCTTCTCTGTGTAACTATTAACTCCACAGAGGATGGAGCTAGGCTGTTCTCAGTGGTGGCAGATGACAGAACAAGGAGCAATGGTCTCAAGTTGCAGTGGGGGAGGTCTAGGTTGGATATTAGGAAACACTATGTCACTTGGAGGGTGGTGAAGCACTGGAATGCATTACCTAGGGAGGTGGTGGAATCTCCTTCCTTAGAGGTTTTTAAGGCCAGGCTTGACAAAGCCCTGACTGGGATGATTTAGTTGGGGATTGGTCCTGCTTTGAGCAGGGGGTTGGACTAGATGACCTCCTGAGGTCCCTTCCAACCCTGAGATTCTATAAGTCTATGATTATTAAACTGAAGGGTTTAGACATGTCTCTTCAGCACTTCTGCAGCTTCTTTACCATTTTCACTTGGACAATAAAATTAGGCTGGGGGCTCAATGTTTTCTCCCACTGAAGTCAATTAAGGGAGAGGACTGGGCGCATCTGACAAGATTCCCAGTCCGAACTTTTTTTATTGCAGTCCTGCTGATTAAAATGCTGATGAAGTTGTTCTGAGTTTTCCTTTACACTTTATACTAAACGTATTGATGTATTTTGCACAATGTGTAATTGCTTCTATTGCACGTGCGCCTAGAGCCTATGGGGAGCTGAAATTGAAATAAATAAGCAAACAAAAATAATGAACTAGAAAATCTCTGGTGGCATGGTAGATGGGCTATACAGCATTTTCACTAGCTAGAAGCTGAATGCAGGATTGCTATGATTGGTGATGATAGAGAAATTCATAGATTTTAAGGACAGAAAAGGGACCATTATAATCATTTGTCTGACTTCGTGCATAGCACAGGCCAGAGAACGTCACTCAATAGACAGACACACAGTACATGCGCACCCAGACGGGACCATATGTTCGGCTGGTGTAAATTGGCATAGCCCTTCAGTGGAGAAATATCTATTTAAACCAGCTGAGGATCTATCCCAAAGAGTATATATACACAGGTTTCAGAGTAGTAGCCATGTTAGTCTATATCAGCAAAAACAACGAGGAGTCCTTGTGGCACCTTAGAGACTAACAAATTTATTTGGGCATAAGCTTTCGTGGGCTAAAACCCACTTCCTCAGATGCATGGGGTGAAAAATACAGTAAGCAGTCTATATATTACATATTATATTATATTATTACGTATATAATATTACATATTATATTATTTTCATGTGCTGTAACATATAGACTGCTTATTGTATTTTTTACTCCATGCATCTGATGAAGTGGGTTTTAGCCCACGAAAGCTTATGCCCAAATAAATTTGTTAGTCTGTAACGTGCCACAAGGACTCCTCGTTGTTTTTATATATACACAGACTCTCTCTCTCTCTCTAACTAGCACACACACACACACACACACACGTTCTATACAGTTAATTTAGGCAGACTAACCACAGAATACATTTCAGTAACACCAATTAGATGCGCACTAATTTCTTCCCTGTGAAATAGCAGTGAGTAATTAATCAGAATTTTGATCACAACTCAGTTGGTAATTCAAATTGCATTTGCCATTTCCCCAGCAAATATGGAATCATTATCTTTTGCATGATTTCTCTCTTCCTAATCACCCAGGGTGCTAGAAGCAAAACATTTCCAAGAACCAGATATTGTCTCTATCAACCAGCAACCTTAATACCTTTGGACTGGGGGTTAGTGGGTTCAGTCCGTGGCTGTGTTTTATTTCAAGCTTCATCATAATTCTAAAGTGAACACTTAGTGGCAGGCTGGCTACTTGCCCGGGGGAGGGGGAATTCTGCCTTGTAAAATTATGAGAGAGATGAGAGCTAGCAACTCACGCCATTAAAAACCTTCTGGGAGGGAACTCAAGACATCTGACCTTTGCACAATCATCCAGCTTGCCTCTAAGGGGCATACGAGCATTGATCAGATCTGTATCATCCAGGCATACAATGCACCTTTGAGGTGCCTCAACCACTGTCCCATGATAGATGTTAAAATTCATCTCTGCATTAGCGAGTGGCCAGTAAGGAAGCCTCAGGATTCCATGTTTAATAATAATAGCTCTTCTATTGTCTTTGCTGATCATGAGAAAGGAGAGGTTTCTATTTAACCCCAAAGAGTTTCTATCACAAGCTTGGAAATTCAAGGAGATTATGATTGTTCACTTTCTAGTGGTGAGTGTTTAGGGGCTCCAATTGTGCTAGGCCCTGCGCAGGCAGAGAGTAAAAGAGTCCTTGCCTCAAAGAACTTAAATTCTAAATATATCAGAATGATAAAGGAAGTGCATTTTACTGTGTGGAAACTGAGGCAGAGAGAGAGTAAGTGACTTGACCCAGGTAACAAAGGACATCTTTGACATAGCTGGCAACAGCCCTCAGATCTCCTTAGTTCCAGTCTGGGTCCCTACCCTCTTTCAATGTCAGGAGCAAAGGCCTTCAAGGATCCTGCAGAACTAGAGGCAAGGTTAAAAATCAGACCCTGGATATCATTACAGCCCAGCAGGTAAGTGTTTTCCAGGGCGGAGCCAAAAGGCACAAGGCCAGACCAGTGAACAAACATCAAATTTAGGGTACTGATTCCACCTCGCTTACAAGCAAGTAGAGTGGCCCCTGCTGCATGCCCAGAATACTGGACATTCCAGTACTCCTGGGATCGGCATGGGCTCGCCCCCGCCTTCCCCTGGCAGCATGACCTGCGCAAGGTCACAACAGTGGGGGCAGAGCGGCGCACTCTTCCTAATGACGTGACCCATCCATGACACTGGCTCTACCCCATCCAGTTTTGTCTCAGTACCAGACAGGAGACGAAAACATAGAACAAGAGGACTGTCCAGTTTAAAACCAGGTGAATGGCATGTTAACAGGCAAGGCTTTCTCTCTGGAGCCTGTTAAGCCATAGCTGGATCAGGTGAAGGGGGCTGCCTGAGGGTAAGGGACAGGCCCCAAAAGGCCTGGGCTCAGAGTCCCCCTGGGTGTGACCAGTCTGACCCACCAATGGGATTTATCATTCTGGTCCTTTACCTCACGCCCCTCATGCTTTTAGATTCAGAGGCTCCCTGGTTCAATCACTAGGGGCATCAACATCAGTATTTCTGAGACTCCCTCAGCATCTCGCATCTTCCCCAGCCCTGCCATTCTCCCAGTCTGCTTTAATTACCGGACGTTCAGAAAGGAGAACTGAAAGGCATGGCTCAGCTATTTCACTTGCTTTCATTGTGTTTTTTATTAATGTTCCTGTTTCTATTACGTATTCAAGGGATCAATAAGAAGGGTTTGAATGAGATTGTAGCCAGTAAAAGTTCCCTCTCCTGCAAGGTGTTAAGCTTGTGTTAGCTGGTGAGTACCCTCAACTTCCACTGACACCAACTGGAGTTGAGGACACACGGCACATCAAGGGATGGAGCCATAAGCAAAGCAGAGTTCATACTGGAGCTGGATTATCCCTGAGTTGGTAGCAAATCCTTATCATTATCCTTATTACACCATGTTTTTGTTTTGGATTCACAGAGGACAGAATAATGAAAACAGAATGAAGATCTGAATCACCATGGAGACATATCTCCATCAGGGGCCAGGGGGAGCAAGGACAACATGCCAGATATGCTTTCTATTAAACAACTGAAGCGACGGTATTAACCCTGACATTGCTGGGTGTCTAGTCCAGCTTCCGTGCTATGGCAGAACACAGCAGTGATGCTCCCTTGATGTGCTGCCAGAAGGCTGCTACTTTAAAGGAGATACATCTGTAATGCCACAAAGGACTCTATTGGCTAAGGCTGTAGCAGGCACATCAAGTTCATTCTGTGGCCCGGCCATCAAAAGAAGGGGACAGAGCACTCCAGATTAGTGGGCGTGGTTACACATCTGTACTATGAAACAGCACATTTGAAGTACCAGATGTGTCTGGCAGCAGGTAATGGGCGAGCCGCTACTTCTCACCAGTTACAGATGGAAAATATCTATCTATCCCTTCCAATACAGAAGTTACCTAGCCCAGAGGTTCTTAGCCATTCCATTCTGTAGTCTCCTTGGTAAGAGAGATTCACTCATGGACCTATAACCTCAGTCCCCTGTTGTTGGGTTCTCAGAATGGCACATTCCGCTGACCCCCAGAACAGGATCTGTGCACCACTGCTGGACCATGGAGCTTTGCTGGAGGGGCACTGATCTACTGTATCTCCACACCAAGTCAGTGTGTACATAGCCCCCCTAGGTGGGGGGTCTCATGCTAAATGGAACCAGGAAGTTCCCAGTTGTCTTTAAAGAGGAGTGTCCAACCACCGACTGCACTTGAAGGAACCCAGGACCACTGGAGGCACAGCAGAGTTAAGGGCAAGCTGGATTCCTACCAGGTTTGTCCAACCGAGGGAACCTAGTTACACAATCCACTAACTCCCTTGGCAGAAATCTGTCTTTGTGAAGCAGGAATCCGAAGCCCCTTTTATCATACTACAGGCACAATTATCTGACAACTATGTTGTCTCTGTGTACACAGCCACCGATGCAGCACAACACAACAGCAGGCATGTAGCCAAAAGCCTGAAGAGACCTGTATGCACCCAAAAGCGAGGGAATGGAATCTACAGGAAAGCAGGTTGCAACACAGGATACGCCTTTCGTTCGATCACCACCAAGCTACCTCAGCTAGAACACAGATGCTAGCCCAGGGGCAGGCAAACTTTTTGGCCTGAGGGCTGCGTCAGGTTTTGGAAATTGTATGGAGGACCAGTTAGGGGAGGGGGGCGTGGCCTGGCCTCCACCCCCGATCCACCCCTCCCCGCTTCTGGCCCCCTGATGCCCCCCCCCCCAGGCTCCTGCCTCATCCAACCCCCCTTGTTCCCTGATGGCCCCACTGGGACCCCTGCCCCCATTCAACCCCTCTGTTCCTTGTCCTTTGACTGCCCCAAACCCTATCCACTCCCCCACCCCCTGACCACCACCCAAACTCCCCTGCCCTCTATCCAATCCCCCCGCCCCCTGCTCCCTGCCCCCTTATCGCGCTGCCTGGAGCACCGGTGGCTGGTCGCGCTATAGCCATGCTGCCCAGCTGGAGCCAGCCACGCACCGTGCAGCACAGAGCACCGGGTCAGGCCGGGCCCTGCAGCTGCACTGCCCCAGGAGCTCGCAGCCCCGCCGCCCAGAGCATTGCGCCGGCAGTGCAGTGAGCTGAGGCTGCGGGGGAGAGGCCGGGGGCTAGCCTCCCGGGCCAGGAGCTCAGGGGCCAGGCAGGAGGGTCCCGCGGGCCGGATGTGGCCCACGGGCCGTAGTTTGCCCACTTCTGTGCTAGGAGCTAATGCTAAAACAACCAATCTTTGGAGTCCAGGCACACTTAAGGACTGGTCAGACAGCGACAATGCAGATCTATGAAGACAATGAGTTACTTCTAAAATCAGAAACAGCAGGCAAATAAATAAATAAATAAATAACAGGATCAACCGCTTTAAAACCAGAGACAGCAGGATGGAATCAGACTACTACAAAGAGGAGAGACGACAATACAATCAAATATACAGCGTAAACTGATTGACAGTCCTGAAAGGACAGTTTTTTCCACTTTCACTACTGCCTTTGGAGATTGGTACTATGACCCTTGCTGTGATTGGCCAGATTTTTTTTAAAAGGGCAATCACACTTTTTTTCAAGTTCAATTTCTACCTGCAAAAAATTAATGGCTGAAACAAATCCCACCACTTAGACAGCTAACACCTGATTTGTACCCACCTACCCATGTAAGTGGTGTGATTTGCATCCACATTAATTGGATGCAGTAGGAGAACCCACAAATGAAGGGGACCAAGGACAAATGCCTTTAAATATCTAGCTTTCTATGAATATAGTTTGGTGAAGTTTCATTTTTTTACACTTGGAGCTTCCTATTTTGTTATGCAACACTTGAAAACAGTCAGTTTCCACGGTTTAAAGAGATTAAGTGGACAGAGTTGCTTTTTCTTCCCATCTGGAACATGGAGAATTCTGCAAATCTTTCTAAATGGGTAAAACCAGAATTCTGACATTTATGTCAACATGTTTATCAGGTTTGCAGAGCAGGGCACAGGACAAAGCTGCTATCACATGTGCCATACTGGCCCTATTATCTCAGGCCATGAACCTGGGTGGAGGGAAGGGAGGAGCTGATTAATATATCACCTCCCTCAGCTTCTGCAACAGATGACATTCAATATGGGCCTGATCCAAGGCAATGGCAATTCAGTGTAGTCTTAAGATTTCCATCAGTAGATCTCAAAGCGTTTTACAAGCTTCATTAACCTCCTTTTACAGATGGGGAAACTGAGTCACAGAGGGAGATGAAGAAATTTGCTCAAGGTCACACACAGGAGGCCAGTGGTCAAGCCAGGAATAGAACCTACATTTGCAGAGGCCCAGTCCACAGTTCTCTCCACTAGGCAACACTGCTGTTTCCCCTGTGATCACTTAGGTTTGGTCCCAATGAGATTTTAGGGGCCTGCACATGTAGGGTTGCCAGGTGTCTGGATTTTGATTGGAACGCCTGGTCAAAAAGGGATCTTGGCGGCTTCGGTCAGCACCGCTGACCAGGCCATAAAAGTCCAGTTGGCCACCTGCAGCAGGGCAGGCAGGGTGCCTATCTGGCTCTGCGTGGCTCCCAGGAAACTATTGGCGTCTCCCTCTGGTTCACAGGCTGAGGGGAGGCCGGGGGAGCTGTGGGTGCGGCGCCTGTGGGCGGAGGCAGCGCACAGAGCCCCCATGGCCACACCTCCGCCTAGGAGCCGAGGGACATGTCGCCACTTACAGGGAGCCCCCCGAGGTAAGTACCACACAGAGCCCACACCCCGAACCTCCTTCCACACCCCAGCCCCCTGCCCCAGCCTGGAGTCCCCTCCCGCACCCAAGCTCCCTCCTGAAGCCTGCACCCCACACTCCCTCCTGAGCCCCCTCCCACACCCAAACTCCCTCCCAGAGCCTGCCCCCCGTCCCCCAACCCCCTGTCCCAGTCTGGAGCCCCCTCCCGCACCCTGAACCTCTAATTTCTGGCCCCACCCCAGAGCCCGCATCCCCAGCCAGAGCCCTCGCTCCCTGCCCCAGCCCGGTGAAAATGAGTGAGTGAGTGAGGGTGGGGGAGAGTGAGCAACAGAGGGAAGAGGGATGGAGTGAGCAGGGGCAGGGCCTTGGGGAAGGGGCGGGGCAAGGGTGTTCGGTTTTGTGCGATTAGAAAGTTGGCAACCCTATGCGCATGTGCAGTAAGGCAGCCTGCTGGATTATGTTGCAGCGGTAGTGATCCCCCTCATCACACAGGGGGCTGAAGTATTCATTGGCCCAGCCTCTCACTTATGCACACAAATCATTGTGGGTCGTATAGTACAAGTTTTAGTGTCAGTGGCCTGACAATTGGTCCACTGGTGAATGTGGAGTGAGATGTCCTTTGCAGGTACCACCCTAAGCCAATAAATGTGAACACCAGCAATGACTGCTGTCATTTTGTCAGTTTGGCTTTAAACAGGAAGGACAGATGGTGGTATGTTGGAATTTACTTTTGGCAAGGCAGTTAAGAGGGACACAAGCATGCAGTGTCCCTACACAACAGCCATCACTAGACACAGGATCAAAAGAGCAAGCAGGGTGTAAGGGAGAAATTATCTGCATAGCTGTGTGCACAAAGAGCAACTTTGTTAGACAAATCCAGGTTGGATAGAAGCCATAGATTTTTAACAGTGAGGGCAATTAACCATTGGAATGATTTACCAAGGGTCATGGTAGATTCTCCACCGCTAGCAATTTTAAAATCAAGATTGGATGTTTTTTTTCTAAAGTTATGCTCCAGGAATTATTTTGCAGAAGTTCTCTGGCCTTTGTTATACACAGGCTTGGAAGGATTGGATGTTTCTTAGTAAATTTTGGTAAAGGTTGATTTCACCGTATGCGCACAAACCAATGAAAAAATATTTCCATTGATAATTCTCGGAATATACAGACAGGCAAAGTCAGCAAAATGGTGCTTGAGAACTTCTTAGGGTTTTGTTTAAGAATATTTACTTTGCATTTTTTTTTATGTGATGTTCGACAATTTGTGTTTTTACTGTTATAAAATGTTAACTTTTTGAATCTCACTGTCTATAAATAATTATTGTCTGAACCCACCCACATTGTCTGACCCTCCCATACTTTCCAACTGTGGAAATTTAAATCAATAAAAATAAAAAAGTAAAATAAAATTGATATCTGTCAAAATTATGAAGAAAATGGAATTCTGCCAAGCCTAGTTATCCACGAGGTCAGATAAGATGATCACAATGGTCCCTTCCAGCCCTAGAATCTATGAAAAACTGCAGAAGTAGAAGCAGAGATCAACTCTCACTGGTTACCCCCTGCAGAAATCCCTCTAGGGATGCTCCACAGATGGGTCAGGCTCTATGGACCCGAGAGGACATGTGCTGTTTGCAGCACTGTCCCTCAGCCACAGTGTGGACAGAGCAACCAAAGCCAACATTCACTTGCACAAGGTCCCCCTCCACCCTAGGGAACAGCAGAAGAGTGGGAGGACGGAGACAGGAAGGCTGGGGCTGTTGGGGTAGCTTGGTTGCAACCAGTTCCATGGCTCCCAAAGCAACACACCATCTTAGCAACTCACTGCTATACTGTTGTGTGTAAGGATGCTGCATGAGCTGGGGTCGGGGTTGTCTATAGAAAGACATCTAGGCCTTGTTATCTTCCTGCAGTGTGACTCGGAAGTGATCTATGCACCTGCAAAGGGGCTCGAGAGTCAGCATGCCCTGTTTCCTGAACTTACGGCATGAGGGGTACAGACAGCTTCAGGCTGCCTGACACTGGATCGCAATTCAGTCACAAAGAGCACTTTGCCTGGAGGGCCATCCAGCTGAATTAGAAAAAAAGAGCCATTAATTAACTTGACTTAAGCAAGGCTGATGCAGGGCAATGTGACCTTTTCTCTATGTCATATGCCACGTGGATTTCAGCCTCAGTATGATGCTTTGTCACCAGCAATCCCCATTTTTTAGATCACTGGTTTGCAGGGGGTTGTTGAGAGTGTGAGATGAGGGACGAAGGGCGGACAGAGAAAGGTGGATATATGACGTGCACACATCAAAGAAAGCAGAACCCGGTGTTACACTATACTACTGTCCTAGGCCACTTTTTAAAATCCTGGCCTTAGTAACTAGCATACTACGTGCAAAACTCAGAAAGTTCTTGATGCAGCAACTTCATCATTCTAGTCAGTGCACTTACGATGAAGTCTAATTGCATGTTATATTTCAAACCAATCCACACACCATCTGGGATGGAGCCTCTGCAGCACACCTTAAGAACTGCTGCATTAGATCCGGGAAATATTCCCCTACCTCAAAGTCATCTTGATTCTGAGGTTCTCTGTAAAGACTCCATTCTGACCCTGAGGGTGAAATCCTAGCCCCATTTTCTTCAAGGGAGCCAGGACTCCACCATCAGAATCCCGTCTCCTTGGTCTCCATAGCAAAAAAAACAAAACAAAACAAGAAAAAAGAATTTTAACATTTGTCAAATTCCACAGGACACAAAATGGGCACAAAAAGAAATGATCCTTTCAAAATTCTAGGAGAGCATTAATTGACGTAGAACAAAAAACGGCAACAAAATACTTTTAAAAGACTTTAAAAAGTAAGCCACCATGGCTTAAATTTAGAAGGCCTCACTTGAAACTTCCCTCAACTTTTATCTCATTGAAAACACTCCTTTCTTCCTAAATAAACATGATGTGATCAACAGTAGACCTCAAGAAAATCCTTTTGCATCTTGTTATCCCGCAGTTTAGATTAGGGCTTTTATAACTTGCCTGCGTAACTCAACCACAGGATCAGCTCTGTTACCCGCTGCTGTAACTTTTCAGTGCTAATATATTATTTCTGTAACATGAAGACCAAAGACAGAACACAACATTCTCTAGTAGTTGTGACTTAATTTCAATTTCCCCTTCCAATGCTTGAACTTCTGGGGCATTAACTATTCAGACTGTTTGTCAATTTCTCTTTTACTGGACTCAGTTATGCTCCTTGCAAAACGGAATCACACTAGAAGGAGGAAGAAAAGCACCAAGCAAGCATTAATCCCTGGAGTAATTACATCTCGGTAAGGCCAAAGGCCTTCCAGAGGCATTGGGGGGCTGGATGCCTCACACTTGCTAAAACTGTACAACAGGCCTAGCTAGCTCTCCCCACCACGCAGTCCTTCAGGAGAGCAGCAGGGAGGAGCCATGCCCCTGTCTTGCCAAAGCACTCCTGTCCGGTGATGCTAGCCCGCAGCAGCCACTTCATCAATGCAGTTTCCTATGCCTGCAGCCAGATGATGAGTGATTTCTGCTAGGGTGGGGAAGAGATCCCTGTGCTGAGGCTCATCAACTCGTCCATAATATGTCCTAAGAGAGAAATGGCTCTGCCACTGACCTGCTGTGTGTCCTTGGGCAAGTCACTCCAACTCTCTGTGCTTTTGTTTTCTTTCCCACCCTTTGTTTGTCTTGGCTATTTAGACTGTAGGCAACATGCAGCAGGGACCATCTCTCACTAGTGTTTGCAGTGCCTAGCACAATGGGCCTCCACTCCCACTGGGGCCTTCTAGATGTTACTGTAACACAGGTAATAAATAATAACAAACCCACATGCATGCAAATTTTTCTTTTTACATTCCTATTTATTTTGGAACAGTATCCAATAAGATCCCAATGCTCTGTCGGACTTTCACTTGTGCTATCCAAAAGACAGGATCCACCATATATATATATTTTTTTCCAGGATCCACCATCCGCCAAGTGTATATTTTATTTATTTTTCTGCCTTCAAGGCTTTTTCCTCACTTCTGACCTTTATACAACACCATTAATGTTTTCAATTAACTGGATGTATCTTGCTATATCTACTTATGGCAGATGGCTAGCTGAGATGTTGCCAGAAGGCATTCAGATACTATGGTGATGGGCAGCAGTATGAAATCCTAAGATAGAACTATCTATTTCACTTTTATTTTTGTTTGCAGTGTTGCTGCAGCCAGGTTGGTCCCAGGATATTAGAGAGACAAAGTGGGTGAGGTAATATCTTTTATTGGACCAATTTCTGTTGGTGAAAGAGACAAGCTTTCAAGCTACAGAGCTCTTCTTCTTCTTCAAGAACACAGTTGCGTTTAACAAGACCTCTTAGCTCTTCTTCGAGAGCTCTGTATCAGCTCAAAAGTGTCTCTCTCTCGCCAGCAGAACTTGGTCCAAAACAACATATTACTTCACCCATCTTGTCTCACTTTTATTTTTAGCAGTTCCAGAGTCTTGAGCAGTTCCCAGCCACTTTCCACACCCCCGCTCTTTAAGAGCCTTTTTCATTATGTTGCCAAACTTGGGGCTGGGACTTTCACAGAGGACTTTTCACATGTCTGGTGCCCAGCTCCCACAGAATGTCTACCATGGCACCGAACTCGCATAGAAGCTTTTGAAAATCCCAGCCAAGGTGCTAAAGTTAGGCAGCTAACTTAATATGCAACTAAATAAAAGAAACCTGCTTTTCAAAGGTGCTTAGCAATCCCAGATCCTGCTGGAGTCAGTGCAACGACAGTCGTATACTCCTAAACAGCCTAAAAACAAATTGACTGTAAAAATAAACATTTACAAATTCAACATTAAAAAATGAGAAAATAAAAAGCCTGGACAATGAGAATATCACCAGTGTTCGCTTTCCATGTCAATATGCATTTCTCTTTAAGAGTTTCCATTGCCCTTTAAGCGATTCTATTATTCACACATAACATTTCTAATCATTCTTTCAAGCATTGCTATGTAATTTACCAATGTTTAATGAATGCCAGAATAAGCACTAGAGGGAAACTGCACATAACTGGACAGTAACCCAATGGGTTTAACAAGGCCTCCAAACTTTTCTTTTTTGAATATAATCTTTATTCAAATGTTTTCTCCTTTGATGAGGGATAATGGCTTTTTTATTAGTAGTATTACTGACTTTTTCCCACACCACCTTTTCTATAACCCACCGTGTCATAACTTCTGAATCTTCTAGGGACACAATGAAAAGTTATTAGTTATATATATATATATATATATATATATATATATATATATATATATATATCTTTGGATATCCTATAAGTATGTTCCGTTAAAGAAACCAAAGTAAACAAATTAGCCTGTATATTACTTTCCACTGAATCAGAGCCATATTTTATTCTATTTACTACATGCAGACATGGTAAAATTGTTAGAGAAAACCTGATTCACACGTATTTCTGAGAATAAGAATGACTAGTTGAATCTGCTCTAATGTGGGGCTCAGTATTTGTTTTCAATAAAAATTTGCAGTGTTAGCCACTGTCATTTCCAATGTCTAGAGAAAATATACATTGTTTTGCTCGTGTTAAAAAAATCTGGTGAATTTTTCTTTGGAGCAACAACTTATAGGGGTGGCTTTTTTTTTTCCAGATGTGTGCCTTTTGCTGTCCCTGTGGAAATCCACCCCAATTTGGTCAAGTTATAAGCCTCTGAAAAATTGCAGTTTGCACATGCTTAGTAGAGATTTCAGGGATTTTAGCAGCTAAATTCTGCAAAAATTCCCTCCGCACAGGGCATGCTGAAGACAAGGGCTGAGCAGGGCTTTCCCTGCAATTACAGCTCCGAACTATTGCTGGGGGTGGCTTGGGGTGGTAGAGAGAACTGACAGCAGGAAGCCTGCTTCTCATGTGCCCAGACAGTGTGGAGAAGGAAGTGTCCTGATTCAAAAGTAGAGGGCCCAAGAGCCAGATCATGCATGAAAAGTTTGATTTCAGTGACTTTCCTCACATTACACAGGAACTCTGTGGCACAGGTAAGGATAGAATCCAACTGCATGAAACCTTAATTCTGGCATTTCCTAACTTGAGAGAGAGAGAATGAGAGAGTGTGTATATAAAAATTATAATCTAAACAGACAAGCAGGCAAAGAGTGGGAGAAAGGATGGGTTATCCCCCTTTTACAGATGGTGAATTAAGGAACAGAAAGATCAAAGCCCAGATTTTTAAAGGTACTTAGGCATTGCTGAGATCACCGTCACAACATCTAACTGACGGAAGAGCCTAAGTCCCATAGGCAGTTGATGGGATTTATACTCCTACGTGCCTAGATACCTTTTGAAAAAGATATTATATTTAGATTCCTAAATCAGTTAGGTATTGTGACTCTGAGTGCAGCAATGCTTAAATACTCAAAAAATCTGAGCCTAAGTGACTTGCCCCAAACCACCAACTGAATCTGTGGTGGAGCCAGGAATCAAACCCTGACCTCCTGAGTTCCCCTTGAGTGCCATCATCACAAAACTACCCTCCTGCATTGTTTAACATTTAATTCCTCAGAAATCAACACCTCCACTTACTTAATTCTGTGTTGCTGTTTGTTAATCTCTCTCTGGTACTAAGATGCAGAGAGCTGTATGTAATTGTCTAGGTGTGGTCTCACCAGCCAGGGATGATCACTTAGCTGCGTTTCTAAACTACCATTTTTCTACAGGACCAGAGCACCCTCTGTCTCAACCTCCTTTTCGCATTGTCCTTCTACAGGAAAGCACTCGTGTGCACAACAACTTAAAGATGCTTTTATCTGAAACATCCATGAAGGAAATCCTGGGTCTCTGATGAACCTGGCTTCCTCAATTTCCTGTTTGCAGCACAGCTGTCTGCATTGAATGGGTCTTGGGGACATTTTTGGGGAAATATTTGTCTACCTCTGTTCGAAGCCAGACTCCTTGAGTTAGAAAACAAGGATTTACACACACACACACACACACACACACACACACACAAAATCATAGTGGAAACAAAACGAATGAAAAGAAAACAAACCAATAAAGAACCTATCCTATCATAACATTTGAGGTTCTGGTCTTTGCTGGCTTTGGAGTGGGTTCAAAATAAATGAAGGAAATGTGCATTTCATTAAATGCTAATATTTGGAAGACAAGGGGGGGAAATGATGAAATGCTTCCAAATGCAGTCGCAAGGACACTGCACGCAAAAACAGATTCCCAGTTCTCCTTTATTTGTAATACTGCTACCTGGGAATTAATGCATGACATGGAAAGGAAGGAGGCAATTGCTATACACGTTTGTACCAAATTTTCCAGTGCCTTGCCTCATTTTTCAGCAGTTACAGTCAAATCTTTCTATAAGGACCAATTTGAGCAATCAGTGTTTTGATCTTTTGCCCAACCAGACACTGAATGTGGATCAAAGGAACAGCAAACTTCCCAAATCAGACGTGTGAGAGAAGCAAAATCTCTACCATATAAGGAAAAAATAGACCAGGGACCAGCAACCTTTGGGACACGGTCCGTCAGGGCAAGCCGCTGGTGGGCCGGGACGGTTTGTGTATCTGCAGCGTCCGCACGTTTGGCCGATCGCAGCTCCCACTGGCCGAAGTTCACCACTCCAGGCCAATGGGGGCTGCGAGAAGCGGCGCGGGTGGAGGCATGTGACCAAGGGATGGGATGGGACCAAGGGGTTTGGAGTGTGGGAGTTCCCGGCCAATGGGAGCTGCAGGGGTGGCACTTGGGGTGGGGGCAGTGTGCGGAGCCCCCTGGCTGCCCCTGCGCATAGGAGCAAGAGGCAGGACATGCCGCTGCTTCTGGGAGCCGCGCAGAGCTGCAGCACGCACGCATGGAGTGGTCCTTGACCCCGCTCCCTGGCTGCAGCACGGGAGCAAGGCAAGCCTCAGACCCTGCTTGGCAACCCTACTAGCACCCGTAGAGTAGAGATTGGCCTTAGAGTCTAATCACTCAGCCCACAGTCTCTACTCAGGCAAAATTCCCCTCTGACTTCAATGACACTTTGTCTTGAATAAAGACTGGGCAGAGTACACAGGATGATACCCTTAATGGGATCATCACATGCAAACACACATGCAAATGCAAAAAGATTCACCAGAACTGAAGTTCACAACACTCGAATAGGTTGTTTTTTAATGATCTAAATCATTATCTTTATGACAAACAGTCATTTCTGAGCTTCGGTTCAGCTAGTTAAACTCTTTGTTAAAATAGCCTCAAGTCAGTGAGCCCTGATTCTCATTTACGCTAAGGGCTTATCTACACATGGAGCTGAAGTTTTTCAGGAACAGCTGTAACTGGAAAAAACTCCATGTGTGGACACTCTTGGGCCATGTCTACACTACGGACACAATGGCAGCATAGCTCCAGTGCTGGCTGCTGTAAACCCACAGTGTAAAGGCGGACTAAAGCAACAAAAGGGCTTTTTCTGTCACTGTAGGAACTCCACCTCCCCAAATGATGGTAGCCAGGTTGACGGAAGCATTCTTCCATCGACTGGACTGTGTCTACACATGGCATTAGGTCAGCCTAGGAATGGCAACCAGGGGTGTGGATTTTTCACATCCCTGAGCGCCGGAGCTATGTCAACCTAAATTTTATGTGCAGACCAGGCCTAATTCTGGAATAAGAAAATCCACATATGGAGTTAATCGGGAATAGCTCTTCTGAACAGCAACATGTGTGGACAAGATTTAAGGCCCCTTTAGTGTAAAGTGGGACAAATTTACATTTACACACACTTGAAGGCCCTTTTACACTGGTAGAGCAGTAAACACGAATCAAGCTTGATGGAGTTGCAAAGTGATGTAAATCAGCACAGAATCTGGACCTGCATCTCTTTAGAAACAAAGCTTCTTTTAAACAAGTCATTCTTATTGATTAGCTGCTTCTGACCAGTATTATTTATTCTTTGTATTGCAGCAGCTCCCAGAGGCCTAACCTGAGATCAGGACCCTATTGTCTTAGATGCTGTCCAAATAGGTAGTGGGAGACAGTCTCTGCCCTGAAGAGGTCATACGCTAAGGACTGGAGTGGCACTTTATACAATCAGCCCAACTCAGGGGCAGGGCATCGTCACAAGAGCATGGGCAGCGACCCAATTGGGGCTCAGAGCTCATCCTCCCCTCTTTGCTCTATGGGGGAAATAAACTGCACCAGCCATTTCCCCAGCCAGCATACTGAGGTTGAAGGGTGGTAATGTGGAGCCACGGCTCTATTCACTTCTTACCCCTGGCTGTCCACCTTCACAGCGGGAGCAGCCAGGGCTAGCCCTAGACCAAATAGTGCCCCAGGCGAGAAGCATCTTTAGGACTCCCTTTCCATTTGTTAAACTTTCAAATATCGTATTTTTATTGCATTTGTAGCCTATTTCATGACTTTGATGCACTATGTGCATGCATGATTTACCCCTGTCATATAAGATGATAAATTTGCACGCTAGGATCTGTAAATCTGTATTTACCCATGCCATATACAAGCAAATACAAAAAAAATTGTTCCTCTAAGCTTATAGAAACTATTTAATTTTAAGAATAACTGAAATGTACTAACGTCAAGAAATTGAACTGTGCACCAACCTTGGGTGGACCAGTATTAAACAGTGTTACAGTAGGCACCAGCCTTAGAATGTTAACCCTAGTCCTTTAGCTCAAAAGGTCACTTTTCTCGCCTTCGCCCTGGCAAACTGAAGCACAGCGAAGGCATGGCTGACAACATTTTAGGAGGTTCAAGGAAAATGTAGTTCTCAAAAAGTCTGGAAGGTTCCATGAGATTCTACAAAGGTCCAGAACATTCTAGGAGGTTAGTGAAAAATGAATCCATATACAGAATACCTGAAATGTTTTACTTCAAACATCCTATTTTCCCTTTTCTCCCTAACAACAAAAACAGCACCCTGATCCCGGAGCCCCCCAGCCTAGCTGGTCAGTTGGCTCTCCTGCCCTAAATCCGGCCCTAGGAGCAGCAGCCTGGTGGTGGGCCATCTTCCCCCAACCTGCAGAGAGTCTGATGATATGTGGAGTCCATGCATATGTGGGGTCCCCATGTGGGGGTCCCCATATTCTTCCACATGGACACACTGCTGAGCATACAACTGCGTGCCTAATAACGTGTCTTTCAAATGTTACTATTTCAGGAAGAAGGAAAAAGCCCAGCATTGCTCTATCAGTCATTTCCAGCAAGCAGATCCTCTGATATCTTAAGTGTCATGGAGAAAGAAAGCAAAGGCCTGACCCTACAAATCTTCTATTCAGATTACTCTTATGGAAATCAATGTATGTAGAGACAGCTTGCAGTATCAGGCCTCAAACTGGTGAACTAGGCAACAAAATGCAGACAGCAGCCAAAGATCAATTGTATCCAATTAAGCTAAACTAATAAACATATGACATAGTCTTGCTGAGTTTGATATTCAGTGAAATTATAATAATAAAAGCCTGGGTGTACAAACCAATCACACAAATGAAAAGCCATTACTTCATCATAAAAACATTACCAGCACAACTGAAAGGACATGAGCTAAGCTCAAGTGATGTAACTTTCATAGCCTTGCCTTCAATTAACATGGCTGATGCAATGTACGAATGGCCCCCAAAGTAAAGGAAGGCGCTTGTCACTGCTCACCCCCCTTTTTTCTGTTTCAAACATATGCCAGGCTGGTAGGCCTCCATGCATTTTAATTACTTGGAAATTGGCCCTCCACATGTGAGAGCCCCAGGGCAGCTAGCCACAAGGGACTTTAGTTCTTTCTACTTTTACGAACTAATTTTTTAAATAAATATTAGGCCATGATTTGTTGCTAACTGGCATTTCCCCCCTCCATGTTCCTTCAAAGAGTTGTGACAACAAAAATATGTCCTCTTATTTTTGTTTTCCAGTTATTTTCTTGCATGTGAAATGCTGCTATCAATGGGTTGATTAAAAAATCAATCCACCACATGTCCTATCTCAGGAGACGTTAGCTGCTGGGTTACAACTTCTTATGGATTTTGGACCAAATTCTGATATCAGTTTCAGCAGTGTAAATCCAGAGTAGCTCTACTGACTTTACTGGACTCGCTCCGGATAGACACAGGTATAACTGAGATCAGGATCTGACCTGAAACATTTCTGAATTAACCAAGATCATTAGGGCTGATTGAAAATATCCTATCAAAACTATTTTTTCAACAGAAAATTGGAGTTTTGACTAAAATTTACATTTTCACAGGGTCTGCTTTCAGCGGAAAATTTCAGCTTTTCCTCAAAAAACTCAAAACCAAAACATTTTTGGCCATAAGCTTTTGAGTTTTTTCTTTTTTTCTTTTTTCCTTTTTAATGAAAACAAAAATTTCTCTGGAAAATGTTGACAAAAGTGATTTGCTTTCATTCTCAGCAAAATTTTCCATGGGACAAAAATCCCCTTCTTCCAAACAACTCTAAAGATTATGTGGAATTGAAGTGGATTAGTTAAACCATATTAAATCCCTGTGGGGAGCTGTTATTTGGAATTAAAGTGGCCTGAATTCGGTTTAGGGAAAGTCTACATTTAAAACACTGCACCGCTTTAGCACTTTAATGTAAGCCAATGGGAGAGAGCTCTCCTGTCAGCAAAGTTAATCCACCTCACCGAGAGGTGGAAGCTATGCTGGTGGGAGAAGCTCTCCCATTGGTTTAGCACTGTCTACACGTGGGGGGCGGGAAGGGGGAAAGAGAGGGATTAGGTCAATATAACTGTGGATTTTTCACACCCCTAAGTGATGTAGTTATACCGATATAGATCTGTAGTGTAGACCAGACCTGAGTTTAATTCACTTTGGAAGTGAACTAAACTATACCAAATTAAGGGCACTTTCATTCTAAATGAAGGTGTTCACACAGGAGTTTAAAGCGGTTTAACTAATCAACATCAAAGTGACACCTTTAGTTAATTTTAATTTTCCTGAATGTCACCGTGTAGACAAGCTCTCACAATGGGATCCTGCTGGATGCAGAGCTCTTTTGAAAACCTATATCCTATTGTGGGTGCTCTTTACTTGGGAATCTGGCTAACAGGGGGTGAACCAAAGCCCACTGAATTCGACAGAAAAAGTCTCATTGATGTCAATGGGCTCTGGATCAGGTCCACAGAGAAAGAGAGTGAGAGAGAGTGTGTTGGTGTTTATGCCTGCTTCTCTTTCATATGGAATTAATGGTGGTTTAATGGGGTATGAAAGGATGTTTTACTGGAAACAATAAGGAACAATTGTCTAGCTCACGTTTCATTTCACAGGTCATTATTGCATTAAGAAGTAAATCGACCAAGTCCGGTAAATAACAGTCTGTGTATTGCCGAGAGCTCCAAACCAACAATCTTAGTCACCAACTAATATCTTTGTCATTTTTAACCCTTGCAGGGATCTGCCAGAGGCTAAACAATTACAATCTTCACCCACCCCTAGCAGGTAAACATTATTCATTTGACTTCTCATCCCCTTTTCCTGCAAGCCCCATGAGGCTGGGGTTTTGCATTGTTGTTTTATTAGCCAACCTAGCCAACACCGTGCGTCTGGTGGCCTTGAAAAACAACACATATTTTAGAGACTGCTGCAGGCGTCTTTAAACCGGCTGCTTCCTCTGCAAAATTAATTGTTGCAAAGTGCACTGTTTCCCTTATAAAGCTCTGCAAACTAATAGTCAGCAGTTTGGATGGATTGTGGATATGCCTCAAAGATCTAGGGAAATTAATACAATTATGCTTTGAGATGCAGGTCACATTTGTATTATAATTGCAGGAACATAAGGATCTAGTTTCTCTTTGATGTCTGTGTGCAGCTCCCACAAATGCTTGAGAGGCAGCATGGCCTAGTGGATAGAGAGTCAGGATTGCTGAGGTCTATTCTTGGCTCTGCCACTGACCTGCCATGTGAGCGTGGCCAAGTCATTTCACCTCCCTGCCTCTGCTTCTCCTCCCACTCTTTGTCTTGTCTATTGAGATTGTAAGCTTTCTGGGGATGAGACTGCCATGTGTCCGCACAGTGCCTAGTAAAGGAGCCCTGATCTGGGTTGGGGTCTCTAGGTACTGCTGTGATTGAAATAATAATAAGACAACACTTGCAATAATAAAGACATGGCTGTTTGTAAGAGGGTTTGAGGACAGGTAAGGGGAACTACTCAAAGAGGTGAGGGGGAAGTTTCCAGATTAGGAGTCTCCCTCCACCCTGCTTCCCACCTGCTGCAAAACCTCCTCATCCCCACACACCACTTAAAACAGCCATGTAGACATTCTTGCTCAGGTTGGAGCCCAGGCTCTGAGACCCATACGTCTTGTCAGGCCAGGTAGGAACAAGCCCCATGAGCCTGAGTCAATTGATCCAGGCTCTAAGGTTTGCAGCCATGGTTTTTCGTTTGGTTGGGTTTTTTGTTTTTGTTTTTTTTGTTTGTTTTTTGCAGTGTAGTCATATCCTGAGTATGTGGGATCGGGGAGAGAATCTTTACAAACTAACTAATTACCCCTGTAGCTATTCTCTATCTTGTGTAGCGAGAGCCCCATCACCAGAATACTGGGGAAATTCCAGAAGACTGGAAGAAAGCTAATGTGTGCCAACTTTTAAAAAGAGTAAAGGTGATGACTCAAGTAGTCCCTAGGCCTGTCAACCTGACATTGATCCTGGGCAAGTTAACGGAGCATTTGACATGGGACTCAATTAATAATGAACGAGAGGAGGGTAATGTAACTAACACCAAACAACATGGGTTTATGGAAAACAGACTTTTTCAAACTAATTTGATATCTTCTTTGATAATTTTTTTACAAGTTTGGTTGATAAAGGTAATATTGTTGACATAATATACTTTGGCCCTGTCTACAATTACAAGCGTCCTGATACAGCTGTGCTGCTGTAAAAGCACTTGTGTAGCCGCATTATGCCAATGGGAAGAGCTCTTCCCTTGACATAATAAAACCAGCTCAATGAGGGGCGATAGCTAGGTCGGCGGGAGAACGTTTTCCGCCGACATACCACTGTGCATCACTCAGGGGCGTATTTTTTTCACCTCCCTGAGTGACAAAAGTTTTGCCAACATAAGCAGAAACCCCATGAATTAGCATCTATTGGGAGGGGAGCAGGAAGAGAAGAGAAAGGAGTATGATACATAGGCAGAGCTCTTCCCTTCTGTTTGTAGCCTCCCCTTAGCATGCAGACCCATGCTGACACTGTATGCCTCTGTCCCCATTTAATGGCTGGGCCACCTAACAAGGATTATTGTCCCATCTTAATGGAGCTGGTCCTATGGCTCAAGCAGTAGAGACTCCTGACTTTAGTCCCCAGGTTCCATGATCCACCAGGGCTGTTGTTAGACAAGCAAAAGCAATTCATCTCCCTTAGCTCACAATAGCAGGACACAGATATTTAAACCTTGTCCTCACTAGAGAACAAAGCGTACTAGCTATCAGTCATCTTCAAAGCTTGTTCTTAACATGAGTTCTGTTGGGATCTCAACCAGGGTTCTGTCAGAAATCATATGTTCATGACAATTACAGAAAACCATGGCAACCTTTCTGATCACAGCAGGTAAGTATTTTTTTAAGTAACTTTACAATTTCCCTTTAATTCTCTCCACTGCTATTTTCAGCACTGAAAAGCCACATCTTCCATGTGTCATTTGTTAAAACAAAAGGAAGTTTCTGTCTGGAAAAAAAAAACTGTGTTAGTGGAAAATACTCAAAATTTGGGGCTGATATTGTAGCTTTTTCAGTCCTTACAGATCCAGCAAACAGATGATTTTTCTCAAATTTAATACAGCTGCAGTATATGATCATGCATAGCCAGTATTTGTTTTGTATATTTGGAATATACTAAAAGAGCCACTGTCAGATTAAAAATAATATTTTTCAAACACAAAATATCTTCACCTGTGGCACAAACAACAAACCTGATTACTAACACTGAAAGATTAAAAAGAAGTTAACCGACGTTTGACAATTATGCTAATGTTTTACATTTCTCTCAGACTGGAGAACAAAAACAGAGTGGGTAGTTTCACTTTTGTTTATAAAAGTCAATTTCTCTGTCAGGTTCTCATGCATTAACACAATGCTACAATGTCTGGGTAGCACGCACTGCAGGGAAATGTCTATTTGTTTAATAAAAATACTGCCCTCATTAGATGTTTATTTAAATATAGAAACCCCTCCCCCAGTTTTTTTGGTTTGGTCTTAGATTTTGGGTAGCCGTATGTTTTCAGAAACTGGACTAGCAGCCCACTTTGAATCAAAATCCTGGCTCCAAATACCCATGAACGTCGGACTGTTTAAAATATAGAGGCTTGTCTACATGGCAAGTTACTGGGTGGCAAGCCAAGGTGTGAATCTGCAGCACACCTGCTCGTTGAGCAGTAACGTCCCAGGTCGAGACTGTACCTCATCCTGAAAATTATGGAATATAGTGTCCACGTGGGAGGTTATTCTGCAGCAAACTGGTGTGCTGTAAAAAGAAAAGGAGTACTTGTGGCACCTTAGAGACTAACCAATTTATTTGAGCATAAGCTTTCGTGAGTTACAGCTCACGAAAGCTTATGCTCAAATAAATTGGTTAGTCTCTAAGGTGACACAAGTCCTCCTTTTCTGTTTGCGAATACAGACTAACACGGCTGTTACTCTGAAACCTGTGGTGTGCTATAGATTCACACCTGCCTTGCCACACAATAACTCACCGTGTAGACATGGCCTGGATCTTAAGTTTGCATTTTAGTTCATTTTAAAGAACGCTAACACCCAAAGTAGCCTTGGGAAAATGGCCCCTACATTCAGAGATTTTGGACCCCAATCTTGCAAGCGGTTCAATGGAAAGTGAGTATTATTTTTTGAGAGGTTTATTATTTCAATAATTCCAGCAGTTTTAATTTTGTCATTTTTTGAGAGCAGGTTTATTATTTCAATAATTCCAGCAGTTTTAATTTTGTCCAAGTCAAAAATACTGAAGTAGAAGCCTTTCTTGGAATATGCAGGAATTTCTGTTTCTGGTTCTGGGAATCACAGAGCCATGTGAAAAAATAAAAATCAAACAAACATGTTTCCTGAACTTTTCTGAATCTCAAATGTAGTTTGGGTCTCATTCAGTTTGTAGTTTGCTTGTTCCTTATTTATTTAACACTTTTATTAATTTTCATTGCAAGTAACTCAAGCTATGTGCTATCTCTATCCTAACATCAAGTGGTTCATTCTACAGTGAGTCAAAATCTTTTAATTGAAGATTTTCTTCAACAAAACATGACTTTTTTAACGTCATTGAAATTTTTGCAAAATTTCCATTTTCTGCATTATTATTTTTTGATGATTTTAGGTTTTGAATGAAAACTCAAAAAAGCCCTACAAACATTTTTGATGGGAAACAAAAACAAAAACTAAACAGAAAATAAAAACACACTTTTTGACCGGCTCTAACTAATACAAGCTTACTTTTGAACTAGTCTGTGCAGGGCTCTATAGCTTTTAAACTAGGGGACTGGCTGTCAGGACTCCTGGTGTTTATGCAGGGATTCAATGCATGACCTTAGGCAAATCACAGCTTCTGTGCCTCATTCTGTACAATGGGTGTAAGAATACATGACTACCCCACAGGGATACTATAAATCCAACATGAATCAAAGTTTGTAAAATGTGTGGAGAATCTTTGAGGTTGTGCAAGGTTTTATTATTGCAATGTAGAAAACAAGTGTAATTTTTCTGAAGAAATTGATGGGGTTTATTAATGATGAGAAGAAAAAGGTAAAGAATAGCTGAAGCCCTTAAGGTCCTGATCGAGCAAATACTTACACACATGTGAGGGAGCTACTTAGGTGAGTAAAGTTACATCCATGTTTGTAGGATCAGGAGCTGAAACAGTTAAACTACTCGGAATATGCAAAGAAATTGCTCCCATGCAGCCATATGGATTTTTAAGCATCTCTTTACAAACCCAGCATGGAAGGCATTCTGGATACTCTGAATAATAAATAATAATAATTTAATGACATGGTGGCGGATTACTCTGCGTGCTGAATTTGGAGCCATGCTAAAGGGCAGAAATGAGGAACAGTAAGAGCTCCCTTTCGGATGTACAAAAGCACACCGAGGGCGGTCTCCTTCACTGCTCAGATGAGAACACTCAAAGGCACATATCCCGAAGATTCTAATATTTTCTGGGACTCCACTGAGCCTTTATGCTTTCATACCCTGACATCTGGAATGCTCCAAGTCTAATGTTTAACCATAAATATCTGCTGAGATTAAAGAGCCGTAGAGTAAGTTTCAATCTTTTGGGCCTATAATTGCTTGGGAAAAGAGAATGGTATTTTCCCCTCTAGCTAAAGAGAAAGAGAAAAAGACCTCTGCAAGCACAGATATTGGCAGACAAATTTTCTGACAACCATTTCCTTTCTCTGTTCCCCACCCCACCCCCTCATTTCTCCGTCTATAACACCATCTCACTGTCATTCCAAGGAGGAGAATGAAGAAAGTTTAAAAAAAAGTTTCTCAAGAGCTAGCCAAGAACATAAAGCCAAGAACAATTTTGAAGCCAGGCAGACAGCATACCCTGCTCACCACTGGTATTTGTTCTGTCATTCATCTTTGTGTCAGGTCGCTCTCACAGCCAGCAAGTGTGTGTTCACACTACTTTCATCAGTCTATTTTATTTCAAGTTCAAAAAGGCCCAGAGTGTGTCTTCAAATAACAAGAAGAAATAGAGCTAGAAGGATGGTCCAGTAGACAGGGTATTAGCCTGGGACTCGGGAAACCCACATTCAATTCCCTGCTCTGCCACAGACTTCCTGCATGACCATAGGCAAGTCACTTAGTCTCTCTGGGCCTCGGTGTCACATCTGTAAAAGGGAGCTAACAGCATTTCCCTACCTTACTGGGGTGTTATGAGGACAAATGGATTAAAGATTGGGAGGTGCCTAGATACGTTGGTAATGGAAGTCGTATAACTACCATGGATAGATGGCACTTTGGACACACACAATAATTAGATACACAAACTACATCGTGCCTGTTGTACAATCGCAAGACGTCTGTCGCAGAGCAGGGAACTGAATATAGGTCTTATGAATCCCAGGCTAGTGCCCTAGCTGTTTGACCACAGTTCCTTCTTCCTACATGTCAAATGGTGCTATGTAAGTTGAAGGTTTTGGTTAATGTCTGTGTACTATTTGTACATTATTAGCCAATGATACTGTTATTTATTGTTTCTATTAAGGCAGCGCCTAGAGCCTCGCCATGGATCAGGGCCCCGTTATGCTAGGTGCTGTAGAAACACAGAACAAAGAGATGGTTCCCATCCCAAAGATCTTATAGTCTGAGTGGATGCAACAAATGGGATGGGACAGCACAAGTAAACAATGAGATCCATGCCATGCCCTGCATTTCAAATATTTGAAGTTACTGAATGGATTAAATAAGAAATAGCATTAACCTCCCTTTGAGCCGTTCAATTGTATGTCTGATAAAGAGAACCCACCCACTCGGAGCCTATAGGGCTATTGCAGGAGGGGTGGGGGGAATATCTGGGTTGCATTCGTTGGGTCTCCTGACCTTGAAGGGTAAAGGAAGGGTATTTTGCCTTTAGCTTTCCTTTTACGGTGAGTAGGATCTTTGGGGCACATCAGGAACAAAGCTGCCTCCGGTCTCAGTTGCCTAGTAACCCAATGAGCTTTGCAATCACTAAGTGACTGTGCTCCCTGATTGGTCAGAAGAGCCAACAGACCATCATTTAAGCCCTGCAGCAACAGCACCACTGTGGCTGCTCAATGCAGTCCAGGCCTGCAGATGCACCAGACATGTTTCCTGTCCAGTCCTTGCTCCACCCCTTGCCAGCTCTGCTCCAGCCCTACAGCCTGCCTGCCTTTGAACTCCTGACTCCTAGTTCTGACCACTGGCTTGTCTCCAGTTCTGCCATCTGATTCTGTTCCGACCACTATTCCAGACTCCAGCTCTGACCACTAGGTCGTACCACCTGCATCTCAGTGTGTGACAGGCAAAGGCTGGGGCCAACATCTTCAAACTGGACACCTCAAATTGGAAGGTTCTGAAAAATTATGGCTGAAGGAGAAATTCAGAGGATGCAGAGGGCTAGCAAAGGTGTGTGCCACACTGCATGTGGGAAAGCACATATCCCTAAGCTGAGAGTGGGAGGGATGCTGCATATTACCTGATGATGCTAGCTCCTCTGGTTTGTGCTTTGAGCTGTAAACATAGGGTTAAAAGCTTCAGGGGAGCAGTATGGGCTGAAAGCCACTGGAGGTGAGCAGAATAACTGGGTGTTAGTTAAGTAACAGGTGAATATTAGTAGGAGGCACAGGGGGTGGTGATTAACTGAACAGTGTTAACTGCTGAGCTCTGCAATCTGGAATCAAGAGAGATAGAATTCCAAGAGCCAAATTCTATTCTTGGTTACACAAGCATAAATCTGGAATAACCCCATTTACTTCAGTGGAATCAATCCATCCTTATACTAGTATAACTGAGGTAGCATTTGGCCCAATGGGAGTTTTGTGGCCATGACCAAGGTCTGGATTTGACCGTAACTGTCTCATGTAGAAGCCTCCATTACATTGTCCAAAGTATTCTGTGTTACAGAGAACTATTAATTCACCTCCAAATGAACCTGTGCCTTTCTAAATGTCAGCCTGAAGACAAAGGGAATTGCAGTTTTGAAAGAGAAAGACTCAGGAATTAGGACTGGAATTGTGAAGGGAAAAAAAATGCCACTCACATTTGGACAGTGAGAAGAAAACACCACAATTCTGTTCACGCCTGGGAGGCAGGCAGCATTTACCATATGTTGTCAACTTCATTACATAAGGAGACAAACCCCGTGGAGGGCAGGTTGCACCATTAGTGCAGTGGGGTTTCCTGGCATTTATAACTACTATGTGCCTGAGTGTCTTTAAAAATGGTACAAATCTTAAAACTATGGGAACTATGTGCACACGCATGCTTTAATAAGCTGGTGCTAAATGGCAATAGATGCAGCAGCGTCTACTGAGAGATTAGCATTGGCTTGTGATTCATAACCAGGGCAGAGAAAGTGGGGTGGGGGAAGAGCATGTTTATGCCTAGACAATGTATTAATCAGCCTTCTAAGCAGCCAGTGAGGGAGGGATCCTTAGAGGAAAGCCTTTACTGGGTACACATTAGACATTTTGTTTAAAGATTAAAGTTCTTCTTGTGTTTAATCAGTTTTAGAGCAGGACAGAAAATGGGATTAATTACAGTCCCTCGCACGAGCCTCCCATACTGCCGGAGTCACAAATGATGCGACTTTTCTGCAAAATGGCTGCCATCAGCAGCAGGCTCGGGAAATGCTCATTGTAATTAAAGAGTTTATTTGGAATCACAGAGCAGAGTTTTAATCAGGATGAGAATGGAGCCTTGCTGTGTGAACTTTCAGAACGTGGTTACTGAGCAAGATGGGTCTTTTTAAACAAGAGAAAGTGCTCTCTAAACTGCTGGCCTGGATTTTCAGCCGGATACTCTCCTCAGCAGGAAATGAATAAAAATCCTCACTGGGACAATTATTATTATTATTTTGCACTCTCATTCAAGGATCCCAAAGTACTTTGCAGATGGGTAATATAATCACCCTTGTTTTACAGAGAGATCCGTTAAAGCACAGAGGGGCAAGTGCCTCACCCCGCAGAGGGTCAGACTCCCAAGCCCTTCCTTTGATCAATATATAAAGCAGCCTCCTTTAACGAAAAGTGCTGTGGAATCTAAGCCCACAAGGTGTTCAGGATCCCAGAGGATGACAACCCACCGGTATATCTCTGGTGGGTATACTGGTTAGTCTGGTATAGACTGGTTAGTCAATGCACTACCCAAGGTTTAGCAAGTGTTTTCAGATACTGCACAATCTTCATGTGCTGCTTACCAGCATGCAGACAGGACTCTGTCCATTCAAACTCAGACTTTGGGAAAACTGACACGGGTGGCTGTAGGCCCAGGGCACTTCCATCCAGATCCTTGAAGAGAGCCTTTCTTGAGCCTTCACATCTCATCTCAAGATATGCAAAGTCCTTGGATCCATTGCTGCTGATGGAGAGGAAAAGGAGTATTATTGCTGGGAAGACAGCAAGAGAAATCACATTGTACTGGCCTTCTGAAGTTATTTTCATCACTGGAAAATGCATTTTTTTTACATACACAAATTACCACAACGTTCATGTGAATTAATCTGCTTGTTAAAAAAGGGCGAAAAGGGAAATAAGGAATAACTGGTGAAATCTGATGACATCGAGCGGGTCTGACTTGCTCTGTCACCATGAAATTCTGCAGCAAAGTTTGTTTTCATCAGGGATGAGACAATCCACAAAAATGAGATCTGGATCCCAATCTCCCAAATGCTGGCAGTGATCAGACTCAGAAGCCTGCTTCTGCCCTCTAGGATATAGCTCATTCCCATTCACCTCTCTGTGGGAGGGGCAATAGCCCCTCAGGGGTTTGGCTCAGTTCATTGGACATAAAGACTAGCGACAACATTTGTATCCAGATCCAAGCATCCTCATAAATCTCAGGGATATTCTGATTTTGCTTCATCAAACAGTTCAACACTGCGGAGAACCATAGTGCCTCAGGAGCCACTCATCAGTATCCACAGGCTTGTAACGCCTGTATCATTCGTAGCAGGATGAAAATGGCTATGCCACGCAGTTCTAGCTACAGACCAAGAAATGCCCAGATCTTTTTACCTGTAGGTTCAGCTCTTCAGAACTGAATTAAACCATGCTTACATACATACATAAAGGTGACAGAATTCTACGGTAATGGCTCCAAACTAGAGTTTGGAGAGACTAACAAAAACTGAGAGTAGGCCCAAGCTGGTTTTGGATGTCCTTATGAAATGAATCCCAGCAAACTTGGGCTGAGTTTCAGGAGAGCGTGGGCCAAGCTTTGAGCGCACCTGTTGTTGGGAGGAAATCTTACGAAGGATAATGGCTCAAGAAGGAGCCAGGGAAATCCTGGTAGCTGGTGTGTGTGCCACTAGATAGCATCTTTTGGAGTACTTACTGCAGGGACATACAGCAGGAAAGGCAGGAAACTGATCACTAGGTCTGGAACTCTGAGTAGCCACACCCTTCCCATTATAAATGGCGGAGTGCAGAGTGTCATGGATTCTAATACCGCTCATCTCTATTATTGATATTTATTATTTGTGTTACTATTGTGCCCAGGAGCCCTAGTCATGGATTTCATTGTGCTAGCTGCTGTACAAACACAAAACAAAAACACGGTCCCTGCCCCAAGAGGCTTATAATCTTAGTATAAGACAAGAGACAACAGATGGATGCGGACAGATGGAAGAGCACAAGGAAACAATGCTCTGCAATCTGTCTGATTTCTTGATTTCTGTGGCACTCCCTTACGCAAAGCCCATTGATTGGTGTTTTGAACAGGGAGAACTGATCAGAGTCTTAATAGGGCAGAGAAACAGTTGGATCAAAGCTCCACTCTGCACAGCTCAAGAGAGATGGGGAATGAAGATCCCTGGGGCTGGTTCAGCCCTGGCATATCTTAGCACAAACATCATTCCAGCTTGTTACTGCCACCAATGGGCATTTATTCTGGCTGATGATCACCACAGCGCAACGTGCTCTCGCCATGCCCTGTCCTGCCTCCTACTCAAGGGTAGCTTTATGGCTCTTTTGCAAGGCAGAAGCAGCTCAATGAGGCCATAGAATGGGCCACAAATTGACCCACAGGTTTTAAAAGCGTCGGTTTAATAAATGTTTGCAGGTGATCCAGGAGCAACAGTAAAAGTCTGAACCTTACCCACAGGTTTAGCAGGATGCTCAGAAATCACTTTGTACTCTGTAAAAAGAAAAGGAGTACTTGTGGCACCTTAGAGACTAACCAATTTATTTGAGCATAAGCTTTCGTGAGCTACAGCTCACTTCATCGGATGCATACTGTGGAAAGTATGTGGAAAGTACATACTGTAGCTCACGAAACTTATGCTCAAATAAACTGGTTAGTCTCTAAGGTGCCACAAATACTCCTTTTCTTTTTTGCGAATACAGACTAACACGGCTGTTACTCTGAAACCTTCGTACTCTGTATGTCCATCGACCCATGTTTGATAACCATCCGCTTTTGCAATGCATTGTGTGCGCAGCCAGTCACAAACAGCGTTCTACTGTGGACTGGATTCAATAGTTACATATAATGGGAACTGACAAGCTGGACAGGTCACAGAAATCCACACACAAACTAATGCCCAGAGCAAGCAAAAAAAAAAAAAAAAAAAAAAAGCACTGGCAGCCCGCTTGAGGGGCTCTGGATTGGAGCAGCGTGGAACACCTCTGATTGGTTTTGACTGGCAATTGGGGTTCACGTTGGGCTTCAGTGTTGCAGCAAAGCTTTCGTGACAATGCCTGTGTACTCCGGTAGCCAGCTGTACAAATAAATAAACCAGCCCACATTTCCCATGGACTCTGCATGTTTGAACTGCTGAAACCTAACGTTACAGAGAAGTGCTCCTTCTTCCTGATCTCTCTGTTACTATGCTCAGCAGATATGCTCTCTGGGCATGAGTTAGACTGGCACACATCTGACATCTCACAGTTTGCCTGGTTCAACTCAGCGCTGCTGATGTGATCTCACAGGCAAAAATCAAACTCATTTTCCCATACAAAAAGGACACTTTAGCCACCTCAGGGCTTTTTGCTGGAGCTCCTGACATGTCCTGAGGCCTGGGGTTGAGGAGTCAGCTATGTAGACAGAAAATAAAGACACTGACTACCTGAAGCTACTTTTGTTACACGGATGCTAGCAATAGGAGAACTCCAGAAGGCTTCATTTGGAGAAACATCTAATGAACAATCCAAACTCTACGTCTTCAAATTTCAATAGGGAAAAACAACCATGTGAAAGGTCCAGGCTCTTCCATGTCTAGTCCCAGACAGAAACTGTATAAAGAGCAGACGGACAGATAGACCAAAAAAAAAATAGTTGTATCCAAAATTTTGATTTCAACCCACTGTAGAAATTAGGTTATTTTAGAACACTCAGATCTGCACCTGAGTTCAGGTTCTGAAAACCCTACATCTCCTAAGTCCGGAGGTACTGAATCTAGGTTTTGGGTTAGGCCCATCTTTAGCTTAAATTCTCATCCCATCACTCCTAATGAAAGAATGAATCTCTTTGAAGATAGATGTAACCAGTAATAGAAAGTGTAGATTTTGTAGTGAGGTATAGATAGATAAAGATATGACGAGTCATGTAATTAGTACTGCATATTCACTATAAACCTGGAGGGACGGGACTACTTATTAAGAACAAAGCACACTACCTTGTTTCCAATGTATGAAAGTAGAACTTATTCTGCTCATGGACATGTGACATCCTTGTCCTCTCTGCTGTGATTGGGTACATTATGCCCACACTGTCAGGATTTGACATGATGCAGACATCTCTGTCGTCACTATAGCAACTCTTCATAAAACCAGTAAAGGTGACTTCTGACAAAGATAAAAACACATCACACTGGGAGAGGCAGGGTGAATTTTCTTCAGGGATGGGAATCTGAGGCATGCATCGGAAGGCCTTGTTTATATTAGAAATGTTGCTCTGGAGTAAGTAAACCAGTTTAAAATCAGTGTACTTACATCAGTGCAACTCCTTATGTAAATAAGTTTAAATCTTGCATAAACTAAATCAACAGAACTACAGTTTAACCAAGCTTAAGAGTGTCTACATGAGAGGTTTGCGCTGGTGTCACTAGACCAACTTTAAATTGATTTAGTTGCACTGGGGCAACTTTTCTAATATACACACAGCCCGGCCGTGGCTCTGCCATGGACCTGATGTGTGAACTGAAGCAAGTCACTTCATCTCTCTGTACTCAGTCAGTATCCCGCTCTCTGTTGAACTTGCCTACTACATGGAGTGGTCAGGCGTATTACTTAACTCATGTCTGTAGAGTACCTTGAATGTGTAAAGGGCTATTTTGAATAAAAACAAGAAGTGCATTTAAAAAATGTATTTACAAAAATGTATTACAAAAATGTGGTTTCTCTCTTCTTTTTAAGTGAGTTTTAATGCCCATGAAAGTGAAAGACTAAATCAGAGCCAGGATTAATGAAGACGGGAAGGTAGTCACCCCTACCAACTCCAATAAAACATTTCAACCCTGACCTGGAAGAAAGTCTGGTCCTGTGGTTAACATGTGACTGGAAAGACCTACGTTCAAGTCCCTCCACTATCACAGACTTTCTGTGTGACCTTGGGCAAGTCAATTAGTCTCTCTGTGCCTCATTTCCCCACCTCTAAATGAGGATAACAGTTCCTAATAATCCCTCCCTCACAGGGGTGTTGTCAGGTTAAAGACTGTGAAAGGCTTAAATACTATGATAATGGGGGTGACATAAGCACCAAAGCTGGACAGATCTGAAACATATCCAGCTGCTACAGTAGTGCAAATAATAAAATATCATTTGGCATGTCCATTGCATTTAAACCAAGGACTCAAGGAAAGAAAGGGCGTAATAGTCTATAACAAGGGTTTTACAGCCTTCCTCTAAAGTCATTTGTTATTATTATTATTATTTATTATAACAACAATGGGCCTACATTTATCAGCTTTCATTAAAAAGGATCACAAAGCACTGCAAACTTTGAACATAGTAAACTAATTTTATAAAACCCTTCACTGACTTGGCATCCTTATCTACAAAAAGAACAGGGGTACTTGTGGCACCTTAGAGACTAACAAATTAATTTGAGCATAAGCTTTTGTGGGCTACATCCTTATCTAGACATAGATATCAATATATCAGACAGATGGATCAAATTGAGAAATCATTTCACCCAGCACTGAAATACAGATTTCTTTGGGGTGGAATGTGGAAGATTTTTAATAGCATATGGCAACACTGCACAACAGTTTGACCAGGAATTGCAGAATACCAGGTGATATCCTGGCTGCACTGAAGTCAATAGGAGTTTTGCTATTGATTTCAATGGGGTCAGGATTTCGCCCATTTTAACCATTTCAGATTGCCTGGGAGGGTGGATTTTAAGTAGGCAGAATGTAATTACCCGAGATGGGTTTTCACTGGGACACTGGGGTTAATGCAAAAGGAAGACCAACCTTGTAGCTTCATGATTCCTGATACTGCTGCATAATTTCTTATTTTGTGCCATGGATTATCAGGCCACTGGCTTGGTTCAGAGGTAAATGAAGGCCACAGAATCCCAATGCGACCTCTCTGAGGGTAATATGGAGCTCGATCCCTGAAAGTCAAATTAGCTGAAAGGGGCATGATCCTGTCTTTAATGCAGTCAAAAGTTGAGCTTGTTGCAATAATCACAGAGTTTCTAAATTCTATGTATTTTTTTCCCAAACGATGCTGCTTATCAGATGGGCTGTACACCACCGGCAGAACACCCACAGCATTGTCTACTAGCATCATATTGTCCATCACTACATTGCTTTCGAGCTGGAACATGACACCATAGTCGTAATTCTTGTAGGACAGAAAACCAGTGATTTTGGTGCAGCTTTGAAACCCATCTCCTCTGTATAAATGAACACCATGAAGGCTTGAATGAGCCACATTTTCAGCACAATACTCTCCAGCTAGGAGGCATTCTTGACCTCTGATGTGGAAAGCTATACGCTCCGAACCTGCCACAACATTGCCAAGCAGGTAAGAGCCATCTGTTTTGTTCACTTTGATGCCAGCAACCCAGTTTGGTAACCCCTCTGGCTGCTTGCTGAGAATGATAAGGTTCCTGATGAGAGAATGGGTTTGGCCTTCCAAGTCAATGCCAGGGCCAACCGTATTGAACACCACATTGTCACGCAATGAGATTCCACTGCTTGTCACTGCTTGAATGCCACTCCCACAGCTATGGTGAATGCTGGAAGAGATAATTGCGGATCCCAAAGATACGTTACTGAAGCCAATAGCAGGAAGCTGCGATGATCCAAAGTTCAGAATTTCAATGTTTGAGAGCCAAAGGTCACCTAGAATGTGGTAAACGAAGTGAGATGAAAGGGTGATTACAGGCAGATTGGCTTGTATGACCCCCTTTGTCAATAAGAAAATTAATATAATACCAAAACCAGGCATGTGTTTGCAAAACAAGAACAAGTGCTATTAAAATCTGAATGTTTTAAACTTATTTTTTACTGTTAATGTTTCTTATTTGCTGAGCACTCATTATGTGCTCTACATTGTACAACCCATAAAAGAAGTTACAACCCCTTCTCCTGAAAGCATCCTGATCTGGACTGGACAGGATATTTGCGATGGACCGATATGAATGGGACTGAGTGGGTGAGTTTCAACTACCTTCAAATTCCATTCCACTGGTATTTCTGAAGCGTCCCACCAGAAGCCTCCCAGAGCAAGCCGTGTCGGACTTAATCTGTATGTTGCGTGTTAGGAGCCCAACCTCAGCAGCCAACGGAACACGTATGCCATCTTCTAGGCTATGGGAACACCCTGTGGCATTTCAAGGAGGGAAAACAGGATGAATGTCTAGGATGTTTCAGTAACCAACCCTTTCGGGATGTCTCATCTGACAACTGATGTGTGGCTTCCTCTCAGAAGTTGCACTGCCTTTCAGGTTTGATTTTCCTCAGGGGCTCTCTGCAAGGACCAACAAAGAAAACCGGCTGCCTGCTTGCCCCTATTTGGGATGAGAGTGTATTTTACCAACATCCTTTTGTTCCCAGTAAAGGCGAGTGCTAAACCTGTTCACTGGGACCACCACATGCCAAACTGATGGACAGATTCCAACTCTGTTTTCTTGAATTATATCAGCTGGAGACATCATACCTTAGTATGTGCACTAAAGAACTGATCTCTTTCCTGGGGCTATGAATTTACATAGTGATCAGCCTGGTGATGATGTTAAAAAACAATTTACTATAAAAACCTTGTACTGAGATTGCATGTACAACACAATGCTCTAAGAACAGTCTTTCTAAGGAGGAAATTCACACCAATAGAAAAGGTCCACATAAGGCCCTAAACAATGCTTAATTTCCACTCAAATCCTTAATACAAGGTTTAAATAGAGTATAGTCTTTGTTTCTGTTGGGTGATATTCCCCCCAGTGCAGAAGACCTGCTCAATCTTCTTACGCAGGCAAACTTCCTTTGACTTATAATTAGCAATTTCAATGATGGTTTCATGGAACCTTAATTGCTTACTGCAGCAAAACTCAAAGGATGAAAGTCAATGACAAAACTCCCACCTACTTCTGTAGAGACAGCCACCTGAAGTGGCTTCAGTGTCACTTCTCCTAGTGTAAGGATTGCAGCATCAAGCCCACAAGCGGAGGTTCACTATAAATGAAACATGCGGCAATGCATTGAAACAATGGGGTCTTTTATTCTATCCAGCCAAAAGTGAAGTTTGGCTCTGCACGGGTTAACTACAAACGAGTTCCATGGTTCATTATCCTTTTTCTTCATCCTCCCTTCAATACTCTGTAATTCTAAACTGGATGAAGATTTTTGTGTGACACCAGAGGTGCTATCATTGACAGTATTTAGTGCACATTCATTGGAAAGTTTGTGTCAAATTATGGAAGTATAAAACTCGGAGGAGGCCCCCACTGGCAAAATATTTGTCAGGGGGCAGTGGTTGTTGCTACCAGGGAATGGGCCATTTCCAAGGGATATCCTGATACTGAAGTAGAAGTATATAAAAGATCAATCTTCAGAATTGTGCATGGGTTGGCCTCCCTATGAAACTAACTGAGATCCACCAAACACTAGACAGGAAAACACTAGACAGGAAAAAGTTAACCTGATGTCAGAGATTTTTGATCACCGATGAACGGATGGCAAACTAGAGATGAAAGTCTCGGTATTTATTTATTTATATTTCTTTTGAAAGCACTTATGTGGCTGAAGAAATCTTAAAATGCCCAAATAATAAGCATTATAATAAAAAGATCTGGCCACCTACTAAGATAAATCATAGCTATCTAAACTCCATCTTATCACAAAAAACTACCCTCATCCAACCACCCCATGATCCTCACACCCATCCCTTCCTGAAAAGTGAGACAAAAGAGATGAGTAGGAAAGATATAAGGAGGGCCAAATCGCACCTGGAGCTGCAGCTAGCAAGAGATGTCAAGAGTAACAAGAAGGGTTTCTTCAGGTATGTTGGCAACAAGAAGAAAGCCAAGGAAAGTGTGGGCCCCTTACTGAATGAGGGAGGCAACCTAGTGACAGAGGATGTGGAAAAAGCTAATGTACTCAATGCTTTTTTTGCCTCTGTTTTCACTAACAAGGTCAGCTCCCAGACTGCTGCGCTGGGCATCACAGAATGGGGAAGAGATGGCCAGCCCTCTGTGGAGATAGAGGTGGTTAGGGACTATTTAGAAAAGCTGGACGTGCACAAGTCCATGGGGCCGGACGAGTTACATCCGAGAGTGCTGAAGGAATTGGCGGCTGTGATTGCAGAGCCCTTGGCCATTATCTTTGAAAACTCGTGGCGAACGGGGGAAGTCCCGGATGACTGGAAAAAGGCTAATGTAGTGCCAATCTTTAAAAAAGGGAAGAAGGAGGATCCTGGGAACTACAGGCCGGTCAGCCTCACCTCAGTCCCTGGAAAAATCATGGAGCAGGTCCTCAAAGAATCAATCCTGAAGCACTTACATGAGAGGAAAGTGATCAGGAACAGTCAGCATGGATTCACCAAGGGAAGGTCATGCCTGACTAATCTAATCGCCTTTTATGATGAGATTACTGGTTCTGTGGATGAAGGGAAAGCAGTGGATGTATTGTTTCTTGACTTTAGCAAAGCTTTTGACACGGTCTCCCACAGTATTCTTGTCAGCAAGTTAAAGAAGTATGGGCTGGATGAATGCACTATAAGGTGGGTAGAAAGCTGGCTAGATTGTCGGGCTCAACGGGTAGTGATAAATGGCTCCATGTCTAGTTGGCAGCCGGTGTCAAGTGGAGTGCCCCAGGGGTCGGTCCTGGGGCCGGTTTTGTTCAATATCTTCATAAATGATCTGGAGGATGGTGTGGATTGCACTCTCAGCAAATTTGCAGATGATACTAAACTGGGAGGAGTGGTAGATACGCTGGAGGGGAGGGATAGGATACAGAAGGACCTAGACAAATTGGAGGATTGGGCCAAAAGAAATCTGATGAGGTTCAATAAGGATAAGTGCAGGGTCCTGCACTTAGGATGGAAGAATCCAATGCACCGCTACAGACTAGGGACCGAATGGCTAGGCAGCAGTTCTGCGGAAAAGGACCTAGGGGTGACAGTGGACGAGAAGCTGGATATGAGTCAACAGTGTGCCCTTGTTGCCAAGAAGGCCAATGGCATTTTGGGATGTATAAGTAGGGGCAGAGCCAGCAGATCGAGGGATGTGATCGTTCCCCTCTATTCGACACTGGTGAGGCCTCATCTGGAGTACTGTGTCCAGTTTTGGGCCCCACACTACAAGAAGGATGTGGATAAATTGGAGAGAGTCCAGCGAAGGGCAACAAAAATGATTAGGGGTCTAGAGCACATGACTTATGAGGAGAGGCTGAGGGAGCTGGGATTGTTTAGTCTGCAGAAGAGAAGAATGAGGGGGGATTTGATAGCTGCTTTCAACTACCTGAAAGGGGGTTCCAAAGAGGATGGCTCTAGACTGTTCTCAATGGTAGCAGATGACAGAACGAGGAGTAATGGTCTCAAGTTGCAATGGGGGAGGTTTAGATTGGATATTAGGAAAAACTTTTTCACTAAGAGGGTGGTGAAACACTGGAATGCGTTACCTAGGGAGGTGGTAGAATCTCCTTCCTTAGAGGTTTTTAAGGTCAGGCTTGACAAAGCCCTGGCTGGGATGATTTAACTGGGAATTGGTCCTGCTTCGAGCAGGGGGTTGGACTAGATGACCTTCTGGGGTCCCTTCCAACCCTGATATTCTATGATTCTATGAGTCTTTCTTTGGGCAAACAGTAAATCCAAGCTCTGCTGAACCAAGGCAGTGAATGGCTCCAAGTCAAGCATAAGTCACTCAGGGCTTGTCTACACTACCCACCGGATTGGAGGGCAGCGGGGGTCGATTTATCGCATCTAGTATAGATGCGATAAATCGACCGCTGAGCTCTCTCCCGTTGACTCCAGTACTCCACCGGAACAAGAAGCGCAAGGGGAGTTGACGGGAGAGTGCCAGCTGTCGACTTACCGCAGTGAAGACACCGTGGTGAGTAGATCTAAGTACATCGACTTCAGCTATGCTATTCACATAGCTGAAGTTGCGTATCTTAGATCAACCCTGCGCGGTAGTGTAGACAAGCCCTCAGAATGCCTTGGTATCACACATAGAAAGAATTTCCTATCTATCTATGCCACTATATTTATTTAGTTATTCATTCTTTCTTACTTCTGACACTAACCCCTTATTGCCAAACAATACTTAGATATTGCTGCAATGCTCAGGATGAAGATGGATGTAGATATAATGCTACAGGTTTCCCTGGAAACATTCACAAATAGTTCTGATCCATTTCATTTATTATTGACTTGAATGGAAGTTAGCCTGAGTAAGGACTAAGTAAAAACCAAGGGCCCAGATTTGCAAATACTTATTGCCAGGCATAAAACTTACTACTAGGAGGAGTCCCATTGACTTTATTATCAGTGGGCCAAATCTTGAGATCCTTATGATCTTGATTTTAAATAGCATCTATACAAATATACTATAAAATGCTTTATAGAATTAATAATATGAGTAGGTTGTATGTTATAACAAAATGACATATAAGTAAACTATGAACAATACATTTCTCTCTGAAGGTAGATACACATTTTACATATGTGTATATATATAACATATACGTGTCTTTTGTAAACATTCTAGAACTGATCTAAATTTTTCAAGGTTTGAAATTTAATTTCAAATTTTTTTTTAAATGAAGTTTTTGTGAAATGTTCACCCTGTTTTTAAACTAACTACAGTGGTGGTCCAAATTTCCTGTCATTTCAAATAAAAGAAATCAACATATTTTCCCCTTAAAACCACAGGTTTTTTTCTATTTTTATTTCAACCATCTCTATTACACATACACCCAAAGAACCTGGGATTTTCAAAAACAGTCATTATTGGCCTAATTCTGCTCCCACTGAAGTTAATGGTAAAACTCCCCAAGCTGAGCAGTTTTGAACTTCCCACCTGCTACATAAGGCAAGCATGAAGCAGCATGTAGAGAAAGAAATGAAGATGCATGAAGAAGGGAGTGGGGGTCGGGAATGTAGGTTCACAGGGAGATCTAAAATGGGCAGTTAAGGCAAAGCCATGCAGAAAGTCTGGGCCAGATGTCACGGCTGCAGAAGCAAAGGCTCTCACGCCATGAGTAGTAAGAATGTGGAGAAGGATAAAGGGGAGGCAGGTTATATATAACAGATTTCTTACCAATATGCCTGTGGAGGAGACGTTCCTGGAATCTTATGCTGTGACCATTTATTTCTTCAAGTGTGACTACCTCAGCTTGGTGAGCATCATAGGAGGAAGAACTGATGACAATGTTTCCACCAGGACTCCAGTCCACTTCATCCTCCACCCAAATCCTGTAACCCCACAAAAGTTAAGTGACATCCTGTTTAAGCTATGAGAAAGACTATGTTCGTGGAATTCCTGAAAGAGATCAATAATCTTGTCACGGCAAAACTAGCAAAGAATACCCAGTGAGCTACATAAACCCACCTCCTTTAATGTGTGAACATATACATTTCTAAGAAGTTTGATAAGTGGACTACAGAAAGTCAGATGAGAAACATAGCCTGCATTAGCCATCATCTCAGCCATTAATCTGCTGAAATACTGAGCTAGACAGCTAGGCTTTCATTTTCTCTCATCTTAACTAATTAAGAAATTCCTCCTTTTAATTGTCAGCTCTTCTCTGACTCATTGCTGACTCATGGTTGGAAATTGAAATACAGCCTAGAGTACTCAGAAACCTACTGTAACTCAGTTTATTCAATATAAAAACCCTTCCCCTAGCTTAAAGTTCTTCCATTGACTTGCCCATCTCCTGTATCTAATCTAATCTTATTTCTTCCTGGCTATCTAGGTTCTTATTAGAACTGCTCAAAAATTTTATATGAAAAAGTCATTTTTTGACAGAAAATGGCTTTTTTGTTGAAATGGGAATGTCTTTTGGGGTTTTATCTACCTTAGGTATTTACAGGGCCCCATTACCATAGTATCTGACAGCGTCATAAACTTTACTGTGACAACCCTGTGAGGTATAGAAATGATTTTATCTCCATTTAACAGGCAGGGAACTGAAGAACAGAAAGGCTAAGTGACTTGCTCAGGTCACACGGGCAGTCTGTGGCAGAGCAGAGACGTGAACCCTAAATCCTAGTGCCCTAACCATTGGAATCATCCTTCCTCTCATCCTTTTCTTCCATCGAAAAATGCCAAAACTGAACATTTTTCTCTGAAAACCAAAACAATGTTAGGTTTTCATATGAATCTTTTTTGGGTGTTGATTGTCAAAAACATTTTAAAAAAATCAGGTTATAGTTCTATTACCACAATCTGAAAAATTTCAAAGAAGTTTTTTTTTTTTGCTCTTATAGAAATTTTTGACAGAGGGAAAAACAAAACAAAAGTTTGCTGACCACCTTTAGTTCTTTTACCACTACCATCACTATGGTAACTGAGGCCTGTTCTCTGGTGCATTCTCTATGTGCCTAAATAACAAGATTTCCTTCCTCATAGTGTCTCCTCAGTGGGTAATAAATCCTGTACCATGGCCAGTATCAGGAACAGTTTCTCTGCATCCACTGTAAGGGATCTCCATCAAATCTTATCTGAAAACCCATGACTTTTCCTGGATCTCAGCATCCTCTTTCATAAATGACCCACTTTGATACACTGTATCAGCCTTTACTAACCTGCTTTACACTAAAGAAAGGCAAACGTAAAAGACAAAGTATGTAAATGTGTGGTTACGGCATTGGATTGAGACTTGGTAGATCCGAGTTCAATTTCTTGCTGTGCCATGTTTTCCCTGTATGACCATGGACAAGTCACTTAATCTCTTTGTGCCTCTGTTTCCCATCTCTAAAACAGGGATGATAACACTTCTTTCTCCAACCCATGATCTGTCCTGTGGTCACCTGCTGAGGCTGACCAGGGAGTCACCTGACAGGAGACCGGTAGGTAATACAGGACACAAGTTGCTCTCTTTGTTCTCTCTTTGGCCATTTTCACTAGCTTATGGTGAAGGAAGCTGCTGCAGAAACCAGATGAGGCTGGGGTGGGAGGGCTGGACCCTGCCTTCCTGAATACAGATGGTCCCCCACATACTCCCAAGGGAACGGTGAGCTGCAGTAAGGGGAAATGCAGATAGGGTTTATTATTTTTGTATGGACCTGTGTATTTCTATGTAAAGAGCAGCAGAAGTTGTAGACCTCTGTGCAAAGTGTCTGTGTGCATGATATGTCACAACTACCATGTGCCTCCTGAGAGTCCCAGAAGGCTTGCATCTTCAGTGGGATTCTGGGAGAGGGTGTGTTTAAGTTACAGGGGGAGTCACAGGAACCAGCACTGGTTCCAGAGGCTGGACAGCTGGGCTGTCTGGTCACAGCTCTCAGGAGGGAGCATTAGACAGAGAACTCTGCACTCCAAATGTGCTTAGGGAACCCAAGACTGGGACACTGCCTGGGCTCTGTTCAGAATCTGGAGGCTTAAAACACCCAGGGATCCAGAGGCTGTGATTCCCTTCACAGCAATCTGGTGAGCGGCCAGAAGGGAGAGCCCAACTGGATCTGTGACACTAGCACAATGGGCCCTTATTTCAGTTGGGGCTTCTAGACGTGACCACATCAGAAGTGAACACAGAAAGCCAAATTCATTACCTGGAGGCACATCTGGGCAAAAACTCACCTTTCATTGCCGGGTGCAATGTCACTTCCAAGACGTGTCCAGGATTTCCTAGGATAAGCACTATGAATCTGCACCTTCCCATAAACCCCTGGAACAGAGATATAAAGCCAAAAGCTAAGAAAGGAGCAAGACTTCAGCTGAACTTAGAGCGCTAATGGCTTAATGCAAGGAAAAAATTGTCAAGTGTGTTCAAAAAAGTTTTGAAGATTTCAGTACATTTTACACCTGGACTAGACCTGAGAGAATCCCATGAACATTCATTTGAATTTCAAAGTGAATACTGCCCATATTCAGGACTAGAAATAGGTAATTAGTAAAATAAGGTTGTGGATTACAAAGACAAGTAGACAATTTCATCACAGAAGTCCCATGAAATTAAAGGTATGTAGCAAAACACCTAACTGACTTTCAAAATCTTAACTTAAGTAAATAAGTAAATATGAGGGCTGTCAAGCAATCAAAAAAATTAATCGTGATTAATCGCGCTGTTAAACAACAATAGAATACCATTTATTTTAAATATTTTTGGATGTTTACTACATTTTCAAATATATTAATTTCAATTACAACACAGAATACAAAGTGTACAGTGGTCACGTTATATTTATTTTTATTATAAATATTTGCACTGTAAAAAACAAACAAAAATATTTTTCAATTTACCTCATACAAGTACTGTAGTGCAATCTCTTTATCATGAAAGTTGAACTTACAAATGTAGAATTATGTACAAAAAAACCTGCATTCAAAAATAAAACAATGTAAACCTTTAGAGCCTACAAGGCCACTCAGTCCTACTTCTTGGTCAGACAATCACTCATACAAACAAGATTAGTTACAATCTGCAGGAGATAATGCAGCCTGCTTCTTGTTTACAATGTCACCTGAAAGTGAGAACAGGCATTCGCATGGCACTGTTGTAGCTGGTGTTCCACAATATTTACATGCCAGATGCACTAAAGATTCATATGTCCCCTCATGCTTCAACCACCATTCCAGAGGACACCTTTTCATGCTGATGATGGGTTCTGCTTGATAATGATCAAAAGCAGTGTGGACTGACGCATGTTCATTTTCATCATCTGAGTCAGGTAAAACAGAGCAGGAGACATACAATTCTCCCCCCAAGGAGTTCAGTCACAAATTTAATTGACACATTATTTTTTAACAAGCATCATCAGAATGGAAGCATGTCTTCCGGAATGGTGGCCGAAACATGAAGGGGCATACATATGTTTAGCATATCTGACATGTAAATACCTTGCAACGCCAACTACAAAAGTGCCATGCGAACACTTGTTCTCACTTTCAGGTGACATTGTAAATAAGAAGCAAGCAGCAGTATCTCCCCTAAGTGTAAACAAACTTGCTTGTCTTAGTGACTAGCAGAATAAGAAGTTGGACTGAGTGGACTTGTAGGCTCTAAAGTTTTACACAGTTTTGTTTTTGAGTGCAGTTATATAACCCCCAAAAAAATCTGCATTTGTAAGTTACACTTTCACAATAAAGAGATTGCACTACAGTACTTGTATGAGGTGAATTGAAAAATACTACTTCTTTTGTTTATCATTTGTAGAGTGCATATATTTGTAATAAAAAATAATAATATAAAGTGAGCACTGGGCACTTTGTATTCTGTGTTGTAATTGAAATCACTATTGAAAATGTAGAAAAACATCCAAAATATTTAATACATTTAAATTGGTATTCTATTGTTATAAGTGTGATTAATCACGATTAATTTTTTTAATCACAATTAATTTTTGAGTTAATTGCGTGAGTTAATTGTGATTAATTGACAGCCCTAGTAAATACTACCATTTTTTTTAATAAAAGATAAATAATACCACTGAATGAACACCAGAATTTCTGTCATCGGAAATTCTGATATTTCAACATTTGCTTTTTGTTCCAAATCAGGATGAAAAATTAAAATACTGAAACTTTTCAGATAATGAAACTTTGCAAAATATTTCAATTTGGAAATGGTGAAACATTTTGTTTCAGCACATTCTACTGAAAAGAAACATTTCAGTGTTCCCAAATTGAAATGTTTTATTTTGGTTTGTTGAACTGACCTGAAATATTTAAAAGAGTACTTGTGGCACCTTAGAGACTAACCAATTTATTTGAGCATAAGCTTTAGCTCACGAAAGCTTATGCTCAAATAAATTGGTTAGTCTCTAAGGTGCCACAAGTACTCCTTTTCTTTTTGCGAATACAGACTAACACGGCTGTTACTCTGAAACCTGAAATATTCAGAGTCAGTTCAACCTTACACTGCATTTCCCTATGATGGCACACTGCCTCATGGGAATTGCAGTTCAGGTGCCTGATGCCCCCATTATCCCCTATGGGCCACGCTCCTTTGCCAAACTACATCTCCCATGATGCACCATGTCACTTGGTTATAGGGGAGACTGAACTGCACCATGGGAAATGTAGTTCTGTCAGGGAACCCATGAGGCAAAGTGACACCACAAGGAAAAACGCAGTTTAATGTGAACTGACTCAAAATGAAACTTTTTGGACCATTTCAACAAATTGAAATATTTCAATTCAGGTCAAACCACTGGTTTATTAGATATTCCGATGCTGGGCTCCCCTGTGGAAGCTGTTCTACTTTGGATAAATACGTAAAGAGTCAATGAGCCAGAGAGAGAGAGAGAGAATATCACTCTAGATCCTGATGGTTAGAGCACTCAGCCAAGATGTGGGAGAGCCAGGATTCATTCCTCTTTCTCCATTGATTCTTTATTAATCCAGAGCACAAAAGCTTCAACAGGAGAGACTGAGGGAGCCTAATATCAGAATGTCCCATAGGCCAGTGGATAGAGGACTCACCTAAGAGGTTTCAGGTCCCTGTTTAAACCCCTCCCACCCTGAATCAGGGGATCTTACCTACCAGGTGAGTGCCCTAAACATTGGGCCAAAGGAGGTTGCTATCGTTGCCTGCAAAAAAAAACAAACAAACAAAAACAATATAGGCACCTAACTCCAAGAGAGGACTTGTGACTGAGAATCCCAAGAAGAGGGAGGCACCTCCCTTGTGCCTGGATATAGATACTGAATTCCTTGAGACTGGTGGGCTATCCCTCTTGTTGGCATCTTGAATTGGCTACATTACGCGGGGAGCTGACTAGCATGCTGGCTTTTGTAGAAGTCATTCTTAGGCACCTAGGTCCCTCCATTCATGTGAAGCCTGAGTGTGTAACTCAGGCTTTGTGAATCCCAGTGATTTTCTAGGTGCCTAAGTTCCTTTGTGAACATAGCTCATAACCCAGATTTTCTGTTGCCCATTTTTGTGCTTCAGAGTCATCCATCCTCCTTTCACCATAAGTAGGCACGTCTGTACAGATAACATTAGAAAATGGGGTCTATCACCATCAGAAACATAACAACACTATGAAACCAGGAGATCAGGTGGATTTGGATGTCTGAAAACATCTAGGTTTGGAAATCTGAAAACGACGTGTGACTTTATGAAGAGAGATTAACCCAACGTGAATCTGCATCCTTTCAGCTTTAGCTTTGGTTTCCCAAATGACCCTAAGGAGTCAGATCCTGCGGCCCTTAACTCAGGCAACCTCTCACTGACTTCAGTGGAATTTTGACTGGAAAAAAATATTGAATAAGGTCTCCAAGATTTGGCCTTATAAGGGTAGAATGGGAAATATTCTTGTTAGCGTCATCTTAAAAACCTGTCTCTCTCTCACTGAGGCATTTTTCTGCAAATGGGTGGTGGGTCACTACCGAGTACCAGGCTCAACTGCAGTAAATTGGTTATTCCACAATGTGCTTTTTCCATGACAAAGCAAATATGTTTTTCATACCAATAGTTCCTGGGTGGACACTTATTCCATCCAAACGATCACAATAAACTCCCTCAGATGCCCGAAGAAGGATCAATAGCTTCATTCCTCTTTCTAGGGGATGTTGAAAAGTACCTGTAATAAAGAAGGGGGAGGAGGGTTTCAGCAGCCATTGTGATGACGAAAGGAAGAGAAGAGTATATATTAGAAGAATTGAATGTTTTTTTTCTAGAAGATATGCTCTAGTTCAAACAGGAGTTAATTCAGGGAAGTCCTTTGACATGTGTTGTCCAGGATGTCAGACTAGATGATCACAGTGGTCCCTTCTGACTTTAGAATCTATGAATCTATGAAGAAGGCTGAGTTTAGTGATATATGCCTCAATTAAGCAAACTATGTGTGTATCCTTCATCGTATGATATCTCACAGATAGAAGATAATTTCACGGAACTCCGAAACATGCTGAGGAAGAAGAAGGTCTAAGAGATCTTCTCAGAGATCCTTCCTGTCCCAAGAGCAAAGGAATGTAGAAGATTCTGGAGGTGAACTGTTAGATAAGTAAGAGTGTAGGGTGCAGGGTTTTGGTTTTGTGGAACATTGGTCCACCTTCTATGGGGAGAGGGGGCTGAATACTTTGGAAGGCCTCCACCTCAGTGAGGACAGGCTAGCTAGAATAGTCAGGAGAGCATTCAACTAATAACAAAAGGGGAGGGCAAAAAAAGGGAAGATATGGCCACTCAGCACAAAATTGAGATTTTGATAAAATTAATCAAGGAACAAAAGGAAACAAAGCGAAGAAATTCTTGAATTGTCTGTACACCAATGGTAAAAGCCTGGGTAACAAACAAGGGGAATTGGAATGCTCATTTATGAGCATAAACTAAATCTAGTTAGTATTATTGAAACCTGGTTGGATGGGTCCCATGATTGGAAGGTTAAAATTAATGATAATACCTATTTAAGAAGGATTGAGTGGACAAAAGGGGAGCGGGAATGGCACTTTATTTCAAAAATGGCACTACCTGTTTCTGAGTCACTTATAACTTGGAACGACCCTGGATGCCCCTTTCCGATAGAGAGCTTTAGCCACACCCTGGCACGAGCACCTAGGGAATGTCTCACATGTGGATAACTTGGAAGAAAATCAACTTGAATGCTTATGGATCAACGTCCAAACAGATAAAGCACAAGATGGGGTAGTAGTTGGTGTCTGCTGCATACCTCCAAATTACACTAGGGACAGCATAACCAGTGCCTTACGTATCTATCTATAATGTGTAGGGGAAAAGCTGCATGATCATGGGGAACTTCAATTTGAGTGACATAAGCTGGAGTTCTAATGCTGTCAGGATTAAAACATCCTTGGAATTTCTAAATATTATAGATGATAATTTCCTGACTCAAAAAGTATTGCATCCAACATGGGGGGATTCTATATTAGACCTCATCTTGACAGACAAAGAGGAACTGATCACAAAACTAAAAATTCATGATAACTTTGGTAGACGTGATCATGACTAGATCACATTTATAATATGCAAACAGAGTAAAATCCAGAACAGATATATATATATATACACTTGGTGCTTTTAAAGCCAATTTTATAAAGCTTAAAACAATTATGAGCCAAAGCAACTGGGAGGAAGATTTTAATCAGAAAAATGTGAATGATAATTGGGAATGTTTAAGAATACTTTACTAGATACACAAAAACCTGTAATCGCACTATCAAGGAGGAAGGCCATATTGATTAAAAAATGTCCTTGTTTAGAGGGGACGTGAAGGCACCTATAACAATTTTAAAAAATAATATATAATGAAAGAAAGGAAAAGTTGAACGTAATGAATATAAATCAGATGCTAAAAATTGTAGAAAAGGGATAGGGAAAGCAAAGGAACACAAGGTGAAATCTATGGCCTTCAGAGTTAAGGACAATAAGGAGGAATTTTTTAAGCATATTAGGAACAAAATGAATCCTGACACTGGTATTTGCCCATTACAAGATGAACATGGTAGCATTAACAATAATGCAGAAAAGTCAGAAATGTGCAATAAATATTTATGTTGTTTATTTGGGGAAAAAAACGGATGATGTAGTCATATCCTATGATGGCACTCTTTCAATTCCACTGGTGTCTTGGGAGGATGTTAAGTAGAAGCTACACAAGTTAGATATTTTAAATCGGAAGGTCTAGACAACTCACCTCCAAGAGTTTTAAAAAAGCTGATTGAGGAGCTCACTGCACCATTTATGTTGTTTTTCAACAAGTCTCAGAACACTGAGGAAGTTCAAGAAGACTGGGAGACAGCTAATGTAAAAAAGGCTAAATGGGATGACCTAGGTAATTATAGGCCTGTCAGTCTGACATCAATCCCATGCAAGATAATGAAGCAGCTGATACAGGACTCAATTAATAAAAAATTAAAGGAAGGTAATATAATTAATGGTTTCAGAGTAACAGCCGTGTTAGTCTGTATTCGCAAAAAGAAAAGGAGGACTTGTGGCACCTTAGAGACTAACCAATTTATTTGAGCATAAGCTTTCGTGAGCTACAGCTCACTTCATCGGATGCATACTGTGGAAACTACCAATATATATAATTAATGCCAATCAACATGGGTTTATGGAAAATAGATCCTGTCAAACTATCTTGCCACCCTTTTTTCTTTTTGATGAGGTCACAAGTTTGGTTGATAAAGGTAATAGTGTTGATGTAATACACTTAGACTTGGTATCACAAGAGATTTTGAGTAAAATACTAGAAAGATATAAAATTAATAGGGCACAAATTAAATGGATTAAACACTGGCTAAATGATAGGTCTCAAAATGTAATGTAAATGGGAAATCATCATCAAAGAGGTGTGTTTCTAGTGGGGTCCTGCAGAGCCTGGTTCTTGACCCTATGCTATTTAATATTTTTATTAATGGCCTGGAAGAAAACATAAAATCATCACTGATAAAGTTTGCAGATGACACAAAAATTGGGGAAGTGGTAAATAATGAAGAGGATCAGTGGCAAAGACCAATCTGGATTGCTTGGTATGCTGGGTGAGAGCAAACAACATGCATTTTAAGATGGCTAAATGTAAATGTGTACGTCTAGAAACAAACGATGTAGGCCATCTTTACAGGAGGTGGGACTCCATCCTGGGAAGCAGTGAATCTGAGAAAGATTTGAGGGTAGTGGTGGATAATTAGGTGAACATAAACTCCCTGTGCAACACAGTGGCCAAAAGGGCTAATGCGATCCTGGGATGCCTAACCACGGGAATCACAAGTAGGAGTAAAGAGGTTATTTTACCTCTGTATTTGGCACTGGTGCAACTGCTGCTGGAATACTGTCTCCTGTTTTGGTGTCCATCATTCAAGAAGGATGTTGATAAATTGTAGAGGGTACAGAGAAAAGCCACAGGAATAATTAAAGGAATAGAAAATCTCTTATAGTGATTGATCTCCTTGAGTCTATCTATTTAGCTTAACAGAGAGAAGGTTACGGGGTGACTTGATTACAGTCTGTAAGTATCTACAATGGGAACAAATATTTAATAATGGGCTCTTCAATCTAGCAAAAAAAAGATATAACATGCTCCAATGGCTGGAAGCTGAAGCTAGACAAATTGAGACTGGAAATAAGGTGTCATTTTTTTTAACACAGAGAAATTAACCATTGGAACAATTTACCAAGGGTTGTGGTGGATTCTCCATCACTGGCAATATTAAAATCAAGATTGGATTAAAAAAAATCTCTCAAAATTATTTTGGGGAAGATCTATGGCTTTTGTTATACAAGAGGTCAGATGAGATAATCACAGTGGTCCCTTCTGGCCTTGGAATCTATCAACTTTAAGAATGTGCTTATGTTCATCTTTAGCCATCAAAGCATTTAAGCACGTGCTTAACTTTAACTTCACATTGACTTCACTGTGATTAAGCATATACTGAAGTGTTTTGCTGAATTTGAGCTATAAAACAGACTTTATCCATGGGTTATGTACCCATGTTTAAAGTTAGAGGTCCTTGAAAATAGCCTATCTAAACTAAAACTAAACTGGTAAGGTTTGATAATACATGAAGCCCACACATAATATATTGAAACCTCATTAAAAATACTGAGAACACTTACTAGCCCTCCGTATCCCATAGTTACAATGAAATTCCACATCAAGGTCCAAATGTGTGAGCTAATGGAGAACATCTCTGGCTGGGAAGCAGCAAAATATTAGAAGCTGTAAATACTTTAACCAGTTCTATGAAAATATGTTCTTGAAACCAATTTATGTCCAGCGCTGCCAGATTTATCATGCAAATTAAAATGAAAGAGAATAAACCATGTAGCATGCTTTGTAGTTTATCTTCCATGCAATGCATATCAATTAAGCAAAAAGAGTTTGTTCTACAAAAGCTAAATACAGCTAAATATCAAACCTAGCATGAGCCCTGGCCAACATTTTTTGGCACCTTATTTTCAGAGGTCTTGAGCACTCACAACTGCCACTGGAGATAGAGGTACTCAGTATCTGTGGCCTACCAGTAAAGACATGTGAATCTCATGAAGTTATCTGATCATGTTATGAGGTTAATTCTTACCTTATGGCTCTGGTACTTATATAACCCCCATTAGCATAGTATTTGAGCATCTCATGATACCCCAGGGAAGTAGGTATATACATTCACATGGGGAACTGCGGCATACAGAAACTAAGTAGCTTCCTTAAGGTCACATAGAAAGTCAAAGGCAGGGCTGGGAATTGAACCTGAGTCTCTCAAGTCTTTACTTAGCACTTTTAACCACTGGACCATCCTTTTTCTCCCTCCATCCACATGCTTTCTTTTCTGGTGTAATATTATCAGTTCTAAACCACACCCCGTAAAATGCTCTTCCAGGTCAACAGAGAGATGTTAATAGAGCAGAAGAGAGGAAAATGTTCAGAAAATTTTGGTGTGTGATGTTGCTCTTATCTTTGTGGTGATAAGTCTATACAGTAAACCGTATTCCAACTGTGACTTCATTTATTTCACCAAGGGTAGTTTACAGTCTCAGAAGAAAATGGCCTAGCACTAAACAGATACAAGGGAGGAAAAAGTAGGACAATTTGTGCCCTAGAGAAATATATGCAGAGTCCAGTAAAAGAGTTCAGCGTTCCTCTAAAATTAGAGATTAAATCAATTATGCAACAGAAAACCGCAGCAGATGTAGAATAAAAAAACCTCTGCAAAATTAGCCAGCCTGTTATGTTCTTTTCATATTTAAAAATTACAGTTTTGGTGGAATATATATATACAAATGAGAGAGAGAGAGAGAGAGAGAAAACTTTGTATCCTAAAGAAACTTTCAGCCACTAAGAATCTAAGCCTAAAGCTTTGTATCCCGTTCCTAAATCCCCCAAGTCATCCTAACTTCCTTGAATGATGTTCTCAGCCACTCTGAGACACCACACACCATGTTGGAGCCTTTCAGTTATTCCTCACCCATTACGAAATTTTTCTAACCACAGCCGTACCCCACCAAGTTGGGGATTTATAATTTTTGGTGAGATATTTTTTCCTGGTGGTTATAAAATGTTTACCTTTATAAATGTGTGTGTGTGTGTAAACTGGTTGGCCAGCAAAAAATCATTGGAAAGGTCCATGTGAATACAACCAAATCTCAGCTTACTTTTTTTTTAAAAAGAAGTACATTTCTAATGGTTGTGGAGAAAAGCTTGAAAGTGTGAACCCTAAATGCTCCAATCCCAAAAGGGATACTTAAAAAAGAACCCAAAATGAATGTCTTTAAACCATGATTCTTAAGCCATCCTCATAATTTTTAATACTATGTGTTGCCAACACTATAACACTTGTCAACTCTGCAGGGGTGTTGGGAGGACTGATCTGTTATGTCTGTACAGTGTTCTGAAAGACCACAGTGTTAAGGATCATTGTAATGATTCACCCACGTGGGTAAGTATTTGCAGGCTCAGGAGATCAGGATTAGCATGCATGTGAGAGATGGTGTTAACTGATCAATAGGGCCCAGTGAAGGCACATCGTTTCACTCAAGCACTTTTTGACTATGGGACTGTCCTCACTACCCAGTTAACCTGTGAGATTGGCACCCGGATATTGACCACTGCAAAGCCCTATCTACATTACTATGTCCTCACTGTTTTTGCACTTGCCCATGTGTGCCTGGGGACATATCCCATGATTCTTTGTGAGGAGATGCTCTAGGATTCTGTCCCAGTCACTTGTGGGAGAACTGGTCAGTTCTTTGTGGGACTTGAGAGAAGGGCACTGGAGGATTATCAGCATTCGAGTGATTTTGCTTGGGTCCTCACTTTGATGTGGGCAGGTTCCAGCCCCAGTGAAAGCAGAGCCCCAGTTCTAACCCATCCTCCCATCTGGGTAAGGTAGCTCAAAGCGCCTCCTAATTCAGGTCAGAGACTTTTCTGTTTGGATGGTAGCGAGGGTCAACTAAACCCAGGTGAAAGCCTGGCTCAAATGTGCAGTGAAGAATCCTTGCTATGGAAAGCCTAGTTAAAACAATGCAGGGCTGAGCAGAGAAAAAGCCAGTTGCACTCTCTCTTGGGCCTATTTGCAGACTGCAACCTGGACCTTATTTTGCCATTTGGCTTGAAAAGTACTTTCCATTGTTGTCACATTTCAGTGTGATTCTAGCTATGGTTGCTGACATTGTTTCGTTTTCCATAATAAGCCCTATCAATTCTTTCCCAGAATTGTTGGTGTCTCCCTTTTCTTTGCAGCACTGCTGCACAGCAGTGGTTGTAAAAGGAAGCCAAGTAATGTCTTGTGCTTAGAACTTTTTGCGTTCCATGGGCAAGAGTATTTTGCAGAATTAAGCGTAGTGGCCACACCTGTCAGTTTGATGTGTTATCTGAATCCAAGCCTTCTTGGATTTTATTGGGTCAGCTATTTGTGAACTCTGGTCAATGGACACTCAGTCTGCAGAATATTTACTGGTGGTCAACAAAGAGTTGACTTGTCACATAGTGCTGGCTTCTTTTTCTCCTTTCCAGTTGCTTCATCAGATGTCCAGGCTCTTCACTGTAGAGAAGAGCCCAGAAGCCTGAAAAAGCAGCTGAAAACAGGGAGGAGCCAGACAGCTGCCTATGTGCAAAGTATTCCACTTAGGAAGGGACAATCTATCAGTTGCACACACACAAAATGGGAAATGACTGCCTAGGCAGGAGTACGGCAGAAAGGGGTCTGGGGGTCATAGTGGATCACAAGCTAAATATGAGTCAACAGTGTAACACTGTTGCAAAAAAAAAAGCAAACATCATTCTGGGATGTATTAGCAGGACTGTTGTAAGCAAGACACAAGAAGTAATTCTTCTGCTCTACTCCACACTGATTAGGCCTCAACTGTGTCCAATTCTGGGAGGGACACATTTCAGGAAAGATGTGGACAAATTGGAGAAAGTCCAGAGAAGAGCAACAAACATGATTTTAAAGGTCTAGAAAACATGACCTATGAGGAAGATTGAAAAAAATTGGGTTTGTTTAGTCTGGAGAAGAGAAGACTGAGAGGGGACATGATAACAGTTCTCAAGTACATAAAAGGTTGTTACAAGGAGAAGGGAGCAAAATTGTTCTTCTTAACCTCTAAGGATAGGACAAGAAGCAATGGGCTTAAATTGTATCAAGGCAGGTTTAGGTTGGACATTAGGAAAAACTTTCTAACTGTCAGGTAGTTAAGCACTGGAATAAATTGCCTAGGGAGGTTGTGGGATCTCCGTCACTGGAGATTTTTAAGGGCAGGTTAGACAAGCACCTGTTAGGGATGGACTAGATAATACTTAGTCCTGCCATGTAGGACTAGATGACCTCTCAAGTCCATGCCAGTCCTACAATTCTATAAATAGCTTCCTCCATGGACCAGTGCCACCAGTGGAACTGGAGCTGCTAGCTGCTAGTGGGAGATGAATATCCAGGGGAACGTAAAAGAAGGAAATGATATGGCCAGGCAGTGTGCCCAGGAGGAAAGGAACCAAGCGACAGGGTGAAAGCAAGGACCAAAAGTGAGGGAAAGGGGGAGATGAACTACAGAATCGCAGCAGATCGTGTTATTAGCTTTTTTTTTCAAAAGCGACAAAACACTCATCACATTAACATGAGCTAGAAATGCATTAAATAGTTTCTTACTATTTCTTCTCTGTGTAAGCAGCTGCCCTAGTTACCACAAGGATATTACATGACTGCACGTGGGCTAGGAAGTGGGCTCATGAGACAATCTCTCATGGTCCACACTACAAAGAAGTTTGAGAACTTCAAGACTGCCTATGCAGTAGAGCGGAGTCATGCATCCCTCAGATGTCCTGACTACACCCCGGAGGCTGGGTGCTAATCAGCTATACCACATGGTCTGACATGTCATATTGCCTAATTATCCCATGAACCTTTGCCAAGTGCCAATTGGGAAGACAATAAAGCGGGATATTACTCTATTTGATTTTTTCCAATTATATAAATAATATGGAAGTTGGTGCATTACGGTTTTCACACCAAAAACAACAGAGACTTCAGAAATGTCTGGTGCTTCATCTCCAGGCAGTCAAGTCATGAGTTAATAATGACCTTAGGCATCTTGCCCAGAATGAGAGACAAGACTGACAAGCAGCCATCACTAGAGCCAAGACAATATGTGACAAGTCTGAGACTAAAAAAGTCTATTTAGGTAATTATTCAGTGAGCGGTGTTGCCCTGTTTTACTCTGGTGTGACAGGCAAAACCAGATAGCCTGCCAGTAATGAACAGCTGAGTACTACAGAGTTCAAAAAGGATTTCAATGAGCCCATCATGAAGGAATAACTTCAGCATTTTGGTGCTTCCTTATCAGAGATGTGTGAAACCTGGTGGCTTTGCTCAGGGATGGAATTCACTTTTTTTTTTCCGGTTTCATTCCACTGAGATTTGAACCTCAATCCTGAGTTCTGGGTCAAAACGAACCCAGTAATCCCAAAGTGAAACCTAGCAGAAACTGCTGAGAAGTTGAGGCCAACATTTTTGAGTGTCTCCTTCTGACACTGACTTGCTAGTTCCATTTGCAAGTCACCTCACTTCACTGAGCCTCAGTTCCCCTAGCTGCAAACTAGGAATGATGATAATTTCCTACTTCATACCACATGGATGCTGTAAGGTGTAACTAAACAATGTTTCTAAAGTCTTGTGTGACCATCATTGAACCAGGGAAATCCAGAGCTACAGGTCTAAACCCAGTAGCTGGTAGCTGTACCAGATTGTATCCCCCGTGAATCAGGTACAGAGGGGACTCACAGCACACGTTGACCAGTGGATTGCACTGTACATAAAAGCAAAATGTTAGTAAGGCCCATCAGAGAAGTCTCAGGAGTTCTGTGCTCTTAGCCCTGACATGCATCTCTTTATGCCATGTAGCCTCTAGGAGGCACAGACTCATCTAAAATGCACATCCCTGTTTCATTTCAAGCTAAAGTTTTGCCATAATTGTTGGAATATCATTGACGTTTCAGAAACTCTGAAATCTTCCTTTTTTTCTTGCAAAGAATATTTCTCCTATCTGTATTCCTACTCTCACTCCTGTGCTTTAATCAACCTTCTCCCAAATAAAAGAACCGGTGCTCTAATGTACAGCAAAGCTCAACTAAGCATTACTTATAGACTACAGAATTATGATCCTGAGGTTAAATATGCCGGACTGAGAACTACGAAATCTGGGCCCAAGGTCCTATTCCTGGCTCTGCCCTAGAATGTGTGTATAGTCTGGGAAAGTCATGTAGCCACTCTGGGTATGTCTTCACTGCAACTAGACACCCCTGGCTGGTTTGTCCAGCTGACCTGGGCTTGCAGTGCTCAGGATAAGAGGCTGTTTAATTGTGGTGTAGACGTTCAGGCTTGGGCTGGAGCCCTGGCTCTAGGCCCCTGTGAGGTGGCGGCCTGAATGTCTACACTGCAATTAAACAACTCCACAAGCCTTAGCCCCACACGCTGAATCTGCTAGCCCAGGCCAGTCGCAGGTATCTAACTGCAGCATAGACATACCCTCTGAGCATCAGCTTCCCCATCTGTAAAACAGAGTCAATGATATTTAGTCAATAATGGCTGCACTGGAAGCAGGACACTGAGAAGTTACATTGGAGAGAGCGTGTTGGTATGTGGATCAGATGGTGTCAATTTCAGATCCTACTTAGGCATCACTCAGTGCTGATGTCCACATCTATTAACTTTGTTTACTAAACTGTCTCATTATCTGTTTTGTGTCAGGATTTCTTCAGGGTGTGGTGGAATAGGACAGATGGGCTGAAAAACCTTCCTTTGGGCATGGAATACACACGATTGGACAGATGGGCTCCAAGAAGCTGCCTTCAGGCCTGGAACACGTGGGAAGAGAAGGGGGGGATATCCTCTCCTGTTTTTACAGCCAAGTGTAAAAGCCAATGGAGAACACTGTGGGCAAAATGAAGAATGTGTATCCAGCTACCCCCTTTATAGCAGAAACTGGAACAAGAATCTTTCTCCAGAAGGTGCTGTCCAAAGCATCTACAGGTGTAGCTAGCTACCTGTTTGGCTATTAATGCCAGCATTTCTCCATGGCTATATGCTTAAGGGGAGTTTATGTAGCAATGAAGCACATCACTATTTCAAAATAAGTGTTTTAGGCAGCAGAGCACACTTATTTTCCTAATATATATATTTAAACTGCAAAAAGGTGGGAACAATAAACTGTTAAGAATATGTAAAGGTACACTGACCTCCATTGTTACCTGTAAAGCCTTTTTTCAAAGCAAAACTAAAGGCAATAAAATATCTCTTTTGCTAAAGCTTATTAACTTGCCAGTCCCCTGAGATTAACAACAAAGAAATTCCAGGGTGGACTTCACAGGAATGTGATTACTCAAATAAATTATCATTTTAAAGTTCATAAAACCAATCTTGAGAAAGGGCAGGGAGTGACCAACACACTGATCTGAGCATCCAAATGATTCCTGTAAGTAAAAAAAAATCCCGGCTTTATGCAGCTTCATGTTTGAAGAGAATTATGGGAGTAATTACTTTTCTGGGGAAAGGCATTGGTTTCTTCATTGTGAACAGCAGGTAACAGACCCAGTGACATTGGAGACACTTTTGGCATAAGAACTAGCACCTCATGCTATATTCCCCAAGAGTCCCTGCACCCCTCTATTCTGAGGTACTGGCAGAACATTCCAGCTGGACCAGTTTTATGTCAGATCAGGATTTCTATGCCTTGTGGGAAAACTTAGTTGGCTTCTTGAGTTGGTGTTAAAGGCCCTCCATGCCACTTACTTAAGTGCTACTGACTTCAACTTTAAGCACACAATGTTAGGGATTGTTCCCACATCTAGGATGACTCAGTCTTTGTCTTGAAGCGCTTGCAATCCAAGAAAGCGAGTGCCAAAGGAAGTGCAGGGAGATAGATACAATCCACATGCGTGGGTTTTATACACATTGAGTAAAATCCTGGCCCCAGTGAAATCAATGGGAGTTTTACCAGCTTTTCACTACTTATATACATTTAGTTCTTAAGTATGCATTAGCTGTGTTAGATTTTCTCCTCACCCGACCCATTCTAAACTGGCCTTTTTCTTGTATGCATTACAGAAAAAGCAACGACCTGTTTGATTATCAGGCCTAGCATCACCATGAATGATCTCATAGTATTTGTCGTTAATTCTTGGGTTTTTTTAAAATCAACAAATAAAACAAAATCCTAGCTTTAAGAACACCCTCTGGTCGTCATTTCTCTCTTACCCACTTTCAGTTCACCACCTGCAACCACTATACAGGTGGCACTAAGGACATTGCTGGAGCTGACTGGGAATTCCAGAGTCCCCAGAACATAGAGACCTCTCAGAGGAGGAAGAGTTGTATCCACCAGGATGGTCCTGTCTGAAAAAAGAGGAGAGAGAGAGAGTAACGTCAATATACCGACACTGTGATGTGAAGATGGAAAATGAGGGGAAAGCTCTAGAGATCATGGCCACTTAAGCATGTGCTTAACTTTAAATTTTGCTTGACAAATTCAGACTGGAAATAAAGTGTAAATTTTGAATATTGAGAGTCATTCATCATTGGAACAACTTACCATGGGTCATGACGTTCCGCACCAACTGGCCATTTTTTAAATAAGAGATTGGATATTTTTCTAAAAGATATAGGTCTGTAAAAGTCGTAATATTACAACAAAAACACTTCAAAAACAGACTCCAATGAGAGACAGCTGAATTGGAATTAATTTGCAAACTGCACACCATTAAATTAGGCTTGAATAAAGACTGGGAGTGGATGGGTCATTACACAAAGTAAAACTATTTCCCCATGTTTATTTCCCTCTCCCCCCCCCCCCACTGTTACTCTCACCTTCTTGTCAACTGTTGGAAATGGGCCACTCTGATTATCACAACAACAGGCTTTTTTCTCCTGCTGATAATAGCTCACCTTAATTGATCGCTCTTGTTATAGTGTGTATGGCAACACCCATTTTTTCATGTTCTCTGTATATATATATGTATATTCCTACTGTATTTTCCACTGCATGCAACCGATGAAGTGAGTTTTAGCCCACGAAAGCTTATGCTCAAATAAATTTGTTAGTCTCTAAGGTGCCACAAGTACTCCTCGTTCTTTTTGAAATAAAGAATTCAACCATGTGGACCCATATTGACCCCAACTTAGGTCATGAGCGGAGGTCAGACCTTGAGACCTACAACAAATGGTCTATAAACTGAGCCAATGGAGTAACTACTACTACTAGTAGGCTGTTATCCTGCATGTGAACCAGCCACTAGACGAGTGTGAGATACACACTTTGACAGTGTTTCACAGCAACTTGCTGACAACAGAGAATGGTGAGACTCAGGGTTCCTGGATCCAGTTCCAGGTTCTGGAGGGGAGCGTTCTCTAATGGTTGCAATCTCATCTAACACTGGGCCCCAAAGCCGGACCCCATCGTCCTCTCCTCCTATGCGCTCACCAGCTCCTGACTCCTCCCTGCTACTCCACAATGCCCAAATCCGCTGAATATTGACCCACACCCCTATCTTCCTATCTACCCCTCTAGTTACTGCCTCTATTTGCCCCCCATCCCATCTCCTGACCCCTCCCACTCTGCTCCATCCAATATCCACCCCACCCCACCTCCCCACCCCTCCCACTCGGCTTCCATACAACCTCCACCCCACCTCAGCTCCTGTCCCTTCCCCTCTGCTCCCATCCAACCTCCACCCCATCCCAGCTTCTGACCCCTTCCTCTCTGCTTCCATACAACCTCCTCCCCATTCCAGTTCCTGACCCCTGTCCCTCTGCTCGCATCGAACCTCCATCGCACTGCAGATCCTGACCCCTTTCCCTCTGCTTCCTTCCATCCTCCACCCCACCTCAGCTCCTGCCCATCCTACTCTGCTCCCATCAAACTCCCACCCTGCCTCCTGACCTCTCCCCCTCTGCTCCAATCTGACCTACATTCCACCCCAGCTCATCTCCCTCCCCCTCAGCTCCCAGCCAATATCCACCCCACCCCAGCTCCTGAACTCTCTCCCTCTGCTGCTATATCCCCCCAACTTCTGCCTTCCTTCCCCCCCTCTATCCCCACCCTTCACTCCCCAACAGTCGCATCCAGTTGTTGCCTCCTTGCTGCCTGGGCATTAGCAGGAGGAGCCTTGAGAAGGCGGGGGAGGGGATCTCTCTGCTCTCAGTTCTTGAGCCTGCAACCACAGCAGCCTCTTGCTGCCCAGACAAGCAATTGCACTGAAAGTCATCTTCAGTCCCTGCAGCCCTGGGCTGGAGCATGCTCAGCACAGATGAAATCTCCAGTGAATTTAGCTGCCAAACTGGAACAAGTCTCTATTGAGCTTGTGAGCAGAGGCTCACAACTTGGGCAAATTTAGGAAAAATTTAACTGGGATGGCAAAACAACTGTGTTCAAGGCCCTTTCACTGAGGGACAGGGTCCTATTCCCTGAAGAGCTAGCTGTCATAATCAGTCGGAAAAAACACAATACCGAATGAAACAAAGCAGAGGGAAGAGGATAAGGGGGGAGATATTGTTAGAATGGAAATGGCTTATATGAGGAAATCACGGCTCAAGAATATGAGAAAATGCTGCAGTTGACAAAGGCCGTAAGTATAGTCATCAAGCATAGGGCGAAACATTTTTACAAGAAGAAGAAAGAGAGCTCCTAGGCATAACATTTATATGTCAAGTTTAAGCCTGGAACAGATTTTTTGGTTTTTTTTGCTGAGTTGCACATCCTTAGAAATAAGGGCTTATAAATGAAACACTGATTGCTCTGTAAGTAGAGAGTTTCATGCATGTGACACGAGAATAATAATGGGAGGGAGAAATTCTGACCTGCGCGGACCTGATGTGGCTTCATGGGTGCAACTGAGAGCACGTTCAGTGGATGTGTGAGGAGACAGACATATATTCTGCAGAAACAGCAGGGGGCTCCATTGTAGAGTTAATCTCCTTCCACACTTGAGGAGAAAAAGGAACTGATGGGTAGAAGACTGTTACCACATGTGATACATTCCTTGTGGCACATACCTAACTGCTTCATATGAGCAGCTCTGCAGATTACACAGTGAGGTGACTAGTCAGTGCCTAAAATCAGCGACTTTAGGTCAGATGGCTCAATGAAATTTATCTCCAGACAAAGGAGAAACTGCATTTGTTTTATCCCTTCCCCCAAGAAATTCACATTGCCACAAGCAACTGCATTAAGAAAATAATTCAAATCTAAGAGGGCTACCTTTCATTTTATGTGTACTTCCTGCAGACAAAAGCTCACAGCCTTAACGTTCGGGCGTACAACGCTGAGAATTCGCTAATGACTCCAGCAATGACATCAAATGCCTTTGATCAACCCCATTGCTATATAAAACACCATAGCATGTCACTGAATGGAAATCAGCCACAACAGACACGCTATTATATGAGAGACAGTACTCCAGCATTCATCTCTTCAAACAGAAAAAGTTCAAAGAAAATCAAAATCAGAACATGAATAAGAGAGTGGATTCCACCACTAAAAAAAAGAAAAGAAAAAAAGGCCAGGGGCTACATGATATCATATCTAGACCTTTCAAACCATTGCCTAGAATTATAACACGTTCTCCTTCCACCCAATATGCAATGTGTCATACTGAAAACCCATCAACCAAAGTATGGGAAATCTCAGCATTTGAGGAGCTAATGCACTCCATGATCTGGCCTGGAACGAAGACGACTGCTGTTTGCTGATGGAATGGTATGAATCAACTCACCATTCATGCTTTCCAGTGTTGTGCAATTGGTTTTTAAATGAGGGAGTCCCAATTTAGGCAATGAGCCTGATTTGCAAGCCTTATTCATGTGATTAGTCCTTATGTGATGGGCAGTATCTTGGCTAAAACACCAGAGACTGAACCAGAGAATGCCAGAGGTAAAATAACAAGCTGATAAACTCAAGCTACTCTATCTACATAGCCTCGATCACCACAGCAACTCATAATCATTAATGGAATTAGTTTCACAACACCCCTGTGATGAAGAGAAGCACTAATATCCACATTGGGAATAGAGGCACAGGGAGCCTAAGCAACTTGTCCTAAGCTACACAGAAAGTCAATGGTGGAACAAGCAATTGAACCCAGGTTTTCTAAGACCTAGGTTAGCATCCTAACCACTAGACCATCTTTCCTCTCATACCAAAGCACTCCCTCTGGGACTGTAACAGCCTCATGTCCTCTGCAGCTTGGGCATAGAAGGGGACCCATAACACACACCCTCACCAGTGAGCTACCCTTGCATGAGTAGTCCCACTAAAGTTATCATTACAGGTGAAATCCACCCCATGCAGGAGTTTTGGATGATCAGTAAAGGTTGTCTCTCTTCTAGCCTGGAGCTCATTTATATCCTTTTGGACTAAAACCAAAGAATGCTTCTCATGGGAGACTTCAATCACCCTGACATCTGCTGGGAGAACAATACAGCAGAGCACAGACAATCCAGGAAGTTTTTGGAGAGTGTTGCGGACAACTTCCTGGTGCAAGTGCTGGAGGAACCAACTAGGGGCCATGCTCTTCTTGACCTTCTGCTCATAAACAGGGAAGAATTGGTAGGGGAAGTAGAAGTGGGTGGCAACCTGGGCAGCAGTAACCATGAGATGGTCAAGTTCAAGATCCTGACAAAAGGAAGAAAGGAGAGCAGCAGAATACGGCCCCTGGACTTCAGAAAAGCAGACTCTGACTCCCTTAGGGCACTGATGGGCAGGATCCCCTGGGTGACTAATATGTGGGGGAAGGAGTCCAGGAGAACTGGCTGTATTTTAAAGAAAAGTCTTATTGAGGGTGCAGGAACAAACCATCCCGGTGTGCAGAAAGAATAGCAAATATGGAAGGCGACCAGCTTGGCTTAAAAGTGAAATTGTCAATGAGCTTAAACACAAAAAAGGAAGCTTACAAGAAATGGAAACTTGGACAGATGACTAGGGAGGAGTATAAAAATATTGCTCTAGCATGCAGGGATGTAATCAGGAAGTCCAAAGCACAATTGGAGTTGCAGTTAGCAAGGGATGTGAAAGGCAACAAGAAGGGTTTCTACAGGTATGTTAGCAACAAGAAGAAGGTCGGGAAAAATGTGGAACCCTTACTGAATGGGGGAGGCAACCTAGTGACAGATGATGTGGAAAAAGCTGAAGTACTCTTCAATCTTCACAGACAAGGTCAGCTCCCAGACTGCTGCACTGCGCAGCACAGTATGGGGATGAGGTGAGCAGCCCTCAGTGGTGAAAGAACAGGTTAAGGACTATTTAGAAAAGCTGGACACACACAAGTCCATGGGGCCGGATGCAATGCATCCAATGGTGCTGAGGGCGTTGGCTGATGTGATTGCAGAGCCATTGGCCGTTATTTTTGAAAACTCGTAGCGGCCAGGGGAGGTCACGGACTATTGCAAAAAGGCAAGTGTAGTGCCCATCTTTAAAAAAGGGAAGAAGGAGAATCCAGGGAACTACAAACCGGTCAGCCCCACCTCAGTCCCTGGAAAAATCCTCAAGGAATCAATTTTGAAGCACTTGGAGGAGAGGAAGGTGATCAGGAACAGTCAACATGGATTCACCAAGGGCAAGGCATGCCTGACCAACCTGTTTGCCTTCTATGATGAGATAATTGGCCCTGTGGATATGGGGAAAGTGGTGGATGTGATATACCTTGACTTTAGCAAAGCTTTTGATACGGTCTCCCACAGTATTCTTGCCAGCAAGTTAAAGAAGTATGGATTGGATGAATGGACTTTAAGGTGGATAGAAAGCTGGCTAGATCATCAGGCTCAATGGGTAGTGATCAATGACTCTGTGTCTAGTTGGCAGCCAATATCAAGAGGAGTGCCCCAGGGATCGGTCCTGGGGCTGGTTTTGTTCAACTTCTTCATTAATGATCTGGACGATGGGATGGATTGCACTCTCAGCAAGTTTGCGGATGACACGAAGCTGGGGGGAGAGGTAAATATGCTGGAGGGTAGGGATAGGGTCCAGAGTGACCTAGACAAATTGGAGGATTGAGCCAAAAGACATTTGATGAGGTTCAACAAGGACAAGAGTCCTGTACTTAGGATGGAAGAATCCCATGCACTGCTGCTGGCTGGGGACTGACTGGCTAACCGGAAGTTCTGCAGAAAAGGACCTGGGGATTACAGTGGATGAGAAGCTGGATATGAGTTAACAGTGAGTGTGCCCTTCTTGCCAAGAAGGTTAACGGTATATTGAGCTGCATTAGTAGAAACATTGCCAGCAGATCGAGGGAAGTGATTATTTCCCTCTATTCAGCACTGGTGAGGCCAGTTTTGGGCTCCCCACTACAGAAAGGACAAATTGGAGAGAGTCCAGCAGAGGGCAACAAAAATTATTAGGGGGCTGGGGCAAATGATTTATGAGGAGAGGATGAGGGAGCTGGGCTTGGTTAGTCTGCAGAAGAGAAGAGTGAGGGGGCATTTGATAGCAGCCTTCAACTTGCTGAAGGCGGGTTCCAAAGAGGATGGAGCTAGGCTGTTCTCAGTGGTGGCAGATGACAGAACAAGGAGCAATGGTCTCAAGTTGCAGTGGGGGAGGTCTAGGTTGGATATTAGGAAACACTATTTCATTAGGAGGGTGGTGAAGCACTGGGATGGGTTACCTAGGGACATGGTGGAATCTCCATCCTTAGAGGTTTTTAAGACTTAGTTTGACAAAACCCTGGCTGGGATGATTTAATTGGTGTTGGTCCTGCTTTGAGCAGGGGGTTGGACTAGATGACCTCCTGAGGTCTCTTCCAACCCTCATCTTCTATGATTCTATGAATAACACCACGACTAATGGTACCTGTGACCGATTTTTAGGACCCTGTGTGAAGTTGCACGGTTAGTCACCCTGACAGTTGCAACTAGTGGGTCTCAACACCCACTCAGGAGGAGTGAAGATGAAGCGTTTCTAAGGCAAGAGAGGGTAAAGGTGAGGCAGGTGATAAAACAGCCAGCTTGGGAGGAAGAGCAAGGTAGAGAGTTTATTCCTGTGGTTCTTATATTAAAATAAAGGAAAAGCATGGGAAACAGGGTGGAGTAGGTTTTGGACACTAACCAAGCATGTGTGTATGTGCACCAGGCTGAATCCCAAGAAGGGATTATATCTATTTACAGCAACATGACAGTTATTTACGACACGTGGAATGCAGGCAAACAGAAGGAACTGCTCTCTATAAACTAACACACTGCACTGAATTGTGCATGGCCTAACATGCAAACACTCCTCTTGTTTGTTTCTTTTTGCTTATAAAATGTTTTGCTTTGGTTTCCCCCTTCGATAAGGTTTTTAAAGGGTGGAGATGGCATTTTTGCACCACTGTGAAGCAGCATGTTCTAAAGAGTTGAACAGTAGGACTCAGAACTAAGGATTCTTGAATTCTAATGCTGCTCTGGGGTCTAGGGTATGTCACTTATTTTTCTCTGCGCTTTACTTTCTCCATGTGAAGAATGGGTATAATACAGCTTTATATACCACACAACAGAGGTGTTGTGAGGATTAGTTAATATCTCTGTTCTTATCTTCAGGCCGCAAAAAAGCTTGGGACCAGCATACCTAAAAGAGCCTAATGCTGCAGGATGAAAATTGTGGTCAACAGCTCTGCCCTGAGCCACAGTGGAACTTTTTTCCATAAGGCTTAAGATCATCTGTGCAGGAGACAGAGCTTTCTTGAGGGCCAGTTCATGACTTTGGAAGGAACTCCTCCAGGAACAAAGCACCATCATAAACGTCACCGTCTTCCGCTCCAACTTCAAGGTGCACTTCTTCAGCTTGCCTTATCTAACATAAACACAGAGCAGTGGGGGGAAAAAACCTATCAAAAGAAAACACTCCACTGCACATATAATGAACCGCATGTGAAAAGACGTTAATCCTGCTGCTCAATGCATAACCGGAAGGCGCTCAGATACTACGGTGATGAGGGTCATACAAGAACCTAGGTAGCATAGAATAGAAAAGACAGCACTTTTTCTGTTTGTGAATTGTAACTGAATAGGGCATGATTTTTAAAAATTTGGTCACTATTTATATTTTTTACAATTTTTTGTGTCACTGCTAGAGGTTTTTTTGAAAAATTACTGCGTCTTCATCAAAATTTGAAATATTTCAGCCAGCTCTACAGTTAGTTGAGAAACTGTGGGGGGGAGGGGGGAGACATGGGAAAACTTTATCAATTTTTTATCTATATTTGAAATTTGAGTGGAATTCTTCAACCCGATCTCGTGAAAGAGGTAGATGAGTCAGCGTTTTGTGTACTGGCCTATCACTAGGCTACCTGGAGTCTCTCTTCTGCCCAGAATCCCTTGAGGAAGTCACTTAGCCTCCCTGTGCTTTTCTTCCACATCTGTAACATGGGGATAATAGTGCTTTTCTATTTCACCGGGATGTTGTGAGGACACAGACAGTAAAGATTTGGAGGTAATGGAGACATATAAGTATTTTAGATAAACAGAATGTTTTCCAGTCCTGTTTGTGAACGTAGTGATCTGATCATTGTCTGACTCATTTGGGCTCTGACCATGCAAACACCTAGGCATCTGTACACATTGTAGCCAATGTGGGTCCAGAGAGAAGCAAACTTATGTAGATGCTTATGTGTTAGCCAGAACAGAGTCCTAATTATCTGTGTCAGAAGTCTGACCAGGGGGTTCTGGGAGCAGCTGTGTCTTTCCCCCATCTAATATACAACTCACACTACTAATTCTCTCTTCAACTAAAGCTGATTTTTACTACATCCATAATGTGTTATTTAATTATTTCTCATTTACATGTGGGGCCAATGAAACACTTCCGGGATGCAATAAAATAAAATGCAAAAGTAATAATCTCAGCTTGCCCTAGAGGTAAAAAATGACAGCAGAAAGACCTTCCAGCCCCCACAAGAAAAACAGATGACAAAACCCAGGTCCTCAGAGTAGGTCTGAAACAGGCCTTCCAGAAGGATCAGCAAACTCAGGCTCTGTCAGACCAAGTTGGGGGGGAAATTCAGAGTTCAGGACACTTCATTGAGAGTGCCCTGCATCCACCACCCAGATATACAAGTCTAAGGACTGCCAGCGTTATAATTAGTACAATATATTATTTGTATTGCTGTAGTGCCTCAAAGCCCCAGCCATGATCAGGGCCCTGTTGTCCCAGGCACTGGACATGCATGCATATAACACAGCGTCCCTGCCACAAAGGACTTACAATCTAAAAAGAGAAGACAGGCAAAGGCTGAGAGAAAAGAAGCTTAATTATCGCCAACATTTAGAAGTGGAGCTGGAGCACCCACACTTGCACAACCTGACATATGAAGTCTTAGCAGAAGCAGGATTTGTACCCAATTCTCCTGAGTCACAGAATAAATGCCTTATCTAGATAACCATATGATATCAGCACTCCAGCCAATCTCCACTATTGGGGTAAAGTCCAAAGACAAGGATGGCCTCCTGAGGTCCCTGATATTCTATGATTCTATGACTCAATGATACTTAGAAACCTAATCCATAAACAGATTTAGAGATCTAAATGAACAGTTGGACAGGCAACCAGAAAGCAAAATGGAAGCCAGTACAGTCTTGGGAGCTCGGCTGAAATAGCTCCCCGTGTGAAACACTGCTAGGTAAGTGGAAAGAGACATTCTGCATTAGCTGTGATATGGTACACCTGAGTTTACTTAAGAAAAAAAAAACACCACAGAACCGTGTGTATATTTGTGCAGTAGATGAGGGTGTGTGAGAGAGAAATATAGAGAAGTCTGCTTCTGGGGCAATGTTTGTTCTAACGTGTACGCATTCATGCTGCAGTCTAAGGTCATATGTTTGTGTCCTGTGTACACTGGAATTTACAGTTGTGTTAATTAGCACGTGTTAAAACTGGACTAACATTTCCAGTGTAGACATACCCTTGGTATTACTGGGAGAAACTCAGAACTGTACTTCCCTTACTTACTAGGCAAGATGACGACATCCTCACCAGGGGCTGGAATGCTGTGGTTGTATCCACCCCAGCCTTGTTTCACTCCACTCCATGATTCAGGGAATGACCATTTCAAAATTACGTCAGAAGGAGAGACTGGAGCTAGAACACAGGATGGACAAAGAAAGATGTATTTGGAATTGTCATTTGCCCCACAAAACCAAAACTTGCCCAATGAGCAAAACCCTACCCTACCCTACCCACAAGTGTCTGCTCTCATTTTGTGCCTTCCTACCCAAAAGCCAGGAAGCTAAATGGATTTTGTAATATGTCCTAAAGTTCAAAGGATCTAGGCTACGTGAAAATCAACTAAGCTCTTTGGAAGCAAGGACTTTTTTACTGTATATCTGTGCAGCATGTAGCATAACGAAGGTCTGGGGTGAAATCCTTGCTCCAGGGAAATGGTAAAATCCCGGTTGACTTCACTGGGGGCCTAGATTTCACCCTTGATCCAGACTGAGGCTTCTAGGCATTTCTGCAATACAAATAAATAACAATTATAATAATCTTGTGAGGTAGGTAAGTTTTATGAACCCTGTTCCATAGTATAATGAAGGCCAATGAAGTTGAGCCCAACTTAGATTGTGAGCTCTCTGGGGCAGGCTCTGTCTTTCTGTTATTTGTATGTACAATGCCTACCACAATGGGACCCTGATCCCTAGCTGAGGCCTCTAAGCTCTACTGCAACAGAAATAAATAGCAGTAACAATAGTGGACTACATAGCAAATCTGTGGCAAATCCCAGATTAGAACTCTGTAGGTCTTCCTTGTTTCCAGCTCTATCCTTTGGTCTATTATGCTGTCTGGCTCAATGTGTAACTGTATAATAATGTCATGCTATTATCCTAAGATCACTGTGTAGCACTAAAATATATTGTAGTCTTACATTCTCCATGATCTTTATGATCTGATATGGTATTTCTTAACAAAAGTTTATAGTCTTTTATAATGTGGAATCACACATTCATCCCATGCAATGGTAGATGTGGCTCAATAAAATGCTTAAATGAATGCCAAGAGCCCCTTTTGGGCTGACAGATGTACAAAAAATAGAGGTGATGTACAGCGACATTTTCCTGCACACCTAGTAAAAGGAATTGCTGTGGCTGTTAGACCAAACCAGTCAGCCTGAGACCACCACATACCTGGTGTAGGTAGAGTGACTCTTTCTTTCTCTTTGAATGTTACTTGGACTAGGTCTTCACCTGTAACTGAAAAGAGAGGGTGCATGGCTTGTAGACAAACCCCATCAGCAACTCAATGGAAACTAACAAAAGTAATTAGACAGTAATCTCTGATACAAAGTTTTCTGATCATTCACATTTCTAACAACAAAAGGTTTCCCAAGTACCTAGCCTTGCTGATCCTTTTTCAACCATTTTTCTTACAGTGTTTGTATAAATAAATGAATACATTTTTGTTTGTAGGCACTGAAGGGCTCCTGGCACCTTATCAAAAAAAGCTAAGAGCAGATATACAATAAACAAAAGCTACAGTTGGCATGCCAACTTCATTTATCCCATTGTAAAACTAGAGTAGCTCTATTGACTGCAATCACTTTACACTGGTGAGTTACTTTGGATTTACAGTGGGGTAACTGAGATCAGAAAGGGAACAGTAGCTTTTGTTCATTGTATGTATGTATGTTCTTGGAATCTAAGTCAAGACTGGATGCCTTTCTAAAAGAAATGCACTAGTTCAACCAAGATTTATGGTTAGAGCCAGGAATTCTATGGCCCGTGGTATGTAGGCGGTCAGACTAGATTATAATAATTGTAACCCCCTCTGCTAGGTTTTGCCAACAGCAACAAGGGCTCGGTTCATCTATTAAAATTAATACCCCACTAGCTTGAGCTCCTAGCCAGCATTTCTGGGATCACTAAATACCTTTATTGGGAGCCCTTAATAGGCAATACTTCCTACTCACAAGCACTGAGTCGGTGTATGAGGAAAGGAACACTTTATTGGGGGAAAGGGAACACAGCATCATCTTGGGGAAAACAGCAACAATGTATCTAAATGAATGACAAGTAAAACACTCCCCCATGTTTGTTGTTGGCATCCTTTCTTCTGTGAGAGATGGTGGGAATTGCAGCCTATGATGTAGATGGTTTGCAATGTCTCATGTGACTGAATAGGCCAATCCGAGATTTGCATGATCTTTGGCAGTTATTGCAAATGTCTGTATCTTGCTTACTTCCTGTGGGCTCTTTTCTCCTCAAGCTGTAGGAGCCAGCTCCTGTCACTGACTTTGATACCCTCATGGAGACGATGGCACCACTTGTTACGGTCACTTGCCAAGATTTCCCATTGGTCAGGATCAATTGCAAATTCCTTCAGATCTCACTTGCATGTGTCTTCATATTGAACCTGTTGTTCTTGTTCACTCTGATAGCTCTCTGTATAGCATGTCCTTGGGTATGCGTCCATCTTCCAACCTACTCAGATGGCCCAGCCAGCGCAGTTGTCTTTGCTTGAGCAGGATTGTCACAGTTGGTAAATTTGCCCTTTGAAGAACCTCTGTGTTGGTGACTTTATCTTGCCATTTGGTGTTGAGTATGCAGTGTAAACAACATAGGTGGAAATTGTTCAACATTTCTCCTGATGAGCATAAGTTGTCCATGTTTCCCCACCATACATGAGAGTGATGAGGACATAAGCTTGGTACACTAGTATTTTGGTCTTGACGGTAAGCTTTGAGTTCTTCCATGCTCTTTTAGTTAGTCTGCTAAAGGTGGTGGCAGCCTTTCCAATGTGAACATTTAGTTCTTTATCCAGTGAGAGGTTGGTGGTCACTGTAGAACCTAAATTACTGAACTTTTGGACTACTTCTAGCTGGTTTGCATTTAAGGTAATTGAAGGATCTTGTAGAACCCCCTGTCCTAATACAACCATTTTCTTGATGCTGATGGTGAGAGCAAATGCCTGACTAGTACTTGAAAGCAGTCCATGAGTTCTTGTATTAGATCTTCACTGTTGGCTATGAGGGCAGTACATCAGTGAATAGAAATTCCCTAATTATCAACTTTTTGACTTTGGTCTTTGACTTAAGTCGGGACAGGTTGAAGAGTTTCCCATCTGATCTTGTGTGGAGATACACTCCATCTTTCATGTCCTTAGATGCACAGTTCAGTATTACTGAGAAGAAGATTCCAAAGAGTGTAGGGGCAAGAACACATCCTTGCTTCACTCTGCTTTTCATCTCAAAGCTGTACGAAGTGGACCCATCAAACTGGACAGTTGCTCTCATGTTGTTGTGGAATGAACGTATAAGACTTAACAGGGTTGGTGGACATCTTATCTTTTCTAACATTGCAAAGAGATTTGCTCTGCTGACTGTGTTGAATGCTTTGGTTAGGTCCACAAAGGTGATGTACAATGGTCAGTTTTTCTCTCTGCAGTTTTCTTGGAGTTGATGCAGAGAAAATATCATGTCTATCGTTGATCTTCCAGCCCTGAATTCGCACTGTGATTTAGGGTAGACATGATTCACCAGCTGTTGTAGGCGCACTAAGATGACTTTTGCGAAAGCTTTTCCTGCTATGCTTAGTTGCAAGATACCCCTGTAGTTGTTGCAGTCACACTTTTTGCCTTTATTTTCCATACAAAGTGATGATGTTTGTGTCGCACATCTCTTGTGGTACCTCACCCTCTTTCCAGCATTTAAGCAGCAGCTGATGGAGATGTAGTAATAGGCTGTCTTTCCCGTACTTGAGGATTTCTGCTGGGATGCCCTCTTTTTTCAGGAGCCTTGCCACTTGGCAGCTAATCAATGGTCTTGCTTAGCTCTTCTACAGTGGGCTCCAGATCTAGCTGTGGCATGACCTGTCGAGTTGGTATTTGGTCCACTGATTCACTGGTGATGTTTCTTTCTTGTGCGTATAGCTCTGAATAGTGTTCAATCCAACAAGACAACTGCTTGCTTTTATCTGTAATGATTTCACCGCTGTGCGATTTGAGAGGGGCAACCTTGTTCACAGTGGGACCTAGAGCTTTCTAAATGACTTACAAGTAAAACACTGCCCATGGTAACTTTGGCAATAGTCTTAACTTGGTTCCCTAGTTGCCAGTGTGAATGTCCAGTAGGCAAACAGCCCCTTTACCACATCACTTCTCTCTTCTCCCTCCGCTAAACACAACTCATGGTTAGGTGTCAATGGATAGCGTAGTCCCAGAGTCCTGAGGTGTACTTGGGCAGACCTGCCTCCAATCCCTTGCAAAATCCTACCTGGTCCTGTCCTGAGGCTCCACTACTTAACCCAGCTATAGTGATTTCAGCTTTATTTGGTGGCTGGGTAGAAACAACCAAACCAGAATTTACTCACCTCTGCTGCTATCCTCAGTGGCTTCAACAAAGAGCCCTCTTTGCATTGCATCCCCTCAAGAAGCTACCTTGTGGGTTTCATCAAAGAACTGTCCCCACAGTATAGGCTCCTCAATGAAGGGGAATCAGTAGTAATGTAGGACCCTTGAGAAGACCCTTACTAAAGATGTGAGCCCTTTCCTCAGTTCCAATTCTGAACCAATTCTGAGTGTGTGTACAGTTATGGTGACTCCCAAGTGTCACTGGAGGAATTTTGGGTAATGAACTTATGCAGATGAAGCTCTCACTGTAGCCACAGTTCCCACTATTCACCAACAGAGTGGGGGGGCAGAGAGCTTCTTCTCCTCTGGAACTTCAGTCCATCTTGAGTTCTGAATAAATAATGTATGCAGATGAGGTAGCTGTGTGGCCATTCTTCCCCCATTCACCAGATAGGAGCAGAGAGCTCCTTACCTTCTAGAGCTTCCGGCCACAGGGCTGATCATAAACCTACCTCCTGACCTTAAAATTGGTGAATCTAGAACAGGGGGAAGGTTCCAAGGCTACATGACTATGCTCATAGCTCTACAGAGGCAATGTTACAAAGGAGAAGTCTTACTAGCTAGCCATTCAAGAACACTCTTATCTTCTCCACAACATGCACCTTAACCTGCCAATGGGAGTGCATATCACCTTGTACTTTACTTACATTATATTTAAACAAACCTTTGTCCTTTTAAATTGTGAAAGCCACTCCTCCTTACCTCCCTTCCCATCTCCCAGTACAACCAAGCTAATTTAGAATGTCTGAGGTCCATTAATTTTAAGTGTCAATAAATTAGTGGGAATAATCAAAATACTTGATTCTTTCTGATAATTACTATCTGATGTCAGTTTAAAACACTAGACTGCGTTAGTAGCATATGCTCCTATGCCGAATGAGGCTTCCACAATTAAACAGAATGGGATTCCATGTGGGTTTTCTCATGCCTGATTAATTTGTAATCAGGTGCCACAACCCTGCTCTTCAGCGACACCTTGTTTCCCAATAGTTAATTACAGTCTGGTGCCATAGTTACAAAAGCCACTCTGAAGTGCAAAGTCACCATAGGGGGACTCCACTTAATAGTGCCATGGAGTTGGGTCTGCCACACTGCTTCTGTCTCTTGTTGAGATGGGTGTAGTGGTTAGGGTGCTAGCCTGGAGCTCTGGAGCACTGAGTCCAATTTCTTGCCCTGCTGCAAACTTTTTGTGTGAACTTAGTGTCTGTATGCCTCAACTCCCCATCTGTGAAATGGGGACCAGGGCACTTCCCTAACTGCCAGGATAAATGGATTAAAGATCATGAGACATTATGGTGCAGGGGCAACATGAGTACCATGGAGAGATTAATGCTTTTCTTGTGGTACTGTTTCACCTCAAAACCTTAACAGTAGAATTAGTGCCAGAAAGATAAAGCTGGCAGTGAAAAGCCTGAACAAAAATATGTTCTTTTCATAAATTTCTGAATGATGCCAGACTGAGGCTTAGTTCTAATTCTGTCAGGAATGAACTCAACAGGTAAAAGGGAGGCAAAGGGTAATTTGGGTATAAGCGATGACACAATCTATCATAATTGGAGAGAGCTGAGAAGTAGGAGTACCTGAAGTAACTTATTGTTTCAGGAGAATGGTTTAGAACATCTGCTGTAGGCCAGTCTACTCACTATTCATTTTCCTCTCACTTATGTCATGGCAAATCAGAAATAATCCTGTGAAATCAATGGAGTTACACCAGAGTATAAACAGTTGCAAGGGACAGGAGAATCCTACAACCGTGCTTTTGTAACAAGGTATGAGACATGCTCATCTGACTTGGCTACACACACACAGCTTTTTTCACAGTATAACCCGGTTTGTCCGATTACTTCTGTTTGGAAAAATGCATTCAGGGAAAATCTGGCCAGCTATGCCCATACTGCCTCAGCAGGAAATAGAATATCCAGCAGACATTCAGAATGGCACCAGCAACACATGAAACAGAGAACGCTGGGATTTCCCACCACACAGAGAGCTCAGCACAATGAGGTCTGTTTGTTGTGGTTACATAGAGCTGATGGAGGGGTCCTGTTTATACAGCAGATAACACTATTGCAGCCTGGTTACATGAAGACAACCATATTAGGCCAAGACAATGACAAAAGCAAATCCTGGTTAGCTGCCATGGTAACTACTCAAGTGGGGTGTTAATTGTAACTATGTTTAGAGCTAACCACATCACTAACTTATCAGCTTGGTTAAAAACTGCAGGGTTTGATTCTCTACTGTTTGGCACTTAATGTAATTATTTATGCTAGTGCAAGGCAAAGTAGGTGTAAAGCACAACCATGCTGATTGGGAAGCATTTTACACCCACTTCATTCAGGTGTAAGTGCCTACACAAGGTCCGATTCAAGCCCAGAGAGTGGACAAGAACATAATTACCTAGTTCTCTGGGTGGTTTTGTTTATATATTGAGTATATTATCATCATTTAAGCAAGGAACAGGAAGAGATACAGGCAACACAGATAAAGGATGTCATTAGGAAACACTGGATTAAGGGGCCTCTTCGCAACATGCAGTTATAAGGCTCCAGGTCCTAGTTGTATAAAAACTTTACCAGGCCACCAATTTTCTGTCCGATTACAGTCCTTCCTGGATGCTTGGGCTGTGAATCATACATAAAGGCCTTCGTGAATTCAAACTTCCTGGCATCTTCCTTCTCCTGGTTTAGGTCTCTGAGTTGATGTGAAGGAGGAGCAAAACAGTCTTTCATCAGCTATGTAGTGACAGAAAACTTGCCTGTGGTTATTAGAAAGTGCTGAAACTAGGATAAATGCTCCAATGCTCTGAGTTACAAATAACAAACACCACCATGCCATTCAACATCAATAGAGCCAACATACATCATGGGAAACATCAAAACTTTTAGAAATCACACTCAACTACAAGGCATCTGCAGCACTACACATGAGACAGATCTTCCAAGGCTGGGGAGATGGAGATAGAATATTTGGTTAATTAGTAGAAGGTGCCATATACTAGGGTGCTCAGAACTGTATCATCATATGGATTTGGATACCATGCTGATCGGCAGCAATATAAAACCTTAAGATGTGGCAAACCAAGACTGACTTCCTCTCTTAATGGATTAATAATGGCTGCAGCAAAGACTGAGGCAGCATGAGCTTCCTCAATCTGCCATACTAATGGGCAACAATCCAGAATTACAAGGACTATCTCTAAGAGTGAAAGAGCGCAGTTTAGTCTTCATTTTCTGATCACCACAATCCACTCACTCTTTGGCCTCTCCACTGAGGCTGCCAATGAGGATGACAATTGGTGCTGTGTGTGAGGGTGTTTTTCCGTGGGTCGGTGATTGGGGCACATGTCCGCTAGGAACTGAAATGAGAACACTCAACTCATTTCATAGAAGTAAGGGTAAGATTTTGTCATGGTTATTTTTAGTAAAAGTCACGGACGGTCGTGGGCAATAAACGAAAATTCACGGGCGCTGTGACCTGTTCATGATTTTTATTAGCAATGACGGCGGAGAGAGGGCTGGAGAGGGTAGGGGGGAATGACAGCTGGGCCCCATGGTGGGGGACTGACAGCCACAGCCCCACTTCTATGGAGGAGGCGGGACAGCTCTGGCTTCAGCCTCGGCCAAAACCATGGGGCAGGGGCGCACAGCAGCAGCTCTGGCTCAGGCCCCAGCCAAAGAGGTTGGGGGGTCACACACAGCCCCAGCTCCGGCTGAAGCTGCGGGTCAGGGATGCACAGCCCTGGCTCCACCCCCACCGCCGATAGCTGACGCTGAAGTCACAGAGGTCCAGTAAAGTCACGGAATTCGTGACTTCCGTGACTAAATCATGTCCTCACATATAAGCCACTGAAAAGCCTTCATATAATACTGTGACCTTTGGAAACTACTTACCCGATCGGAATTCAAACTGGCTAGAAGTTAAAGGCTTATTATTGCGTTACCAATCTCCTGAGCCATCCAGCTTCCCACTTCAAATCTTTCATCCAAAATGCCCCTTGAAACTTGGGCAATGAATATGAATGAAACATCTTTGTTTTGCTTATACAGTAATTTTCAATGTAAAGAACAACTCTTTAGAGGCCTGCTCTTCTCCTGCTGAGATCAATGAAAACCTCCCTTTGACTACAATGGAGTTTGGATCAGGCTTTAGGTATTTACAAGAAAGAACGATCAAAATAATGAAATTCAAGTTTCTTAAGCTAATTAAACAGCAAACCTGGTTTGATGCAGCACCAACACAATGCTAAGCCTTGATCCTGTGTAACTTTACATGTGAGTAGTCCCATTGACTTCAAGGAGACAAGGCCCATATTTTAAGTTCATTGGAAAATGGGTTGGGAGTAAATGAAAAAGTTCAGTAACTATGTTAATAAAGTTTCAATCATGTTTTTGACAAATATTTCAACTAAAAATGTTTCAATTAACAAGCTTACTTGTCTTCATTTTCAAGGCCCTTCATGGCCTATCCCCACCCTACCTATGCTCTCTTATTCACTACTGAGATTACAACCTCTTATTCACAACCTCCACCTTCACTCCCCACTAACTAAATTTTCAAACAAGCACCTTCATTCTTTCTCCCATGCTGCCCTTATGTCTGGGAGTTGCTCCCATAAAGATCTGCTAAGCCACCTCATTATCCACCTTCAAATCTCTCCTCTAAACTTTCTTTTGCAACAATATCTGCAAAAAACCTAACAGCCACAGTCCGTTTGAGACCACTGTTTATCATGTTGGCCAATACTGTCCCATTGCTTCCTGGTACTTCTCCGACCCCACTTGTCTATTTATCCATCTGGTATGTCTTGATTTATACCTAGATTGTAAGCTCTTTGGGGCAGGGGCCATCTTTCAGTTGTACATTGGTGTACAGTGCCTACCACAATGGGATCCTGGTTCAAGACTCGTCTCCCAGATATTACCACAATGCAAATATAATTAATAATAATAATGAAAAGGTCATAAAAATGGAAAAACAAATGAAAAATGGTTCCACCTTGAACTCTTTGAAACGAAAACAACTTTGTAATTTCAAAAGGTTCCACAACACTAGGAATGTAAAATATATGCCACTGGTTATTTATATGGTGGTACTGCCCAGAGGCCCAAGCCAAGGATCAGGGCCCAGTCCTGGTAGGTGCTGTACACATACATAATGAAAAGACAATCCCTGTCTCAAAGAACTGACAGTGCAAAAAAAGTCATTACTGTAGTTTGCATAGAATACCTCAGACTTAAAGATGCCATTGTCTGAGTTTGCCCCAGTATGACATTTACCTCCCCACACTGTGACATGAGCTCACCGTGCCACAACGTGGTGATGTTACGTCAAAACACAGTCATGACATGAGCCTGTGTCACAGTAGGTTAGCATTTCATAGGGCCAGACAGTGACTTCAGGACCCACAAGCGCTTCGAGAGCATTTCTTTTGGGACACAAGACGTCCTGGAGGAAAATAGCACCTTCCCACGTACACAAGGATACATAGCAAACCTAACAGCATAGTTAGAGAGGTATGAATGAGAGTAGCCCCCAAATTCCTTCAGCACAGGAGGCTACAACCCTCTTCCCCCAGCTCCCAGCAGCGAAGGGGAATAATCTGCCTGTGAGCACCTTGTATTTTGAACTTCTGAACAGATCCTTTTTCAAAGGGCTGCATGGGAGTTAGTTAACAGGATTAACGTGCAAAGGTAGCAGTCAGCACCTTGGTTAACAGGATCATTGCATGTGTCCTCCATGCATTTGAAACATTGGATCCTGTGGGTTCTACTTATCGCCCATTATAATTATAATCCCTCCACATTAGGAGTCTTCTGCATTGTTTGTGCCACGCTCTAATTTCCAAACAAGTAAAGCACCGGGGCAGCTTAACCACCTTGTTCCCAACCTTATATTTTCTCATCCTTTGTGCCAGAGAGTTTCATTCCCTGAAGACGAGAGCTTGCAGGATGCTGGTCAAATTCCGTGACCGATCAGACAAGGGGGGCGTAGAGAGCATCTGAGCTGAACATGAACAGTCCCCAGTGCTGGCTGAGGCAGATTCATTCAGCTGTTTGGCTTTTTTGAATAACAATATCTTCCCAGTTGTTGGGTCTTTTTAAAATTTCCATTGGGGCTGAGCAAAGGGCTGTGTGAATTTAGGAGCCTGCCTCTGAATGAGCTGGCATCTGATCCGTATTTACTGACGTTAATTTTGAATTTAATGCACCCCTGCCACTACCCAACAGTTTGCCCTAAAAAGCCTTTTAACTGGCACAAAGGGAGAGGGTCAAAAGTAAGTTGACCCCTGACAGAATGTACAATTATTAGAGAGAGGCGATACATGAGCAGCTGCTGGAACCCCACCGGTACAGCAAAGTGCTTCCAAAAGTCAGAATATGAATAATACACTCAAGGTCTTCCCCCAGCTCTATGAGGGCCTGCTACTTTCTCCAGGAAGAATTATAGCCCTCCCTAGCAGCTGCAATAATTGTGTTCCTATTATCCTAGGGACCTCCCCCTGACCACCCCCTACAAGTGTCCATTGTCAAGACGGAGTCAAGTGATTATATGCTCTGGCTGATGCTGTTTGGGCCCAGCTGCCTAACTGCTGACACACGAGCACCAAGAGCGCGGACTCGCGTCTGCAAGACGGGACTCTAACATACCAGACCTTTTACATAAGTCAAGCAGGAACAAATGATGCTTTATCAGCCCTGCTGACGGGGCAGCCCCCTCTTCCTTTGAAGTGGCGGCTGCTTATAGGCCCTTACAGCTTTTCCTCCTTAGCACAAGCAAACATCCTCCTTTTGATATGCTACATGCTCATTATCTCTGCCCCATTTAATGATTTTTGATTGAAGGGTGGCAGCTCAGTTGCCAAGAGAATAGTTAAAGAGGCTCCACACAGTCAGGCCTACAAGAAAGGCTTTCCTTGTGCAGCAGCCTAAATTTGGAATTTCTTAACAGTGTGTTCTTGTTCTTAGCGGCAGATAAGGGCTGAGCGTGAAATTCTTAATTAAGCAGTAAATAGAGAGTAGGGTGTCAGCAGATGCAGCCAGTAGCCATGGAGACCAAGTCACATGAACAAGAGAACTGAGACTAAACACAGGCCTCAGGCTTGGACGTGAGTGACAGCTGAAGAATCCTACAAAACGTGTAAACTGGATTAATTAGTTGACTAATTATTTCATATAGTTAAATGTAACAAAAATAAAAACAGCTCCCAATGTTAAACAGCAGAGCGTTCCGAGGGCTAAAACCAAAAGCGCCATTCTCTCTGTTTCAATTTACAGATTCGTCTATTTTAAGGCTGGAAGGGACCACTGTGGCCATCTTGTAGATTGTATTAGTGGTCTCCCAGTTATAATGTAAGTAAAGCACTAGTTGCAGTCTAGTCAAAAGTTTTCAGCATGGATTATAAATGTGAGATGGAGATGTTTTAATTCATTTGAATGCCAAATATGTGATTCTTTCCCCCCGTATTAAAAAACCAATGTACTAAATGCAACACAATTAGAATGCAAACAAGACGAAAGGAGGAATAGAAATGTAGCCATTCTGTTTGAGACTGCTGCGTGCTAAATGGTACATCATAGTTCACTACTGCTGACAACATTAGTCAGATCGATTTCTTTAATGTCAATAACGTGCCAAGAAATACACCACAGGTTTCCAGCTTTCCCAGGCTTCCTATTTCAAGGAAAATTTTATGCAGGGTATCCAAAGTGCCCAACTGTTGACATATTTGTACTGGAAATAATAGGTCTTCAGTGGGGAATTATCTTCAGATTTGCATGTAGCTGTATGTGTCTTTTCCCCCTCCTTACTGTTAGTAAATTGCAAAGAAATCAAGATTTTTTGCTCTGTGATAGATGTGTAGCACAACCTTGGGTGAGTCACTTAACTTCTCTAGGTTTTACTGCAATCAAATCAGTGCAAATCAGAAGTAACTCAATAAAGCCAATGAAGTTGTACGAGTGTCAAAATGGTCTAGCTAAGTCAGATTCAGTCCCTCTGTGTTTTAGCTTCACTAAGGGTATGTCTACACTACCGTGAAGTACCTATCCGGGGGCGTCAAGTGGGCTTCTATTGCCTGAGTTGAAGCCTGAACCACTGTGTTCTCTCTGCTGTTTTTAACCATATAGACTGGACGAACGGGAGTGCAAGTACATACATCTATGGGAGCTCCAAGTTACACCCATGGTTGCAGTATAGATATAGCATATGTGTGAAATGACAATGATAATAGCTGCCTCTCAAGGGCACTGTGAGGTCTAGTGACTTCCGGTACTGCCATTATTAATCATGGTCCTAATCATTACTTCTCCTTTCACAACCAGAATTTAGCACCAGAGTGACTGATTTGCTGGAGAAAAGGATAAAGGGGTGAAAGTCCCAGGTTTTGAAGAGGTTGTCAATGCCAAATTGCAATAAAGAACAGTCAATAAATCACAATAAAGAACAGTCAATAGCCACAACATTTAGAAATTATCTCTAAAAAGTCAACATTTTCAACCTATGGGCCTACAAAGTCACTGAGTTCACGATGTAAGGACCAACTCTTCATATTAGTAATCCTTAGTAAAAAAAAATAATAATAATAATACTCCCATGACTTTCAGTGGGTGCAGGATTGGACTCACAGCAAATATCTCCTAAGACATTTAAGGTGGGGGATTCAAGGGATTGATAATGGACTCCAAAGCCTTTTTACCTCCAAAGCATCAGTTGCCAAGGCTCATACTGTACCTTCCTTTGTGGATAACTAAGAGATTAAGGCCCTGACCCTGAAAAGGCTTGGGCATGTGCATAACTTGTTATTTGAGTAGTCCTACTGACTTAAAGCTATGTCCATGCCTAAGACCTTGCAGATCAGAGCCTTTAATTGCAGATTGGCCGCTCCAGCACTGCTCATTTGCACAACGTTACATATATTACTTGCATTGCACTTACCTAAATAGGTTAGTTTCCCCAACTTGCTGTTGAAAAACCAGTCACAGCCCTTGTTATGACTGTGTGAAGGAAGTGACTGGAGTGGCTGACCAGGCCTTGTCCCACAGAGCAGAATGACCTCAGCATAGGATGGGAGGTTCTCATGTTCCACCAGTAAGTAATTCCCAGCAACGAAGTTATCGAATGTAGCTGAGTACTAGATGGAGGGAAACATAATGAACATGCATTTTCTAGAAGTGTAATGCATTCTTTTGTGAATTGGCATCAGAAGCATAGAATGTTAAAGACTATGTATGAGAGGTGGGAAGTGGACGCTAAATCAATCCTCCTGACCACATTAAAACAAGGGTAGAAATTAGGGGCCATCAAGACCAAGCTTCAGTGGGTCTTAAGTGGTTCACAGGTCTTGTTCTGGCCCTCTGCACTGGGGCGAACATTCACCAATAGTGCCCAGAATGCTCTTCCAGCTCAAAGCAATTTCATAAAGTTGCCGGTGTATGTGATCTGAAGACTATCTTGTGTTCTTTTATGTGCACGCAGTACTTTTCCTCCTTTGTTTGCCCATCCAGAACAATGGGAGGGTTTCTCTTCCTTTGTTCCTTGATATAGTTTTGGTGAATGCTGTTCATCCATTACAAAAGCCATTTTATAAACAAACAAAACACACAGCATTACCTGCAGTTGTTTGCTGACGAAAGGGTTACCAAAAGTCAGAGTGTAAGTCTCCTGGTCCAAGAGCAGAGCCATCCAACCATAGGGGTTTGATAAAGTATCAGAGACGTAATGGACTGTGGTTGTCTTATTATAACTATCAGTCACGGTTAAATTATAAGGAAAGTCTGGAGCCTCTTTTCTAGGAAAAAAATACATTAAATCTGTGTTCAAACCCTTCATTTAATAATATTATTACATTTTACTTTTTTTATAGCAGCGCCTACAGGCCCCATCTGGGATGGGGGTGCAGGCTCTGCCCTGGGGAGTTCATACTGCAAATAGATGAGAAAGACAAAGGGTGGAGAGGAAACAGGTGAAGTGACTTGCCCAAGGTTCCACAGAAGGTCTGTGGTAGAGCTAGGCCTGTTTGCTATCGGCTAGACCAGTGGTTCCCAAACTTGTTCCGCCACTTGTGCAGGGAAAGCCCCTGGTGGGCCGGGCTGGTTTGTTTACCTGCCGCATCCGCAGGTTCGGTTGATTGCGGCTCCCAGTGGCCGCGGTTCGCTGCTCCAGGCCAATGGGAGCTGCTGGAAGCGGCACGGGCCGAGGGACATACTGGCTGCTGTTTCCAGCAGCTCCCATTGGCTGGAGCAGGGAACCGCGGCCACTGGGAGCCGCGATCGGCCGAACCTGTGGAAGAGGCAGGCAAACAAACTGGCCCGGCCCGCCAGGGGCTTTCCCTGCACAAGCGACGGAACAAGTTTGGGAACCACTGTGCTAGACTATACTTTCCAAAGCAGGGAGAGCTGGGTCTCTCACATCCTAGGTGCATGCCCTAACTGCTGATCTAGCACAGGTTGGGTCTCTCTCTCTCTTGCTTTGTCACACTCTCATGCTTTTTCGTGAAAAATGTCTAAAGGACCAATCTGGAATGAAAAGAAGTTCCCAAAACTTCAACATTCTTCACAAGTCCTGTCTCCAGCCATACCCAAAGATTACTCAGTTGATTAACAGGCCTTCTACACGGTCAGTTCCTAAAGCCAGAACAAGAATATATCTGAATTGTGTGACATCTCGGACTTTACCTCAGATTTTTTCAGTTGTTAGGACCTGACCCAAAGCCCACTGAAGTTAGCGGGATTCTTTCAATTAACTTCATTGGATCCTCAGAAATATGGCCTGGAAACTAAGGGTTCTATTCCCAATTCTGTCACTTAACTTCTCTGTGTTTCAGTTACTCCATCTCTAAAATGCAGATAATACCTAATTCACAAAGCTGGCATGAAGCTTAATTTACTGGTGTTTCTACCACCCTTTGAGATATTTGGATGGAAAGCACTACCGTCTATAAGTGCAACACATTAGCATTACATGTCTTTCCACAATGTTAACTTCTCGGGGGGGGAGCAAATATATGAATAATAATCTATAAAATGGCCATTAAACAATGGGAAGCATATGTCATTTAAGCTCACAAATATCTTTTTCAGCTCCTGCACAAAGGAAGAGACTTGAAAGAGTGTGTGTGGATTGCATCATGGACAATTGTTTGGTTAGTCAACTCCTCGCAAAAAAGGTGATGATTTCACAGAACCATTTATCTGATCATCCAAAGAAAAACTCAAAAAACTACTTCTTCTCTAATTTCCCATTTCTCACCTATCTCCAGTCCAGTCCATCAAAAACTACTCAACAATGTACAGTAATAATGACAACATTCATGTGTGTGAGACACATTGTAGTTAAGATAACTGAATTCCAGTACTAAAAAGAATAAAGTACAGCTGGAGTTACTAGATTCACCCATATTGATTACCCCAAAGCTTTTAAACAGCTATCACCACAGGACAGCCCGCTCTTCCCCTTATTGTCCCCCAGACTGTAAGAACATAAGAGCGGCCATACTGGGTCAAACCAATGGTCCATCTAGCCCAATATCCTGTCTTCCAACAGTGCCAATGCCAGGTGCTTCAGAGGCAATGAACAGAACAGGCGATCATTCAGTGATCCATCCCCTGTGATCTACTCCCAGCTTCTGGCAATCAGAGGCTAGGTACACCCAGAGCATGATGTTGCATCCCTGACCATCTTGACTAATAGCCATTGATGGACCTATCCTACATGAACTTATCTAATTCTTTTTTGAACCCTGTTATAGTTTTGGCCTTTACAACATCTCCTGGCAACAAGTTCCATAGATTGACTGTGCGTTGTGTAAAATGGTACTTCCTTTTGTTTGTTTTAAACCTGACACCTATTAATTTCATTGGGTGACCCCTGGTTCTTGTGTTATGTGAAGGAGCAAATAAGACCATAAGAATGGCCAGACTGGGTCAGACCAAAGGTCCATCTAGCCCAGTATCCTGGCTTCCGACAGTGGCCAATGCCAGGTGCCCCATAGGGAATGAACAGAACAGGTAATCATCAAGTGATCCATCCCCTGTCAACGACATTCCCAGCTTCTGGTAAGCAGAGGCTGGGGACACCAACAGAGGCTAGGGACGCCAATACAAATACAATATAAAAATAATACTTCTTTATTCACCTTCTCCACTCCAGTCACGATTTTATAGACCTCGATCGTATCCCTTCTTAGTCATCTATTTTCCAAGTTGAAAAGTCCGGGCCTTTTTAATCTCTCCTCAGATGGAAGCTGTTCCGCACCCCTCATCATTTTTGTTGCCCTTCTCTGACCCCTTTCCAGTTCTAATATCTCTTTTTTGAAAATGGGGTGACCAGAAATGCAACAGTATTCAAGGTGTGGGTGTACCATGGATTTATATACTGACATTATGGTATTTTTTCTGTCTTATTATCTATCCCTTTCCTAATGGCTCTTAACAGTCTGCATCTGACGAAGTGGGTATTCACCCACGAAAGCTCATGCTCCAATACGTCTGTTAGTCTATAAGGTGCCACAGGACTCTTTGCCGCTTTCATTATTATAGATGACTATGCAGATTTCTGGGAACTAGCCAAACTGTCAGACACTACTACAGTGATCATCACAGACCAAGTGTAACCCACACACCTTCTGGGTGTGGTGTTCTGTCCCATCTAGTGGCACCAAGACCACTTAGCAAGAGAGAGTTAAATGAGTCTGCTCTGCAGCCTTAGCTAATATCCAGTTAGCTTTCAGCTCATGTGGTAGAGGCTCATGCATTAAGCTCCAGAAGTCCCAGGTTTGATCCCACCTGCCAATGACCAGGGTCTGTCAGTGTTACAAGTGGGGGCTCATCGGGGATCTCAACTAGGAAGTCTCTGAAGCTCGGGACATGTTTCCTTAGCTAGGGGAAGTATAGAACCCACACAGCTTCTGGGTGTGGTGTTCTGTTAGCCTTAGCTAACAGGCAGTTGGCTTTTAGCTCATGCGGTAGAGGCTCATGCACTAAGCTCCAGAGGTCCCAGGTTCAATCCTGCTGACGACCGGGGCCTGTCAGCATTACACAAGCAGTGAAGCATTTCAGCACAAGTGATATCTCAAACTGTGTAGTTTTAGAGAAGAGACCCCAGTTTACTTGCAGTGAATTTGTATAGTTTACCCAGGAGTGGGAATTCAGTCATACCAGGCAGTCACATGGCAAAGCCTAATCAGCAGTTAGAATTGCTCAGACTCTATTAAAGAAACCTGTAAAGAGCAAAGAAAATGTTTCTTGATTGGAGAAACACTCCCACAGAAGGCTATAATAGCAGCCTGGTACGGTGTTTAATGTCAAGATGCACATATCCATTGGTGCCTACAGCCCCAGAATCACTGCAGCTGGCAGGAGTGGAAGGAGAAATAAGCAAAAAGGAAGACACACACGTAAAGTCTAAAGCCTGCTAAGTCCTCCCAGAACTACAAACGGAAGACCCTACCTCGACAAAATCATGCACTTGGAAGCAAGCTACATGTGTTGATCAGATAAATCCTTGTCCATATAAAGCAGCAATGGACGGGCATACTTAATTGAAAGTGCAAATATATTAGCCCACTACAAATACAAAACATAACATGGACATGGGGGGAGTCACGATCAGCAGGACACAGGAGAGACATAGGCCAGCGAGCGACTGATAAATACTGGAACAGATTTTCAATACCATACCCCACCAGAAGAATCAAATGCAAGACAGTCTCTTGTCATCAGAAGAAAGACTTGCACTCATTCCAACATCAAACCACTTTCAAAATAAATACCAGATTTGTACCCACTGCCCCCTCAATATCTGACCGATGAAGGTTATCAGACTGTTTTTTTTTTACAAGCTGCTTCTTAAAAAAAACAAAAACACCTCTCAGTGTTCTCCACTGTTAGCCAGCTCCTAGCATAATGAATACTGTAACAACACTTTACACTGCTTGAAGACAAGCTTAGCCTTGTACCCAAGCTGGGATTCTTGTACTTCCTGACCTCTTCCCTCCACCCCACCAAGTCAGTACTTTCTGGGAAGTTAGTTAACCCCTCTTGTTTCGTCACATCTAGAATTAGATTGTGTAGAAAGATGTTGCCCAAACAGCTTACACACTACAGAGAACCTAGCATACTTGTGTGCACTGTAAAAATGACACAGCCTTCCATGCATTTTGGAAGAGTTTCATGATAGAATCACACAATTTCCATTAAAAGTCACTAGGAATTCTCCCTTTAATGGCAGTGGGAGAGGTGAGGCTAATTCCTTTGTAGCTCAAAGTATTATACACTATCCCAGCTCTGTATTGGCAAACAAAGGGTGTAGGAAGGGGAGACGGCACAACAAGCCTTCCCCGGTTGCATCCTTGGGTAGGGACCTGGCATAATCCCTTTGGGGATACGTGACATTGCTCTCAGCCGGGAGAGTTTATCCAACATGGAGGGAAGCAGACAGAGCTTGCTTTCAAAGGGTGGTCAGGATGATGCGGCACTGTAGTGTACATTCCCCCAAAGCTCCAGGAAGGATTCTGGCTGAGTCAGCCCTGCTGGGGCTCACACTACAACATAGCCCTTCCCTTATCACCAGTCACAATCATAGTTTCAAAGACATAATCTGGCCCATGTACGGAAAGGTTTAGGGCAGGAGTGGCCAACTACAGCCCACAGGCTCTTCCCTGGATCCTTAGTACAGAGGTACAGTTGTTTGGGGTTACAGGTCTCAGTATAGCAAGCCCCATCCTGACCCAAAAGGAGCCTGGCATGCTAGGGCCTGAGCTATCTATGGGCCATGCCTCTGTAGTGAAGATGAATGTAGCTTCGATCAGAAACTTTTAACATGAACTAGGTACAATGCCAGGATTATTGCCTTTTACAGAACACTCAGCAGCAGGATAGTGGGTGGAGGGGAGTATGGAGAATAAATCAATAGAAACTGACTGGAAGGAGCTTAGAAGGGTTAAATGGGTGGTTCACTACTAATAAACCTCCCTTTGTAGGCATCAGATGGGCCAAGGTATTCACACTAATTAAGCAAGCAACTGACAACCACTATGGTACTGTCAGGTTGTGAGCACTTTCGCACCTGCTCAGGTATGGAGGAAAATCTTCATACGAGGATGTGCTGGCTGCCACTTCCAGCAGCCCCCATTTGCCAGGGACGGTGAACCACGGCCAGTGGGAGCTGCGATTGGCCAAACCTGTGGGCACTGCTCGTAAACAAACCATCCCAGCCGCCAGCGGATTTCCCTGACGGGCCACTTGCCAAAGGTTGCCAATCCCTGTGCTACAGTGATGGAAAACCACAGCAAGTGAGAGGAGATTCAGGGCCACAATTCCCAGCTTCAGTGCAACATGTCACTTTTGTTTTTCTATTTTCACAGTATCTCTGCATTATATTGAAGCCCCACAGGCAACTGTGTGTTTGAGGCAGTTTTTCTATGGGAGCCAATAGGTGTAAAAGTGGACAGGAAATTCAGTCTGCGCAAACCAGTCTGGATACAATCTGTCAGTCATACAGTTTTGCACTGCTGCCCATCACCGTAGTAGGAGAGTGCCTTCCGTGTATCATCAGTTAACAATGGAAAAGTTCCTAGTTCTCTTTATGGAGTCACTGGCATTTCTCCCGTTTTGGCCTAAAAACTCCATCTGGGATAAGGTTTGGGTTTTTTTATTTTTTCTCTTTAGGTTTTATTCATTTACTCTATGTTTTAGGTTGATTGGTTTTAGGGGCTTGAGGGTTGTTTTTCTTTTTGGTTGTTTGGAGCTTTTTGGGTGGAAGGGGTGTGTGTGTCATTTTTGTGGAGGTAAGGCCTTTCCAAACAGGAAGGTTTTGCAATGCTTCCTGAGGACAGTCAGACTCCACGTTCCCTGAATAGCCTCTGGAAGTTTGTTCCACAGCTGGATCCCCTCAACTGGGAATGTTTTTTCCCCAACTCTCCCACACTTTGTCCTGCTCTTCATTCAGATATTACCCCACCCACATGCACCCTAACCTGGCATCAGCACCAAAAAAATCAAACCATGTTTTGGGAGGGTTGAAAAAGCCCTGCCACTTTATGAAAGAGTTAGTTCGTCCAAGTTAACCCTGACTTTGATACCACATTCCCTTCAAAAGGATGTTTCTGTGCTTGTTTCTCATATTCTTGCCAAACTAACTCCAAAATGGGATTAGACGGCTAATGGAATTTACCAGCCACAATTAGCACCATTTTATTTGCCCTAAATAGCCAACAATTTCACTGTGCCCTAAATAGCCACCAATCTACCTCTCTTTAATGTTAATGAAGCAGAGGAGCACAGGCTCGAGTATTTCTAATTCAAAGGAGCCAAGGGAGCCTGCATGGATCATTAACATGAGAGAGCTTCATTACCAAAAGAAAGAGCCTTTCCCTGAACTTCCCCTGGCTTTATTTGAAAGAAACCAGGAGGCAGTGGTCTTAATGCAAAATTAACCCTTGCTTTAAACAGTTGGAAGCTTTTACAAACTGTATCAGAAAAAAATGGATGACTCATTGACAGTGCTGTATTTTTATATTGAAGTGGAGTAATTCAATTAAGGAGTAATTTGCTTTAGAAATATGGCATAGTTACGAGACAGAACTTTACAATCTGAATCACAATTTACCATTGCGGCTGTACAAACTGTTATGTAATTTAGCTCAAGTGTACTGTGTAGAGCTGTTGAACATAGATGGCCCACAAAGGATTTGCTGAACCAATCAACAGCACCAAGGAGAACAAATATTAACTCTCCTGTTTATGTTTACCATTAGCTTTCTTATCCTAAGGCTCCATATCTCTGCGTATGGTGGCAGGCGCTGTGTTTATCTCTAAACGCATTCTGTTTGGTACATTTGTGAAATAACCCATTATGATTATCCATCTCCTTAAAACAGGAAATCAAATAGCAGCTCACTTCAAATGGGGCTGCAAACATTTGTGTCAATACTCTAATTTACTGTTGTACAAATGGAGGTTAAATGCAAACTCTGACTACAGCAAACTCTTATAGTTTAGGTGGTGGACCCAAGAACATTTTTTTTTTTAATTGTGGAGGTTCAAAATCTTTAGATATTGTCACTAAATCTGTGTACTCAAATCCAAAGACTGCGAATGTGATTCTTGATGTAACTCCTATCTTCTGTGGATATTCTCCTGATTTATACTGGTATAAGTATGAGAAGAATCCGGCCTTTTGTGCGTGGTTTTCAGAGATGCTGAGCAGCCATTACGGGAAATACAGTTCTGAAAATCAGACACAAGGTGTTTCAAGTTGGGCATCCAGAAACCGAGGCAAAAATTTGGAAGCATGCATTTTGGGACTGCCATAATTTACCTCACATCTGTACTGCCATCGTCCATGAACATTACGCTAAAACTCAATTCAATCTTAGGACCAATCAATTATGTAAGAAATACAGTGTAGCAAGCCGGACACAGGTAGGAAATTCAAACAAGTAGGCTTGTTAATTGAACAGCCAGCGTCCAGCTGTTAAATGCTCACCAGCTAAACCGTGACCCCTCAAGGCCAATTTAAGCTAACAGAACAGTGTGTGTAAGTGTAGGAAAGGAGTCTGTATGTGTGAATAAGTCTGTGTATTTAGTGAAGATGTGTGTACAGAGGGCAACAGTGCATGTGTGTAGTGAGTGAAAAAGTGTGGCTTTGCATGTGTTTGACGCGGGAATTGGTACACACATAGGCACCAAGATAAGTAAAGCTCAAAGGAGAAGCAAAACTAGAGTAATCATTTGAACTCTTCTCTTGAAGTCATAGAAGTACAGGGTACACGATTCCTTTCACACTGGAGAGGATATTAGACCAGATTTAGGAATTAAGGTAATCAAAAAGTGAGCTAATCTTTTCATCTCCAGCAAAATAAAGGAGTGAAGCAATAAAAGGCTCAGCTGCAAGGCTGGAGCAGGGCAAAAATCCTGGCTTTCAAAATTCCGCAGTGGAGGCAGATGAAAATGAGTGAGTTGCAAAGTTACTCCTGGACTGTATAAAGTTTACTAAGTGTTTTTAGAATTCCTTGGGATGGAAGGTGCTGTGTAATGGAGATTATTCTAATGCTTTCCTCTTGTAAAAATCATGCATGAGGAGAAGAAACTTTTAAAGTCACTTAATCACATTATGACAATTTTTTAATGAGAATTTATTTTAATATTAATAGGGACTCACATTTCCAAGATAATATGGTTAGCAGTGGCATTTTGAGCGGCCGTATCTAGCCTGCAGCCACTCAACACTGCATCACGGCATACGCTGTTCTTCACAGCACTCAATAACTTTCTTGCATGTAGATTTATAAAGACTTTTATAAGCTTCAATTATATTTTTACAAGATGTAAAGAGCCCTTCGAGGGCAGTTTAACTGACACATTAGTTTAAATTTCAACTGGACGTGATAGAAAACGCTCTTTTTGAGATATGTCCAGATCCATATTTCCCTCAAAGTTCTTGGGGTTTTAGGTTCAGATAGAACTGATAGAAATTATTCTGTCTACTATTTGTAACAAAAAATAATGATTTTTTTGACAAAATAGAAATGTTTTTGCAAAAATGTCCGGGGGCGGGTATTTGGGGGAATATTTTTCAATTGGGTTTCAATCAAAAAACTGAAAACCAAAAAAATCAAAGATTTCTGGGATTTTCAGAAGCCAAAATTGGATTTTCTTTAAAATATTGTCAAACTCCCTACATATTCTGAAAGAAAAGGCGCTTTTTTCCCCAATTTTTCATGGCAGTGGGGGGGGAGGGAATTAATTCTTTACTAGTTCTATATTAAGGGCTCAAGTTTGGCTGACAGTAGGAACAGCAGGCAGCTGTGAATTTGAGATCCTGATCCCAACCTCCCTAAAGTGACTCCCTGGAATGGATTCATTTATATACACAATCAAAAAGGCTCATTTTCAGGGAGTGCTGAATTCATCTCTCTCTTCCCTCCTTAATATCTCCTGCCAAGTAACATCACGACAAGGAAACATGGTGCATTTGGGTTAACATCAACATGACACGAAAGCAAAAAACACAGAATTAAGATTCAGACAAACAGGACCAAATTCTGATCTTTTACACCAGGGTAAATCTGAAGCAACTCCATGTCAATCACTCTGCATTTACTGCAGTGCAACTGACCATCTGTTCCGTTCTCTTTAAACAAAAATGCACAGTACTTCCAACACTATGGAATCAGAGTGAGATTCTGATGGCCGGACTCTAGATTGTTTTGTTAGCCCCAGAAAACTTCTGGCTGCATAAGAAGAGAAGGATAGTCTTGTGGCTACGGAACTAGACTAAGATTCAGGTGATCTGGGTTTGAGTCTTAACATTTGCCATCAGGGTCTTTCCCCAATTTAAGATACAATCCACTCTGACAGCATTAACAGATAAGATAGAAACCTTGCCTCCTGCATGACATGGCTCTGAGGAAACACCAGTGGTACTATGATTATAGATGGGAAATTCCACCAGCTATAAGGCCATCTGCATCATGCCCAGAGAGGCTATGCAGAATTATTCCCTGCAGTACATGTTTTGTGCTTTGCCCAGTCTAGTTTTAAATTATTCAAATGATGGTACTTTCTTTCACCATTCTCCTGGGAGATTATCCAAGACCAATAGACTTCATTGTGAGGAAATTTTCCCCGCTGCCCAGTTTTCCTTTCTCAACTTCTTTCCATTTTTCCTAGTTACACACCCTGGCACCAATCATAAACCATTCCCTCGTTCTTGTTTACAACCTTCAATACCTCTGGATGAAATCCACCTTCCCCCAAGACATCTTCCAGTTGTGCTGTAAAAATGTACTTTATTGTATCATTCTCTGTAGCCCCTTATTTACTTGCCTCCACATTTCCCTGATGAGTCAATTTGTAGAGCACTGCCCCTGTCCATGAAGCCTCTTTGACCTATACTTTATTTGAATGCACATTATGTGGGCTGATGTTCCGGGCTGCAAGCTGATGTTCTTTCAACTTAACATGAAGGTGATTTGGCTGGTGGCGCACACCCAGGAGAGTGAGATCTAGAAATAGCATAGAGAAGATTCTCTTGATCTCCATGGAGGAGGGTTACTCAGTTCAGAAAACATTCCACTGGGGGACAGGCTAGCAGCTGGCCTTGGGAAGTAGTGCTGCCGAGTATCTTTGGCATCAGCTGACTCCCTGCTCTTGGAAAGAATGGAAAGAGGAAGGAGGCTAGCCTGAAAGGAAAGGAAAGAGCAAAGGCCCTTGCTGCGACTAGATTAAAAGTATTAAGCCATCTACCTGCAGTGAAGGGCTACGTTGAATGCCAGATTCAAACTTTCCCAAAGTTCATAAGTGCTGGGATCTAAGGTTCTAATTCATTGTTAGTTCTGCTCACCCCCCAAGACCCATTAGCACTGTGAACTGGAAGGAAAAAGAGGGATCTGAATATTTGTTAGAGAAGTGCACCACCATCTTTTATGCATTATCATCATTTATATTCTGGGGGTGCCCAGAGGCCCCAATCAAAACTGGGGCATCACTGAGCTAGGGGCTGTATGTATATAGAATAAGAGAGAGCCTCTGCCCCAAGAGCTTGCAATCTAAACAGGCAAGACAAATAGACAAGACAATCTAAATAGACCACACAAGTTACTTCTTCTCCCAAAGAGTGGGAGGGGAAGTAACTTGCCCAAGGCCACATGGCAGAGCCAGGAATAGGACATAGATCTCCTTACTCCCGGTTTAGTGCCTGGTCCACTTAACCGCACAACTCCGTAATCCCACTGATTACAGACTTTTGGTTTAGTGGAAGTGAGTATTTGCTTGGGAAGTTTCTATGTAGCTGAAGGCTACAGGAAATGTCCCCCAGCCCTGCAATTATACAGCAACTTGTTTTTTTCCTATTTGGAAATGTTTTTCCTTCTTCTAAAACATGAATAATACGAAGGCTCTGAATTATTTACATCCATCTGACAGCGCTCTTCAGCACTGCTGCCAGTGTGCAACGAACTTGAAACAGCAAAATCGGAAAATGGTACAGATTTGTACACTAAACATAAAATGAAATGATGGGGGACTTGGGGAGGGGGGAATCAAAAAGCTGGAGTGATTTTTTTTTTCACGTGTTAAAACACTCTCTTCACTTAAGAGAGAGCAATTCTAATGTATCCTTCCTCTATGAGCAGTAGTGGTAATGTTTGGCTACGCAACATTTCTCCTTTAGCTGCCAGCAACTCAAATGCAGTAGCCAGCCCAGCTCACATAAGCAGCGGTAGCAACAAGAGGTGAACTGGAATAGCACATCGCAGCTGTATGTCCGTCAAAGCTGAAGCGAGATATTTGCCTCTTCCTGAGCATTGTAAGAAGAGCCTGACACATAGCAGTTCGGGTAGGAAACTGAACTTTCTGAGCCTGACAGTCATTTACCCTCAGGTTACGTCTACACTGGAGTGGAAGTGTAATCCCCGGCTCGGGGAGATGTACACCTAGCTAGTTTGCATTGAGCTAGCTCTCTAACATCGCAGTGCAGCCAGGGCTCCACAGGCAGGGGAAGGGCCTCGCCGCCTAGAGATTCCTGTCTGGACCCTAGGTACCTACTCGGGGTGGCTAGCCCGCCCTGCTGCCTCTGCAGCTGCAGTGACACTGCTATTTTTAGCATGCTAGCTTGATCAGAGCTAGCAGGTGTATGTCTAGGCAAGCTGGAAATCACATCTCCAGCACAGACAGACCCTAAGGCCTTAGGCCACCAGCACACTGTAAAGGGGCCCAAACAGGTGTTTACACTACTACTCACCACCACAATATATTTTCCTCTATATAGAGCAAACAGGAGGCAGAACTAAAATGACAGGGGTACTCAGGGTTTTTACAATCACATGACCCTTCTTCACCTCATGTCACGTGACTGAGCTTAGGAAATATAAGGGCCTGTGTCTCATTTACATTTCTGGTAAATCTAGACAGCCAATGAAGATGCAATTGTAGCATGTGTGAGTATACCCATCCTAGCTTTAATATAGCCAGTGTGGGAAACAACAGTAGTGACCGTGTGGCGGCAGGGGCTTCAGTACAGGCTAGCCGATCCCGTACGAGCCCGCTGGGGACCCTGGGTATGTAGTCGGGTTGTTAGCCCACACTGAAGTCTGTCCTGCCACGTCTTCACTACTAGAGAGACCCATGCTAGCTAGATTAAAGCTAGCATGGCTATGCCTAACCTTGTTACAATCATACCTTCACTTGCAGTGCAAAGAAAGAAGCAGGCTGGCAAGGAGAAGAGTATAATAGAATAGGGAGGGTAAATTCTGCACCTTAATCTGGAGGGTGATTCTCAAGGAGAGAGACAACACATCATCTATTTTAGGTACTTACGTGGCCTCCATCACCATAATATCCGAGCACCTCTCAATCTTTAATGCATTTATCCTCACCACACCCCTATAAGGTATTATCCCCATTTTATAAATGGAGAATTGAGGCACAGAAAGGCTATGGCCCAGATTTTTAATGGTATTTAGGTGTTGCAATGCTCAGCATTGCAATCCCTAACTGATTTAGGAGCCTAAATTTTCAAATTTTCATTTTCAAAAGGCATTTAGGCAGTTAGGAATCAAAATCCCATTGACAGTCAATGGGATTTAAACTTCTAGGTCATTAAAAATCTGAGCCTAAGTGGCTTGAGCAGGGTCACACTGGAAATCTGTGGAGGAGCAAAGAATTTAAGCAGGTCTCCAGTTCTAGGAAGTGCCCTAACCATTGAACCATCCTGTCCCCTAATTTATTTAGAATTTCTAAAGGCTTTTGGATTAAGTGCCTCATGAGATGCTATTGGGAACCTTTATATTTGAAGGCTGAGACGTCCTGTTACAAAATAAAAAGTGGTATTCTCAATCAGGGATCTGAATGTGCTTTCCAAAAGATAACTCATTACCTGAGCTGCTCAAGGAAAAAAAAGGAATGTTTGTTATTTTTGTCAAAAAAAAATCTTTAAAACATTTTTTTTAAACAAATTGTGGGTTTTTTTGTGAAAATTTTCATTTTGTTGAGAAGCCATTTTTCATCCAAGAAATAAAAAATGTGGAGAAAAGATCTTCGTCCAGCTCTATCAATTATCATAATCCCCTTTTTTCGATGGGGGCATAAGTGGCATAGAAAGTAGTTGGTTTGCCCAGTGTTAGTGGCAGTGGTTACTACAAAACCCAGGTCTCCTGACTCGGAATCCTCTGCTGTAACCACTAGACCACAGTGCAGTCAGCGGGAGTCATGTCCTGAGCAGGTGTAAAGATTTGGCCCAGGAAGAACAACATAATCAACTGAAATCATAGAGGTAGAATGTAATTCCCCAGGGATAGTGGGGTTAGTTTGGCTACTCTTGTGAAAAGTGCCATGGACTCTTCAGTGATGAGTGGTGAGGACTTGGGTTGGACATGTGCAGAACCACCGTGCTGGGGAATCAGTATAGTGCTGGGGAATCAGTATAGTGTTGATTTAAAGGGTAGAGTGCCAGCTGCTACATTAACAACAGGCAACAGCCAGGTCTCTTATCTACCTAGACTATGTATCCTTATCCTACATTCATCATTGTAGTATCTGAGTGCCTTACAAACTCTAAGGGCTTGTGTGCATTGGATCTGGAGGTGTAATTTCCAGTTCGGGTAGACATACCCACGCTAGCATGCTAATAATAGAAGTGTAGCTGTGGCAGCGCAAGTGGCAGATAGGCTAGGTGCCCAAATACGCACCTAGGGTTTCAGATGGGATCGTACTTGGGGCACCTAGTCTGTCTCACTGCAGCTACACTGCTGTGGCTACTCTGCTGTTTTTAGCAAGTTAGCTCAATCAGAACTTAGTGCAGGGACATCCACCTGAGCTGGAAATTACACCTGCAGTTCCAGTATAGACCTACTCAAAGAGTTAACACATTAACTGAATTCTACGCACCCCACAGTCAGTAGGCTTTTGTCTTAGGTTTGTCTATGGTGTCCAGGTCAGGGAAATGGGTTTTACATTTCTGTCTGGAGGTGGTGGGACTCTAAGCTCTGCCAGGAGTGAAGCCACAAGGGATTTACCAAGAAAACTCTGTTTCCCACAAACACCCTTGAGGATGGTATATGCTTTATTCCAGTGGCTTATTCCCTTGCTGTAACAGGAATTCATAATCATGTAAAGTGAGGAAAGACCCAGTGGTGAGCTGGAGCCGGTTTGCACTGGTTCACTAGAAACAGTTGTTAAATTTAGAAGCCCTTTTAGAACCGGTTGTTCCGTGAGGGACAACCGGTTCTAAAAGGGCTTCTAAATTTAACCGGCCCAAAGTGGCACCTTAGGCACCGACTCTATGGTCAGGGGACAGGGGTGGATGGGGCAGGGGCCCTGGGGGGGGGGGGCGGCATCAAGGAACGCGGGGGGGTTAGATGGGGCAGGAGTCCCGGGGGGCGGGGGTGAGCAACGACCCCCTCATGGGGTGAGGAGGAACCAGTTGTTAAGATTTTGGCAGCTCATCACTGGAAAGACCCGCAGGGAGCTAGGACCAGTCCGAGAAATAGCTTTGAAGATGAGAACTACAAACTCTGTTCTCAATGCAGAGCATAGGAGCTGCTGTGAGATTAGCTGGCCATTGTTGCTGAGTAAGGGGACTGAGTACTGACCTAGCCTAACCCTGTTTAGTGAGGTCTGATGGGAATCCCCATGCAAGATGCTTTACCACCTCATGGCAAGAGAAGGAAAGTTTATACAACAGGGTTGCCTGCCTTAGCAGGGGACTTGATTTGATGACACAGAAGGCACCTTCCAGTCCTATGTTTCTATGAAGCAGGGACATGAAAAGTTACATAAATCCTAACGGTGTCAGCAAGAAAGACACAACAGAAATAGAATTCCAGAAATTAATCTATTGTAAAGGGGTTTTTTTTGTTAATTAAATAAATCAGCGTACTTAATCCTGCATCGTGGCAGGGGGTCAGACTAGATGACCCTTGCGGTCCCTTCTAAGCCTGTGATTCTAATACCCTGTAGAAACAGCAGGCTGCTGATCCAATGGTAGCTCAGCCTGTGTGACCATGAAATGCTGGCTCCAATATTAATAGTATTATATGAATCTGAAAGTTCATTAAATCAACATGGAAAATGAATTAGATGGAACTGAAGTGAGTTTGCCAGGGATAGGTGTAATCAGCCATTACCTTCAGAACAATCCACACTTGGGGAGCTCTTCAGGGAAAAAATTGTAAGAACATTCTCCTTGGTTTGAATCTAATGTAATTCCAACTTTTTTCTTTAATCCTCCATTACTTGTGATTGTCTTTATTGTCTAAAAATATCTGGTGGAGGCCAGAAATCTGGGTTCAATTCCCATTTCTGCCATAAACTCTATGACCTTGGGCAAATCATTTAGGCCAAAAGTGTCCACTAGTTTTGGCTACCTCAGTTTCAGGGCCCATCTTGAGATGCACAGAGGCCTGATTCTCATTTACACTAAGACCCATTTACACCACTCTGACAGTGTGAAGGACTGTACAAGTGGTGGAATTTACAGCTACATCCACTTTAAGGCCCCTCTGCACTGCCAGAGTTATGGGAAGGGACTGCAGAATAAATAAGAATCAGGTTTTTAATGTCCAACCTTGCCCTTGGACAAGCTCAGCTTTTACAGCTATAGAAACCACAATAATAAGGGTAAGTGATTTGCCTAGGACCAGAGAGAGAGGCCATGGAAGAGCTGGGATTAATCTTAGTCTTCCTTAGTTCCAGAACTGTGCCCAGACCTGATACCTCTTCCCAATATGGAACATAAAAGCCCAGGCCAGACCTGAGCTTGCAAAGATGTAATTGCTACTTACAAACCAATAGACATACGGTGAAAAATAACGTCCCTTCCACAAACACTCCCCCTGGCAGCGTGACTGAAGTTAGCACTGGCCACACAGGAAGCTGAAAGTGTGTCCATAGAAGCAAGAAGGTGACTTCCTTCCTGTCCTGTGAGGGAGCCATCCAGATCTTCGAGGATGGCCGAATGGGGAAATGGGAATGACGCCTGGTTGGGTGAATTCAGGAATCCCAACCGTTCAGCTCTCACTGTAAATCCGCCTGGGGAAACAAGCAACCATTCAGAAATGCAACGTCACACCTTTGTCTGACTGGGCGCAGGGGCACTACCTACTCCCCCCTTTCCCCCCGCACCACCCCCACCCGGTGAACAAGGGGTTAACCTCAACTCAGTTTCCTGTCAGAGAAATGGCTGCTTGGGACAGAAAGGGGAGCCTACAGGCCTCCACACCCTGGGTCTGCGGTGTGGTTGGTCACATACGTCACATGTTATTGGTTCTACCTACTGACTGGATAATGAAATATTTTAAACAGAAGAATCATAACCAGATGGGAAGCATGGTCATAGGAATGGCCTTACTGCATAGACCCAAGATCCACCTAGTCCAGTATCCTACCTCTAACAGGTCTTTTGATTCGAGCACTGGATTCAGATGCAGCAGTAACAGTAGGTTGGCCCCAAACTAACATCATCAAATAGGCTCATAACTACACACACCCACACACCCACCCCCAGCCTAGGACCCAAAGCAAACCAAACATAGCACTTTTGTTCACTAGTCACTGTTTGTTAATATAGGACCTTCCTATTGCACAGCTGAAGTTGCTTTGGGGGCAGATTTTGCCCTCCTGGTGCCATTTGATCTCCATTGCTGAAGTATTTTTCACCATTTTTATAGGAAAGTGTATGGTTTTATATAGTTTATAAGTACACATACACACATATTTAACAGTTAATTGCAGTTGGAACTTTCTTCAAAGAGCCTTTGGGTAGCTCCTGAAAACTCAATATAATTCTTCGTTTACATACATTATCTCAGGCAAATTCACCTAAGATTTAGGGTGGCCTGAGGTACAACCTTGCTGGAATTCTATGAGGATGGGTTGCAGTGATTAAAGAATATGCCACTATGTTGAAGTATTACCCCCCCCCCGAAAAAGGAATATTAACAAATGAATGTGTTAATCTCTATCCTTATGTCCCAATGGGGCTTCTGAATAATTGTCCCAAACTCAGAGAAATAGGAAAATTAAATCATGGTTGGGAAAAAAAACACCTTCATCTGAAATCTATGCAGCATTCATGTCTGTCAGTTTAACAGCCCAGATCTTCCAGGTAGAGAATCCATGTGCAGCATCTGCACCCAGAGCCCCAGACAGGGGTGAGCGCACTGCAGTAAGGGGCTGGCAAGGCAGCAAAAAGGCTGTAAGGAGATACCCATGCGTCAGCCCACCAGTGATATCAGAACACTGAGGACTACTTTCAAAAGCACCCTAATGAACACGTATGTGTCCAAGGGATGGAGTTATAATGCTCCCACCTAAAATTATGGCCCAGAGCTGGCCCAGGTTACCAGAGCCGCATAAGACAGGTGTTGATTTGCAGGACAGCTACATTAAGTTTTTCTATGACCCTCCTTCCCACAGCATCTGAGCACCTCAAAATTTTTAATGGGTTTATCCTCACAACACCACTCCGAGACAGGGAAGTGCTATTACCCCATTTCATAGAGGGGAAACTGAGGTACAAAGAGACTAGGTAACTTGTCCAAAGTCATACAGGAAGTCTGTGGAAATGCAATGAATTGAACCCAGATCTTGTGAGTCCCAAGGCAGTGCCCTAGTCAGTGGATCATCCTTCCTCTGGGATACAGGTAGCAAACTCTAGTGATGCCTCTCGGTGAAAGAAACAAAATCACAAGGGTAACACCAATCTTTACAGAACTCAAGGATTTTTCAGACTCTGCTATGTCAGAGCATCAGTGTAAATGTAACTTACCCTGGCCTTGGTAACAGCCAGAACAGGTGCTGATTGCAGTGCAAGTGCTAATATCGAAGTTCATGAAAGATGTACTGGAAACCAACAGTTCGTGCCTTTGGGGAGTTTTCAGCCCTGCTGACATACAGCTACTGTCCTGCAAGATGAAAGTAAAGAGCACAGCCGAACACATCAGCATTTGGGTCTCCCGAGTGAAATAAGCCCAGGGTCCAGATCCTCAGCTGCTGCAAATTGATGTAGCTCCTTTGAAGTCCACAAAGCTGGGACCAATTTACACCATCTGAGGATCTGGTCCAGGCTGTCCAATATATTCACAACAAAACTTGGAAGCACACAAAGGATGGAAAATCAGAAAGCAAATAAATATGGAGAAAGAAGAAAAGATAAGGGTGAAAAAAAAACAAAAACAAAAAACTTAGGCAAAGAGGCAAAAAACACGACCAGAAAGAGAAAATGGACAGAAACAAAATGACAGTAGCTCTTCCAGGACATAGCACACAGAGACATGGGGGTGGCTGGTCCCATCTCCCAGTCCATGTGCTGCTGCTGGGAGCAATCGTAGGCACAGAGATGGTGGGGAGAGTGGAAGAGGAACTGGCATGACCCCATCTGCTGATGTCGGTTTGGGGCCCACCCACTATCCTGGAAAGACCCTCATCAGCAGGAAAGCACAACCAAAGCCCTACACAAACATTGTACCAAGGAACTTTAAACACATGAATCAAAAATGCAATTTAAAGGTACTCTATAGCAACAGGATTTTTTTAATTAGCCATTAAAGATGGCATTGTCCCTTTAAGAGACAGGGGCTCTGCCATTTCCCTTGAGCCCTCCCCAAGGAGGGAAGTTGGAGATTCTCTAGGTGAAGAACTTGGTTCCAAGTCACTACTGAGCTAATGCCTCAACATGGGGTTCCACAGACCAGACAGATTTAAATCTTCGAATGTTTTTTCCTACCTACTTTTTGCTTTATTTATGTCCATCCCATCACCCCCAATTATATCCCTGTGCTTCACATTGTACAAGCTGTTTCCTTTCTTAATGTTTTCACCCTTCAAATATTTTTAGAAGACTGTTTCACTCTTTCTTCCTCCCCAAACATGCATCACCTGTCTTGGACAATCTGTCTTTGCCAGAAGTTAACGGTTTCTTTTACATGCAATGCATATGCATCTGGTTCACTGACTGAAAAATGCAAAGGCTCTGATCCAAAGCCCACTGAAGTTAACGGGAGCCTTTTTGTTGACTTCCGTCAGGCCCAGATACTACAGCACTAAAAGACTGAGGACTCAATTTCAATTTTCCTAATATTTCCAAAAATAATAATCTGCTTGCAAGGCATCTTTTAAAAAACAAAACAGCTGGCAGAGCAGAATAGCCAATGTTCCTGTTAAATTCATGTCACAAAGTTTTAATTGATGTTAAAGAGACATCATTATTAAAGGGAGAATTACATAAATTAAGATGTAAATGATGACAAGGCGACTCTTATCATGAGATAATCAAAGATAATCACACCCTTGGGGGGCAGTGAGGAACAACGCACAGCTGAGCGCCTCTACTTCTCTTAACATGTAAAGCGCTGGAGTTCTCCCATGGATCCTGTAACAACACAGAGAGCCATCCCTTCAAGTCTGAGAGCAATTCACTGTGCAGCTAGAAGATTAGTTGTTTGGGGCTGTAGCTTTATTTGAGCTCTGTACTCCTTATGGATCAATCCACTACATTAAAATGCTGTCTTCCCCGGGCTTATAAATTAGCCTTTTAAAAAAATATATCCATCAGCCAATCAGATTGGGGCAATGTACCCCAAGCAATTCAGTAAGCTGAGCTAGAAACCAGAGCAGAAAAATATGAAAAAGAAAGCTGTGGACAGCTGTTGCTAAGATTCTATTATTAATTAAACTGTTTGCATTCCAGTACCACACAGAAGACTCAGTCAGGCAGGGATCTTATTGTACAAGATGCTGCACAAGCACATAGTGAGGGAAGATACAATTTACTGTCATAAATAATAACAGTTAGCACATGATCATATTTTTCATCTTCAAATATGACTTAATTCTCAGAGCCCCAGTGTGAAACACTGATTTACAGAGTGAGGAATCAGGACAGAAAGGTTAAAAATATTGCCCAAAAGATCACAAGGGGTATCAGTGTCAGGACTGGAATTGTGTACCCGAGTCCCAAACTTGTGCTCAGGCCGCTAGACTAAATTTTTCAGTGATACCTGATTATACGCTGGCTGGGCATTTTTGTAAAAGGTTAAAACTAATGATGGTTAGAGCTGGTCAAAATATTATCAACAGAACAGTTTTCCATCAACAACTGAGTTTAGTTTAAATCTAAATGTTTCACAGGAATGCGTCAATTTTTGACTAATGGAAAAAAATCAAAATATTTCACTTCAGCAGTGTCAAAATCTGTCATTTTTGATACTGTTAAATGTTTCATTTCAAAAGTGTCATTTCAATTCCTTCCGTTTAGTCTGTTATACTCTATTAAAATATTAATTTTGATACAATATTTAATATTATGTGTATACAACCTATGTTTAAGAATTTAAACAAATGTCAAATGAAATGTTTCGATGGTCTCAGATCAACATTTCTGAATTTTTTTTCTGTGGGAAATTTCAGCTTTTGACTCCAAATTGGACTTTAAAAAAAAAAACTGGAATTTCCCACAGAATGGAAATTCTGTCTCTGGCTCAGTTTTAGTTTTTGTGTTTGGATAGAGCTTGTACTTGGATATAGAGTAAAACCTGTAGAACCTGGTATGTGAAAAGTGACATTATATCTAGTTTTATAACCTTATTGTACTTCCCTCTACTACCATCCTAAAATAGAGGTAGCTAATATTATGAAACCACTGACTTGGAAGGGTAATGTTGCTGGCACACTTCCCTCTCATTCAGTACCGAATTGGTGCCCTTGCATGGTATTAGGGGCATTGCGCTGCTGGAGTGCTGTTTTTCAGGTGGAATGGAAGAAACGTAGGCCCTTATTATTCGAGTTATGGAGATTTCTCAAAGCTCAGAGATTAAGTGAAGTTGGCACTGAGAAAACAACTAAATCTTCTGGAGAAGCTGGCTTTTGTATTTCCTTCTGTTGGGTCTGATACTAGTCTGTAAGAAGGACCGTTTTAAAATAGACTGGGCTGAAGAAGCAGAATGAAAACAGCTATTGGAGTTCTTACCTTTTGACCAAGGTGTCCAAGTAATAAGCTGTTAGCAACAGTGGTGTTTCCAAGGCTTTCTACGATGTCAATTCCAAAATCTTTGCAAGCATAGATCTGGAAATTTCGGAGTTCCAGGTTGCGGCTGCTAAAAATCTATTTAAAAATAATAATAAATTCAGAAAAGTTCTGTGGATCATTATTATCCTTTCACCACTGTGTAGCAGAAGAGGGAGATTGTCAAAAGCACAAACAGAAGTTGGGCATCTAATTTATCTTTGAAAAGCTCACCCTTAATTCTTTATTCCTGTTTGCAAGGATTCAAAAAAATAACAGGTTATTTCCACGTTGATACAAAAACTGCACTGGAAAAATGAGACTAAATAGTCAGCAATATCCAGGGTTGAAGATGCTGTAAATACTATTTTTGTAATTATTGGAGAGAGCAATAGCTAAAGACGACAAGGGGGGAAAAGATGTATTATAAAGAGGCATTCCTTGAACGTAATCAAGGTACTTTTTACAACCACATGATTATGGGAAGATAGCTACCAGTGGGTAGCACATTCAGGGAACACAAAATAAACCTATTATGATGCGGTGGGGCAATAAGGTACAAAGAATAATAAATTGAGTGGTTTGGCAGCCTGGCTATCTGAGTCAGCATGACGGATAAAAGGTCACCAAAATTGGAAAACACTGGTCAACTTTATGTTGTTTCATACAAGTAAACATTTCCAGAACGAGCAAATTCCATTCTAGGATGTTGAAAAATTCAACAGTGTACAGAGAAGAGCCACAGAAAGGATTTGAGACTAGAAACATGCCTTACAGAGACTTTAGGAGCTCAATCCCTTTAGGTTATGAAAGAGAAAGTTAAGAGATGACTTGATCACAGCCTATAAGTACCTATATGGGAAGAAGGTATTAGATACTATAGGGCTCTTTAGTCTAGCAGCCAAAGGCATACCTAGATTCAATGGCTGGCAACTGAAGCTAGACAAATTCAGACTAGACATAAATGCACATTTTTCACAATTAGGGTAATTAACCATTGAAAGAATTAACCAAGGCATGGTGGTGGATTCTCCATCATTTAGAATCTTTAAAATGAGCTTGAATGTCCTAAAAGGTCTGATCTAGTTCCACCACAAGATATTGGGACTGATGCAGGAATTACTGGGTTAAATCTGGCCTGTATTATGCTGGAAGTCAGACTAGATCAGTGGTTTTCAACCTGTGGTCCACAGACCCCTAGGGGTCTGCAGACTATGTCTAAGATTTCAAAGGGTCCCCACCTCCACTCAAAATTTTTTAGGGGTCCACAAATGAAAAAAGGTTGAAAACCACTGAACTGGATGATCACAGTGGTCCCTTCTGCAGTACCAATTGACCAAAGTGGGTACAGAGGAGCTGCACCTTTGAGGATTACATTGAAGTGTCCTGAACTACCAAAATACAATTAAAACCAATTATACCTGAACCCCGCCTTGATTTCTCCAGGCTGTGAAGCTCTGGAACAGAACTGGGCCCAGGCCATCTACACGTTTTGGCTGGTATTCTGGATACACCAGGAGACCATACCTGTGTAAGAAGAAGAATGAAGGAAGAGAATGCCCAACTTTCTTTCTGTATATTTATTTATGTGTAGGTTTTTCTATTACACTTATCATGGTATCTTAGTGCCCAAGCCTGCACTAGCTCTCTGCATCGGCACATTTATTCAGAAATAAAGAGGTTTTGTACTCAAATATTTATATTTGTATATATATCTCTAACAATCCTTGTCCAGAAGTAGTTCTCTAAAACTCATGACATTTCTCTTGCAAGTGCCTCCAGAATTTGCCACAAGAGGGCTAATGCTCAGGCTGAGACAAGACAGCTATGTACTCTTACCATCCATCAAACTCTGGCCAACTTTGCTGCCTCTGAACTAATTGGATCCAGATAGAAAGTCCCTTACAATTTGGAATTCAACAACGTAAGGGTGAGTTTTGATTCCAACAGTGCCAAAGTTTGGGTGTTTCTGCACGCAACAATTTTGGTTTGACCAGTTGGAGGGTTTCTATCTAGATCATGGTTCAAACTTCCTGAAGTTTTAAGCATGTGAATAATCCCAGTTCTATTCAGTAAAGCACTTAATCACATGCTTGTATTTAAGCATGTCCTTAAAGTTAAGCATATAAGCACCTGCTTAAGTGTTTTGCTGAATAAGGATGGGATTACTCACAGGCTTGAAGTTAGGCAGGTGATTAAGTGCTTTGCTAATTCGAGGCCTTAAATCTACAGGGATCACTTCATCTGGTACTGAAATGCAGCACCTCTGGGGTGAAATGCATCAGCTGTTAACAATACACATGAAGACTACACAATAGTTTAGGACAGGAAATGAAAAGGGATGTGTCTAATTGAAACTTGAAATGGAAACTATTTACAGATAATCCATGAGAAATAAACCAAACTGAATCGTTATCAGATGACTTCTTTCTGCTGTGGAAAAATCCTTTTATAGATCAGAGAAGATTTTAAATGAACACAAAGCTCTGAAGCTATATTTAAAGGGACAGAGCCTAATTATCTATTTCAATTAATGGGGGGAAAATACTTAAGCAATTCATACTATTGAAAAAAAAATCTTTAGCAAAGGGAATCCCCAAATACCTTGTGCAGGAATGGGCTGTGTTCTTACTGAAGGCAAGAAGAGGAGTTTGTGACGGTCCCTCAGGCGAGAGATGAAAGAAATAGCCATAACCAGCGGCACACACTGTATTAGCCTGCAGACAAGCATGCACTACAGTTAGAAAAGATTCCTGGCAATTAAAAGCTTTGTTTTTAAAATCACTTTGGGCCAAGCCCTCTAGTCCTACGCCTTTAACTTACATAGTTCTCCTAAGTGCTTTAGAAGAGCTAAGTATTTATTTATTATTATTAATTTATTATTATTGAAATCAGTGCAAATTCTGCCAAGTACATACTACAGCATCCTCACTCCTGCTTTCTTTCTCACCCAGAGCCACTCTCCACCCTCAAGCCATGCAACAGTATCTGGCAGACAAGCAGGCATATCACATAGCATCTCAAGTTCCATTCTGATCTGTAAATTCCACAAAATTCCAGGCTGGCTAAAATTTCTTGTTCACTGAACATTATTTTATACATAAGTGGGCTGATTAAATCTTGGTCTACCAATTTCTGTCTTTCTCAACATGTATATTTTTCCATGCAAAAACAAACAAACACTAGAGTTAATGCAACACTAGAGTTGAGATATTGAGCAGAACATGCAGAATTAAGGTTTAACGGACGAGTGATTTGTCAATGGTTGGAAGCTGAAGCTAAACACATTCAAACTAGAGACAAAGGACGGGGTTTTTTTTTAATCAGTGAGGGTTATTAACTACTGGAAGAAGTGACTAAGGACATGGTGGATTCTCCAGCACTCAAAGTCTTTAAATCAAGACTGGGTATCTTTCGAAAAGATATGCTACAGCTCAAAACAGAAGATCCAGGCTTGATGTAGAAATTGTTGGCTGAGGTTCTCTGGTCTGTGCTATGCAGGAGGTCAAACTAGAAGTCATAATGGTCTCTTCTGGCCTTAAAGTTATGAGTTTATTAAATAAGTGAGTAGGGAGTGGATTATGCAGGGATATAAGCAATGGGATAAGGAACTTTTCAACGCCAGCAGTGAAATCCTGTCCCATTGAAGCCAATGGGAGTTTTGCAATTGATTTCAAAGGAGACAGGAGTTTATCCTAATCATAATTCAGATCTGCTCTGTGTTGGCAGTGGCCAGAATTAGTTGTCATTAGATGGTGTCAATCGTCATGGTGTTTTTATGTGGACACTTTTCCACTAGGACCTCCAACTCACTTCGCAAAGGTCACCAGTCAGCTTTAAAATGGTAATGAGTAATGACCCTAATCAAAGCCACACCAGTGACCCAGAGGTGAAAGGCTCCATATTCCATTGCCAGTCTCCTGACCCTGTTAGTTCCCTGCAGTCGTGATCTTTGACATCTTTCAAAAAACAAAAGGATATCAATGTCCAAAGCATTGCCTTATCTCCCATCTTGCAGAGCTGCAACAGTTTAGAACATGCTACCCAATACAGATCCCTTTCCCTTAAAAAAATGCTTCTGCAGTCAAGTCACAGTATTCTAGGATCTTTTACTTGCAATTGCAATTGTGCATTCTACAGAAGATTCATAAGGAAAAACTGCACATTTATTCAGGCAGCCAGTGGCTTGAAGGCAGCAGTTTTAAGCAGGCAGGGAATTTTGTGTGGAAATCAATTTTTTGTGAAGTCAGTGTATTACGGACATCCATGCAATCAAAATTCCAGAGAGAAATTAATTGCCAGTGTATGCCAGATACCTGAAGGTGTGCATCTGAAGTCACTGGAATAAAATCCAGTCAATGTTTTAAGTGCCTTTTAACTGATAATGTAACTATTTCATGAATACCTTAGGATGAACAGTGATGGTCCTTTAAAGCTCTGCTTCCTCTTCTCCCCACCAATAAAATACAACACTGAAGGCATTTCTAGCACTATTCCCCAATGCCAAAGCCCATGAGAATGCAGCAAGTTGTCCTAATGGGTCTATGCAGCAAGCACTCACATTGCAGTAGGTCTCAGAAAGCGCCATGGTAGGGAAGCAATGGTGGACAATGCTTAAAGGCAGAGGGTGTGCCCTCTCCCCGATGTCCAATAGTCTGGGAGTTGGCTAGTTCAGATGATATTGGTAAGGAGCTAAGGAACTTTTCATCAGCAACAGTGAATTCCACTGAATGCATCCGATGAAGTGAGCTGTAGCTCACAAAAGCTTACGCTCAAATAAATTTGTTAGTCTCTAAGGTGCCACAAGTACTCAAGTTACTACTAGACAGCTGTTTGGTGAGCCAGGTACAATTGTTGATGTCCATCCATTTTCTGGTGTACAGGAGACCACAGACACAAAAAGATACCTCTAAGCACTAATTTGTATCCCTGTGCTAAGGTGCAGCAAGAGGCTAAGGACTGAATAAGCATGGAGAATAAGTTGCCTTCTTGTGTTAAAGGAACTCCCTCCCTGTTGGAGCTGATGTGCGCTGGAGAGGTGCCTGTTCCGAGGATAAAGAGAGGTCTTCATTCTCCAGGGTTGTCAATGCACTAAAACCACAGAGAAGTACAGGCCCAATTCTCCTCATCTGGATGCAAAATAGAAGTAGGTATACTGAAGCTAATGGAATTACTTTGGGGTAAATGAGGAATTCTTTAATGGCTGGTTCTGTATGTACCCTGATTCACTCAAAGTGACTGAAAACGACTGATTACGAACAACAGGATTAGGACTTCAAATGAGGAAGGAGCTGCAGGAGTTTATGAACTGCTGTAATGGGACCTGGCCCAGACTCTTTTCTCAGTTTCACTGGGATAACTGAAACGATGGGACTACACTGGTTGTGGCAAATCTGGAGTAACTGAGATTAGAATCTGGTTCCAGATGTTCAGGAATAATAAACGGGGGATGATAAAAACCAGAAAATGCATGATCTGTAGAAGCAGAATTGTTTGTAGACAGAATGTTGATTTTCTAAGTCCTTCAGGAGGCAACAGCAGTTTCATAGAATCATAGAATATCGGGGCTGGAAGGGGACCTCAGGAGGTCATCTAGTCCAACCCCCCTGCTCAAAGCAGGACCAATCCCCAACTAAATCATCCCAGCCAGGGCTTTGTCAAGCCTCACCTTCAAAACCTCAAAGGAAGGAGATTCCACTACCTCCCTAGGTAACCCATTCCAGTGCTTCACCACCCTCCTAGTGAAAAAGTTTTTCCTAATATCCAACCTAAACCTCCCCCACTGCAACTTGAGACCATTACTCCTTGTTCTGTCATCTACTACCACTGAGAACAGTCTAGATCCATCCTCTTCGGAACCCCCTTTCAGGTAGTTGAAAACAGCTATCAAATCACCCCTCATTCTTCTCTTCTGCCAACTAAACAATCCCAGTTCCCTCAGCCTCTCCTCATAAATCATGTGTTCCAGTCCCCTAATCATTTTTGTTGCCCTCCGCTAGACGCTTTCCAATTTTTCCACATCCTTCTTGTAGTGTGGGGCCCACAGTACTCCAGATGAGGCCTCACCAATGTCGAAGAGAGAGGAATGATCACATCCCTCGATCTTCTGGCCCCTACTTATACAGCCCAAAATGCCATTAGCCTTCTTGGCAACAAGGGCACACTGACTCATACCCAGCTTCTCGTCCACTGCAACCCCTAGGTCCTTTTCTGCAGAATTGCTGCCTAGCCATTCGGTCCCTAGTCTGTAGCGGTGCATGGGATTCTTCCGTCCTAAGTGCAGGTCTCTGTACGTGTCCTTGTTGAACCTCATCAGATTTCTTTTGGCCCAATCCTCTAATTTGTCTAGGGCCCTCTGTATCCTATCCGTACCCTCCAGCGTATCTACCACTCCTCCCAGTTTAGTGTCATCTGCAAACTTGCTGAGGGTGCAGTCCGCGCCATCCTCCAGATCATTAATGAAGATATTGAACAAAACCGGCCCCAGAACCAACCCTTGGGGCACTCCGCTTGATGTCGGCTGCCAACTAGACATGGAGCCAGTGATCACTACATAATGCAAGTCTAGTGACTTATGAGGAGAGGATGAGGGAACCGGTCTTATTTAGTCTGCAGAAAAGAAGAGTGAGGGGGGATTTGATAGCAGACTTCAACTACCTGAAGGGGGGTTTCAAAGAGGATGGCTCTAGACTGTTCTCAGTGGTGGCAGATGACAGAACAGGGAGCAAAGGTCTCAAGTTGCAGTGGAGGAGGTCTAGGTTGGATATTAGGAAAAACGATTTCACTAGAAGCATGGTGAAGCACTGGAATGGGTTACCTAGGGAAGTGGTAGAATCTCCATCCTTAGAGGTTTTTAAGGCCCGGCTCGACAAAGTCCTGGCTGGGATGATTTAGCTGGGGTTGGTCCTGCTTTGAGCAGGGGGTTGGACTAGATGACCTCCTGGTCTCTTCCAACCCTAATCTTCTATGATTCTATGAAGTGTAAAAGTAAAATTAGGCAAGCCAAAAAATAATTTGAAGAGCAAATAGCAAAAGACACAAAAACTAACAGCAACAACAACAAAAAATTAAGTACATCAGAAGCAGGAAGCCTGCCAAACAATCAGTAGGTCCACTGGATGACCAAAATGCTAAAAGAAGACAAGGCCACTGCAGAGAAGCTAAATTAATTATTTGCATCGGTCTTCACTGCAGAGGATGAGAGGGAGTTTCCCACACCTGGGCCATTCTTTTTAGATACATATTGGAGGAATTGTCTCATACTGAGGTGTCCATATAGGAGGTTTTCGAACAAACTGATAAATTAAACAGTAATTAGTCACCAGGACCAGATTATATCCACCCAAAAGTTATACAGGAACTCATATATGAAACTCCGCAACTACTAACTGTGGTATATAAACTACCACTTAAATCAGCCTCTGTACCAGATGATTGGAGGGTAGCTGGTGTAATGCTGATTTTTAAAAAGACTCCAGAGGCAATCCTGGCAATTGCAGACTGGTAAGCCTAACTTCAGAAACAGGCAAATTGGTTGAAACTGTAGTAAAGAACAAAATTATCAGACACATAGATGAACAACATATATTGGGGAAGAGTTGGCTTTTGTAAAGAAAAATCATGCCTCACCAATCTATGAGAATTCTTTGAGGAGGCCACCAAGCACGTGGACAAGGGTGATCCAGTTGACATCGTGTACTTAAACTTTCAGAAAACTTTTGACAAGGTCCCACACCAAAAAGCTCTTAAGCAATGTAAGCAAACATGGGATAAAAGGCAAGGTACTCTCATGGATCAATAACTGATTAAAAGATAGGAAACAAAGATAGGAACAAATGTTCCGTTTTCACAATGGAAAAGGTTAATAGCAGGGTCCGGCAAGGATCTGCACTGGGACCTGTACTGTTCAATATATTCATAAGTGATCTGGAAAAAAGTGTAAACGGTGAGGGGGCATTTTTACAGATGATATTAAATTACTCAAGATAATTAAGTCCAAAGAGGACTGTGAGAAGTTACAACGGGATCTTACTAATCTGGGTGATGTGGCAATAAAATGGCAGATGAAATTCAGTGTAGGTAAGTACAAAGTACTGTACACTGGAAAAAATAATCCCAACTCTACATACAAAATGATGGGGTCTAAATTAACTGTCACCGCTCAATAAAAAGATCTTGGAGTCATTGTGGCTAATTCTCTGAAAACATCTGCTCAATGTGCAGGGGCAGTCAAAAAGCTAACAAACTGTTTGGAAACACTAGGAAAGGGATAGATAATAAAACAGAAAATATCAGAAATGTCACGCTCTAAATCCAGGGTACACCCACACCTTGGATACTGCACGCAGTTCTGGTCACCCCATCTCAAAAAATATGTATTAGAATTGGAAAAGGTACCGAGAAGGGCAACAACAATGATGAGGCGTATGAACAGCTTCCATAGGAGGAGAGGTTAAAAAGACTAGGACCGTTCAGCTCAGGAAAGCGATGACTAAAAAGGGAGATGACAGAGGCCTATAAAATCATGCCTGGGGTGGAGAAAGTGAATAAGGACATGTTATTTACTCCTTCTCGTAACACAAGAACCAAGAGTCACCTAATGAAATTAATAGGTAGCAGGTTTAAAACAATCATAACAAAGTACTTCCTCACACAACGCACAGTCCACCCGCGGAACTTGTTGTCAGGAGTTGTTGTGAAGACCAAGGTTATAACAGGGTTCAAAAAAGAATTTAGATAAATTCATGGAGGAGAGGTCCATCAGTGGCTATTAGCCAAAATGGTCAGAGATGCAACCCCATCCTCTGGGTGTCCCTAAATCTCTAACTGACCGAAGCTGGAATTGGAATAACAAGGGATGGATCACTCAATAATTGCCCTATTCTGTGTATTCCCTCTGAAGCATCTGCTACTGGTCACTGTTGGAAGACTAGATGCTGGGCTAGACAGACCACTGTCTGACCCAGGATGGTCATTCTTATGAACCCTCATGATGTGCAGATGCCTAAACTGATTAACTGCAAGAGCCTAGTGCTGTGGCTAAAATCCTTCCTTCCCTCCCTGCAGTTCAGCACTTCTACTTTTTATATTAGGATAGAGTCTGACGGCCCCAAGTGAGATTAGGCACCATACAGGCACATAATAGGAGACTGTCCCTAACCCCAAAAGCCTACAAATATATTGTGGTCTTTTCTACACTGACCATGTCTTTCCTTTTTTTTTTGTCAAGCACTTCTGGGTGCTGTACAATAATAAATACCCCTACTAATAATGTAGATAAAGGGAAGTAGATTCCTCGTTTTCTTTTAGACTTCAGTATCCTGCTGTTGCAATGCCTTATATGCCCATCCCCTTAGATGGCAGCTCACAATGGAGACTGCAATGAGCATCTGCTGTGCCACCCACACTGGCTTGCAGAGGACAGGCCGCAGTAGTTTTTACCCCAGTGGCTGGTTACATGTCCATGGCCTCAACTTGTGAATAGATCTCTGAATTTCTATTATAGCACATGAGCTAAACAAATGTGTTGAAAACTGACTGAGTTAGCTTCACAAGTACATTGACAGATAAATGTAGCAAGCCCTTTAACAGCTGAACCATTGCTACTGAGTCAGACAGCTCTAGGCTATGCCAATGTACAACTGTGTAGATCTCTCTGTGTTTAGAGGCCCTGAAGTCATGCTACTCTGCCTACATTTTTAAAAAACATAATAGATGCCTCCACTATATTCTCTAAAATGGCCGGTAAAGTTGGGTATATGCCCTGCAGGGAATTAAATCGTAGTTCTCTCTTTATTCTCAGGCAAACTTGTCAAGAGAGTAACACAGGAAACCTGTTAGTCTGTTTCTCACCTTCAAAGTTAGGTGCAACTCTTTGAGGAGCAGAGAGTGAAGGGGAAATCATGTCCTCATATGTAGTTCCTCGTTGGTTTCAGTTTCTATGGCTTGGCAGTCCCTGAGTTTTTCTTGAGTTTCGGGTACAAATCCAGGTGGAATTCACTTGAAACTGTGGAATTGTATTTGGTTTGCCATCCAGATCAGGAAAAACTGAATTTTTTAAAGTTTGATGGAAACAATAAAACTGGACCAGAATTGATCAGATCTGGGCCTAGGTTTTTTGGCAAAATTTTGTGCGTCTTCTGATGAACCCAAGATGACTTTGGACTTTGTAACGAAACATAAAAAGCTTGGAAGTTACATAGGGAATGGAGTTTTGTTGCAAACATTTTACACCGTATGTATGTGAGAGAAAGAGAGATTATGTGGGTGGGTGTGAGTGTGTGTTTATGTATAGAGACAGAGACAGAGAATATTATTAGGGAATATAGCATTGTGCACTTGTATTACTATCCTGTTTCAGTAACCATCCTTATTAAAACTTACTCAGTAAGTGAACAACCTGTGTTTGCGTCACTCTGAGAACCATATTTCAGACCAATCTGTTGTTCTTGGATACAGTGTTGTTTTTTACCCTTACCTCTACCTGGTTAGCCGGAGCCCTGATATAGATCCCTGCTGGTGATAACGTTTCTATGTTGGAAAGTCCATCCGTTCCAGAAAGGCCAATCACTGTGTTGTGACTGACTTTATTCCCCTCTTCCAACCACCCTCCTAAAATATAATCAGAGGCACAAATTCATCAAATACAACCCAACAATCACCACCCATGCAGATCACATATTATTTTCTCGGTGTTATTCCCCACCTACAGTGTTGTGCAAGGCACTGTGCGCTGGTTGGCTGCAGCTCTTCACCATAGAGGTGGCTGCCTTTCTGCAGTGCTGTATTTGTACTGTTTGCAAAGCACGCTGGAATCCATGTTACGCCACAGAGGGAAAGCTGAGAGTGGGGCAGGGTCAATTTAACATGGCAGGGGTCTAAATATCAGGGGTGAAAATTATTACTGGGGTGCATAATTGAAAGATCAGATAATTTCCACAGGATGGAGAGGGAACTGTTGTTATTAATCTGTACTATGGTTGTGCCAAGAGGCCAGAACCAAGATCAGAGCCTCTTGTGCTAGGCACTGTACAAACACAGAGTAAGACAGTCTCTGCCCCGAAGAGTTTAGAATCTAAACAGAGAAGACAGACAATGGTTAGGAAGAAGAGATATTATGATACACATTGTACAGATGGGGAACGGAGGCACAGAGAGATGAGGTGAGTTGCCTAAATTCACCCTGTGACAGAGCCAGGAGTTAAACCCCAAATCTCCTGAGTTCCCACCCAATGCCTTAACCATGTAAACAGAAAGATTAAAAACACATCATGCAACCATGTACCAAAGTGCCTTGGGTTTTCACTTGTTGTTGTTTTATTTTGGTCGTTGTTGGTTTTTTGGTTGTTTTTTTGGTTTGGGATTGTTTCTTTGTTTTGTTTTGTTTTTTGAGCGATGAACTAGACAATGGGCAGAAGACAACAATGGAGCCACCACTCACAGCAGCACACACGCCCCCTGCCTGCAGTAACTGGGTCCCCAAAACGGCATGCACCGTGAATTGGCACAGAAAGGAAAGAAAGGCACCCTAACCTCTATCCTAAGGAAATGCCAGCCATCATCTACCTGGAAAATGGCAAGCCCTATCCAGGGAACATGCAAGTCAACCTCACCCTTCCTTTTCAAGACATATGGTTCTTACTAGGGATAACAGACGGCAACGCTCCCTCCAATTCTTCCCTGGACACAGATACCCTCCCCCATATTAACCACCCTAAATTCAAGCTGATCTCCAAAAAATATATATATGCGTAGAGTTTGGGGCTTTATTTTTTCACACATCATGCAACCTCTATGGCATTTACCTTGGAACTAGATCCTGCTGAGAAATATTTCCTTTTCAGATTGTATTTATTTCAATCACAGCCATTATGAGAGCAAAAGTAGGATTGTACACTAGTGCTTTGACAGCCATACAGGTTTGAAAGGAGGCATAAAAAGTCTTGGCTTCCAGGCCGGGATCTTGTTTGCCAATTAAGTTTAAGCCCAGAGCAACTTTTTATGACTGTCCTGCAAAATCCTAGCGAATAGGGGTTTAAATGAAATCATTGAGAGATTTCAATTCTAGAGCAGAAAACAGGCAGCTATAATAAATATGCCTTTACAGGTAACAAAATGATATATAAATTCATCTTTCAGACCCTCTGGAGCTACTGACATTGAAGCCATTAAAGACGTCTTGAGGATAGAGAGTATTCAGCCCGAAATTTCTGAGGACACATTTAGTTCAGCCCAGAGATTGGAAAGTCAGAATTATGTCTCAGCATGAATGATGGGAGGAACGGATTTCCAAATTAAGACCTGGACAGGTTGAGCTCTGCACCTGTTTATAGTCAAAGTGCTTTCAGTGGGACTCCAGTCAAGCGGAAGGCCTGCATGTGTGCACTGGATTGCAGGGTTGGGGCCTAAGGCTTTTGTTTGTTTGTTTAAATTTAAATTGCTGTTTCTCATCCATGACTGGCGGCAGCCAAAACTAAAGTGATATCATGACATACTCAGGCAGTATGGGATGCCTGTGGGACAGGCTGCAGACCAATCTCCAGCTTGCTTTAATGGTAGATAGGAGAGAGATTTTGATTTTCAATATTTTTGTTGTCTCAAATCAGTCAAGTACTTAAGCCTGTGCTTGACTTTAAACATGTGCTATCATCCTATTGTTTTCAATGTCACCTGATCAACACTAATGGGAAGTATGTGCTTAGGTGAATCAGGGCTATAAATATTACATCATAGAGTTCTTTCCATGACAGGTGAATCAGATTTTTTTTTTAAAAAAAATCTCTATCTACTGTTAGATTGTAAAGAAAAGAGGTGGTGCAGGAGAGAAGCACCAATAGGACTGAACAAGCTCCATGCTGGTCATAAGAAATGGACCCAAAGCATATATGGTTACAAGAAAACAGGTCCTCGGCATCTGCATGAGGAAGTTGGAGAGTGATATACAGGATTCCACAAGACTAGTGCCAGAGAACATGAATCGAACCTTCTTCCGCCCAAGGAAGTTTTGATTAACTGTATCCTTGGCATAAAGAGCCACATATAGGTTGATTGAAAATCCTCTGCTTCACTTACCCAGTAGAATCCCATGACCTAAAATGTTATAGAAAACATTATTGTCCACTCTTAACTCTGAGATCCTCGACAGACTGAGTCCCCGACCAAAGGAATCCCACACTGAGCAACCGCGAATGTAAGAATCTGGAAAGAAAAGGGTGGTGTCAGAGGAAAGCAGGGATATAACTCCAAGTTGTCTCCGTTAAAGGTGACGTTTTTGTACAAGATGTTATTCATCAACTCTGATGCTGCTTGGTTAATCCAATTTGCTGTGATGCTCCGATGAGACAGATCACAATTTAAGCTGTTCACCCAAATTTTGCAATTTTTACTAACCTGCAAGTATTGCTTATATGATGAATTTTACCCCCTCAGCCCTCAAATGATTTCCAACGGGTAAAATGTTTGCAACATTGTGACATTGTATCACAACATAACGAGGTTTTAAAGCAGCATCATAACATTGCAAAGCCATGTGCAAATTAGCAGACATGACTAAGGACAGGCCAGTGTGGGCTACATGCCAGGACAAAGGCAAAGCTTTCTCAGCTGATGTTCATATCCCAGACTTGATCTAGCTCCCTTTGACACCAATGGAAAGACTCCCACCGGCATGAACAGGAGTTGGAGGGTCCCTACAACCGTCACCAGACTTTACTCGCAGTCTGCAGTAGTGATGGACAAACCCTAAAAAACTGATATTCCAAGTTAATTAAACCTCCCCCATGAGACTACAGTGGGGGAGGTCTAGGTTGGAAATTAGGAAACACTATTTCACTAGGAGGGTGGTGAAGCACTGGAATGGGTTACCTAGGAAGGTGGTGGAATCTCCATCCTTAGAGGTTTTTAAGGCCTGGCTTGACAAAACCCTCATTGGGATGATTTAATGTGAGCTGGTCCTGCTTTGAGCCGGGGATTGGACTAGATGACCTCCTGAGGTCTCTTCCAACCCTAATATTCTATGTTCTATGAATTCTATGATGCTACAAAGTTTGGCTAGGAATATCATGAGAACCAGCTTTACCCATGAGCTTTCCAGCTCTTCCTGCTTTCCAATTGCTGGACTGAAACTAATGAAATAGGTTTCAGAGTAACAGCCGTGTTAGTCTGTATTCGCAAAAAGAAAAGGAGTACTTGTGGCACCTTAGAGACTAACCAATTTATTTGAGCATAAGCTTTCATGAGCTACAGCTCACTTCATTAGATGCAGCTCTAACTCACGAAAGCTTATGCTCAAATAAATTGGTTAGTCTCTAAGGTGCCACAAGTACTCTTTTTCTTTTAATGAAATAGGATCATTCTTAGTATTTTACTTCTGTTTCCAGTGCTGGCCAGCCCATGATTACACAGAGAAGCAACAAAAATGAAATATAATTTGAGGCAGGCTGCTAGGCAGAGGGGAAAAACAACTAAATATCTTAAAACCTTCAACAAGATTCATTAGGGGTCGAGTTCTAGGAATGGATAAAACTTAATGTGCATTTCCTATTTAATCGAACCACCCCTAGTCCAAAACACATTTCATGGAGCACAGAGAGAGGCCCCTAAATACAAAATTTGGTTTGGTTTGGAATGTGGATTTTGAAGAAAACAGAATCATAGAATTATAGAACTGGAAGGGACCTTGAGAGGTCATCTTGTCCAGTCCCCTGCACTCATGTCAGGACTATATTATCTAGACCATTCCTGACGAGGGTTTGTCTAACCTGCTCTAAAAAATATCCAATCATGGAGATTCCACAGCCTCCCTAGGCAATTTATGCCAGTGCTTAACCACCCTGACAGTTAGGAAGTTTTTCCTATTGTCCAACCTACATCTCCCTTGCTGCAATTTAAGCCCATTGCTTCTTCTCCTACTCTCAGAGGTTAAGAAAAAACATTTTTCTTCCTCCTCCTTGTAACAACCTTTTACATACTTGAAAACTGTTATGTCCCCTCTCAGTCTTCTCTTTTCCAGACTAAACAAACCCAATTTTTTCAATCTTCCCTCATAGATCATGTTTTCTAGACCTTTAATCATTTTTGTTGCTCTTCTCTGGACTCTCTCCAATTTGTCCACATCCTTCCAGAAATGTGGCACCCAGAACTGGACACAATACTCCAGTGGAGGCCTAATCAGCGCAGAGTAGAGTGGAAGAATTACTTCTCCTGTCTTGCTTACACCACTCCTGCTAATACATCCCAGAATGACGTTCGCTTTTTTGCAACAGTGTTACACTGTTGACTCATATTTAGCTTGTGGTCCACTATGACCCCCAGATCCCTTTCCGCAGTACTCCTTCCTAGGCAGTCATTTCCCATTTTGCATGTGTGCAACTGATTGTTCCTTCCTAAATGGAGTACTTTGCATTTGTCCTTATTGAATTTCATCCTATTTACTTTAGACTATTTCTCAAGTTTGTTCAGATCATTTTGAACTTTAATCCTATCCTCCAAAGCATTTGCAACTCCTCCCAGCTTGGTATCATCCACAAACTTTATAATTGCACTGTGTATGCCATTATCTAAATCACTGATGAAGATATTGAACAGAACTGGACCCAGAACTGATCCCTGCGGGACTCCACTGATTATGCCCTTCCAGCATGACTCTGAACCACTCATAACTACCCTCTGGGAATGGTTTTCCAACCAGTTTTGCACTCACCTTATAGTAGCTCCATCCAGGTTGCATTTCCCTAGTTTATTTATGAGAAGGTCATGCGGGACAGTATCAAAAGCTTTACTAAAATCAAGATATACCATATATATACAGATATACCAAGATATACAGCTTCCTCCCTGTCCACAAGGCTTGTTACCCTGTCATAGAAAGCTATCAGGTTGGTTTGACAAAATTTGTTTTTGACAAATCCATACTGACTGTTACTTATCATCTTATTATCTTCTAGATGTTTGCAAATTGATTGCTTAATTATTTCTCCATTATCTTTCCAGGTTCAGAAGTTAAGCTGACTGGTCTGTAATTCCCTGGGTTGTCCTTATTTCCCTTTTTATAGATGGGCACTATATTTGCCCTTTTCCAGTCTTCTGGAATCTCTCCCATCTTCCATGACTTCTCAAAGAAAATCGCTAATGGCTCAGATATCTACTCAGTCAGTTCCTTGAGTATTCTAGGATGCATTTCATCAGGCCTTGGTGACTTTAAGACATCTAATTTGTCCAAGTAATCTTGTTCTTTCCCTATTTTAGCCTCTTCTGATCCTACCTCATTTTCACTGTCATTCAATACGTTAGATGTCCCATCAACCTTCTTGGTGAAAACCAAAACAAAGAAGTCATTAAGCAACTCTGCCATTTCCACATTTTCTGTTATTACTCCCCCCCACCCCGCTCCTACTCACTGAGTAACAGGCCTACCCTGTCCTTGTTCTTCCTCTTGCTTCTAATGTGTTTGTAGAATGTTTTCTTTTTACCTTTTATGTCTCTAGCTAGTTTGATCTCGTTTTGTGCCTTGACCTTTCTAATTTTGGCCCTACATGCTCGTGTTATTTGTTTATATTCATCCTTTGTAATTTGACCTAGTTTCTCCTTTTTATAGGACTCTTTTATGAGTTTTAGGTCACTGAAGATCTCCTGGTTAAGCCAGGGTGGTCTCTTGCCATACTTCCTATCTTTCCTATGCAGTGGGAAAGTTTGCTCTTGTGCCCTTAACAATGTCTCTTTGAAAAACTGCCAGCTGTCTTCTATTGTTTTTAGACTTGCTTCCCATGTGATCTTACCTACCAACTCCCTGAGTTTTCTAAAGTCTGCCTTCTTGAAATCCCTTGTCTTTATTGTGCTGTTCTCCCTCCTCCCATTCCTTCGAATCATGAACTCTACCATTTTATAATCACTTTCATGCCCCAAGTTCAATCAGTTGAGTCTTGATTCATGGTATTTCTTGGGCCTATCTCCGATCTATAATAATAACCAATAGCACCTATTTATTATATAGCATTTTTTATCAATAGATCCCAAGGCACTTCACAGTCTTTAGCTTCTCTACCCTGACTATACCCCTGAGAGCTGGGACAGTGCTATTGTACCCATTTCACAGATGAGGAGCTGAAGCACAGAGAGGCTAAGTGACTTGGCTGAGTTCAGAGAGGAAGTTGGTGGCAGAGCGGGTAATTGAACCGAGGTCTCCCAAGTGCTAGACAAGGGCCCTAAACAGTCTCTCACCAGTCATACGGGCATCCCCGGCAATGGTCAGTGCGCTCAAGTGGTGCTGGAATGCTTGGCCCACGTGCTGGAATTGAACGCCTTCCAAACGGATGCGACTGTCCTCACCCTGGAAAGCTTGCACAATAACAACGGCCCCCATATCCCGGGATCCTAGCATCCTCTCGCTCTTCTTGTACAGACATGCCGAAGCATCTGAAATACAGCAGAGAGAGTCTGTCAACGGCACAGCTCCACAGTGACTCTATGCTCCATGCAAAGTCCTAAGCCATGCCTTTCCATGCATAAGAGCTGATCCTTTTTAGAGGGATGTATATTGAAACCCACAGGAAGCTGAAGTCATTTTATGCTTCGGTAAGCTCCTTCTGTTCAGTTCTAAATAGATCTGTGCCTGGGAAAGATGACTTTGACATTGATTTACTTTGGGTCAGATTCGTGAAAAGGCAATTGGGCATGGATGTATTTGAATTAAACTGCAATGAGAACACTTCAAAATTCTTTATGAACATCAGCTCTTCACAGTACCTCTCGGAGGTGTAAGTAAGGACTACTACCCCCACCTGGCAAGTGGGGAAAGTGAGACACAGAGGTTAAGTAGCAACTTGCTCAGGGTCAAAGATGGAAGCAGGGCTCCGTGACTGGCACTCAGATCACACCTCTCTCTTGTTGGCAGAGGTTAGAGAGGATTGAAATGGGCATTGAGTATGAACAATCCCCATGCCTCTAGAGATGGCTCTTCCACGTCAGACATGAGGCACACAGGTGGGTAGCATATGGAGATTTGTACTACCACTCCCCAGGCTGTGCCTGTTCTGAGGCTAGAGAGAGAATTTCAATCTCCGACACTGTCTGGTCACTTTTAACAGCACTATTTTATTTATTTTCTTTTATTTTTAAGACAGAAATGTAACAACAAAATCCCACTGCGACGCTGGCAACCAAGGTGCCAGCTCATGCCAGAGCCGCAGGGCAATTCACTTGTGTAGTAGTATAGATAAAAGTGGCTAGTAAATGTAGAAGAGTGTATTTGGTGCTTAAACTTCATGAAAACGAGTGGGATGTTACGTGCATTGTTTTCACTTATCTGTATCCCGTTATAATGGAGTAGCAAACATGTACATTGCATTCACCCCTGTAACTAAGTAACCCATCAAATGAGCCATCAAATGAGAAAGAAGCCTTGTGCGATTCAAACAAAGAACTTTAACAGAAAAGAGCTCATTTAGAAGCAAGTGGGCATTGTGTGTGATGATCGGAGGTCAAAGACTCAAAATGCATTCCTCTCTCCTTCATCAGAGGAAAAGCCCACATGGCTTCTCATAGCTTGTTTTCTGTGAGAAGAAGCTATAAGTATGGATTCCAGGAAAGACCCTACATCTCTGGACTGTTTGGACTCTTACAGGGAAGTGTACCAGATGCAAAGCAGAGATCCCCAGAGACTATCTGGGAACCATGAAAAGCCTTTTGGGAAACTTGCAGTTTATTACATCCCTGCCACCATTCGGAATTAGAAACTGTGACTCACCTGTGCATATATTTTACCTGCCTTAACTTCTGAAAAACTCTCATTTCCTTTTCTTAACTAATAAACCTTTAGTTAGTGTACTACAGTATTGGCTACCAGTGTTGTCTTTGGTGTCAGATCTAGAGTACCAATTGATCTGGGGTAAGTGACTGGTCTCTTCGGACTGGGAGCAACCTAAATGTGATGTGATTTTTGGTTTAAATGACCTTTTATCACAAAGTCCAGTTTGTCTGGGTGGCAAGATAGACTGGAGAGTCTAAGGGGACTGTCTGTGACTTTATGATGAGACTGGTATAAGTGATCCAGGAGTTCACATTTGTTACTGGTTTGGTGAAATTGAATTATAGAACACACCACCAGATTGGGGTGTCTGCCCTGTTTTCTGACAGTCTGCCCTGAGGTAGGCACTAACAGTCATGAGCCGCTCCAGACAATCTGACACCCACCCAAATCATCATCTTGTTATTCCTCTGACAACCACAGCTTCACTCTAACACAAATAAAATCACTCCCACTCCTAGTGCATATCAGTGACAATAGTCCTGGGTGCCAGAGTAAATTCATGGGGCTGTACCAGCAATTGGCTGTTGAATACCAAATGAAGTCTTGTGTGAAAAGTTTAAAGCAGACAGAATTTTAGTTTTAAAGGAAAGCATAGGCAGTCAGCAGTCCTAATTCTCAATCCAAATTACAGTCACTGGGTATGGTTCTGCTCTCTTTTACGCGGGAACCCCTGGGTGAATCAGGAACCCCTCCCTGGAAGTCAGTGGAGTTATACAGGCATAAAACCACTGTAAGTGTGAGGAAATCAAACCAATTATCGTTATTTGACCAGGTTTTCCAAATGCACTTAGCAACATCCCAGTCTTCTACAATCAAGAGTACAAAAAGGATTGGGAGATTTTCTTTAAGTCACTAACTAGTAAACACAATTAAAAGTTTAACATAATATGTACATGGAAACATTATTTTCAAAAGATATCCTCTTTTGAAAGGTGGGGGGCGGGGTTTTCCGAAGATGGCTTACAACAACAACATGAGGCTAACACATCTGCAAGATAACAAGGAAATTCAGCTCAACCCCTGAGAGATCATACTTCCATGTCAAACAATGTCCGGAAAGAAAAATTCACTTTCCTGGCGCTGAGTGGGCTTCAAAGTTATTCTGTTAAGAAGGATTTCTAACAAAATGATATACCATAATGTGATGTCAAAGTAACAATACTGCCTTTATTTATTTCTTTTCCTCCAAACATGTCTCTACCCAAAGACTCTTCTCACCTCCCGACACACCTGCTTTGGCACACTCCCTTAGGTGGGACATCCTCTCTCTGGTGAGGTTTCCTCGGACAACAATTCTCCGGCTAAGCAATGCCACAACAGCTTTCAGAGCAAAGCGATTCCCATGCACCCACTCTTCTCCAGAGCTGTGAGGGTACCTATACAAAGCATAGAAACAGACACAAGAACATGACTGCCGGAATATCTGCAGGAAGCATCCGTTCATCCTGAGCTTGAAGATGGAAACTTCACAATTCAGAGCTGGGTCCAAACTAGTTTTGTTAAGTTTCAGGGTCTAGCTCTGAGTCCATCTCTATTTCATAACTACAACAGCAAATTCCTGTGAAATATAAAAGGGGTTGGGAGTACGGAAAGACTCTGGTTGGTTTAAAAAGGTTTCAATGGGTTCTATGCAAAAAAAAATAACAATAATAATCAGAATGAAATCTGAATCCACCAGGTTCCTTCATTATGATCCTAAACTCACATCAGGCTCATAGAAACGTTCACCAAGAGTGAACCCAGGCTGAGCTTCAAGAGTATGAGCCAAGTTATGCTCTCAGGCGGCACCTGCATATTTCAGACAGTTGTGGTACGGGGCCCAATTCTATTGCCATTGCAACCATTGGCAAATCCTCACTGGCTTCACTAGTTTAGTAATATTTTTGTTGCGGTTTTATATGTTTGAGCTTTGTTCATTTATTCCACCCTATCTCTATCCTATTCAGAAATACAGCTGGTCAAAAAAAAAGGGGCAGGGTGAGAGGGGAACAGAAAATTTTTATTTTTGGTGGAAATTCAAATAATGAAATATTTTAGCCAAAACCCAACATATTTCTAGTTGGAAACGTTACCATGGTATTTCAGGACAATTTTCGTTTGAGTGCCTCATGCTCCTATTCTCTTCTATAGGCCAGGCTCCTTGGTTGGACTACATCCCCCAAGCTGAAACGTGGTCTTCTCTCTCAGAGACAGGAGGTGCTGCATTACATGAGTCCCAAGCCATGGTACATCATGGGAGATGTAGTTTGGCCAAGAGCCCAGTGAATACAGCAGATTAGGGGCAGGAGGCAATCAAACTACAGCTCCTGGGGGGCCCTGTAGGGGCATTTCCAAATCAAAATATTTTGGTTTTGGCCATTCAGTTAGTCAACAATATCAACAACCACCACAAAATCAAAATTTTCCACAGACACTTTTTGGAAAAATTTTCATTTAGTCAAAAACCCAATTTTCCAGTGAAAAATAGTTTCACTGGAAAATTGTTGACCAGCTCTATTCAGAATATATTGGGCCCTAATGACCTCCAAATATTGGTTTTCTTGGCCAGCATTTTTCAGGCAACTAGAGACCAAATATAGGACTTACAGATACCCACCCTTACCACACATTATTTTATTCTGTGCTCAACTTTAATAATTAAGGGCATCAACCTCTAGTAACCTGAGTAATCTGTAATGTTATCTCTATCATGGAAGCCTAGAGTACTGGTACTGGGCAACCAGGACCATCTCAGAAACCACTATCCAAAAAGAATGAACATTTTTATTATATTGGGGTTGTTTTTTTTTTATTTTTGGAAATGCCCCCGCTGTATGTGCCCTGGCAAAGAAAAGGAAAATTAAACCAAAACAAATATGCTCAATATCCAATAGGGTCATTCTACTAAGAAATAAATGTTACCTAACTCAGCTTTGCAAATTCTACTCTCCTGCTCAGAGTAAATTTTTTTTAAGTGGGTTCAGTAAAATATCATCAGAGGGTTTTTTGGGGGGAGGGTTCATTATCATAAATAAGGGTGAGAAGCTGGTTTTGTGCCTGACAGTTTTGAAGGTTTAATTGCTATGAAAAAGCTCTCCACAGATTGTTCGAAGTCCACTGGCTGGTTCTTGGTTTGCTCTTGATGCACACCAGAATGTATCACTACAGGGTGATGTCACAGTTTCTGTAAAACTTCTCAAAGAAAGATATTTATATAGTATCGTCATCATTTTTTATCGGAATTGCTGCAATTCCTGATCCTGACTCCCATGCTTTACTGACTTCTTTTTTCTACACATGAAAAATAATCTGTAATAATTTAAAGTAGATTAACTATTCTGGAATAAGAGCATCTACATAGGCAGTTAACCAGAAACACTTAATTAAGAATAACTTCCTATGTAGACAAGCCCCAAGTTAGCTACCTGTCGTTGGGATCCCCCAAAACCCACTAACCTGAGAGGCGATCTAAGGTAGAGCTCAGTGTTGTTCACTGCCTCAACTGTGACGATTTCCTCTTGCTGATACGTATCTCCAGGACCGGTTCCACTCACAATAATTTCATCCCCAGGCTGCCAGTCAACAGGCTCCTCTAGGAATAGCCTAGTGTCATTAACGCAAGCTGCTGACTTCAGGTGTGTGAACACCACTTCTGGCACCCAACCTAGGAATGATACATGAAGAAATGAACTGGGTAGTTATCAGTCACAAAAGGGGACTCGACAAATCACATTAGCTGGTTGCTCTGAAAATACTGGGTAGTCATTCTGACTATGACCAGGAGTACACTAAAAAGTTACATGGACTCAGCTACGTTCCTCAAGGGGCGTGAAAAATCCACACCCCTGAACAAAGTAATTAAGTGTAGATAGTGCTAGGTAGGAAGAATTGTTACCACTTCTCGGGGAGGTGTATTGACTACAGCAATGGGAGCACCTTTCCTGTTGCCTTAGTGTGTCTACACAGAAGTGCTGCAGCTGTGCCACTGTAGCAGTTTAAGTGTAGACATAGCTTTTCCTACTGTCATTCACTGACTTGCAGCTATAGCAGTGGCTAGACTAATGCTACAAGAGAGTATCTGTGATCATTTGTTGATTAATAAAACAGAAACACTGTCACAGCAAATTCATGGTTTTCCCACTCCATTGATTTCATTTGCTGCAAACATTAGAACAAGTGTAGTTGGTTGTTCAAAAGGATCTTTGTGGAAAGTGAAAGCCTTGTGAAGATGCACAAAAACGAGTGCCTGTGCCAGATGCATTTGCACAGCCATCTCTAAATCAGAGAACAGAAAGAATACCATGGCTGATATATTCAAGAGACTAGTGATTGCCCCCCAACTGGGAAAATCTGGCCATTTTAAGCTATAATTAAAAAAATACTGAATTGTTAATGATATTGCAGTGCTATACACAATTATTGTAGTTTTCCTGAACATTTCTGTTGCATTGTTTTGTTTTTCATTTTACACATTTTTATGGAAAATGTCTCTCCAAATCCCAATCTACATTATTACAGTCGAACAATCTTAAATGCCTCATAAGTTTCCATTTCATATCATCTGCTTTCTTGCTTCCTGTCCTGAACTGCTGTGCAATGTAGTGCTGTGCTGTTGAAGGGTTGCCATGTTCTGCGCAGGAGATGGTTGCACATGGGTGTTCTGGGATCCTTCTGGATGAAATGCACCCGATAGGGTACATAACAAATATCTTGATCATTCTGTCTTTTAAAACCATTTGAAAAAAGCCTCTGGCCAGAATAATCCTGTCAGGAACTGAATATGGCTTAAATAATATGTTGATGAATAACTATTAAAATAAAGGTTTCAGAGTGGTAGCCGTGTTAGTCTGTATCAGCAAAAACAACGAGGAGTACCTGTGGCACCTTAGAGACTAGCAAATTTATTTGGGCATAAGCTTTCGTGGGCACTCCTCATTGTTTTTATTAAAATAAAGTGAGGTATTGCCTTTCTCTCTTGATTATAGCATCTCTCCACACTGCTTTGGGAATCCTGTCTCAACCCTATAATATGGATCCTTATCTAGACAGAACCTTAATGTGGATATGACTTAAGTTAAAATTGACTCATCAAAGAAACGTTGAGAATATAGTTATAGTACAGGGGTCGGCAACCTTCGGCATGTGGCCCGTCAGGGTAATCCAAAGGTGGGCCACGAGACATTTTGTTTACGTTGACCGTCCCTGAGGCCTGCCGCTTCCCGCAGCTCCCATTGGCTGGGAATGGTGAACCGTGGCCACTGGGAGCTGCGGGGGCCATGCCTGCAGATGGTCAATGTAAACAAAATGTCTCGCGGCCAGCCTTTGGATTACCCTGACGGGCCACGTGCCGAAGGTTGCCGACCCCTGTTATATTACAAGCATCTCTCTGAAGATGACATCTAAGGACTCATCTACATATGAAACACTACAGCAGCTGTGCCACTGTAGCGCTTCAGTGTAGACACTGCCTATGCAGATGGGAGGACCCCTCCCGTTGGCGTAGGCAATCCACCTATCTGAGAAGCAGTAGCTAAGTCGCCAGAAGAATTCTTCCATCCACCTAGTGCTGTCTACACCCGGGGTTAGGTCGGCTCAACTACATTCCTCAGAGGCGTGGATTTTTCACACCACTGAGCGATGTAGCTGGGTCAACCTAACTTTTTAGAGTAGACCACGCGTAAGGGAATGGAGATGACCTACTGAGGGTAATAATACTCTGAAATCCTTGGTGAAAGGTTCTGCATAAAGTCAATGGGGAATGTGTGGCCCCATGGAAATCAATAGGCAATTTGCCATTACTTCAGTGAAGCCAGGATTTGACCCAATATACCTAAACAAAAGACCTGGTAGAAACCTTTTTTTTTTTTTACTAAAAGGTCTTGGTTTTGTGATTGTTGTTGAAAATAAGATTTCAATGACAATGACATTTTTGGTCATTTTTCAACAAGGGCAATTTTTTGACAATGACTTTTTTGTCTTTTTTGCAAATAAAATTTGGAAGAAAAATTTTCAACACATTTCTGAATGTTTTTGAAATTTTGAAAACGTTCCATTCCAAGCGAGGAGAAAAAAATCCCATGTTCTCACTTTTTGTAGTTAATTTTATTTTTCTCACTTTTCCCTCCTGGAAGTCAGTAAATAAGTGACAGAAGGGAGGTGAAAAAACATTCAAAATTCGTTTTTTTAAATGAAATAAAAAACTTTATTTAGAAAAAATGCATTTAAAACCTTTTGTCCACAACATGGGGGAAAATCATAAAATTTTTCACACAAAAACTCTTTTCCAGGAAAAAAAATATGTTAAGCTCCACTTAATACACTTATTTACAAATCCTCACAGTAGCTTGCTGAGACAGATCCTAGAGGTATCCCCAAGTAGAAGGGTAAAAGGAGACACAGGGTATGTCTACACTACGAAATTAGGTCGATCTTATAGAAGTCGATTTTTAGAAATCGATTTTATACAGTCGATTGCGTATGTCCACACTAAGCACATTAAGTCGGCGGAGTGCGTCCTCACTACCCTGGCTAGCATTGACTTACAGAGCGGTGCACTTTGGGTAGCTATCCCACAGTTCCCGCAGTCCCTGCCGCCCATTGGAATTCTGGGTTAAGCTCCCAATGCCTGATGGGGCAAAAACATTGTCGCAGGTAGTTTGGGGTACATGGCGTCAGTCGCCCCTCCCTCTGTGAAAGCAACGTTAGTCAATCGTTTCACGCCTTTTTTCCGTGCAGACGCCATACCACAGCAAGCATGGAGCCCGCTCAGCTCAGAGTCATCACTGCTGTTGCGACCGGGGTGCTACTGTCAGCAGACGGTGCAGTAGGACTGCTAACCGTCATCATACACCGCTTCTGCTGCAACTCTGCTCTCCTGCTCCGCAGCGACGAGCTCGGGGGATCCATTCTGGTCCTCTTGGGTGCTGTACGACTGCTAACTGTCGTCATCCACTGCTTCCACTGCAACTCTGCTCTCCTGCAGACGCCATACCACGGCAAGCATGGAGCCCATGCAGCTCACCGTCACCGCTGCTGTTGTGAGCATTGTAAACGTCTTGCGCATTATCCTGGAGTACGTGCAGAACCGAGCTAAGAGACGCCAGCACGAGGAGGATTTTGATGAGGACATGGACACAGACGTTCCTGAAAGCACAGGCTGTGGCAATTGGGACATCATGGCGGCAGTAGGGGTGGTTGACACAGTGGAACGCCGATTCTGGGCCCGGCAAACAAGCACAGACTGGTGGGACCGCATAGTGTTGCGGGTATGGGATAAAAGAAAAGGAGGAAAAAATAGCCAGAGCTTCGCGAACCAGCTGAGTGGCGGCGAACCAGCTGAGCAGCGGGGGACAGCAGAGCAGCACACAGCAGGAGTTTGCCTGGGAGTTCGCCTGGAGTGAGCCCAGTGAGGCTTACATTTTGTCAACTTCTCTGAGGAAACTCATAGTAGGAAAGTGATATGGAAGGGGGGGGGGTTCAGCTGTTGTGACCTGCACTGGATGTGCAATGTTTGTCTTTCTTCCACAGGACAGAAGCGACTTTGTCTGTACAAAGTGCAAGCTGGTCTCCATATTGGAAGAGAAGATTGAAGGTCTGGAGCAACAGATAACGACCCTGCGTTGCATACGAGAATCTGAGGATTTTCTGGACAAAAGTCAGGATATGCTTCTACGGGCGCAAAGCTCTAAAGATTTAGAGCAGGTTGCACAGTGGAGCCAAGAGGCCAGTGAAGAAGCTTGGCAACATGTGACCTCCAGAAGAAGAAGGGGGAATGTCCGGGTTCCAGCAATGCAGACACAGGTAACTAACCGCTTTCATGTTCTCTCCACAGGTACCATTGCGGAGAGTGGACCAGACGATACGTCTGGGGGGAGAAAGCAGAAGGAGACTCCGCTGGTTGAAGGCATGAGATGCGATGTCCTGAGGTTGGGGGTTCCACGACCACCACTCCCAAGAGAAGGAGGCGGGTGGTGGTGGTCGGGGACTCTCTCCTCCGGGGGACTGAGTCATCTATCTGCCGCCCTGACCGGGAAAACCGAGAAGTCTGCTGATTGCCAGGGGCTAAGATTCGCGATGTGACGAGGAGACTGCCGAGACTCATCAAGCCCTCGGATCGCTACCCCTTCCTGCTTCTCCACGTGGGCACCAATGATACTGCCAAGAATGACCTTGAGCGGATCACTGCGGACTACGTGGCTCTGGGAAGAAGGATAAAGGAGTTTGAGGCGCAAGTGGTGTTCTCGTCCATCCTCCCCATGGAAGGAAAAGGCCAGGGCAGGGACCGTCGAATCGTGGAAGTCAACGAATGGCTACGCAGGTGGTGTCGCAGAGAAGGCTTTGGATTCTTTGACCATGGGATGGTGTTCCATGAAGGAGGAGTGCTGGGCAGAGACGGGCTCCATCTTACGAAGAGAGGGAAGAGCATCTTTGCGAGCAGGCTGGCTAACCTAGTAAAGAGGGCTTTAAACTAGGTTCACCGGGGGAAGGAGACCAAAGCCCTGAGGTAAGTGGGAAAACGGGATACCGGGAGGAAGCACAGGCAGGAACGTCTGTGATGGGAGGGCTCCTGCCTCATACTGAGAATGAGGGATGATCAGCAGGTTCTCTCAAGTGCTTATATACGAATGCACAAAGCCTTGGAAACAAGCAGGGAGAACTGGAGGTCCTGGTGATGTCAAGGAATTATGACGTGATTGGAATAACAGAGACTTGGTGGGATAACTCACATGACTGGAGTACTGTCATGGATGGTTATAAACTGTTCCGGAAGGACAGGCAGGGCAGAAAAGGTGGGGGAGTAGCACTGTATGTAAGGGAGCAGTATGACTGCTCAGAGCTCCGGTACGAAACTGCAGAAAAACCGGAGTGTCTCTGGATTAAGTTTAGAAGTGTGAGTAATAAGAGTGATGTAGTGGTGGGAGTCTGCTATAGACCACCGGATCAGGGGGATGAGGTGGATGAGGCTTTCTTCCAGCAACTCGCAGAAGCTACTAGATCGCACGCCCTGGTTCTCATGGGTGACTTTAATTTTCCTGATATTTGCTGGGAGAGCAATACAGCGGTGCATAGACAATCCAGGAAGTTTTTGGAAAGCGTAGGGGACAATTTCCTGGTGCAAGTGCTAGACGAGCCAACTAGGGGGGGAGCTTTTCTTGACCTCCTGCTCACAAACAGGGAAGAATTAGTGGGGGAAGCAAAAGTGGATGGGAATCTGGGAGGCAGTGACCATGAGATGGTCGAGTTCAGGATCCTGACACAGGGAAGAAAGGTAAGCAGCAGGATACGGACCCTGGACTTCAGGAAAGCAGACTTCGACTCCCTCAGGGAATCCCTGTTGAGGTTACAGGGACAAACCGTCCCGATGAGTCGAAAGAATAGTAAATATGGCAGGCGACCAGCTTGGCTTAATGGTGAAATCCTAGCAGATCTTAAACATAAAAAAGAAGCTCACAAGAAGGGGAAGGTTGGACAAATGACCAGGGAAGAGTATAAAAATATTGCTCGGGCATGTAGGAATGAAATCAGGAGGGCCAAATCGCACCTGGAGCTGCAGCTAGCAAGAGATGTCAAGAGTAACAAGAAGGGTTTCTTCAGGTATGTTGGCAACAAGAAGAAAGCCAAGGAAAGTGTGGGCCCCTTACTGAATGAGGGAGGCAACCTAGTGACAGAGGATGTGGAAAAAGCTAATGTGCTCAATGCTTTTTTTGCCTCTGTCTTCACTAACAAGGACAGCTCCCAGACTGCTGCGCTGGGCATCGCAACATGGGGAGTAGATGGCCAGCCCTCTGTGGAGAAAGAGGTGGTTAGGGACTATTTAGAAAAGCTGGACGTGCACAAGTCCATGGGGCCGGACAAGTTGCATCCGAGAGTGCTAAAGGAATTGGCGGATGTGATTGCAGAGCCATTGGCCATTATCTTTGAAAACTCGTGGCGAACGGGGGAAGTCCCGGATGACTGGAAAAAGGCTAATGTAGTGCCAATCTTTAAAAAAGGGAAGAAGGAGGATCCTGGGAACTACAGGCCGGTCAGCCTCACCTCAGTCCCCAGAAAAATCATGGAGCAGGTCCTCAAGGAATCAATCCTGAAGCACTTACACGAGAGTAAAGTGATCAGGAACAGTCAGCATGGATTCACCAAGGGAAGGTCATGCCTGACTAATCTAATCGCCTTCTATGATGAGATTACTGATTCTGTGGATGAAGGGAAAGCAGTGGATGTATTGTTTCTTGACTTTAGCAAAGCTTTTGACACGGTCTCCCACAGTATTCTTGTCAGCAAGTTAAAGAAGTATGGGCTGGATGAATGTACTATAAGGTGGGTAGAAAGTTGGCTAGATTGTCGGGCTCAACGGGTAGTGATAAATGGCTCCATGTCTAGTTGGCAGCCGGTGTCAAGTGGAGTGCCCCAGGGGTCGGTCCTGGGGCCAGTTTTGTTCAATATCTTCATAAATGATCTGGAGGATGGTGTGGATTGCACTCTCAGCAAATTTGCGGATGATACTAAACTGGGAGGAGTGGTAGATACGTTGGAGGGCAGAGATAGGATACAGAGGGACCTAGACAAATTAGAGGATTGGGCCAAAAGAAACCTGATGAGGTTCAATAAGGATAAGTGCAGGGTCCTGCACTTAGGACGGAAGAACCCAATGCACAGCTACAGACTAGGGACCGAATGGCTAGGCAGCAGTTCTGCGGAAAAGGACCTAGGGGTTACAGTGGACGAGAAGCTGGATATGAGTCAGCAGTGTGCCCTTGTTGCCAAGAAGGCCAATGGCATTTTGGGATGTATAAGTAGGGGCATAGCGAGCAGATCGAGGGACGTGATCGTTCCCCTCTATTCGACATTGGTGAGGCCTCATCTGGAGTACTGTGTCCAGTTTTGGGCCCCACACTACAAGAAGGATGTGGATAAATTGGAGAGAGTCCAGCGAAGGGCAACAAAAATGATTAGGGGTCTGGAACACATGACTTATGAGGAGAGGCTGAGGGAACTGGGATTGTTTAGTCTGCAGAAGAGAAGAATGAGGGGGGATTTGATAGCTGCTTTCAACTACCTGAGAGGTGGTTCCAAAGAGGATGGTTCTAGACTATTCTCAGTGGTAGAAGATGACAGGACAAGGAGTAATGGTCTCAAGTTGCAGAGGGGGAGGTTTAGGTTGGATATTAGGAAAAACTTTTTCACTAGGAGGGTGGTGAAACACTGGAATGCGTTACCTAGGGAGGTGGTAGAATCTCCTTCCTTAGAAGTTTTTAAGGTCAGGCTTGACAAAGCCCTGGCTGGGATGATTTAATTGGGGATTGGTCCTGCTTTGAGCAGGGGGTTGGAGTAGATGACCTCCTGAGGTCCCTTCCAACCCTGATATTCTATGATTCTATGAGGACTTGTGGAACCTTAGAGACTAACAAATTTATTTGAGCATAAGCTTTCGTGAGCTACAGCTCACGTCATCGGATGCATGCAGTGGAAAATACAGTGGGGAGATTTTATATACACAGAGAACATGAAACAATGGGTGTTACCATACACACTGTAACAAGAGTGATCAGGTAAGGTGAGCTATTACCAGCAGGAGAGAAAAAAAACCTTTTGTAGTGATAATCAAGCTGGGCCATTTCCAGCAGTTGACAAGAATGTGTGAGGAACAGTGGGGGCGGGGGGGGGGATGATTCCCAGTGGCTGCGTAAGGACACTTTCCTGGAACTCTGTGAGTTGCTTTCCCCCACCCTGAAGTGCAGGAATACCAAGATGAGAGCTGACTAACAGTTGAGAAGCGAGTGGTCATAGCCCTGTGGAAGCTTGCAGTCTGTCAGGGATCAATTTGGAGTGGGCAAGTCTACTGTGGGGGCTGCTGTGATCCAAGTAGCCAATGCAATCATTGACGTTCTGTTATCAAGGGTAGTGACTCTGGGAAATGTGCAGGTCATACTGGATGGCTTTGCTGCAATGGGGTTCCCTAACTGTGGTGGAGTGATATCCCCATCTGGGCACCGGACCACCTTGCCAACTAGTACATAAATCACAAAGGGTACTTCTCAAGGGGTACTGCAAGCACTGGTGGATCACAAGGGACATTTCACCGACATCAACGTGGGATGGCTGGGAAAGGTGCATGACACTCACATATTTAGGAACTTTAGGAACTCTGGGCTGTTCGAGCAGCTGCAAGAAGGGACTTATTTCCCATACCAGAAAATTACCATTGGGGTTGTTGAAATGCTAATAGTTATCCTTGGGGACCCAGCCTACCCCTTGCTCCCATGCCTCATGAAGCCTTACACTGGCATCCTGGACAGTAGTAAGGAGCAGTTCAACTATAGGCTGAGCAAGTGCAGAATGGTGGTAGAATGTGCCTTTGGATGCTAAAAAGCTCGCTGGTGCTGTTTGCTGACTAGGTCAGACCTCAGCGCAACCAACATTCCCATTGTTATTGCTGCTTGCTGTGTGCTCCATAATATCTGTGAGAGTAAGGGGGAGATATTTATGGTGGTGTGGAAGGTTGAGGCAAATCGCCTGGTGTCTGATTTTGAGCAGCCAGACACCAGGACAATTAGAAGAGCACAGCAAGGCATGCTGCGCATCAAAGAGGCTTTGAAAAACAGTTTCATGACTGGCCAGGCTTCGGTGTGACAGTTGTGTGTGTTTCTCCTTGATGCAAACCTGCCCCCTTTGTTGATTTTAATTCCCTGTAAGCCAACCACCCTCCCCCCTTCGAAATAAAGTAACTATTGTTTTGAAACCATGCATTCTTTCTTTATTAATTAAAAAAAATGAGATAGCGGACAAGGTAGCCTGGGTGGGGTGGGGGAGGAGGGAAGAACAATGTTACATTGTTTGAATGACAGCCTTCTGTTGCTTGGGCCATCCTCTGGAGTAGAGTGGCTGGGTGCCCGGAGCCTCCCCCCCTACCCCAGCATTCTTGGGCGACTGGGTGAGGAGGCTATGGAACATGGGGAGGAGGGTAGGCAGTTATACAGTGGATGCAGCAGGGGGCTGTGCTCTTGGCTTTCCTGCAGCTCCAACAGATGCTTCATCATGTCCGTTTGCTCCCCCATTAGTTTCAGCATCGCGTCCTGCCTCCACTCACTTAATTCTTTCCTGGCCTCTGCCACTGAATGCCTCCATGCCTTAAGCTGTGCCCTATCAGTGCGGGAGGACTGCATGAGCTCAGAAAACATGTCATCACAAGTGCGGGGTTTTTTGCCTTCTAATCTGTGATAACCTCAGGGACAGAGGTGATAGGGGGAGCGTAGAAACATTTGCACCTTGAGGGAGTAAAACTGGGTTGGCTTCTTACGCCTTCATAACATGTGGGAATGTTTTCAAACTGCAGCACCCCCCTTTCCCAGAGCAAGCAATGGGTTGGGTTTCACATTTAAAAGGAGGGGCTGCAGTATTCGGGTAGACGTCCAGCACACACCTACCCCCACCCCACCGAGTGGCTATTCTCTGGGATGATCCCTTCACCCCTCCCCTGCGCCGTGTGGCTATTCTCTGGGATGATCCCTTTTAGCCAAGTGCAAACAGTCCAGCTTGAACGGGGTCCTTTTACTGTTCCCTTACAAAAATTCCCCTATTTCAACCAGGTGACCATGAACACTATTGCTTTTAAACCCTGTACTGTAGTTACAAATGTGCACTCACCAGAGGTGCCTTCTCCGGCTTCAGGGTCGGGGATCCCGCCTTGGGAGGGTATTGGCTCCAGGGTGATGAAAAGGTCCTGGCTGCCGGGGAGAACGGATTCACCACTTGCCTGCTGCGCATTCTCCTCCTCTTCCTCATCCACAAAATGCTCCTCCGTGCAGCGTGAGACTCCCTCCTTGCAGGTGTCCATGGACAGTGGTGGGATAGTGGTAGGGTCCCCCCCTAGAATAGCATGCAGCTGTTCATAGAAGTGGCATGTATGGGACTCTGACCCGGAGTGACCGTTTGCCTCCTTTGTCTTTTGGTAGGCTTGCCTGAGCCCCTTAACTTTCATGCGGCACTGCTGTTTGTCCCTGGTGTAGCCTCTCTCCAACATGCTCTGTGAGATTTAGGCAAATATATTTGCATTTCTTCTTTTGGATCAGAGTTCGGCCTGCACAGATTCTTCTCCCCATACAGCGATCAGATCCAGTGTCTCCCTTTCGGTCCATGCTGGAGCTCGTTTGCGATTCTGGGACTGCATGGTCACCTGTGCTGCTGAGTGCTGCTGAGCTCACCACACTGACCCAATAGGACATGAAATTCAGAAGTTCCCGAGGCTTTTCCTGTGTACTTGGCTCGTGTATCGGAGTTGAAAGTGCTGTCCTGAGTGCTCACAATGGAGCACGCTGGGATGGCTCCTGGAGGCCAGTACCGTTGATTTGCATCCGCGCTACCCCAAATTCGACCCAGCAAGGTCGACTTTAGTGCTACTCCCCTCGTCGGGGACAAGTACAGAAGTTGATTTTAAGAGCCCTTTAGATCGACGGAATGGGGTTGGTTGTGTGGACACGGTCATTTTTAAATTGACCTAACGTGGCTAAATTCAACCTAACCCCATACTGGAGACCAGGCCATAGACCCAAACCCTGGGCCTGATTGTGTCAACGACAAATCTTCTATTGACTTCAAAGGAAACATGTTTGGGGCCCTGGAGAGGCAAAGTTACACCACCCTTAGGCCACACATCAAATCAGCGATAAAGCTGGGAACAATCTCCTGGCTTCCAGTTCCTCACCCTCATAAGTGGGCACACTCCAAAGCCCGCAATCACCAACACCTTTACTTTGCCCTTCTTTCTTCAATAGATGACGTTTGCTCTAACTTTTTACATTCCCTTTTCTCCAGCTGACATTCAAACAGACGTGTCCAGTGAGATCCGACTTGTGCAACAGCACCAGGGAGAGCATGTGGCACATACTGAACCTCCTATGATACATTTTCCCTCACTCCTTTGCAATAGATCATAATTTACCATTAGCCCACAGCGAGTTACTGTCCTCCCTGGTTGTACTAAAGAAAAGTAATAATACCGGAAATCACCAAGGGTAGATATTGCATCCAATAAATCATTTTCCAATTATTTTAAGCAAGCTTTCCTCTTAGTTTACTCTTTTGTTTTCTGAGAGCCCCGTCTGTTGGCCTGACTTTTCTCGCACTTGCACTAGGGTAAGCCAGGAGTAACTGCACTGAAGTCAATAGATTTACACTAGCATGACAGAAAACTCAGGCATTTACATCCTGTTATTCTGAACCATCGTTGAATGCCGTCTGAAGGGGACAGTATGTTTCCAGCTTGGGTTACTGTAAGGACCAGGGAGTGGGCAATCAGGCCTAACCGTGCAGTCAGGAGCCAGAAACTGGAGCCAGGAGGACATAGCCTGAGACAGAGTCAAGGGTCAGGCCAAGGATCAGAGGTAGGGCATGTGAGCATGGACCTGGAGCCAGACAGGTAAGCAGGAACCAGCAGCAGATGGATATCTGGGATAAGGAGGGCAGGAACAGGATGGAAGGCAGGGCTCAGGATGCAAGCAAGGATGCAGAGTCTCAAAGCAGTAGTCAGCCATAAATTCACCTAATTGCTCAGACAGCTTCCTGTGCCTTCTTCTGGCTTAAATATTGCATTTGAGCCAATCGGTGGAGCCAGACATCTCTCCCAATCAGGAGCTCTTGGCCAGCTAGAGTTTTACCTGCCCCTTTTTCCAGTAGCTCTAAAGAGCTGCAGGGTGGCAGCTGCCTGGGATACTGCAGGCCTGGGTTCAAAACCCAGAACTGGTTACTGTTTAAAGTTGTTTTGTTTCCACATGGAGTCAAGGATTCCATAATTACACCAAAGCTTTACTTAAGATAGAAATCAACACATTAAGGAATCATTTTATCTTGTTTGTTGTTTCTTTTTTAATGTTACTTTAAAAACAAAATAACTTACTAATTATTCTCCCTCCCTACTAGCGTGCTCATGGGAGAAGTGGACTAACAGGCAGTCAAGGTTAGTATCATTGGTGGAGCAGCAGGTGAAGAAAGGGACACAACATGATAAGATATATGTAACGGCCTGGAGGCCTCAGGCTCCTACCACACTCCGTCCCAGAGAGGAGCAGAAAAGAAGTCCTCCAAATGTCCTAGAGTGGTTATGGGGAAGCAGCCAATGAGGGGGTGCAGGGAGCAGCCAATCAGGGCCCAACAGGCTAGTATAAAAAGAGCTGCAGGACCCTAATGAGTTCAGTTCCTTGTTGGAGCTGGAGGAGAGTTGATGGTGTGGACCCAGGACAGAGCAATGATGGCAGAGACGGGGGGGGGGGGGGGGATGGGACAAGAAGGAGCTCTGGGCTGACTGATGGGACTCAACCAGGACAAGGCCTTGAGGTAAGGTGAAGAATGTGTTGGTGCTGTGGGGAAGTGGGCCAGGTAATTGTAGCAGAGATGCAGTTTATGTAAAGGGGTGTGACAGATGACTGCTATCTATAGGGTCCCTGGGCTGGGACCTGGATCTGTGGGGGGGGGGGGGCCTGGATTCACCCCAATGGCAGAGGAAATGTCTTGGGCTTTGACACACCCCAGAAGGGGAACTGAACTTTTAGTGGCCCAGCAGAAGAGTTGGGGCCAGAAAGGTCCAAAGAGGGCAAAGACATTGCCTCCAGGAGGGAGTCCTTGAGAACTGCTCCATATCAGAGCAGGGACAATTTGAGAGAGCCGAGAAGGGGCTGAGAGACCGCTTGAACCAGGGTACTGTGATAGGCCCTGTTGGACTGAGTAAAAATCCAGCCCAGGGATAGGGCTGCAGATAAAAAGACGTTACAGAGGGCACTGAGATACAGTCCAACAAGGGGCCTAACTCAGAAAGGGTTTGTTTGTTTTGCACATGGACAGAGTGTGACTTGGCCAAAGGACTGGGTCACCGAAGACCTGCCTGACAAGGACAGCAGCTGACAGGGGCACCATGAGTGGAGGAAATTGAGGGGGAAAAAACTGAACCTACATTCAACCTAGGGGTGGGTGCTCATTAGAGGTGAGTGCATGCCATTTACAATACAGAACAGAACTGACAAAATAATGAAGAAACAAAATCACAAATCTGTACAACACATTGGAAGGATGGCTGATGTAGTTAGGACAATGGAGTGGGACTGCAGACAGCTAGACTCAGCTCCTGCCTCTGCTACTTACTTCCTGTAAGACTTGGGCATGTCACTTGACTCTCTGTAAAATGTGGGCTGATAATCCTTCCTTTGTCCCATATATCTAGTGTGTCAACCCTAGATTCACTTATGTGTTTCTGCAGTTCATAGCACAATAGGACCTTAATCTCTATGGAGACCTGTAGGCTCCCTGTAATACAAATAATAAGTAATCACGTTACTTGAGTATTCAGATGGCCATCGTACATTTGTAAAAATATTAACAAATTTCAAAAGTTTTTTGTGTGCTAAAATCCAAGATTATTGACACACACTGGGGGGTCTGCGTTTCTTCACTATTTGCCATCCACACAGAGAGCAGAAAAAAATACCAGAAGACAACTTACACATCAAGGATTATAAACAGCAAAACTCACGAAGGAAACAGTTTGGGAAGAAACTCAGACTAGAAAAGAAAGTGTCTGAACTATCCAGTGAATACTTATGAATAATACAAATAAATCTGCAGAAATCAGGATGGATTTGCAAACTACCTGCAGACAGAAGCGCTAGAAGTGGCAGGAGTTTCATCTGCAATGAATAATCTGACCACTGGACAAATCCATTGCAGAAGAATATTGGGGAAAGTGTTGCAGGGTAATCCTGCATTGCTATTGCTGATGTACTTCCTGCTTGGGAAATAAGTAGACAGTTTTCTCCCCCCCGCCCCCCACTCTCCTGGTAATAGCTCATCTTAAGTGAAGAGCTCTGTGTAGCTCAAAAGCATGTCTCTCACCAACAAAAGTTGGTCCAATAAAAGATAATACCTCACCCACCTGGTCATTCTGTAGGGCTGTCAATCTGGCACCTTTCACAACTGCTGACTTCACTTAAAAGAAATTTCCTCCAAGCCCTGATCCTGCAATATCAGCCAATTACATTTTGCAGAGACAGTGCCCGGGACAAAAATACATTATAAAATGAAGACAGGTAGCAACTGTCAATACACTAAAAACTAACTCACTAGTCCACACAGTAAAATGTGGTTTTATACAGCACCTCTCATATTCGATGCAATGTGACTTTGTTTGGTCAAGCATCTTTCATATAAAGTGTTTTTCCAAATCGGGGCCAAAGACTCTCATGATATGGGAGTGTTCTCCTGTCCTTCATATGAAGTTCCAGGAGTACTGATAACGCCAACATGAAGGGGTCTTTGATACAACATCCAACTGATTCAAAGCATGTCACCCATTATCATAGCATCTCCTACAGTACTGTACCAAAGTGCCAGCAGTCAGTATTTGCCCTGATGGGCCTTGGGCTCACCATTTTCCAGAGATGGCTCGGTTGCCAAACTTCACACCAGTGCAAGGTGGGTGTAAGATACTACCGTTAGAATAACCATTTTCACAAGGATCAGGGGCAATGGAGAATCTGGCCCACTGAGCCATCCTGTCTCGCAACCATCAGCTGCACTAGGAAGCGTTGTCAGCATCTGCCTACTTCCATTCTTTTATTGGCAGCAGGATCATTATTATTCATTTTCTTTCTTTTATTGAGTGAACCTCATGAATTTTTAGCACTCCCATAAAAGAGAGCCTGACAGCAGCTGACAGAGTGCAAAGCCTTGTGTGGTGTTTTTGGTTTTTTTTTTTTTTTCTTCCCTCAGCACGCTGCAGTCTTGGCTCGCAGCAACTCCGTGTCTGTATGTATGTCCGTGTATCTGCCATGTTTAAATACCACAGAATCTTGTAGGGAAACATTCCAAGGGTAAGCAATGTTGATACTAAGTGGAACAAAACACTTTTTTTTTTTTTCCCATTCAAAACATTTTTGATGAAAAATGCCCTTTCTTGGGAAACAGTTTTAAACTTCTTTTTTTCCCCATAAAATCTTCTGACTTTTTTCTGGGGCGGGGAGGGGACCAAACTGCAACATGTTTTTTGGTTTGGGCTTTTTGCCCCTTATTTTCTCTCTTCCCGCCCCCACTTTTGTCCCCATTTTTCCTTTTTGTCACTGGAAGATGACAAAACTACGGAAGAAAGGAAAGGAAAAAACACAACCTTAAACACAATGTTCTTCTGGATTTCAAATATATACTTTTTTAAAAAAGTTAGTTTTTCAAATTTTTTTTAAACAAACCTTTTTTTAATTTGGGGTGGCATTTAAAAAAATTGATTTGACATTTTTCCCCACAAATCATACTTACCATTTTCCTGTCAGCTCTATTAATACACAGGCCTGGCTGAAAAATTCTTATTGAAACTTTTGCTGACTGAAAAATTGGGTTTTGTGGAAAGTGTCTAGTTTTTTGAGAGAGGTTTTTGATTTTACATTGAAAAATTGATTTCCCCGCCTCAGGTTTTGCCTGAAAATGTTTGGGTTTTGAGTTTTCTTTTTTTTTTTTTTAATGGTGAGGTGAAAGTTTCCACTGAAAACTTTGCCAAAACCCAATTTCATTTTTAGCTAATTTTCCACTCAAAAATCCCATTTTCTGACCACATATTCTATTAATTATTACACTCATTCATATATTATATATATTTCTTGAATTGATGACACAGTAGTGGTATAGTAGTTATTTGTACATTTGGTACATTAGGAATAAAAGAGCAACTAGGTACAAAATCTTCTACTTCTAACTTTAAAGTGTTGGGTGGGGGGGGGGATTCCTAATAAAAGTGAGATTAAACATAGCAGATTTTCTCTCCCTCCCTCCCCCCATGCACAACTCAAAAGGTGTGAGACCTGATCCTTAACTCGCAGAAATCAACATATCTCCATTGGCATAAACTGCACCACATCAGCCCTCAGTGGACCAGGATGAGAGGAGCAGAAAAGGGACAGAGTTTCCTTTCGCCCCTCAGCTGTATCTAGTGTGAGGATTGAGCCAACTGGCTTCAATAGGGTTAGTAGATTGGCACCACTGTAGCTGAGAGCAGAGTATGACTGCTTGCATTGGTAGAGAGCGAAACAGTAAAAACCAAACCTGACCATAGGGAACAACGTTAAGTGATGTGGATGTCCTAACATCTCTGTTACAAAGTAACACTCTGGGGCTCAAACAAGAAAAGGTTTTACTACCTGGCCTGCTATTTGACTTTAAAATAGTTCAGTTGTTGATGGCCTGGTAGGTTTTTTTTTTTTTTCCACTCCACGGCTCAATCAAAACCAGGGAAAGAACTACTCTCTCCTTAAACCCAAGAGCAATTGTTGGGGTGGGGGGGGGGGTTAGGACCACTTAATGTATAGATTCTGGTGCTATCAAGGAATTGGGCCCAGATGTACAGCAGAGACTCTGTAGGTCAGTAGCTGTCTTTGTTCAACTTTCAAGGTTCCCTTCAAATTCTTCCATGGGGTTAGCAGGGTTTGCCCTCTGTCTGCTTGGGCCCCAAATCTTATGGATCCCCCTAAATCCACATGGGTCTTGGAGGCACATGGCAATCTGCACATCAAGCCTGTACCTCTGTACTGCCTCCCTTGTCCCTGTAGACCTTCCCTGGGCCCTGGTTAGCACAGCTGAGGGTGGATCTATGCTGACATGGCTTCTCCCATGGGCAGCAGTCCCACAATCACCTTTCAAATGGGGACTCCACTACGCAGATGGGCTACCTTCTGCTGGTAATACAGTATCAGGCAGCATTAATTCCTGAGTAGACTCCCTGCAAAGTGGGGAGGGGACGATGCGCATCTCCCTAGGCGCTATTCCCTTCAAGCCACCGATCCCCAGCAGAACTCCCCATGAAGATCAAGAATGGGTGGTGGATGGTCCCTTGGAGATACCTGAGGGCTGTGTCTGCAGGCCCATGAAAAGATCTGTGCACAGAGAATTCCTTCAGCATGCTGTCTTTCTGCCAGCACTTTCCTTTGACAACAAAGCATATGACAGAAATATCGGTGATAGGGAAAATACCTGTTTAATGACTGGGTCTCACTGATAGAAATAGGTACATGTGCTTTTTGAAGACAGGAGGATACTGATTACAAAGCCGCTGTGATTAATCAAAAGTTCTTCTTCACCAGAAGGACTGCACTACAAACACTCAAAAGTGTTGAAAAATAGATGACTCTGTAGAGCGCCTTAATTATTTAAATTCATTTTTAATAATTAACTGAGCTCAGGAAAACAAATCTTGAGATTTGAAGCAACAGCTCCACAGTTAAAAGGACAAACAAAAAGGATACTTTAGACCCAAAATTTAGACTTGGGTAAAGAGGGAATAAAATATACTACTAAACTAATTAATAGAAATGTATTTAAATACTGAACCCTGAAGAGCACAGCACGGTGCTACTACAGGTCAACCTGGGATGTAATTCATTCTAAAGCAGCATGTTAAAGTGGATTAAATCCTGAAGCTAGGCTCTATGAACAGTTTATCTCCAATCCTGGCTCTGTTACCACCTCACACTGTGGTTTTCAGCAAGTCACTTCACCTCACTGTGACTCAGTTTCCCCACCTTCAAAAATGGGATAATAATACTAAGAGTCAGATCCTGTGAGTACTGACCACACTAAGCTCTTCTTGAACTTAATATCCGTTTTGACTATGCACAAACCCTTAAATTTTGCACAGGACTCTCAAAATGTAAACCATCTTATAAGCGCTAAACATCATTACTGAAAACAAAGTGATACTGACCTGTTTAGATTCACTCTCCTATGTAAGTGAAATGCAAAATGTAGACAGAGTATAAATGGTGACAAGTAGGTAGGGGCCTGATTCTCCAGTGGCTTGCAGTCTTCTACAGTTGTACAAAGTGAGTGTACCAGTTGGACTATGTTAACATTTAAACCTCAATACGCCATTCTCCTTTCCTACAATACCAACAGTATCCTATAGGTAAAATCCTCATCACCTTCAGACAATTAGACCCAGTAAAATCATTAGGTCAGATCCTGGCCCCACTGAAGTCAATAAGAGCTTTTCCACTGACTTCACTAGAGACGTATTTGGTCTTTACAGAAATGTCTTATAGTACAAGACCTAGGCCCCAATGCAGCAAAGTACATAAGCATGTGCATAACTTTAAGCAGGTGATTAAGTCCATTCTTAAGTGCTTTGCTGAATAAGTATGTGCTGAACTCAGGGGGCTTGCTCACCAAGGGACAGCTCAGTGGTTTGAGCATTGGCCTGCTAAACCCAGGGTTGTGAGTTAGGGATCTGGGCCAAAAATTGGGGATTAGTCCTCCTTTGAGCAGGAGGTTGGACTAGATGACCTCCTGAGGTCCCTTCCAGCCCTGATATTCTATGATTCTAATGCTAAATGAAAGACAATTTGGGTGAGAGAATCTCTTTTAATGGACCAACCTCTGTTAATGGAAGGGACAAGCTTTTGAGCTGCACAGAGCTCTTCTTCAGGTCTGGAAAAAGTAATCAGAGTGACACAGCTAAATACAAGACAGGACAGAATGTTAAACATTTGGGGTTAACACATGTTGCAGGAAACCAGTTAAAATGAAGTGGGAAATTAACACCTCTGCAGTCATAGGACAAAGGAGGGTGAGTAAGTTACAAATTGTTGTAAGGAGCCATAAAGGCAGTGTCTCTGAGCCATGATTTCAGGTGTCCAGAGAGTTATGAATTTAAGTCCCTACACTTGTCTTTTGAAGGCGTTGTGCAGGTTTCCCTTGAGGACAAGAACTGAGAGATCTGATATGGAGAGATCGCTTTGTGGATGCTTTTTGTTAAGCACGTGTTTAATGGCTTAGCTGGATTTGACTTATAATACAGTATTAACGTTACTTCACCTTATTTCTAACACCTAGTTCCTGAAGCAATCTGTTGAATACTATAAAAGTGTGGAAAAAATTTAAAGTCAGCAGTTCTGTGTGATCATATTGACTGAAATAGGTTGAGGTGGCTTCTTGAACTCCTTAGAACATGGAAAACATTAGTGCTGTAATTTTTTTTTTCAAATGGGGGTTCCTAAAATTAGGCAATTGCATTGATATTTAAGCATCTAAATGGCCAGATTTTCAGGGATCTGGAACATCTGCAGCTCCCATTAATTTCAAAGGTATTTCTGTGGCATCTTGTGAAAAAATCAGGCTGCTTGAATTTAAGTGCCTAAATAAGGTGCCTGAACAACCCAGCTCTGAACATGTAAGCCTCCGGCAACTGTAAAGTATTTTCAAAAGGGCCTAAATAAATCTGGAGTCATCACTGCCTTTGGGACTTGACTTCCTAAGTCATTTAGGCACTTCTGAAAATTCTACCCCTCCTGATTATTAATTGCATCCAACAAAAGCTGCGTCTCCTTTAGACGAAGAGCAGTGATAGCAGTGTGTTTCCTTGTACCATTAATTCACCAGCCACATCCCTGGCCTCAGTTATAAAACTGATCACATGCCCAGCCTTTCTACCAACCTCTCAGCATGCCAGAAAAGAGAAAGGGGGGGGGGGGGGGGAAGCAGTATTGATCTCGACTGTGAAACACAGTACCAGAGCCCACTTTTCCTCCCAGTGAAAAGCTACACCAAATAGAAGAACTCTTTTAAAGAACCTTCCCTTTCAGGGAGGGATGTCTGAGAAAGAAGTTTGTTTTTATTTGTTTTTATTATTATTAACCTAGGGGGATAAATCCGTTTTTTTCTGACCTAAAAAAATAATCTTCTACTTAAAACAAATTGTGACCACTAGGAATGCCAAAAGAGACCCGGACTGATACCAGCAAATCAGGTATAGAGTTTGATATGCCTTATTTATAGTAAAATAAGACATAATGGCCCCACCTGAGATCAGGGCTTCATTGTGCCTAACACTGTTCACACACAAAGAGCCTGATCCAAAGCTGAAGTCACTGGGAGTCTTGCCATAGAATTCAATGAGCTTTGGATCAAGCACATAGTGAGAGAGAGTCCTTCCCTTAAAAGTTTACAAAGAGGCTCTGATCATGCAATTCACAATGCACTGGCATACTGGTGCAGGGTTGGAGTCAAAATACACAAGACAAAGAATGGGAGGAGGAAATATTCTCCCCATTTTACAGATGGGAAGTTGAGGCACAGAGATTAAGTGAGTTGCCCATGATCATTCAGGAAGTCTGTGGCAGAGCTGGGAAGTTAATCAGATCTTGTGAGTCCCAGGCCAGTTCCTTAAACACATAACCATCCTATATTACAAGCAGTAGTCTGACAGAGTATCTGCCATTAAAAAGTCAACACTCACTTTGCATTTATATAGCATTGTATAAATTCAAAGCACTTTATACAGACATTAACCAACTGATTCTCAGAAGTAGGTGAGAAAATAGTATCACTATTGTTCAAATGGGGAAAGTGAATCCATTAATTTGGGTGGAGAGAGGCACGAAGGAGGAGTTGCAATAATATTAAAAAAAAAAACTTGTCAGCAGCATACGCAGGTCTGAGTAATCTTCCCATCACCACCGAGCACAGCCATGGGTTGCAGATAGTGGAACAGCCTTTAGATATGATATAAGCATGGAGACCTGTTTAATTAAGCAGTCTCAGACAATCTGACAACAGTACTAACATTGCGTGGTGGAGCAGATAGTGGCACTGCTGGCCATATAAAATACCACGAAAGCCCAAAGATGGTACTGTACATGCAAACGTAGGCCACGATTAAATAAGTCTGCAACAATCCCAACAAACTACAGAATATGAGTATTGCAGCATCAAGAAGGTTTACACCAAGGTTTCATCCTTTTCCCGCAACTATTCGACTTACACACAGAAGGAAAAAGTTTAGAAGACACCAACTAGGGTATACAGGTCAATGGCATATACAACAACATAATAAAAACCAATGACCTAGTTGGCATCATTTTTACTAGGAAGAATTTCAGAACATGCTTATTGCTGTGGATAATGCCAGCAAGAAATATGGAATGACTATTAATGTTGTGAAGACAAAGTATGGTAAGTAGACTAGACAATATTTACATCTAGACAGTAAAGTGGTGAAACAAGTGAATTGCCTCCCCTATTTAGGGTGTTAATAACATCAGACAGAAGACACAATGAAGAAATCAAGAGAGAGACACAGCTTGCAGAAAGCACATCCAAAGATTTCTGTGCTGTTGAAAGTTAAAGTTACACATCCGTGCTAGATTGCTGAAGTGCTACATATGATTAACCCTCCTGTATGGAAGTGAGAGCTGGACACTTTAAAAGGACACAGAGACCCAGGTATGTTTACACTTAACCTGCTACATCAGCACAGCTGCAACACTTCACTGTAGATAGTATCTATGCCGACAGGAGGAGTACTTCTGTCAGCGTAGATAATCCACCTCCCCAAGAGGCAGTAGCTAGGTCCGCGGAAGAATTCTTCTGTTGTCCTATTGCTGTCTACACCAGGGGTTAGGTCGGCATAGCTGCGCCTCTCCGGGGTGTGAGTTCCCCATGTAGATCAGCCCTCAGACATTAGCCTTTTGATGTGAAGAGAAGAATGTTACAATTTGCTGGATAACCAGCCTACAAATGATGAGGTGATAAGGATAAATTTTAAAAGAGCACAATTACTTGAGACCCGAGATTAGAGAAGAACATCCTTCTGTAGAAGTAGTGCCCGCCAATCACTGAGCGACTCAATCTGGCATTCAGACTATCAGGCAAGATTGCAGGCAAACCAGGAAGATCAAGAAAGAGATCCAGAAACATCACCAGAGGAGTGGCATCCAAAGGAAACTGAAAGTTTTGCAACTCTGTCACAATTGCAAAAGATGGAAGACGGTGGTCGACAACCTCCCTATCACTTGAAGAAGAAAGTCAGTTTAAATGGTTGGCTAATTTCCCCATGAGTAACTCTCAGGACTGTGCTCACTCTTCAAAACCATGTTGAGGTTTGCAGAACAAGAAATAACCATGGTGTCACAGAATATACACTGACTGTTTAATGATGACCACTGCCATTTTGGAATGCACCAACAGGGGTATCATGTCACAGAAAAGGGAAGTATGTCTCTCTCTGGAATTCACTGTTCAGCTCTGGGTCCCTTAAAAGCAGAAAAATCTAAAGAAATTGATCAGGGCTGGCAGGAATACTGAAAGAATTAACAAATAGAGCTGGCTGAAAAATGCCAATTATTTTTGAGAAATTTCACAAACATTTCATGTTTTTGCAATTTCACCCAAAAAAGTTTTGGTTTTTCAACAACAAAAAAATGAAACCAAAAACTGAAAAATGTGTGCTTTTCAGAAACCATTTTTAGTACACAAATTCTTCTTTAAAAAAATTACCTAAAACTGAACTGAAAAACCTATTTTATTTTACTGAAAACTCTTTTTGGTAACAATTTTCATTTCCAATTTAAAAAAAAAATGGAACATTTTTACCAAGCTAAAAAAATGAAAGATTGCAGAATTGTCTTCCAAGGGAAGTGAAGGAAACTTTAACATTTAAAATGACAGCATATAAAATACTAGCAAAGGTCATACCTGAACTATGGGTGCTATAGCAGCACAGCTATAGGGCTGTAACTAGGCTGGTGTAGCACCGTAGTGTAGACCCTTCCCAATTCAATGGAAGGGGGTTTTCTGTCACTCTAGGAAATCCACCTCCTCGAGCAACGGTAGTAAGGTTGACAGAAGTATTCTTCCATCGACCTAGCTGCGTCTACACCGGGGGGGGGTTGATCGGCATTTTTCACACCCCTGAGCACCATAGCTACATTGACCTAATTTTTGCATTTAAACCAGGCCAAATACACAGTAGGGAACAGCTCTTCATTGGCTACTAGGGATGGTAATCTCAGTAAGTCATTCCCAGAGTTTATATTACTCAATGCATAATTTGGGCCTGATTCTTCTTTACAGGTCTCTTTGCATTGCTCTGGAAGTGTAAAGTGGCCCTACCAAAGCAGATTAAAAGGGATTTAGTGTAAATGAAAATCAGGCTCTTTGCCTCCCATGTACAAAAGCCAGAACTTGCACATTCAATTAAGGAAAAACAACAAGGAGTCCGGTGGCACTTTAAAGACTAACAGATTTACTTGGGCATAAGCTTTCGTGGGTAAAAAACCCACTTCTTCAGATGCATCTGTTAATCTTTAAGGTGCCACTGGACTCCTCATTGTTTTTGTGGATACAGACTAACACAGCTACCCCTCTGATACTTGACACACTCAGTTAAGGTTACTTTTATTTTATATTCTCAAACAAAGAAAACTTCATTAAAGAGAGTAATGGTTGAAAATGTAATTCAATAGATTCCAGCTATCGTATAAAAATCTTTCCAAAAGTTACACATCTTAATTAATTAATTAATTAATTAATAATAATAAAAACAGTGTTAAACTGTCTGGAAAGTAATGCCTAAGAGATCCAACCTGTCCCCCAGAGACATGTAGTAATCTTTCATTACTCACTCTGACCCCATCTAATTTACACTCCCTACCCAAACTTAACTTTGCCCTTCCTAAAATTTGGAAAGGTCAGAAACAGCAAATGACTAAGCAGCCACTGGGAACACATCCCTTGAAAAGGAGATGGGATTTTAATTTGTTGTTAGATCTCAGCTACCGCTGCTCCATAGTTAATATACAAAAACAGCACACACACATCACACCTACATACCCCACTTCTCTCATGCAGCTGAAGGCATGGATCTGAAGAACTAGTCCTCAGCATTCACTAACAGCCTACTAATTCACACCCCAGACTGAGGTATTGGGGGAGTTTTTTCCCCCTCATTTAATTTTAATCCTCAGTCTAGTCTGTCTTTGCACAAAGTCTCTACCCTGCATCTGAATTAAGGGAGCTCTCTGCTTTTCCTGCAGCACAGCTTCTAAAGACAGGGAACAGTTTTCTGCTCTGAGAGAAAGTGGGCGATATTTTTCCACCCGCCTCTACTACTCCGGGCCAAATTTCTGTGTGTGGGCAGCTCTCACTGAAACACAGCTGCTTTTTCTGTCACTTGGACACCACAGCCAGCGCAAAAAGCTTTTCATTCGTGCCCTGTGGGGTCTTTTCTTATACATAACTGCTTAACTGCGAGGACATGAAGGAGGAGTATATCCATCCCCAGTATCCTGCCCTGAGGAACCTGTATTGCCCCATTCTCCTGGAAGCTCCCTGAGTGAAAGCCCCCTCCAGCTTCTCAGTATCAAAGAAAATATGAGACAGCAGCAGGGGGAGGCATGCCTACTTCAAGAAGAGAATTCCTGCTGCAAGGGAGAGACAGATGGGGTTGGGATTTTGTTCTTCCCAGTAGTTACAACCCAGCATCATCTGCCAACAGCCACAGGACAAGGCTGGGGCGTGGTAGGGAGACTGGGCCAGTGAGTTGGGCAGTGGCTTATGATTCGATCCATCTGGCTTCAGATCCCTGCTCAGTCCTGTGTGACCAGCACAAGTTGCTCAAGGCACAGAGCAGATTAATGTCCCACGGGTACCATGGGGAGAATGCATTCCCAGAGGACGCTGTGAGGATAAAATCCACTGATGCCGCTGGCTGAAAAATTGAAATGCTGACATTTGTTTTCACTCCGAATCTGAACAAAAAAATCTAAATTTTGAAATTCACCATAGAACAAAAATCCCCCCAAAATTTGATTTGGAACCATCAGATGTTTTGTTTCAATAATGTCAAATTATTTAATTGATAAGGTTAAAACATGTTGTTTGGATAATGCTGAAACATTATAACACATTACTCATATGATTTTATATATATAAAAAATATTAAAATGTATAAGTCAAAATGACATGGTAAAGTTGAAACTAAATGTTTTTTACCTTATCAGAATAAAATATTTCTTCATCACTGAAATGAGAAAGTAAAAAAGAATTGTGTTGCTGTTCTTCCATTGAAAATTTAATCAGAATAGACACATTCCCATTAAATGTTTTAATGTTGATGAAACTAATATTTTTGATCATATCTATCTATTCATTAATGATTGAGATTGCTCAGATGCTATAATGATGAGGGCTGTATAAACACACATATATAGAGAAACCCTCTTCATTGTTCCTTACTAGCTACAAAACATCCTGGAGAACAGGCATTTTCCATGTGACATTCCCTGGATGCTAGTTACTTTCCAAAGGGATTCCTTTAATCAGTGTTTACCTGGATATTATACTAACTTAGTGTCACTGTGTGTATATTAAAAAAAAAAAAGAGAGAGAGAGAAAAGGGAAAAGATGTCTCAGCTCCTGTGATCCCTTTGCATAAATGAATGAGCCAATAAGTATCACACAAAACACACAATGTGCATAAAAATATCGCATAGCCAAAGGTATGATACAGGAAAACCTCCTTTAAACTGACATGGTGTTACACCATTAACAAACCGCTTCAAATACGGCAGCTAAATACTGTACATGCTCATCAATAGTTGCGCACAGCTGTTAACATTTTGCATTATTGCCAGTTAATCTACAGAGCTGTTACTGAACGAGACAGGGAATGTCTGCCTGCAGGAATGAGAATGCAGGGCAGAATGATCATTTAAATGCTAAGATCAGTTAGCTACATCCTCACCATGTGAAGAAAGGGAATTAGACACATCGATTCTGTCACTGTCAAGGGAGCGGGTGAAAGTTAGAGATGAACAAAATGATCTGGATAAAATAAAAGCTATATGATGGGTCCTAATCAGGACCTCAGGTTAGCACAGCCTGGGGCTTTTGGACAGTTCTGATCTAGACCCAGACTCTTCAGCACTGCAGACTTTGCCAAACTTTCTCCCATCTCCATCCAGAGCCTGAAATTCAAACCAAAACTTTTGAGATTTGAAAATTGTTGCTTGACTTTCATTTTTTTTGCTGTGCACCTCCATTCTTCCTGATATCTCGGTTGCAGTTGGAGCCAGAAGTAGAAGCACTGAAATACTGGGTGCTCTGATGAGATTTCTAAAGGTTTTTAATGTTTCTCTACCTCCAAAGCCCTCATCTACAGAGACCCCCAAGGCTCAACCTTCTTACCCACTGTGGTAATCATGAGAGAAAACATAGGAAGACATGCCAGAAGCATGCAGACAATACCCATCTCTAAGTCCCAGTCTACACTAATGAGGTAAATTAATCTAAATCACGCTAGTTAAATTACGTAAATTATGTAATTTAAGACTATGTAGTTTGATTTACAGCAGTGTCTACGGGAGATGCTCTCCCATCAACATAGCTTCTGCCTCTTGGGGAGGTAGAGTACTGAAATCGTCAGGAGAGCACTCTCCCATCAACTCAGCACGTGTTGACCAGACCCACTAAATTGACACCGCTGCATTGATGGCAGTGGCGCCAATTTAGCTGGTAGTGAAGACAAGCCTTCAGTCTCCTTACATCAGATGCAGATAACGTCACTTCCTTGTTTTCACCATTCCTAAGTAAGGTCAGCATCCAGATGAAGAGCAACTGGTTTAAGTTCAAGCCAGCCAAAACAGAAGGGTTCTAACAAGAAGGAAGAGCTAGGAAGAACACAACTCCAGCTGTCTGCCAGAAAACTGCATCCAAATTCTACTAGGCACAGATCTCACCACAGCGATCCATGCATTCATGAGCTCCAGCCTTAATTATTGCAACTCATACCAGAAATGAACCCTCACACCCTGCAAAAGCTCCACCAAGTGCAGACAGCAGTCTGTTTGCTAAGTAACACAGGCCTCCAAGAGAACATCCTACCAGCACTCTATGGTCTGCTACAACTCTCCATTGAATACAGAGTCCAACTCACACTCTCTGTCCTTCTATTAAAAAGCTCCCATTGGATTGTTCAACTGGAACGAAGGAAAATGTAGAGTGCAGGAGACATGGGACCCGGACCTAGTCTGGTGAACTCATGACTAGCAGAGACCATGAATCTCACTGCATTTATTTTGTATGGTGATTAATACAGTGTATTGAGAACTGTGATGGAATAGTAAGCTATCACTTTAAGATTGTGGGGAGAGGGATTCCTGGTTCTCCTTGAGGTTCCCTAGGGAAGCTGAGTCGAAACAGTCAGCCTGGGAAGAGCCAGCCTAAAACAAGGTGGGGTGAGCTGGGTTTGTCTGCATTAGAGAGCAGCCTGATTTGTCTCTCTAGGTTTAGGTTCTTATGCGTTATCATGCTGAATTCTAAGAAATAAAGGGGTGTTACATTGCAATCTTCCAGAAAGAGTATTTTATTTTTTGATCAAATTTCTTTATGTACATGCTGGGACCATAACAATAAATGAGTATCCTATTGAATTTAAACTCTCTGGGCCTGATTCTCCTTTGCCCTACACCTTGCGTAGTCATTCACACCAGTATACAGTGGGAGTAAAACTTTACTACACCAAAATAGTAGCATTTTGCACCCACTTTCCACACAGTGCAGGGAAACAGAGAATTAGGCCCCTCTCTCTTTCTCTCACCTGCACACACACACACACACACACACACAACAGACAGATCCCATGAATGGAGCTAATGAACAATATCTTCTGAACTATAAATGATATCTTTAAAAGATATGTAAAATCCTCACAGGCCATGAGAAGGACACTATTAAATCATTAAACACTGGTCTGTTTTCTAAGGGCCAGATTGTGAATTCCTTTACAGTCTGCCTGTGAAAGCAGGTGGCAAATATCTTTTAGCAGAGAAGGGGTAGGTTGGTTCCATAGGCAGTGTGCCCACCTGCCTTGTGCTGCTTGTGAACACAGCTGTCTGAAATGCTGAAGGTTCACTCAGAATCCACAGTGTGGGGCCAAATCAATTTTGCTGAGAAAGACAAAGACGCAAGTACAGCCAAGGCCAACGAGCTAGCTTTCTCTTAGGGAACTTGTCAGAGTTTTCTGGGGAATTAAAGTATGAACGGTGCCGGAGACATTGATAAATTTCCCTTCTGAACAATCAATAAAACTCCCTCAATCCTGCTCAAGATTTCAATGTGGAAGCAAGGGCCATAATTACGTTGTCAAAAATCCTAGCCACCCCAGCTGACTGAGACCCCCTTTAACACTGACATGTGATTGGCAGGTGGTTTATGGGTGGCATGCTCTGATTGGCAGGGGAGTTGGCTAAAGCCAAAGGCAACAGTGAAATTTCCCAATCTGTTGTGACCACCAGAGCACAGGACTGCCACTCACGGGGAATTCTGGGAGACCGTTAGTCATATTAACATATCAAAGCGAGCTGCTGACAGCGCTTACTAAACAAGCTGAACTCAACCATAGCAGCAAAACATTCCCCAAACTTTCCAGTCTTAAAAAGAAAAGAAATTAAATGGCACTCAGTCCTGTCTTCGCTGAGATGGCTGAACATTTTAAAGCCTGCTTGTTGAATGACTGATTGCGATAACATATATAAGAGGAGAAGGAGAGCTGACATGCACCCTAATTTGTTCTAGACCATGGGCTAGGCTAACGTTTAAATTGGAGCCAGAATAACATGTTTCTGTTTGATGTAAGTGGTGTCAAGCCAGCACAAACACTTTCCTTCCCATTTTATTTTCTAGCAGGCTTCCACCGCTTCAATGCGAAATTGCGGATTACATGGTTCCAGTGAACTTTAATTGAAGCCATGCATGGGGACTGTATGTTACAGAGTTTAGAAGTGACAGCACAGAAAGTCTGGATGTCTTGAATCGCCAGTGAAAAACTGAAACGCAGAGTGTTTCCGCTAATGTGCCAAGCCACTTTTGCCTTCACGTTCCACCACATAGCTAATGTCTTTTGACGCCCAACCCTCCCCTCTTGCCTATGCCTACACTGTAGAGCTACCGCACCTAAACAATGCCATGCACATGGGCTTTTGCTATCTCCCATCCACCTCCATTCAGTGGGGCTACTCACTTAAAACAAACAGGCTTTCCCCATAAGTTAGACAGCATTCAACTGGGCTCCATGAATGTGTGAGGGAATCAGGATTTGGCACTGAGATTGTAGACTCTTTGGAGCAGGGACCTTGCCTTCTTGTTTTTGTCTGAAAAGCAGCACCACTTGGAACTTTGGCAGTGAATAAATATTAACCGTGCTTCACTGGCCTATGCATGAAGAGAGGAAGGGTGGTCCAGGGGATGGGGTGCAAGTGTGGGACTCTAGAGACCCAGGTTCTATTCTTTATACTACCACAGACTCCCTGTGTGACCTCTGTCTAGTCACTGAATCTCTCTGTATCTCAGTTCTTCATCTGTGAAACGGGGATCATAGCACTTCCCTAACTCACAGAGGTGCAGTGAGGATAAACACCTCAAAGCTTGTGAAGTACTTGGATACTACAATAAAGGGGGCCACAGAAACACCCAAAATTGAAGGATCAATAGAAGATGCAATAGAAATTATTTCTTCCACTAACTATCTGAAATGGGAAATGACTTAGGAGAAAACAACAAAAGGAAAATGCTCTGTGTACGAGTGAGAGGAGAGGCAACAATTCTTCAAAAAACACGTCTCCCAGCATGACACTAACTCAGGAACGGCTCCTTTCTGTATCGCTCTTCATCAAAGCCCTGCACTACTCTGCTCCAACCTGTGGTCCAAAGGAATGTATCCGTGCTGTAGCTTCACTTACATCAACAAAGTTTCACCCAGCATGAGTTTGGCCCTAGGTCTCTACTCTCAACGCTCCTTGCTCCATCCATTCTATTCAGTAACTTCTCCCTTTCCATGATGTGGAACACTCACCTTCCTCAAAACACATGTGCTAATTTGCCTCTCAGAGAAATGCTCTTGTTTACTCATGACCAAGGAGCGGGGTGGGGGGGAACCTGCACCACTTTGTGTTGAATCCAGCCTCCTAACATTTTGCGTTTCTGAAGCGTTGTTTAGAGTGGCATCCTTGGATCATCACAGGGACTGAACCCATGACCTCGAGTGCTAAAAGCATGCACCCAGAGGAACAACTTCTTCAGCTGGTAGCTACGGCAGACTCATAGTACTGTGGGACAGTGGGTTACCTTTGCCTCTTGATTTTAAAGCTCATTGGGGGCAGGTAGCTTTTCTCCTTTATGTTCTATGTAATGCCAAGCACACTCTTGAAAATCAACAAATAATAAAAATAATGGAAAATAACACAAAATGGAGGCATGGTTTAAAAAAAAAAAGACCCTGAACTCACCAATACTGTGAAATCTGCCCTAGACACACATACCTTAATGTCGAGACTATGTCAGCATTTGAATGGCTTGTCCTGAAAATCCTTGAACTTAATTGAAAGCATTCATTGGTGTGCATTTATCACACCCTCAATCCACCCAGTCCTTTACAGCCATAGAAGGAAGTGCTGCCCTGACATTAACCTTCAGCTCCTGACAAGTCTCAAGGTGACAGCACAAGCTTGAGGGAGGGAATCTTGGTGCCTTGTTTTTGCTTTACTGAACAAGTATGTCTCAAGGTAGGCAAATCATTCCGAGCCTGATCCAGTGAGAGCAGGAGGCCTACAGCTTAAAAGAAGCACTAGATGCCATCTAAACAATGACTGCATTAGACTGACTGAATCCAAATCAAAACTGAAAATGGAAGGGTCCTTTAATGTAGCTGAAAAGGCAGAACTAGAACTAATGGCTGGAAGTCAAAGCCAGATGAACTCAGATTAGAAATTAGGCACACATTTTTAAGAGTGAGGTTGATTAACTGCTGGATTCTCCATCTCTTGACATCTTCTAATTATGCTTTAATCTAACACAAGTTTTTGGACTCCATACAGGGGTAACTGGGTGAAATTCTCTGGACTGTGTTATACAGGAGGTCAGACTAGATGATCTAATGGTCCCTTCTGGCCTCAAACTCTGTGAATCTATGAATAAGGAGATTTTGTGTGTGTCACCCTAGGATACAATGTGAGTGTGATAGGATGTTATAATGACAAAGTCCCTCTGTACGAAATGGTGTAGAAATACATTGCTCTTTTATATGGCTTGTCAAACGCCAATCTTAAAGCACTTTACAAGCATTAAATAATTCAATCTCACAATACCCAGACAAAGTGGTCAAGAACACCTCACCCAGCTTTGGATCTCAGCTGCAAGTTGGCACCTCCAGGTGTAGCAGAGCACCCTGTTCACCCCAATGCAAATTCTACAGGAACGGTGTAACTTCCTGAATCAACAGCACTACTTCCTGTTGCACTCCAGCATTCATGTGTGGTCTCCCATTCAAACACTAACCCCACCTAGCCCTGCTTAGCTCATACGAACTGACAGGATCACAGTGTAAGCAGGGGAATAGTCCCGCTATTGTGGGGAACTTTCCTGGCTTCTGCACTACCTCGGTGAAGTGGGCTAAAGAAAGGACCTGAGTCCTCGCTCCCACTTCCTTTACCCAGTGGCCTCCCTGCCCTTGAGGATTCCCCTTCCACTCTCCTGTCTGGCAGAGTCCTCGTAACCCCAACAAGGCTGGACCCAGGATTCCTGGGGGGCTCGACCCCCAACCCTGCTGTGGTCACCTAGGACAGGGGCTAGGATGTCCCCACTCCAGGGTACTCTCTCTGCACTGGGCACTTCTCTGACCCACTGACCATTACATACAAGTTAAAGCAAATGCAAGTTATTTAATCAACAATTAGTTTTTAAAAGAATAAGGAAAAATGGGAAAGGTTAAAGGAAACACATCACCCCGCTCTGTGGCAGGGAACATCACAAACAGTGTCTCTGGAATGTCAGGGCAGTTCACAGTCTGTTCCTTGTAAGTCCCAGGCCCCCCGCTCAGGCCCTGGCTGTGCTGCAGGGATGCTGTGGGTTGGACACTTGCTCTGGTGGCCACACGCTCTCAGGCTTTAAGTGGTAGGACCCTTCTTCCCAGTGTCGCCCCCGCCCTGTCGGGGTTACGATCCAAGCCTGGCCTGCAGAGCCTCTTGGCTGAGGCGTCTCCCTGTGCTGGACCCGCTGCCCAGGGTCCCCCTCGCTCTCCCCAGCTGCTCACCGCACCCAGCTCCAGACTGCTCCAGCCCCAGCTCCACCACTCTGTCTCCACACTGCTGCTGGTGCTCTGCCTCCAGCTCCCTGGGCTGCTTCTTTGGCCCCTCTGGCTCTGGTTGCTGTAGCTCTGCTCCCAGGACAGGGTCTGCTCTCTCTGGGCTGCTTTTCTGGTCCCTCTGGATCTGGCCCAGCTCTGCTCCCCAGCTTAGCTTGGGCCCCTGCTTTCTCCTTAGCTCGGCCCCCCTCTGTCTGACCCAGGCAAATCCAGCTCACACAGAGGACGGCACTGCCCAGGCCTCCTGACTCCCCGATTAGCCCGCCCGCCCTGTCATTCAGGCTGACCTGGAGCATTAGCGTCTCCCCATTGTTCCTGGGGACTATCAGTCTCAGGGTCCTGGTTTCCCATAGACCCTTCCCCCTTTTAGTACTGGGAGTTGGCCAACCAAAACACCCCCACTGAATGTTAGTAAGGGGGCAACAGTCCCCTTACAACAGCACAGCAGCAGAGCTTGCTCCCAGCCCAGGCAGACAGCATGGCCAGAGGCTGCCTGGGAGAGTGCATTAGTGGCTCCACATGCCAGGGGGTCTGGAACAGAGCCACCCCCGCCAGGTAACGTGGGATGGGGAGGGGACGGGGAGAGCGCGGGGCCCCCAGGCTGGGTGCGGGGTGGGGACGAGTCATAATGGGGGGGTCACGTGTGGAGAGGGATGGGGAGGAGTCATGTGAGGGGGTCATATGCGGGGCGGGGACAAATCACGGGGGGGGTCACATGCCCCCCTTTAGCTGGTGCCCCCTTTGCGTCCCTCCCTCTAGTCGCTCATGGCTCAAATTGTACCCCTTGGTGGCTTGCATTGTCTTTGACTGAAAGCCGTGCATGTCAGTCAAGCTCAGATGAGAATGGTCCTGCCCATGGGACAGGGGATTGTAAATTCAAGCCCTGCTGGAGGATACAAGTGCGTACCCAATGCTAATGTTGGCATGCTATGATGGGGGGAGAAATGAAGCACCATATGTGCTAGGTTACACACACACACACACACACACACACACACACACACACACGCACACCTTTGCTAAAGCAAATATTGCATTTGAAAATTGCCTGTTAGTTTTCAGAGTAACAGCCGTGTTAGTCTGTATTCGCAAAAAGAAAAGGAGTACTTGTGGCACCTTAGTCTCTAAGGTGCCACAAGTACTCCTTTTCTTTTTGTCTGTTAGTTAAGACTTTGACTTGGGGAGCAAGGGGAGCAGAGCTGAGCCATTTGTGCTGCTGACGCTGGAGGCTCTCTGTTGGCACAGGACATAATGGCTCAGTTCAGACGTGGGCGTGGAGGGAGGAGGGGAGCGTGCTGCCCTGTGCACTTTAGTGCCCCTTTGAAAAGAAGTAGCATGTCTGTTCCAGCTGGTATGAACTGATGACCATGGCATGCTCGGCATGGGCCTGGCCAGGATTCTCAGCTGGCATTCTATACTCCTTTGAAGCTGGGTGAAGCGAGAGCCCTGTCCCGAACCTGAGCATTCTCCTGAGTGCTAGGTAGAGACCCTGTCCTGCTGTTCTACAAGGTAGAAGAGGAAAAAGACCCCCTGTATCATCATACCCATAGAGCAGACCCATGCTGTGCACAGCAAGAATGACATCCCAGAGCTCAAAGGTCCAGTTTCCAAGTACTCAGAACTCATGACTGGGGACAGATCTGCAGAAGTGCTCAGCTGTCATTTAGGCACCCAACTAAGGGCCAGATTTTCATGAGTGCTTGCACCCCGCCACAGCTCCTGCTTATGGACAGATTTGCAAAAGGGGTCAGCATCTAACATGTTATGCTCTTCGGAAATAGGGCCACTTGGAGCGGAGAGTAGAGATCTAGGGCCAAACTCATGGCCAAACTCCCACCCAAGTGGGAGCTCAGTTTTTTGGAACATCTGACCCTGACGGTAGGTTCAGAACTCTGTCTGAAAATTCCATCCCAAATGACTCATGTTGTCTCAGTCATTGTCTTAACTAGAAATACAATCAACACTTTTTTTAAGGGTAGAGAGAGAGCCACACTGTACCCTCTCCAACTCACCATGCATGGAAATGGTCCCGTTCCTCACAGCCAGGAATTTGGCCCCATATGGAAAGAAGGTTGCAGAATGAAAGCTTCCGTAGAGATGGATGTGTGCTTTGTCCCGGAGAGGTTTATCTGGGGATCCCACCTGGAATTTCCCACCATCAGATACCAGAATATAATGAGCATGGATTTCTATGGGTCCAGGGCCAGCCAACAAGAGCTTGCCACCTAAAAACAACAGAAGAGCAAAACATAACTGGTCACTCACATACAAACTTGCTAGTTCATGTCCAAAGGTGCTGCATATAACAGATGCAAGAGATGAAGGAATAAATGGTCTTGTGGGTCAGCCACTGGATTAAGAGTCAGGCAGTCTCAATTCAATTCCCAGCTATTCCACAGACTCCCTGTGTGATGCTGGGCAAGAAATAGAGGCTGGGGTTTTCAAGTGAGCCAAAAGAAGTTGCGCTCCCAGCTCTCACAGAATTTGAATGGGGGTTGGGGTCCCTTTGACAAAAACACTCTTAACTTCTCCATGCCTTTGCTCCACAACTGTAAAACAGGGATAATGATTCCTCTGTATGTATTGTCCCTTTAGATTATAAACCATTGCATCAAACATAACCTGTCTTCACTTTCAAGGCCCTTTAAGTCAATCCCCACCCTACCTATCACCTCTCCTTTGCTATTGAACTGTCGACACTCATCTATGCCCATGATGCCAGCCTCTCTTGCCCACCTGTTACATTTTCTAACAAGCATCTTGGTGTTTTCTCTCATGCTTCACCTTGGAGAAGATTCCAGTAAACATCCACAAACCTACCTCATTATCCACCTTCAAATCCTTCCTTAAAACTCTCCTTTGCCATGGTGCCTTCAAAACATTTGACAATGGTCAGGCTGCTTGTGTGCAGAGACCACAGACTACTAAGCTGACCAGTATTGTTTTATTGTTTCCTTGGGCTCCCCTACCTGCCTGTATCCAACTGTTGTCTCTTATCTTTTATTTAGGGGCAGGGACTGGGCTTTTTGTCCCATATTTGTGCAATGCCTAACACAATGGGGTCCTGGTCCAGGACTGGGACTCTTTGGTACAATGGCAATACAAATAATTATCATAATTAAAAGAGGGGCTTTGGAACATAGGAATTTCCAGACTGGATTAGACTAGTGGGCCACAGAATCACAGAACTGTAGGATTGGAAGGAACCTGACTAGGTCATCTAGTCCAGTCCTTTGCACTCAAGGCAGGACTAAGTAACAACTAGACCATCCTTGACAGGTATTTGTCTAACCTACTCTTAAAAACCTCCAGTGAAGGAAAATCCACAACCTTCCTTGGCAACATTTTTTCCAGTGTTTAACGAGCCTGACAGGAAGTTTTTCCTAATGTCCAACCTAAACCTCCCTTGCTGCAATTTAAGCCCTTTGCTTCTTGTCCTAGCCTTAGTGGTAAAGAGCACAATTTCTCGTCCTCCTCTTTATAACAATCTTTTCTGTACTTGAAAACGGTTATGTCCCCAGTCAGTCTTCTCTTCTCCAAACTAAACTAACCCCATTTTTTTCAATCTTTCCTCAGAGGTCATGATTGCTAGACCTTTTACCATTTTTGTAGCGCTCCTATGGACTGTCTCTAATTTGTCCACATCTTACCTGAAAGGTGGCACCCAGAACTGGACACAGTGCTCCAGTTGCGGCCTAATCAGCGTGGAGTAGAGTGGAAGAATTATTTCTTGTGTCTTGCTTACAACTCCTGCTGATTCATCCCAGTATTTCCCTATGTTTGCAATAGCAAATAACTGAGGTCTCTCATACCACTGTAGTATCTGTAGATATGGGGGTTTTAACAGCTACCACTGTGCCTGGGACCAGCTGGCTTTCCTTCTTCACAAGCTGCTCCCAACAATTTTCATGCTAAGAGTTATAAAGGGCAAGGCTTCATGTTATTGTAGTTTAAAATAGCACGTCCTGTCCTTTCAGGGAAGAGAGAGACAGAGAGAGAGAGTGTGTGTGTGTGTTTTTAAAATGAAAAACAAAACAAAAACATGCACTGAACTGCCTGACGCTTTCTTGGGGAGGTGGGAGGGTTGAATGTTGTAGTCTACTTAAAAAGAAAAGATAAACCAATTAAATTCATTACTGGAATATTAGATAGGGCTTTGACCTTGAGAAGCTTCTGTTCAGAGAAGGGAGCTCAGTGATTTACAGCCAATATTTTAACAAGGGCTACCTACTGTTGACCAAACTAAGCCAAAGCCCCATGGTGCTTTGCAGCCAGGCCAAAGACAAACTGGAAAAACACTACTTGCATATTTAGTTACATACGCTGGTTAATGCTGCGGGGGCAGTTACCAGATAAGGAAAAAACTTGTGTCAAGGTTTGTGAAGCTGACTTTTGCAAGCAGACTGGGAAACCAGGTCTCACAAACAGAACTATTAGCCAGGCATATAAATTGCTTTTGTGTTAACTACCAGAAAACAGATGCATTCAGCTCTGACAAGCAAAATGTATCAATCAAAGCCTGGGAGGAGTTGTAGCTATAAGTGTGATTAAAAAGGAGACATTTATGTAACCAGAATAAGACAGTAGCTAATAGAGAATAAGTACAGTACATGCTAGTTAGAATGCTTTATTTCCATGCTGAATTGTATAACCCTAAAAGTGTTCTATAGTTAGATGCTGTAACCTTTGCATGACTCCACTGTGTATAATATAAGAGAGCGTCACCAGTCTAGAGAAATATACTTAACCAACTAACCTCTAGGTATACATGCTATGCCTGGCTACTATGGATCCTCTGTCTTGCAAATGTGTATGGAGCCAGATAACCAAAGTCTCTCAGGTTTGTGTGTCACTGTTAGCAGGGTGCAGGGGACTGGACTAGATGACCTCTCGAGGGCCCTTCCAGTTCTATGATTCTATGAATATCATATACTATGACATATATATTACATGTTTTTGTAGAACTATGAATTTTATTCATGTTAAGTTTTTTCCCAGATGCTTTTTACTTACGTTAAGCTGTTTAACCAAAGGGAGACATGAAATGTTGTACTTCAGTGTTAGGTGCAGTCATTCCAGAGGGACAGGACAAGACAAACAAGTTTGTGGGTGCTTAACTAACATGCCCTCTATACCCAACTATTGCAAGTGCAGGATGTCACTGAAATTTTGCAAAAAGAAAAGGAGGACTTGTGGCACCTTAGAGACTAATCAATTTATTTGAGCATAAGCTTTAATGAGCTACAGCTCACTTCATCGGATGCATTCAGTGGAAAATTTCTGGATTGCTATGGTCAAATAAGATAAAAAACTTGTTTTCAATTGCTGTCCTGTTTATTGTAGGGTCTGTGTAAGCATATCACAAAGTGTTCAAAAGCATGTCAAAGAAGACAGATAAAACTAGCTTTAAAGTAATGCAAAGAAATAGTGAGACCCTCCTCTATTGTATATCGTATATAGAGAAGTAGAATGAAGCTCAGATTTTGAGACAGTTGACCTGCTGCGTTGCTGTCTCCCAGATGGGTTGGCAATGTATTGGCCTTCCTATCTTTGACTAATCATCATTGATTAGTAAAGTTGATTAAGCCTAGCTACTTGACACCTCGCTATTGAATTAAATTGAACCCACAACACTACCCACGCCATGTTTTTCCTCTCAGACTGTGATAAATCCTGCGTACTCAGGGCAGGTGTGCTTCTGCAGTGGGCTGAACAGACTGGTGAGGCTAGCCCTTTGTTCTCTCATCTCTAGCCCCTGAAGTCAATGGGACTACTCATATGAGTACCAGCTCACTAGTGCGAGAAAGGGGGTTTGCAATCTGGCCTTTTCACAAAAATGGCTTTCCCATAATCTGATGGGAGCAAGTACAATTCCAATGGCTGGAAGTTAAAGATATACAAAGGCAACACTGGGCTAGGTGCCATATGAATATAGAAGAAGACACAGTCATTGCCTCAAAAACCTAAGACGACAAAGACAGACAATGAATGGGTGACCTGAAGCAGCTAAAAGGTGATGTGTTCCAAAGTGCGTTGATAGGCATGTCACCACTTTTGAATGTGTATATTCTATGAACAATCCCCAGCGAACTTTCTAACAATTCACAGTTGGTTTCTTCTAAAAATGTGTGTGCGCGCGCGCTGTTACAGGGTCGGCCGCATCCCAAGCACCACTCTCGTCACTTGGAGTCGCTCTGTGGCTCCCTGCCTCAGTTTCTCCTCTTCAGAAACCTTAATAAACTCTGCACAATCCTTTTGTCTAATAACACTCCCTTCTCTCACAATCTATTTTGTTTATATAACATTCAAAACAAAAGTCAGTCCTGGAGCTTCTCTTCCCCCTGTTCTCCCCTGAAGTCTGCTCTCGCAGCTCTTGCCTGCCTTGGCAGGCCACTCTCATCCCAACAGAGCAGAACTGAACCCTAACACCTGATATTTTCAAAACTGCGGAGCCACCACACCTATCACTGAAGCCAACAGAAGCCAAGTCCTTCTGAAAATCAGTCCAAGAGCAGAGACAACGAATCCCTGGGAGTTAAGAAACAACAGCTTAATAACAGTTAAAAGCAAAGATTGGCAAATATTCAGGCTCAGTCATTTGAGTCATTTAATTATAACCTATATACAAACTTACAAGCACTTATGCCCTTACTTTGTTTGTTATGGCTGCACAAGAGAGCCTGGAATGTCCTACAAGGGACCTTGGGGTAATTTTATAAAAATCAATCAACTATTGTTATGGTAGCCCCCCCACCAATTCAAATAAATACAATTAAACCCATCATCTCTTCTGTGCTGTGATATGGAGACCAAACACATCTCTTTCAAATGGGAGAGAAAAGAAACATTCTGAGGCTATTTGATGTTTGGTGAGAACATCAAAACCATCACTTGTCTTGATTGAACCAGCAATTGGCCTTCACCTCCAGGCCTGGAAAGAATTTTTTTCCCATCCTCTTTAAAAAAAAACCAAAAAACCCAAAACTAAATCTGAGGCACTGCCCCCTTTCCCAGAGGGAAAAGAAATCCAACCAACAGCTAGAAAAATTGATAGAACAGTAAAGAAAACAAACCAGAAAATAAGATAGGGTCCACTTAGGTACTCTTCCACTTGAACCACCGACTGCACCAGAAGAATGATGAAGGGACTGGTGCGGGATAGACGGATATTTCTGCTCTGAAGTCTTATGTGAAACAAAGGAAAACAAGAGCAAATGGAGAGGAGGTGGAAATGCAATATGATACCTCTTCATTTCATAGAGTGTCTTGGGCTGGAACAAAAGAATACCAAACTGGCTCAGTCTCAAGGTCCGCCTAATCCAGTATCCTGTCTCCAGTAGATGCTTCTGAGGAAGGTGCAAGAACCTCCAGAGTTGGAAGTGATAAGATAACCTACCCACAAGGAAAGCTTTGACTGATCCCTGTTAGTTAGAGAATGAGTTATGCCTTGTAGCATGAGGCTTTTTATCCCTTCCAAAATGTTTGTCTGTTTTTAATCCTCATGATTATGGAGATTCTCATTGTCCATACACAGGGTGTTGAGTTCAACCCCATCTTTCTCATTAATATTTAGTTTGTGGTAGCATTCCAAATGTTTTAGGGATTTCCCAAACACAGAGGAAAGCACTCATTGAGGACCCTGTTTTGCTTTGATGTTATAAGCAATCAGCCTCAATATTATACCTTTAAGAGAAATATTGTATTCTTTAAATGAAATGTCTCATTAAAATAAGTACCATAGTTAAAATAAGTTTGGACATAAATGCCTGTAAATTTGGATGTAGGTTATAATTAGATTGTGCAGGGAAAAGGATGAAAGTGACTTTCACCAGATCCAATCCAGCTTCCCTACACAAGCTGAGTGAAGTGCTAAATGTAAACAAAAGATGTAAAGTAATTTTTAAGAGAATTGTTTTTGAATCAATAATTTCAGAGTCACACAGGAAAGGGGTGTGTGTGTGTATACACACACACAAATACACATATATACAGACACACACAATTATATCAACTGCATCCTCTTAACTATTGTATAAATGAAAAATCCAGTAGAATGCCCTTTGCCTAATGGAAAAGCATCTGCTGCTATTTGAAAGGTCACCTCCTCAATGGACATGTCCGCTCTCTTCTGCACAAGGGTTGTATCCTACCATCGGTATACGAGAAAGGAGTTTTGTATCATAGGCTTTGGCCCTATATGACCAATGTTCCTGGACCCCTTGACTTGTTATTCTCAGCTCTCTTCACCTTTGTGTTTTATGATGATCCCACTAGAACCCCCTTGAGATGTGCTGAACCTCACAAATTATGTTCCTGGCATGCATCCCCAAATGGCAAACAGCAGGAGGAAATGGCTAGAGCTAGAACATCTTTCTTCAAACAACTGATCGTGCATAACAAGACTGCAGCGTGCTGGCAATCCATTTGATATGCTTGTTCTCAGCCTCCAAGGGGGTGCCTGCTGGGAGCAAACTAGAAGGAAAAGAAAGATCCTGCTATGTAGATCCTCCTGCGCTCTTTTCATAGACTTCATTTATCGGCCTTAATTAAGGACAAGATACTAATTTTATGAACCCTGTTGCGTGCACCCTTTGGACATGCTCACATGAAACACGGATGAGCAACACAAGTTCACTGCATCCTGGGCTCCTACAGAGCAAGACACAAAGGAGTGAAGTGCTCATTACATTGACTCTGCCCCCAAAGCTGTCTGAACCAAAAGAGGCCAAAACTCACTGTACATGCCACAGAGTGCATTCTCCCCACACGCATTTAGGTCCCAATCCAGCAAAGCACTTGAATATATGCTTAGCTTCAAGTGCATAGGCAGTACCACTTAAGTCAATGGTACTACTCACGTGTTTTAACATTAAGTGTGTGCTCAAGAGCTATGCTAGATTGGGGCCTTAATCCAGCCTTGAGCTAGAGAGAGGCAGCTGCTTGAATGTTCTCAGTTAGAAATCATCTCCCAGGACTGATGCCCATGTTTTCTGGCTGGGTGCATTCATGCCCATCTGTTCAGATGCCATGTGCTCCTTGCAAGCTGGGTGGCCTCTTTCCTTGAAGTACAGGTGCCAAGCAATGGTGATTTGGATCACCAGCCTGCATAACACTGCAAGCACCATCTCGTCTAGAGGAAATCCCCCTACTCTGCCAGCACTGAAATGGCATCACAGATACTTGATCACATCTACAGTATGAGCCAAAGAAAGAGACAGCCAAACAGGGAGGAAGAGAGGTTACAATGGAGTGTGTGGATATTGCTGGTTGCACCAGAACAAGGTATGTTACAGTAGATGCCTTGGAAATCTGGATGAAAGTCACTCAGCTGTATACGTCACAATCTGTATTACCCAAGGATACACAATGCAGCTACTCAGGGAAGGCCAGTCAGACCAGGAGACAAAATAGGTGAAGGTGATAGTCTGAGGGGCTTCCAAATCCCAACACCTGAGTTCCAGAGGAAAGACATGTTTGGCTCCTGTGGTAGGATAATGCTTTGGGGAAAGCCTCACAAAGGCTCCAAGGTAAAAAAAAAAAAAAAAAAAAAAAATCACAAGAAGGGAACTGATGTGAAAGGGGTGTTTGATCTGCAGAACTGAACCTGCGCTCATTTTATAGAATCATAGACTCCGAGGCCAGAAGGGACCATTGTGATCTCACCTCCTGTACAACTCTGGCCATAGAACTTCCCCCCAAATAATTCCTTTTGAACTACAGCATATCTTTAAAAGAAATCCAATCTTGATTTTACAAAGGTCGCGATCCAGAAAAGCAGTTATGCACATGATTAGTCCCCCTGAAGTCAATGTGACTACTCTCACTCAAAAGTTAAACCTGGACACAAGTGCTTTGCTGAATCAGAGCCTTAATCCAGCTCTAATCTAGAAACAGGCAGCTGCTTGGACATTTCAACCTGCTGGAGACCAGCTCAAGCAAAGCAGTTTGCTTTTAGCAAGGGAGGATGGTCTTGTAGCAAGTGCCCTGGACTGACTCTGAGCAGTCAGTGTTCAATTCCTGGCTCAGTCACAGACTGCTTGTGTCATTGTGGGCCGAGTCACTGAAGTTCTCTGTGCCCCAGTTACTAATATTCTGTTTGTATCCATTTCTGCCATGCTACATTTGTCTCATCTATTTAAATCGTAAGCTTGCAAGGGCAGGGAAGGTCTCTTACTAAGAATCATAGAATATCAGGGTTGGAAGGGACCTCAGGAGATCATCTAGTCCAATCCCCTGCTCAAAGCAGGACCAATCCCCAATTTTTGCCCCAGATCATTAAATGGCCCCCTCAAGGATTGACCTCACAACCCTGGGTTTAGCAGGGCAATGCTCAAACCACTGAGCTATCCCTCCCCCCAAGCATTTTGCATAGTGCATAGCACAATGGGGCTCTGATCTCAGGACCTAGTGTAGGCCATACCTTAATGCATCGTCTTTTGCCTACAGATTAGCAAGGTTTAACGCTTGAGAGGAAGAATGGTCCAGCAGTCAGAGCACTAGTTTGGTATTCAACAGACCTGGGTTCAATTTCTTGTCCCACCACAGACTTCTTCTGTAGCCTTGAGGAAGTGAGAAAAGGAGAGTGGGGTGGGAGGAGGTATTGTTTCATGGTCTCTGTGTATATAATGTCTTCTGCAGTTTCCACAGTATGCATCCGATGAAGTGAGCTGTAGCTCACGAAAGCTTATGCTCAAATAAATTGGTTAGTCTCTAAGGTGCCACAAGTCCTCCTTTTCTTTTTGCGAATACAGACTAACACGGCTGTTACTCTGAAACCTGAGGAAGTGAGAGTCTCTCTGGGCCTCAGTTCCCCATCTGTGAAAAGGGGCTAGTAGCACTGCCCAACCTCACAGGGGCTTTGTGAGGACAAATGCATTAAGGATTATAAAATCCTGTGGGAATGGGGGCAATAGAAAGACCTAGGATAGATCTAGGAGGACTCAAGAGAGCTTTCTCTCAGATAATTAGCAGCAGCATCTTCTTGCAGAGACTGGACTTCTCCATGCCAGTGAGTGGAGGAAGGAGGGGACCATGCTGCCTAAACTTCCAGTCTGATCTCTGCAGGAGCCATATACAGTTCCTTTTGTTAGGAGAACTGGGATTAGCTTCCACTGATCTGCTGGAGTTCAGCCTGGGAAGCCTTGGAGGAGTCTTGGCAGCTATCAAACATGCGGAAAATCAATTTACTTAGCGAACGAGCGCCCTAGGAGTCTAATATACATGCTGCAATCCCAGACAAAACAGGGGTTAAAATAGATGCATGTGCCCTACACTTAGCCACAAATCAGGATTTACAATTAAGGGAAAGAAATAGAAAAGCTGTCCAATTGCTACAGTTGTAAAGGCCTCAAAATTCCCCTGCAGGGAATTTCTTGTCCTACAAGTTGAATTCCATTGAAAAACACTGAGTTCTTGTTAAAAAAAAGAAAAAGAAAAAATATGTCCCTCCTTTCTTCCAAGACAGGTGGAATTTTATGATCCATTGACTATAATTAATCCAGACTTGATGCACATCATTGTAACAACCTAGAGATCTCATCACAGAGCAATAAAGAGAGACAGGACTGCCTTTCCCCCCAGTCTCTTTAAAACTCAATTAAAATATACATTGGATGCAACTTCCCATTAGCTGGTACTATTTGTACATCCCATGTTCTTTCTTTAATTAAAAAACATGCTTATTGCAATACTGCTAGAATCACTTTTACGGTATTTTAATTGTAATGTCTCTGTCTGATTAAAAAAAGAAAATATGAACTAGAAACTGCCTGCAAATAGTATCATCATGCACAGCCCAAATGGACCTAGCATAACAAACAATGGCTCAGATAACCAAGCATCGCAGTCAGTCTATAAACAAGGAAAATAATGGGTATGAGGGGGATCTGCAAAAGGTGACTGGATGACACAGAAGACTGGACAAAGATAAAAAACTTGCCACTTCTAGGGTACCAGTTCAAACTCATCCCATATCAGCAATGACTGCAGTGGCTGTTGGCTGATGTGCCCCTGTATGTGCCTCAACAGGATCCTATGACTGATGGTATTGAAGGCCAGAGGGAGGATCACTGCAAAGGACTCCTGTCCAAAGCCAAGAGAAGGTTATCCAGCTATGTGTGTAGGGCCAGGTTGATGGGAAGAGGTGCAAAAGGGAGACAGAAGAGCTAAATTAATACAAATGAAAAGGCCTCCTGATATAACACCAGAACTGTGTTAACCTCATGCCTGGTAAACAAGTTAACACCAGTTAAACAAAATTGGTTTGTTGGAAATTAGACCTAATTGGTGGACAAAATAATAGGGGGATGGACTATTCCACCCAACACTTCCTTGGCAGTCCTCAGGAAAAAACTTTTTGGAGAAGGTGATGGCTACCGTGGCCACGGACTGACTGAAAGAAGGGGAAGGAGCGAACTTCACCATCATGGCTGCCACCCCTGCTGTCTCCTGAGACCCTGGGATCCAGTGGGACATGATTGTGCCTTCTTCATCCTGAGAAAACCGGACAAGAGAGAAGGACCTAGATGCCACCTCCACCAGCTAAATCCCAAATGCCATCTGGGATGTAAGACCATGTAATCCCTTCCCCCATGTGTGTTCTGTTTAATAACGCTCTGGCTTAGCCAGCCACCACTATATTTTGCAACACTGCTGTAAGCCTGTCACCCAAGAGAGGTATTTAAAAGCAATGCCCCAAATGGCCCAACGATGGCACAAGTTTGCCAGGTCTTATCAGCCACTCCGAGACTGTGTGCTGGGCTTGTCTTTCTCCAGCTGGGCTTGTGTTTCTCCAGCACTGAGTCTGCAAGTGAGAGTCAACACCTGAGAGAGAAGCTGCATTTTCTCTTTGCTGTTTTTTCCATGTCCCTCTTGTGTGTGTGTGTCTTGTTTTGTTTTCTAAAAAACAGGATCAAACCTCAACAGCAACAACAACAGCTCCAGCCCATCTCAACTAACTTCTTCTCTTTATCCCCAAAAGTACAATTATCACCATCTGCGTTTCTTGCATGCAGCCACCGGTGGATTTTTTTGCAGCCACCAAAGCATGGGCGGAGACTGGGGGGCAAAGCAGCAGTCCCTCCCTGCAGCACGCATCTGTTGCTCCTGAACGGCTGGCATCAAGGGCAGTCAGATGCTCCGCCTTGGTGTTTGTGCTGGTGCTGCCAGCAGGGATCGGCGCCCTGCACCATGGAGCCTTCTTGGGGCCTCCAGGCAGTGCCTCTGGAGACACGTGCATGGCATCAGAGGCAGCTCTTGTCAGTGGAGATGGCTGCGGCGTTTGGTCACCAGGATATTTCCCTGGGCAGCTCCCCTGCACCGGGAGTCTGGGACGCTGCAGACGGCCGGTGAGTGCCCAACCCACCTTCCTGGGGCAGTCTTTCACTGAATGGCCATGGGAGACAGGGACAGAGATGGATCAGCGTTTCCCGCACCTGGGGCTGCACTCACTATTCACAGTTGCTCTAGCTACTACAGCAGGTCAATGACTCTAGACTGCTGCTGGTCTTGGCAGCTCCCCATCATGGTGAGGGGCTCCCACTCCATGACAAGCTCTGAGCACGAGAATAGGAGCAAAGTCCGGGTGAGCTAAATGGGGATCTCTACTTCCTACCACCCAGCCCCAGTGGTTTTTTCCTTATAAAATCTCTTTACAGCTAATGGGAAAGGGAAAAACGGACCTGATTAAAATGAAAGCCTCACATAACACTTTACATTTCAAATGCTTTAATTGTTTTCCCTTCTTTTCTGTATCATTCATAAAGAACTTAAAAGATTTTTAATGGTATGTTTGCCATGGTACTAAGCAGGCTGAGGTATCTGGTTATAAAACCCTGAACCCTGTTTAAAACTGTTTAATGTTGGATAGTTTCAGGGTCATGTTAACACCTGTGACTCTTTCAGCCCATTTATTCCATCTAAATTACTGTAATACAAGAGAACCAGGTGTGTTTGGTATCATAAATGCCCTTCTCAGAGTCACTGGGTCTAAAATAGTCTAATGTTGGTTTAATAACTGTACCGTACCTACCATATTGTGTGGGTCAACTGAATGGGCTTGTTTGAGAATGAAAAGGAGCATGACGGAGAGGGAAAAAATTGCTTTTGAATATGAGTCCAAGCCACAAAGACCCTGATTCCAAACTTCACTGAAAACAATGGAAAGACTCCCATCAAATTCACTGGGCTTATGGATCAAGCCCATGGTTCAGAGTTCTGTCTGACCTTCCTTTCTTATTCAGTTTCTTGCTCTGGATCTATTTCATAGATTTGGGCTGAACCACAAAGTTTAGACCCAGATTTGGATCCAAACTTGCTAGGACTTTGGATTCTGCATTCTAGTTCAGACCCACCTCATACTTGTGACACAGATATGCATTCCAGCAGGATAATCTCATTTGGGCTGAAAACGACTCATTCATTACCAAGAACCTATTTTCTGAGGCTTAGAACTTTCAGCAGGAGGTTGGTGGGGAGGAGGGGAGGATTTGGCTAAAACATTTTCATGCTTGATCTCGCCCCCAGATTGATTAAAATATTTATTTTCTTTGTTCAGGTGGAAGAAAACCTGATAAAATTCCACCCCGCTATTCTGGGAGATCGCTGATCAAGGGATAGAAGTGGGAAGGAAAGTTGTTTCCATTTTCAGATTTCTTTATCGTCTGTTAACTCAAAACTGAGTTAAAATACATTAAAATATCACATTCCTTGCGTCTATAGTCCTCAATGAAGATTTAGCCACAGATCCTCAAAGATATTTAGATGCCCAACTCCCATCGATTTCAATGGGACTTAGGAGCCTAAATGCCTTTGAGGATTTGGGCCTCAATACCTATGACATTTGTTAAGAAATCTCTTTTACAGACCATTAAGTGTAAGCATTTAAAACACAACACAAAGTCCTTTGCTTACTTTTTAGGCCCCAATCCTGAAAACATTTACGCATGTGCTTAAACTTAAGCATGTGCAGAAGGGTGTGCAGGATTGGGGCCTTCATTTTGAGGATGGAAATGTTTCTACTGGTGAATGGCAGGTTATTTTTGTCCTTAATTGTGTATTGACGCCAACCGAGCTGCATCTATTTACACCAAATCTGAATTTGACTCGGGGTATGTAAGTACTACAGGCCTGATGCTTTCTCTCTTAATTGTGCTGTATTATTTACACAGCACTAACAGAGTGCTAGGATCATGGATTATTTATTACATTCTGTAACTGTAGCCTATAATTCTGTAACAACATCATTAGTTCTGTAAAGGCTTTTCCAACACACTTGCATCAAAGATACCACACAAGACATAGGTGATTATTGTTACCAGTACCACTATTATCCCTGATGGCTGTGCAGAAGAGCTCTGCTTTCAGTAGTCCTACTCATATTGTCATTATGCCTCAAACGGCATAAACGATGCTTTCTGCATACAGAATAATTAAACAGATCCCTCCCCCCATCCTCACTATGTTTACCAAACACTGATGCTCTGTCTTTGACGCTCCTGTCTGACCAGGTGCCTTGGCACAGTTTATTTGATTGGGGGGCGGGGGAGGAGGAGAGAATGAAACGCTACAGCCTGCAAGAAACAAACAGACAAAAACCTCCTCAGACCTTTGACGTGCAGAAAGTTGAGGATGCCAGTGGTGGTATCCAGCAGCAGCGTCTGGCCTCTTTCTACTGTGACATTAGCGCCATCTTGTGGCAAGTGCCCATCAAGCCAGCTGGAGTTCTTAGACCATCGGCCGCAGAATTGGAAGGGAAGGTGCCTCTGAAAAAGAAAATAAGGGTCTTAAAATTGACCTTAGATTTTTTTTTTAAATTATGAAACTGGAAATAACTTTAAATCAAATTATAAGTGTGGTCATGCAGGTCCTTGTCCCAACCTCCTGTTGTCACCAAGCATGGAAATACTTGTCAGGGGAGAATGGACCCAAGTTTTACCTGGCATACCTTAAGTGAAGTTCATTTACTCCAGTCTTTTCTGCTAGGCTCGTTGCACTGTATATCCCCCCCCCCGCCCCCAATATCCAGCCCACTCCCCCTTCTATATAACAACAGGGAGAGGAGGGAATCCAAGTTTTTTGGTGTGTGTTTTCTCCACTACAATATCTAGACTCAACTCACAGTCTACTTCAAAAGTGGATCTAGACTCACCGCAAAGGTTAGGCCTGGATAGACCTTAGAGGAAATGCTAGATAGCATGTCTAGCAATAGACCTACCTCAAGAGGTACTGCAAGGATTAGTCAATATTTACAGGCATATGCACCACAGTAATCCATGTGCTTGTTACCATCAGACTGGATTAGTGCAACACAGGATATATGTGGCTTCTCTAGAGGGTGAAAAGATTGATGTAGTAGACAGGGCATGACAAGGACTCAAGAAACCTGGGTTCATCCACAGACTCCCTGGTTGGCTTTGGGCAAATCACAGTCTACCCTTGTCTCAGTTCCCCAGATGTGAAATGGGGATGATACTTCCCTACCTCACAGGGTGTTGTGAAGATAAAACCCTTTATGACTGTGAGGGGCCCAGTTACCAGAGTGATGAGGGCCATGTACCCTGGCAGATTCAGCAACACCAGCGAGTGTGAAATGCACCTGCCTGCTTCCTTACTGATGATTCTTCTCTGGAGCACATTACACCTGCTTGCTATAGATTGCACCCATTTGTTTCTGAGTGAAATTCAAAACACTGATTCTGATCAATGAAGCCCTATGTGGCTTCAGTCCTGTCTACCTCAGAATCTCTCTCCCCATATGCTATCTTGATAAATCAGATGGTCTGGCATGGTCCTGACAACAGTTCCCAGATATCAGTAGTAGGAACTAGAGGCAGGGCATTCTCCAGGGGACAGGGATGGGGTTTTGTTTATTTCAATGGCTCAACAAGGCCCAAATTTCCAGGGCACACTGGGTGTTCGCCCACGAAAGCTTATGCTCCAATACGTCTGTTAGTCTATAAGGACTCTTTGCCACTTATTCACTAAAGATTTTGCTAGACCCTTGAGTGATTCAAATGTAGTTTGTAGGGTAGAAGTAGGGTTTTTTTCCCAATTGACTTGCCATCAGTTTTGTTTTTTGCTGAACAATGTTTTATACTGACTGTTCATGCACCACTTCGAGACTGGCAGGGGTGCATTTTGGAAAACAAACATTTAGGTAGATAAGAATTTGCTACACTAGACAGGACTAATAGTCCATCAAGTCTGCTATCCAGTATCCACAGCTTGGATCCTTATCAGAACCAAACCTTTTTCGGGCTCCTTGCTGGTGGGAACATTAGAAGTGGCTAATGTTGACCAATATATGCTACCTAGCATATAGATCATATTAATATGCATCACCTGCACCACACGTATATTAGTGTGCATTAAGCACAAACAGAATTAAATACAAACCGTATAGTAGTTATATAACCTAAATTGGCCTCTACCTTTACTATAATCCTATTCTCTTATGCTAAGTATCCCATAACACCTTGCATTACCCGAAGTAAGCTTTGGCTTAAGTACATAGGAAAATTGTCAGGATCAGGACATATGATTATTTTATCATAGCAACAGGTAGGGAGTTATTCTCCCAGGCCAGTACTGGAATCTCCCAAAGGAAGAAGACAAGACATATAATTGTTTTGGCCTAATACAAACCTAGGAGATGCCTTTAGTACCTGGAATGCATGTGTTCAGAACAAAGAGATAAGGGGTATAGCATAGTACCAGAAAAACAAGGTAAAAAACTGATTGGTAAAACGCTAGTTTCAGGTGATGTACGCTGTACCTTTTACTTATAAACTGGTAGGGTACAAAAAGATGGCTTTAGAGGTGTAACTCTGGGTGCACACCTTCTGCGTAAGGTTAATGTAACAATGCTGCACAAGACAGCTTCCCGGAGATTGGTATCATATAGAATCTTTCTCCTGTACAACATTATTATTGGCTTTTAGTAATAAACATGACTGACATTGGTTATTTAGTCTCTTGAGTATATTTCATAATGAATTAAAGTGTGGTCAAGCAATTGACTATACAATTTGTCAACACTAGATAGTATTATTTATTTACAGTAGCACTAACAATGTGCTGGGTGCTTTCTACACAGTCACAGAAATCACAGAAATGTTGGACTGGAAGGGACCTCAGTAAGTCATCTAATCCAGTCCCCTGCACTTAAGGAAGGACTAAGTATTATCTAGACCATCCCTGACAGGTGTTTGTCTAACCTGTTCTTAAAAACATCCAATGATGGAGATTCCACAACCTCCCTACATAATTGTTCCAGTGCTTAACTAACCTTACATAGGGTTGCCAACTTTCTACTCGCACAAAACCGAATACCCTTGCCCTGCCTCTCCTCTGAGGCCCCGCCCATGCCCTGCCCCTTCTCCGAGGCTCACTCCATCTCCCCCTCCCTCTGTCGCTTACTCCCCCACCATCACTCACTCGCTCATTTACACTGGGCTGGCTCAGAGGGTTGGGTGCGGGAGGGGGTGAGGGCTCTGGCTGGGGGTGCGGGCTCTGGGTTGAGGCTAGGGATGAGGGGTTTGGGGTGCAGGAGGGTGCTCTGGGCTGGGATTGAGAGGTTTGGAGGGTGGGAGGGGGATCAGGGCTGGGGCTAGGGCTGGGGCAGGGGGTTGGAGCCTGGGAGAGGGTCAGGGGTGCAGGCTCTGGACAGCTCTTACCTCAAGCAGCTCCCGGAAGCACTGGCATGTCCCCTCTCCGGCTCCTATGCTGAGGCGTGGCTAGGCAGCTCTGCGCACTACCCTGTCCGCAGACTCCTGGCCAACGGGAGCTGTGGAGGTGGGGCTTGGGGAACGGACAGTACGTGGAGCCCCCTGCCTGCCCCTACATGTAGGAGGCAGACGGGGGACATGCCGGCTGCTTCTTGGGAGCCGCACAGTGCAGAGGCTAGCAGGGAACCTGCCAGCCCCACTGTATGGCACCACTACCTGGACAGTCAATGGCCCAGTCCGCGGTGCTGACCGGAGCCGCCAGGATCCCTTCTCGACCGGGTGTTCCGGTTGAAAACCGGACACCTGGTCACCCTATCCTTACAGTTAGGGAGTTTTTCCTAGCATCTTGCCGAAATCCCCCTTACTGCAATTTAGGCCCATTCTTTCTTGTCCTGTCCTCAGTGGTAAGGAGAACAATTTATCCTCCTCCTCTTGAAAACAATCTTTTATGTACTTTAAGACTGTTACCATGTCCCTCCTCTGTCTTCTCTTCTCCATACTAAACAAACCCAATTTTTTCAATCTTTCCTCGTACATCATGTTTTCTAGACCTTTAATCATTTTTTGTTGCTCTCTTCTGAACTTTCTCCAATCTGTCCACATCTTTCCTGAATTGTGGTGCCCAGAACTGGGCACAATGCTCCAGTTGAGACTTTAACAGTGCTGAGTAGAGTTGATGAAATATTTCTCGTTTCTCCTGATAATACAGCCCAGAATTATGTTCACTTTTTTTTTTTTTGCGCATTACATTGTTGACTCATATTTAGTTTGTGATCTACTATAACCCCAAGATCTTTTTCTGCAGTACTCCTTCCTAGGCAGTCATTTCCCATTTTGTGTTTGTGCAATTGATTATTCCTTCCTAAGTGTTGTACTTTGCATTTGTCCTTATTGAATTTCAATTTCAAACCACCTCTTCAGTTTGTCAACATCACTTGGAATTCTAAACCTGTCCTCCAAAGCACATGCAACTCTCCCAGCTTCGTATCTTCCACAAACTTTATAAATGCACTCTTTATGCCATTATCCAAATCATTCATGAAGATATTGACTAGAACCAGACCTTAGACAGATCCATGTGGGACCCCACTCAATATGCCCTTCCTACTTGACTGTGAACCACTGATAACTACTCTTTGAGTACAGTTTTCCAACCAGTTGTGCACCCACCTTTTTCATAGGTTTATCTAGGTTATATTTCCCTTGTTTGTTTATGAGAAAAGCATGTGAAGCAGTATTAAAAGCCTTACTCAAGTCCAGATATATCACATCTACTACTTCACATCATCCATAAGGCTTGATACCCTGTCAAAGGAGGATAGTGAGTTGGTTTGACATAATTTATTCTTGACAAATCCATTTTGACTGTTATTATCACCTTATCCTTAAGGGGTGGTACTACAAGGAGAAGCTCACAATGTAAATACAGACTGAGAAATACAGGCAGAGGTTAGGAGAAGGGGAGCAACAATATGCAATGCACCTACAAGTCAAATCTTTTCACTGTTGGCACCATGGAAGAAGTGGGTCTTAAATAGGGACTCAAGTATGGACAGGGTAGATGCCTTGAACCTTAGATAAATACTCATCTCTTTAAAGAAAATAAGGTTCTCTCAGCAACAGAGAAATGGAAAAAACAGATAGGTTGTGTGAGGAAGCAGGGTTTTCAGAAAATCAAGCCTTTCACGGGTCCTTGCTAAAGTAAATATTTCATTCTTCATGAGGAATCTCCAACATTAAAGGAACTTTTGTTCAATGGGGAACAAGCAAAGGAGGAGGTATAAAACATCTTCATTTCTTCTCCATTGCTTTGCAGTATGTCTCAGCAGAACAAATGCTGCTTTGCTAAATGGCAGGGTAGGCCAACCCACGCAACAATATCCTAATGTTTATAACTACCTGTCTGACGGCGTCTCGGCCACTCTGTGTAGTACATTAGGGGTGATGGCTGATATATGGTTACCATCAAATGGTTTGCCTCCTCCTAGCTAGGAGCATTCCTCTGAGACAAGGTTCTTATTGAGCCTGATACAATACCCAGTGAAGTCAAGAAGGGTCTTTCCACTGACTTCAACAGGCCCTTTATGTTGTGATAGGCATGGAAAAAAGTGGTTGCTCTTATTGTTTAGTACTTGTATCACTTTTTGGGTAGGTAGGCCTCTAGAGGAATCAAGAAGAAATGGTCGCTTTGTGATTTTGGCTTCCTGAGAACAGAAGCTCATCATTGGACCTAGGGTCTCACACAGGGTGCAGATGTAACCCACACACCTTCTGGGTGTGGTGTTCTGTCCCACTAGTGGCACCGAGACCACTTAAAGAGAGAGATATAAAATGAGTCTGCTCCACAGCCTTAGCTAAGAGCCAGTTGGCTCTAGCTCATGCAGTAGAGGCACATGCACTAAGCTCCAGAGAGCCGCGGTTTGATCCTGCCTGCTAATGACCGGGGTCTGTTGATGTTACACAGACTCCTCAACTCTTTTCATTTATGTCCTCTCTTTCCAACATGAAATGTGTCTCTCTTTTTTCATCGCTCCCCACCCCCCGCCCACAAACACAAGTACAATCCCCCTGGGCAGAGGCCAGCTACTATTCCCAATGCCATCCCATATGACGCCAAAAACCCAGATGTAGTGATGCTTCCCAAGCCAATTATGGATGGGAACAGTCCACAAAATAAGACCCTTCATCCATCCTAAGGACCAAACTCAGAAAAGGCATAAACCACCCTACTAGACTTTACTTTTCATTTATTTGTATTATGGTAGCACCTAGGAGCCCCATAGTGCTAGTTCCTTCCCCCAAGGAATTTACAGTTGTGACAAAGTTCTTCCTCTACCTTGGTGGGTATAGCTGTGCGACAGCTACAACTCCCTGGGCTACTTCCCCATGGCCTCCTCCCAACACCTTCTTTATCCTCACCATAGGACCTTTCTCCTGGTGTCTGATAATGCTTGTACTCCTCAGTTCTCCAGTGGTACGCCTTCTCACTCTCAGCTCCTAATGCCTCTCGCTCCCAGCTCCTCACATGCACACCACAAACTGAAATGAGCTCCTTTTTAAACCCCGGTGCCCTGATTAGCCTGCCTTAATTTATTCTAGCAGCTTCTTGATTGGCTGCAGGTGTTCTAATCAGCCTGTCTGCCTTAATTGTTTCCAGAAAGTTCCTGATTGTTCTGGAACCTTCCCTGTTACCTTACCCAGGGAAAAGGGACCTACTTAACCTGGGGCTAATATATCTGCCTTCTATCACTCTCCTGTAGCCATCTGGCCCGACCCTGTCACACAGTCTAACTATCCAAGGCAGAATAAGGAAGTTTTATCATCTGAATGGCTCTGAATCTTTGAAGTGGAGTTTAAAAAAAAAAAAACCTCTAAATATACAAATAGATCAATACCAACCATCCAGACAACCTCAAGGCCTAGCTCTGGCCAGCTGGCAAAATCCTGTCAATGTCATGGCAGGAATGGGTCTGAAGAAGGGACTTGAAGGGGGAAAAAAAAGGATGGATCAGTTCAAGGAGCATGCTCCACCTGCAAAGGGCAGCATGAAAGAAAGCACAAGATGCTTGTGGGAGAAGCAGGCAGTCTAGGCTAGTACCCTTGGAGGAGCTGAGAGGCCATGAGAGACTCAGTAAGAACCATGAGACGATAATAGGGAGGAGTAGAGCTACAAAGGGCCTTACATGGCAGTGTGGCCTAGTAGATAAGCACTAGCCTAGGAGTCAGGAGAGTGGGGTTCTGTTCCTGGCTCTGCCACTGACTGATTTGTAACCTTGGGCCAGTCACTTCCTCACTCGCTTGGTCTTGTCTATTTAGACTATGAGCTCTTTGGAACAGGCATTCTCTCATTTATGTGGTTGTATAGCACACAGCGCAATGGGACCTCTTGGCACTACCATAATACAAATAGTGGTCAAGGCAAGGGGGCCTTACGTATTGTTCTGTCCTATGTGACAACAGTACTCCTCCACCTCACGAGGGTGTTATAACTGATGTTAGTAAGATTTGTCAAGTACCTAGAGCCCCTCAAAGGAAAGCTACTACCTAGCTGCAGAGTAAATAGCAGGGTAGCCCTTTTTATCAAGTATTAGATGGGCACAGGAGCCATCCTGGCTCATTGTGTCACAACTCCATGTTCCTCCCTTTTCCCCCATAGCAGGTCTCAGCCTTCCCTCCCACTCCCGGTTTGTTCAGTGATGGCCACGAAAGGCGAAGAATAGCCGCACACAGTTTTCCATAGAAGTGAGACTCTTTTTTTGGTTCTAGTTAGAACCCAGCACTCCTGCAATGTCATTCTATAAACAGTTCCTGTTAACACTGAAGAGCAGCAGCAGCTGCAGTGGCCGAGGTCATGGCTGACTGCCTCTCCGGACACGTTTGTTTGATGAGCCTGTAGAACCAGTGGGAGGGGAGGGGAGGGGAGTGCATGGGGCCGAGCGCTGCTTATGCTGTCTTTTGTTCTTTCATTTCATCCGTCATCAAAGGTGGTTCTGATCCAACTTTTCTGCGAGCGGAAGTGATGTGGGCCCAAAACAGAAATCTGAGATCTGAACACACCCAGACCTGGATCCAGAGCTGACATTTGGGCCACTGCCAAACAGAGGAGGAGTGCAGGTTTCATGGAACTCTACTTATAACCACTGGCTTGTTTGTGAGCTGCTTCCTTTCCTGTAGATACATATCTTCCCCTTCTGCCCTTGTCTTTACATTTACAGATATGCCAGTGCTATAGGTCAGGAGCTGTAACCACGGCTGCTCATTGTAAATGAGGCATGTAAAGAAAAGTACAAAAGGATCCTTGTCTCAGTGTACAGAGAAATCAATGCAGTCCCTGCTGCACTGTCTGATGTAAACATTAAACTCACACATAACCTAGAGGTCTCAAACAACTGCTGAACTAATAACGATAAATGGACCCAAAACACAAAAATTCACCCCAGACCCAGATTCTAAATATGCTAACATGTTTCAGTCCTGTTTTTACTTAAAGACATTTTAAACCCCCCACACCACCACCACCTTTATTGTAGCTTCATGGTATCCCACTACCAGGGATGATTGGGAGTGGTGAGCACAAGTGATTGAGAACCAACTCCATATTCCGGCTAAGAGCCTGTGTAGCTGCAGGTAGCAGGGATGGTTCTCCTGAGGACATGCTGGTGACTTTAAAAAAAAAAAATCTTCAGTACCACAGGTGACACTAGGCCATCGAGTCAGTAGTGAGCCAATGCCCCATAATATGCTATATGCAGTATAATGTCAAAGATGAAGTGAACTCCTGACCATGTGTGGCCCTTGAAGAGCTTGTGACACTTTTTTTTGACAACAAAGAGTGAGGCGTGTCTGGTTAGTAGGAATCCTAACTTCTATTCCCACTAACACCGACTTGCTGTGTGATTTGTTCAAGTCACTTAATGGCTGTGCCTCAGTTTCTCCACCTGTTAAGTGGGGATAGCCATTCTTACCTCACAGGGTTATTGTGAGGATTAATTCACTTCTCATAAAGCAGATAGAGATCCTGGGACAAAACGTTCTATAGAAATGCAAAATATTAACCACCCTGTTGCTCTAGCCCCGCTGCAGTTCAGCTGATTACATCCTGCACACCATCTGTAACGTCTTTCTCCAGTTTCAAGTAGATTTCTCTTCTTCATCCTCTTCACTGTTAGGGTGGGTTGCTGCTGTGGAGCAGCCCAGCACGGTCTCTATTTCAGGGCATGTCCACACTACAAAATGAAGTCTGTTTAAGTCAACGCACAGCCACCGCAGTAATTAAAGCGGTGAGTCACGTCCACATTATGCGCCTTCTTCGGTGGTGCGCATCCTTACCAAGAGCGCTTCCACTGACTGAAATGGGCATTGTAGGGCACCGACAGCTGGAGCTCCACCACCCTAGGGCTGACAGCCAGAGCTGTGAGCCTGGCACGGGGTTCACAGCTGGAGCCCCTCCCCCTCCGCCCTGGGGCTGACAGCCAACGGGTGATGTAAATAACGCAGTGTCTACAGAGACACTGCATTGCCCTAACCATATCGACCTAAGTGCGACGCCTCTCACAGAGGTGGAGTTATTAAGTCGATAGAGTGAGTGACTTACATGGGCGGGAGCCCCATTGTAGTGTAGACACTTACAGAGTTAGGTCCAAATAACTAAGCTGCCTTACGTTGACCTAACTCTGTAGTCAGGGACAACCTGTGCCTGCTGATAGTGGGGGGGGCCAGAGTGAGGGCAACCAGCTGCAGCAGTGTTACGGAGCATGCTCAGTCCATGTGAGCATGCTCAGTACAAGCCAAGCAGCAAATTTGTGGGGGCATGTGACCCCGCACGCCCACCCCCCATGCATCTTCTCTGTCTGTAGTGTAGACCAGGCCTCAGTTGCAGGTGAAGTGATTGCTATAGAGCATAACCTTAATCTCACTTAATCTCAGATACCTAATAGTGTTTTGTTTTTTAAGGAAAATGACTGCCACTCCCCAAAAAGACAACAAGCCTGATCCTGTGATCAAAGACGACCAAAAGCTTAAATGCTAATACAGTAAATAGCCATCATAAATTTAACTAAAGCGCATTGCTTGTTATTTTACCCAGAGTCTATCCTATATATTGTGAATTTAAACTAAAGGCTCTTTGGGACAGGGACTCCAAGTGAAATCCTGACTCTACAGGAGTTTTGCTTTTGACTTCATTGGAGCCAGGATTTCACTATCTGACTTTAGACATGTCTTCAAGGTGCTGAGCACAAAGCTAATACTATATACCAAAATAATAATCACTACCACGTTGCTTTCCTGCATGCAAAAATATCCTTATAACCACTTATCTATTGGGGGAGGGGGAGGGAATACACCTTTAAGTAATGTAGCCATTACCCGCTGCTGGTCATGAAGCAGTGAACAAGCAAAGGTTGGAACACTACAGCCATATCAGAGAGATTGACACACATGAGGAAGCCTTTCCTGCAGTAGTGACAGATTGCCATTTAACCAGCAAGTATAGAGCAAGTGTTTTTGTTCCCAGTCACTAGTGAGAGACAAGGTTAACATTTTAAGTGATGGAATACAGTGTATATTTCCCCACGCCATGGACCCAGGACTCCACACCACATTTGAAAACACTTAATTTCAGTGATGGAATACATGGGACCTCACTTTCCGGGCTGTGAACTCTTGACAGCTCCTCAATTTAATTCACCAGGGAAACCATTTCCTCCCCCATCCCCCGCTTCAATCCACCTGAAGGAAAGCAAAGCACATATTTGGAGGAGACAAAGAAGTGGGTTTTTATTTTATTACCCTAGATGTCTTTTAGATGGGAAGTATTCACAGCCATCTGCTCTAATTATTCCTCCTGTATTGGCCACCATCTTCATGCAACAATAGAAATAATTATCTCCTCAAGGGCAAAAGAAAAAAAATATTTACAGAAACAAACAAAAGTGGATTATTTTTAGCTCCTAGGGGAAAAAAAGAAACAACAAGCTACTTCCTAATGAAGAAGCAATTAGGAAGGTGGGTAGAGCATCTATAATTAAATCGGACAAATTGGTGCAGGGACCTCCCTCCCACACACATGCTGCAAAATCTAACTCAATGCAGGTATGTGGTTAACATACAAGATATTCTCCAGGCTGATTGAACCAAATTTGTCTTGTTACAGCCCCTGTAGTCAGGTGCTTCATTCACACTGACATATAATTGATCCATCCCAAGATGCACCTGTGTGGCATAAGACAAGGAACACTCACCATGATTAATACAGGCGAGAGATGTAGCAGGGCACCATGGTGTCTATTTGACCTTGCTCTCCCAGCTACCTAGATGCTCATATAGCTCCCATCATCATGGTGTGGTAGAGTGGACTTCTGGCTACGCTACCTAGGTCTAATAATTCAGTGGAAGCCTGACGCATTCTTCTTTACAAGTGTAAATCAGGCTGAATGTATTTAGAAAACTCTTTCCATAGTTCAGAGGAGGAAAACAGATGGGATTTTATTCTCATTTCCACTAAGGCCTCTTTACATCACTCTGGCAACATAAAGGGGTGTTAGCGTCAATGAGAACCAGTGCCTTTGAGTACGGTTCATCTCCTCGCAGCTTCCTGTAAGCAAAGGATTGAGGATTTCCCAGGTGGGAAAGTGAATACTATGTGTTGTGCTAGAGAACAACATGGACATCAGTGTAAGCTCACTGTCAAGGTGCTCACAAGTATAATGTCAGAGCATAACACAATATCATCTGCACATGAGCATCCAGTCCATGCACCAATGGTCAAGGGTGCTGTTGCAAAGGGCACTACAGGGCAGGATACCAGACTTACTGAGTAGACAAACAGCTTACCGGGTAAGAGAAATAAACTAGAACCTCCAAGAAAACCTGTCCGAGCTAGGTCACTGCCAGCCCCTGAGAACCACACTGCAGGGTTCAGTTAGTGAGCTACTTTCTGAACCAACCCACCCACCCCTTCCACCCCACAGGGAAGTGAGTTAGTCATTTCCACTTGCTCTACAGCTGGTTCAGAGAGAACAACACGGCCAGAACGGGCATATTTTCTTTTTCCCCCACCCTAGACTTTCTTTAGCGTTTCCTGGGAAAGATCAGAGCCTCTCCAGGGAAACCAACCTTCCAGCTCAAGAAGGACTGTACCCAAGAGTTCTCACCCAATATGGACCTTAAATGATACACTGCGCCCCACTCTGCTCCACGTGATGAGAATCTGAAGGAAACAAGTCTTCCACGGAGGGAAGGGTCTCACATGTTGGTGGTCCAAATTCAGACATCATATTCGGGGCAGTGTAATTTACATGTGGGTAACACCACCTAGCTCCTACTTAGTGCTTTTCATCAGTAGATCTCAAAGTTCTTTACACAGGAGGTCAGCATCATTATCCCAATTTTACAGATGGAGAAACTGAGGCTTAGAGAGGAGAAGTGATTTGCCTAAGGTCACCGAGCAGGTCAGTGGCAGAATATAACATCAATTTTTTTAAAGGCTCCATAAGTGATCCTGGCAATTACAGGCCAATAAGCCCAACTTCAATACAGGTAAACTGGTTGAAACTACAGTGAAGAACAAAAATGCCAGACACACAGATGAACATGATTTGTTGGGGAAGAGTCAGCACAGCTTTTGTAAAGGGAAATCATGCCTCTACTAGAATTCTTTGCCGGGGGGGGGGGGGGGGGCGAACAAACATATAGACATGGGTGACCCAGTGGATATAGTATGTTTAGTCTTTCAGAAAGTTTTTGACAAGGTCCCTCATCAAAGGCTCTTAAGCAAAGTATACAGTCATGGGATAAGAGGGAAGGTCCTCTCATGGATCAATAATTGGTAAAAAGATAAACAAAGTGTAGGAATAAATGGTCAGTTTTCACAGTGGAGAAAGGTAAATAGTGGGGTCCCCCAGAGGTCTGTACCGGGACCAGTACTGTTCAACATATTCATAAATCATCTGGGAAAAGGGGTAAATGGTGAGGTGCCAAAGTTTGCAGACAATACAAAATTGCTCAAGATAGTTAAGTTCAAAGCAGACTGTGAAGCATTACAAGGCGATCTCACAAAACTGGGTGACTGGGGAACAAAATGGCAGATGAAATTCAATGTTGATAAATGCAGAGTAATGCACATTGGAAAACATAATCCCAACTCTACCTACAAAACGATGGGGTCTAAATTAGCTATTACCACACAAGAAAGAGATCTTGGCGTCACTGTGGCTAGTTCTCTGAAAACATCTGCTTCACATGTAGCAGCAGTCAAAAAAGCTAACAGACTGTGACGAACCATTAGGAAAGGGATAGATAGTAAAACAGTAAATATCATAACACCACTACATAAATCCATGGTACACCCGCAACTTACTGCATGCATCTCTGGGCACCCCATCTCAAGAAAAATATATTAGAAGTGGAAAAGGTACAGAGAGGGGCAACAAAACGATGAGGGGTATAGAACAGCTTCCGTAAGAGGAGAGATTAAAAAGACTGGGACTGTTCATCTTAGGAAAGAAACAATTAAGGGGGATTTGATAGAGATCTATAAAATCATGAATAGCGTAAAGTGAATAAGGAAGTGTGTTTTATTACTTCACATAAAACAAGAACCAGGGATCCCCCAATGAAACTAATAGGCAGCAGGTTTAAACAAACATATGGAAATACTTCTTCATACAATGCACGGTCAACCTGTGGAACCTGTTGGAAAGTAAGGGATGTTGTGAAGGCGAAAAGCGTAACTGGGTTCAAAAAAGAATTAGGTAGCTCATGGAGGATTGGTCCGTTAACGGCTAGTAGTCAGGATGGTCAGGGACGTAACCCCATCCTTTGTGTGTCCCTAAACCTCTGACTGGCAGATGCTGGGACTGGAATGACAGGGAATGGATCACTTGATAATTGCTCTGTTTTGTTCGTTCCCTCTGAAGCATCTGGCACCAGCCACTGTCAGAAGACTGGGCTACATGGACCATTGGTCTGACCCAGTATGGCCATTCTTATGAGACTCCAGTTTGAACTAGTATAGGTGCACCTCTTCAGGAGGGTGGCTTTGCTGAAGATGTCACAACCTGAGTGAATTTGCCTAATCACCCTCTGCTGCTTTCCTATTTACCCTTCTCATGGAAATACCTACAATTCCAGAACAACACACATACACAACTGCATTTGCAATACAATGGACCCCAAAGTTACTAACCTAATTCAATCAGGTTTCAGAGTAACAGCCATGTTAGTTTGTATTCGCAAAAAGAAAAGGAGTACTTGTGGCACCTTAGAGACTAACCAATTTATTTGAGCATAAGCTTTCGTGAGCTACAGCTCACTTCATCGGATGAAGTGAGCTGTAGCTCACGAAAGCTTATGCTCAAATAAATTGGTTAGTCTCTAAGGTGCCACAAGTACTCCTTTTCTTTTTGCTAATTCAATCAGGTTCAACTTCACTCAGTAAAGTTCATTCAGGATAGTGCAGGTAAGTGTCAGTATGTCACACTCAGCTCTTCCCAGGATTTTATCCACAATAAAAGGAGAAGGGAGATTCTCTTCAGCTACCCTGAAGCAACCTCATTGATTCCACTGAATTGCACTGGAACAATAGTGGAAGACTTTGGCCCAGTTCATTTACGATGGAACTGATAAATGATGCCGTCTCCCACCAACTATTACGGGACAAATCTATTTACACACACAAAATTGACCTGGGCCAGTGAGGTGGGACTGGAACCAGGAAACTGGCAGGTCCCAAAGGTAAAAATGCATTTCCATCCAACGGCATTAGTAACTCAAGACCATAAACAAACAAAGCTATCATTAATTACTCAGACAGGGGCAGCCGCAAGAGCAGTGAGAAGACCCAAAAGCCAACTGCGAATAGTTCATCTAGCTGATTAGTTTGGGGCAGGGGGAATGAGTGGGCAGTTTAGGAGGTCAGAGCCCATGGCACAAGCCAGTCTGCAAGCCAATTTGCAGCTGGACAATGGCACAATAGAGAACTTGAATCCTATAAAAAGCTTTTCCAGCAGGGGAGTAATCACTGCAATTTCTGAGCACAGAAGGTAAGGCTCTTTGCACCAGAGGTAATTAATTAAGGACACGGAATATTGGTTTGATCAAGTGGTGCTTTTGCAGGAAAGCTACTGAAAAGATGGCAACGCACATGTGTGTGTGTGTGCGCACCTCAGTTAAGACACCAGCCTTAATAACCTCCCTTTTACCTACTGAGGCAATAAAGCCCAGTTGAGAATAGTAAGGCTCAAAGTCCTAGTGTGAAATAATCAACACTAAACCAATCAGTAATTAAAGGAACCATGCGAGTAAAGTTCATAAACGGAAAAGGAATCTTAAACAGGTATGTACCTGTGTCCTCTTTAATAAAACAATGTTCCACAATCCCAGAATCCTGGAATGCAAATAGAGTTGCTTTCAATTCCAGCCACCTGGCTACAACAACAAATAATGCATTGCTACTCAGTGGGCTGGCTTTTAGGCATCGTCACCCATTTACAGAACACATGTGGTCTAGAAGAATATAAACCACGATGGGCAGAGTTAGAACAGAACCTTCCCAAAATTTAGATGTTGGGTGAAACCCTGGCCCCACTGAAGTCAATGGCAAAATTCCCACTGACTTCAGTGGGGCCAGGATTTTATCCTTCGGAGTTTTAGTTCAGCCCATTACAGGGAACTTCAGAGAAGGAGCCACATTATAAGAAGCTGAGACACAGGTCCAAACTTTCCCTTTGTTAACTGAGTGCAAATGTATTGTCTTCTTCCTAATGTCCATTTCTGGCCTGATTTTCAGAGATTATTCATTTTAGTGAAAGCTGTCCAGATCTAGTATTTTAAACCACAAGATCATCTTGCATGGAGAGAGAGAGAGCGCGCACATATGAATGAGATAATGGAATGTAGTTCTCCAGTTTCGACACATCTTGGATGTTGTTTTCCAACCCACAGTTGAAAGGCACACATGATTTACACAGCAATGTAAATCACCAACTTCTCAGAGGCATGTCAACTAATGGTAAATGTCAGGTTAATGCTAACAAGCAAACTGAAAGATTCAATTGTTTACACAAACAATGTCCCTAGCCTACAGCCTGGGCTGGCCATCATAGACCGTAGTCCATGCTGTATAAACCCTTTCACTTGATTACATCATCTTTACTTCCTGCAGTGTGTTTTCTCAGTTTTGTTGCAAACACAAATATTAACATTACTGTCATCCAGCCACCTGAAGAAAAAATATACAACATGTACCAGCAGGGAGGATTTCTGAATGATTTCAATAGTAAAAAGTGCAGAAAAGGGGTCTGATCCAATCCCAGTGATGCCAGTATAAAACCATTGACTTCCTTGGAAGTTGGACCAGGCTCCAGAATAACTCTCGCTTTAGTATTCTGAAAGACGTATGTTTGGTTTTTTAAACTTTCTGGAGTCCTAGGCCCCACCCACTATTGAGTGAGCGGTGTAGGATAGTGGTCGGAACACAGTATTGGGAGCCAGGAACTGCTGACTTCTGTCTGATACTGACCCCTTGGTGTATTTGGAATTTAACCCAGCTGTGTCTCATTTTCCCCAAACTCACCTCACAGCCAGGAGTGCTGCAAAGATCCACTGGCTGATAAGTGGAACGTGCTTTGAAAATTAAAATTTCTGCACAAATGCTGTGTCGCATTTTCTTCTATGTAAAACAGAAGGCACATAAACAAGCATAGTCAAAACATAACCAGATAGGAACTAACACATTCTACACATTGAACTTAAACACATGCATCAATATCCTTAGAGGCAGGGCTGAAAGGGATATTGCATGTCATTACATCCAAATGCACCCCCTCTACTATTAAGAGGTTTAGCCACCATGTTTTTCAACACTCCTGTGAATGGTGCCTCCTTCCCCTGGGGTCAGCCCATTCTCCAATTGTTCACATCAATAGGAAGATTTTGTTTTTAATCTATACCTGTGCTTTAGTTTAAAACCATCACATCTTGTACTATATCCCACTGGCCCATCTCCACCATGTCATTTCTCTTGTGACTGAATAAACCAGTGTAATATGTTGGACCTCCATAGCACCTTCCAGCCATAGGCCTCACAGAACTTTACACACATTAATGAATGAAGCACTTCTATTACAGTAACTGCTGGTAAGTATTATTATCCCTATTTTATATAAGGGTAAACTGAGGCACAGACGCTTACTTGACTTAGAATTGTAGGGTTAGAAGGGACCACAAGGGTCATCTAGTCTAACCCCCTGCCAAGATGCAGGACTTTGTTTAGACGCTGTCTAAACCAACCAAGATAGATGGACATCCAGGCTCCTTTTGAAAACCTCCAGTGAAGAAGCTTCCACAGCCTCCCCAGGCAGTCTGTTCCATTGTCCCACTGTTCTTACAGTTAGGAAGTTTTCCCTGAGATTTAAGCTAAATCTGGTCTGCTGTAGTTTGAACCCACTGCCTCTTGTCCTGCCCTCTGTGGAAAAAGAGAACAACTTTTCTCCATCTTTTTAATGGCAGCCTTTCAAGTATCTGAAGACCACTATCATATCCTCCCTTAATCTCCTCTTTGCCAAACTAAACATACCCAGCCTTTGCTCATATGGCTTTCATTCCATCCCTTTGATCATCTTTGTTGCTCACCTCTGGATCCCTTACAGTTTCTCTGCATCCTTTCTATACATTGGTGACCAAAACTGAACACGGTACTCCAGCTGAGGCCTAACCAGCACTGAACAGAGCAGTTCTATCGCCTCCTGTGACTAGGGTGACCAGATGTCCCGATTTTATAGGGACAGTCCCAATATTTGGGTTTTTTTCTTATATAGGCTCCTATTACCCCCCACCCCCGTCCCGATTTTTCACACTTGCTGTCTGGTCACCCTACCTGTGACTTGCATGCTATGCCTCTGTTAATGCAACCTAAAATTGCATTTGCTTTTTTTGCAACAGCATTGCATTGCTGACTCATGTTGAGGTTGTGATTCACCACAACTCCCAGATCCTTCTCAGCAGTGCAGCTGCCAAGCCAGTTATCCCCCATTCTGTATTTGTGAATTTGGTTTTTCTCCCCTAAGTGTAGCACCTGACATTTATCTTTGCTGAATTTCATTTTGTTGTCCATAGCCCTGTTCTCCAATTTATCAAGATCCCTCTGAGTTTTAGCTCTGTCCCCCAGTGTATTGGCAACGCTCCCACCTTTCTGTCATCTTCAAACTTGATTAGCACACTCTCTATACCTACATCCAGATCATTAATAAAGATGTTAAACAACATCAGACCCAGAACAGATCCCCGTGGAAGCCCACTTGAGACCTCTCCCCAATCCAACATCATTCCATTAATAGTTCCTCTTTGTTTGCAGTTGTTTAACCAATTCTGTATCGACTTAATGGTAGCTCTGTCAAACCCACATTTCTCCAGCTTACTTATGAGCAGGGCCGGCTCCAGGCACCAGCGAAGGAAGCAGGTGCCTAGGGCGGCACTCCGTCCGTCATCGGGGCAGCACTCCATCCATCATCGGGGCGGCACGTCCAGGTCTTCGGCAGCAATTCAGCGGTGGGCCTGCAGTCCCTCTCTTTGTCTTCAGCAGCAGCTCAACCAGGCTTGAGTTGTTGGGTTTTTTTCCTTCACTGTTTGGGGCGGCAAAAAAGCTGGAGCCGGCCCTGCTTATGAGAATGTCACGTGGGACTGTGTCAAAAGCCTTGCTGAAGTCCCTGTATATTATGTCCACCGCATTCCCCCCAGCCACCAAATCAGTCAGCCTGTCAAAGAAGGAAATGAAGCTGGTTTGGCATGATTTCTTCTTGGTAAATCCATGGTGGCTGCTTGTGATCACTCCTTTATCCTCCAGGTATTCGCAAATTGAATGTTTTATACTGTGCTCTCATAGCTTCCCAGGATCAAAGTTAGGCTGACTGGTCTATCGTTTCCCAGCTCCTCCTATTTCCCCTTTTTAAAGATGGACATTACATTAGCCCTTCTGTCGTCTTCTGGAACCTCTCCTGTCATCCATGAGTGTGTAAATATTATTGCCAGTGGCTCTGAGATTTCTTCAGCTACTTCCTTCTGTACTCTCAGTGAATAGCATCCGGCCCTGCTGATTCGAATTCATTCAAATTGGTCAGAAGACTGCTGACATCTTCTTTACTTACCCCAGTCTGCATCCCTTCCCCTTTATCATCTCATCTATGGTAACCACACTAGTCATCTGGTGACATGTTATTTTTTGAGAGAACACTGAAGCAAAGTAGGCATAGCGCAGCTCTGCTGTCCTATCATTTTCCTATCTTGCCTAACTGGAAGGGCTTCAATTTACTATCTTTGAGGGCTGATGGTTGGGGCAGTCACCTGGGAGCAAGAAGATCTAGTTCAGATCTCTGCACCAGGGTGGGATTCAAGCTTTGGTCTCCTACAGCCCAGGACTACTGAGGGGAGGGAAGAAAAGCCTCCTCCTCCAGGTGTTTTGTGAATGGCGCCTAACTCCCCTTGTGAATCACAGAACTGTAAGGGACCTCAAGAGGTCATCTAATCCAGTCCCCTGCACTCAAGGCAGGACTAAGTATTCTCTAGACCAGGGATCTCAAACTCGAATCACCAGGAGGGCCACATGAGGACTAGTACATTGGCCCGAGGGCCGCATCAGTGACCTCCCCCACCCCGCTGCCCCTGCTCCCAATCCACCCCTTCCATGAGGTCCTGCCCCTGCCCCGCCTCTTCCTACCCCTTCCCCGCCCCCATTCCAACCCCTTCCCCAAAGTCCCCACCCCTATTCCAACACCTTCCCCAAATCCCCGCCCCTGCCCCGCCTCTTCTCCGCCTCCTCCCCTAAGGGCGTGGCTCCCCGCTCCTCCCCCCATCCTCCTGGAAAGCACTAAGCGCCTGGAGGTAGGCAGAGGAGCTGGGACACGGCGCACTGGGGAGGTGGAGGGGAGCTTTATAATAACCCTGCAGGCCATGTGTTTGAGACCCCTGATCTAGACCATCCTTGACAGGTATTTGTCCAATCTGCTCTTAAAAATCGCCAATGGTGGAGATTTCACAGCCTCCCTAGGCAATTTATTCCTGTGCTTAACCACTCTGACAGTTAAGAAGTTTTTCCCTAATGTCTAACCTACATCACCCTTGCTGCAATTTGAACCCATTGCTTCTTGTCCTATCCTCAGAGAATCTAGCCCCCAATTTCTTTTTGTCCAAAACGATTCAGCGTATTCATGTCAAATTCGTGAATGCTTTCAGAGAACCCTAAGCTGCTTTTTTTTTGGAAAATAAACCATTTGTCTGAAAAATTTCACTCAGCTCTACTGCTAATCCTTCAAGATCAAGACCAAGGAGCAGGGTAAGGGAAGTTTGCTTGGCCACTGTCTGCTGGCTCTGTTCCGTGGTTAGGCAGAGGACCTCACTCTCCAGGGCTGTCATGCTGGTTAAGCAAGATCTTTAAGGGTTTGTCTACACAGCCCATGGCAGCCAGTCTCAATGCCCGGGATGACAGACTCGGGCTCGTGCTACTGTGCTAACAATAACACTGTAGACATTGCCACTTGGGCTGGAGTTTGGGCTCTGAAACCCACCACCTCCCTAGGATTCCGAACCCGAGCTCCAGTTCGACGGCAATATCTGCCGTAATATTTTTAGCGTGGTTGCTCGACCCCATGTCTGTCGTCCCTGGCCAAGAGTCGCTACCCACTCGCTGTGTTGACGTATTCTAAGTGCCCCTGTGCCTAATCTGCAAGCTTCCAGAGTCCGCTTTCAAAGGCAATGTCCTGTTTAGCCCTAGCCCGTCAACAACATGCTTTCTTAGCCTATCTGTATGCATTATCTACTGCTGTAATGTATCATTGTACTGAACTTCAGCATCATTACAGGTAAATACTCAGGTTTAAATGCAAACATAATTGCATAATGCTGTACAGCCAGGAAGAATAATGCAGGAAATAGAGCCAGCTCCATCTGATAGTGCAATCTGCCTGGAACTCTGAGTGTTCGGATCAAACACACAGCCCAGCTGGGTTGCAAAGAATAAAAATGCTTGGCAGTATCTTTATTGTCATCATCAAAAACATTTATCTGCCAGAAAGGTAAAAAGGTGAAGAAGGAACTTTCAAAAACGAAGCAGCACCAGCGCTTGGATGAAACTGGTTTACTGGGCGGGGGTGAAGTTGTGCCATGGTTAAGGTTGCAAGAGCACATTTTGTTAAAGCTGGATTTTTAAGTGCTTTAAACAGATTTGGAGGATGTTCACATGTTTCAAATAGTTAACATGAAAAGCATGCACCAACAGAGTCTACACAGAGCTGCTAAAGCGCTCTACAAACCACCCCCACCCCCATCTTGTACACTTTGCCCTTCTGTGCAGACAGGCCCTAAGTGACTTACTCAAGGCCACACAGGAAGTCTGTGGCAGAGCAAGACCTTGAATTCAGGTCCCCCAAGTCCTAGGCTAGGCCCCTAACCACTGCATCATCCTTCCTCTCCCTCTTCAGCAGCACTAAAATCCATTAAACCCTTTCTTAAATCAATATCACTTGCATCAGGAAATTATCAAACCAAACTAAACTGATCTAAGCAGAGGTTAAACTAGTTTAAGTATATCTGCATTAAGCATTTAATTACATTACCAATTTAGTTAAACTGGTACAAGTTTTCTAACATACATCATGCCTGAGGACCTAATCCTGCAAAACGTATACACATAATTAACTTTAAGCACCTGAGTAGCTTCACTGCAGTCAATGGGACCAAGCATGTGCTTAAGGTTAAGCACATGCATATTTGCAGGCTTAGGTCCTAAACAGGGACCAAAATGCGTCTGATGGGTGTAGAACACGGAGGAGGAGGAGGTTAGTCAGAAGACAAGAATGAAAGCAGTAGGAACACAGGGCTGCATGCATGAGCTATGAGGGGGCTGGATAAGTGTGGGGCTGCAAGGTTTAAATAATATATGTAAGCAAGAGAGGTTAATGAGGCAATGAGGTCATGATGCCAGCCTACCACTTGCCTGGCCATTATCATTGGTCAGGATATTGAATCCAGCATTCTCTGCCCCAGGATCCTGCTCGGTGCACTCTGGGCCAGATTTTCAAAAGCGTTTAGGTGCCTATAGATGCAGGCAGACATCCAGTGGGATTTTCAAATCAGGGTTTGACTTCACTAGGAATTAGGCATCCAGGTGCTCCTGAAAATCCCATTAAGCACCAATCTGCATCTTTGGGCACCTAAAGACCTTTGACTATCTGGCCCTCTATTTTTCCAGTTTAATGCAAGCTGCACATAGAATCATAGAATCTCAGGGTTGGAAGGGACCTCAGGAGATCATCTAGTCCCACCCCCTGCTCAAAGCAGGACCAATCCCCAACTAAATCATCCCAGCCAGGGCTTTGTCAAGCTTGAACTTAAAAACCTCTAAGGAAGGAGATTCCACCACCTCCCTAGGTAACCCATTCCAGTTAACCACAAGTAACCACATCATAGAGAAAACTCTGCCAACGTGTCCTAAGTCTCCCTAGGTTGGGGCATTCTGACGAAAAGCAGAAATGATTCCCAACCCCCAACTTGCGCTAGCCCTAATTAGCAGCAAAGGACCTAGCTTCTTCTTAAGGAAAGGCAGACGTGCTCTTTCACTCAAGAGAATAAACCATGGAGCTCCCGACTCTCCAAACGCCCTGCATGGAAACTAGCTCTGTATTGCTGGCACCGAATTCTGCAAAGACTGTGCTGGCAAAGTGCATGCAGAAGCAGGGACCATTTTGCTTACCCATAACTTGTGTCCTTGTTCTAATGGTCCTTCTGGAGCTTCGCTGGGGTGCACTACTGCTTGGGCCTGGTCAGCATTGGCCATGCCTCCTCTTGGTCCCAATTCACTTCTTCCCTCCTCTGGCCCACTCCTCACCACAGAATCTTCCGTGTTGGGGAAGGGACTCCTGGCACTGCTGACAGATGTAACTGTATGCCTAGGGGCCCCCTTTGCAAGGAGTATTCTCTAAGGCAACCTCATGTCTGCCTTACAGCTTCTTTGCACCTGTCCAGCTGGCACAAAGGGCTCATACAGCAATAACAACTCCAGCCCTGGATCACAGACGTAGCTAAGCAGAGAGGGAAAGACCTATTACGGGGTATCGTCTGATCCCTCCCCTTGGCCAGTACAGGACTAGTCTCTGAACTATATTTCATAGCATTTCGTCTGGGTAGGTAAATCTATAACGTTACATGGATTCTGTGTTTCCTTATAGCTATGTAATACTGTGTGCATGTGTATCACTGAGCTCAGATGAAAAGCAACTTCAAGAATTCATCTCCAAATCACCTAGTATTCACAGGGAGAGTGTTAAAGGACAAGGCCAATTAAAGAAAACAGAGATGATCAACTAGAAACCCAATGTTGGGAAAGCTGAGAATGACCTCTACCAGAACCAGAGAGAGAAGGTGCGGGGGGGAGGGGGAGAAAGAGGGAGAGACTCAATAAATAAATAGAAACAAAAAACAATGATGTCTTCCCTCAATTTTATTTGAGGAAGTTAAGTTTGCACAGCTCCTCGCAAACTGTCTTTGGCTAAAATCACCACTAATGAGCTCTGACATTTGAAATTTAACTGAGCATGAGCTAACAGCTCCCAGCTCTGAACCACCCATGAAGTCAACTGGAAATATTTTGCTAAAGCCGTAGACCGGCTAACAGCCTGTTTATTGAAAAGACACAGCTTTCAAGGGAAAGTGTTTATAGCCACCACTTTACCTGTCGCTTCCCTGCCCTATGCCGTCTGCTTTTCTTCAGGGGGTCTGCAAGGAACTCAGTCCCTCAGCTCCTTCTAGCCACTATTCCATTTGCTTTTTTATTAATAATAATTATTATTAGGCAGCCTTACAAACCCTTAATGAAGTCCTTTTCTTTGCAGCAATTTACAAGGACAGATTGGAAACTACAGGCTTCCATATAGATGGCTGCTTACAAGGAAAGCATGCACTGCACCAAGCAAGCAGTTGTTATGTCAGAGTATCACCTAGTTATTAGGGAGGCATTGGAAAAAGGGTAGGTTTTACTGGCAATCACATAAAATTAACCCTTTCCTTAAAGAGAAAACAGAGACTATAATAGGTTAATTATGGTGTAGATATTTAACAGTCTGGCTTTTCCTCCTGCTTCAGCAATTTACCAGTTTACATTTTATGAACTGATACCATGTGGCGATTCAATCACCCATTATCTTTAACTCCAGCTAATTTTGTTTAACCTTACAAGGGTTTCTCCATTGCATTAGCAGATACAGAAAAAAGAAACTAGGCTTGTGAAAAAAGGAGCAGTGCCAGTGATTTCAATGGAATTATGTCGATGGGCCATGTTACTGCCATGCATAAGTGATTGCAGGATCAGAGCCTATATATGGTCACTTAAGAAAGTGGCCTGATTTGCAAAGGTGCAGAGCAGCACAAATGCTATTGACTTCAATGGGAATGCTCGAAGAGTCAAGTCCATCAGCCCCAAACCTGCCAATCATTATGGATGGTATTAGCTCCACTGACCTTAATGGGGGGCTACATATATGCCTAAATTAAGCATCTGCATGAGTGTTGGCAGGATTGGGACCTTACTATGGCTTTAGGTACCTAATTTAAAGCATCTGAATTTGAAAATGCTGCACTTGGATATTACATGAAATGGTGATTAAAGGGTGACAAAACAGGTGGAGCGGAGTGGGCAGCTGTACCTCTTCTGTGGATAGAAGGCCAGATTTTCAAACTGGGTTATCACCCCTTTATGTCACTCCAGGAACATAATGGGGCCATTATCTAGCTACAAATGGTCAGCAGAGAATTCCCCTGGCAGAGGGGACTCTCTGCCCATGGATCTGCATGACAGCCTGACCCTGCAGCTCCATCTCCACCCCTTCCCAGTGTAGGTGGCAAGGCTGGAGTATGGAGGGGGCCACAACAAGCCTCCAATGGAGTAGGATCCTATGTCAATGATGTCATTTAGAGCCACCTGAAAGCTGCTCTAGCTCACATCAGGCTGAGGACAGGCTGGAACCATCTCTCCAATGGCCTGTCCATGTCTCCTGAGCGGAGCAGAGTTCCATCATAGGACACAATCAAACCCAATCTATTCTGGTCTTTAAGGGTATATCTACACAACATTTTGGCCCCAGCCTCCCAGCCTACGTCGACAGACTCAGGCTTGTGGGGCTCCCACTAGCACTCTGGAAATAGCTGTGTAGAAAATGCTTTGAAGTTGTGACTTCAGGTTAGAGCTCAGGCTCTGAAGCCTAGGGAGAGGACTAGGTAGCTAGTCTCTACAGCTAGTTTTAGAGCACTAGCATGAACCCCACAAACCAGAGAGTCTGCCAACCAAACCTGGGTAGGTAGGCCCAGAATGCTGTGTAGACCCTAAGTGACCCCAACTGTGCTATTGATGAATTCGGGGAGGAAGAGAGGGGCTTTGGCTTTGACTTCAGTCAGAGCAGGATCCAGACCCAGCACCTGGCACTCCAGCACTTGACACAAGCATTAAATAAATGCCATAAATAAATAAATTAATGTGCAAGGCTAATGGACTGAGAATCAAAGCCACGTTTTCAGACAGAGGGTTCTTTTTTTTCCATTTTGCCTTAATGCCTAACGAGTCAATCAGAATTTCTGTCACAATTAAATAGCAAAACCAGCAGCCGCAATGAGGCTCCATGCAACAACCTCAGAGCAAAGTGAATGCAGATTTCCCCCCACCCCCCTCCAGCCCTTCAGACCATTTCCTGAACCCACGTGACCCTAATTCAGCTTTCTCTTCCCAAAGAAGGGTAAAGTTTTGCTTTCCGCTCCCTAGAGGAAGTGCCTTTTAATAAAGAGCAGCAGTTTCTACTCTGCATCTACATGCCTCTGGTTGGGGGAGGAGAAGTGGTTTGTTTATAAGACTAGGGGCCTCATTCTGAGCTCGCTTAGGGTCTGATCTAACACCCTTTTACAATCAATGGGACGGTTCAATGGGCTTTGGGTTGCTAGTGGGAGGAACCCCAACCTGTAACTAACTCCACACCGGTCAACCTCCATGCAGCAGCTTGAGGCCTCATTAGTCAATGAGGCTCCAGAAGGAGTCAGGTGCAGGATCAGGGCCCGTGTAGTCAATGGATGTGTGCTTGTGAAGGACTGTGAGAGCAAGACCCAAATCAGCCCTTGGCTTTTGCTCCCGGAGGAGAGAAGAAAGAGTTAAGGCTGTACATCAGGCTGCAAAAAGTTCTAGCAAAGAAGAAAATAAATCTTCGGCACATCTCCTAAATTTCTCATTGCAGCCCAAGGCTCATCCCACTTAAAAAAAAAAAAAAAAAAAAAAAAAAAAGCAATTTCACTTCTTTTCCCAAACACCTAGCAGCCACTTTTATTATTTATTTACCTCCCCTTTTTGTGCAAGGTCTTTTTTTCTTCATTTAGTCCGACAAAGATTGTCCTCCCGGAATGACCTTTTTCTTTTTCTTTACTCTCTTCCTCTTCCCACTCCCTCTGGGCTATTGCCCTCACGCCACTAACTAGATAACACACTCGATCAGAGATTTTTTTAAAAAAATCATTGCAAAGGCACTAGGGCTGATAGTGGCATCAATCCTAACCTGACACGGGCTAGGGTCAACCATTTATCTCTTTACATTGCCTGTGGTTACTGCGGCAGCCATCTTGGATCTCTACAGTTTAACAACCTTGCAGAAGGTACCTCTGTCAACACGGATAACATCTGCACCCCCCAAGACTGGCTTATTTTGGTTTGGGTTGTTTTTTTTTTTTGGTTTGTTTTTTTACAATAGACTTTTTTTGTGACTTGCAAATCTTTTAGGGATTAGTGGGCCCCTCAGAGGGCAACTCCATACCAGGTTAACAGGTTACAGAATGTAGAAGTGAATAATCTTGGGGGGAAGGGAGGGGCCGAGATTTACAAAATAAGCTTAGGAAAATATGTCTTTTTGTAAACAATAATAATAATTAATCAAAAAACAGTTTCAACCAGACCTACTCCTGAGTCTCAAGCCAGTGTGTTAATCACAAGATCATCCTTCCTCAGTTTCATTGATTTTTTTGTGTGTGTGAGTGAAAGTCAGGGAGGGAGAGGAGAGGGAATGGGATGTGGGAAGAGGTTGAGGGGAAATGGAAGAAAACCTATAATATTTATGTGTTATGAGTTTGGGGAGCTTGTTTGTTTTCATATCAATATAAACTGGACGGGGTTGGTTTGGAACCCACATTAATGTCTGCTACTTAAACACAGCAGCATTGGGTACTGCATGAGAACCAGGCTGCTGCTGCTGAATACTTCTTTCCATGGGCAGAGCTGAAAAGCAGAGAGGTGTCATTAGACCCATTTCACAGGTGGGAAAGTGAAATGCAGATTTCAGGTGACTTGGCCAAGGTCATACAGGGAGCCAGTGGGAGAGCCTCGAATAGAACTCAGGTTCCCGACTAGCTTCTCGTCTCCCCCGACAGCTGTGGACAGAGAAGCCCCCAGTCCTTGTATAGCGTCCTCAGTAGGCCTCCATTCCCTTACAAGAGCTGGACCTTGCTGGGAGAGGAAGGTTTGTCCAGTGTTTGGGGCACAAGTCTAGGACCTTTGAAACTTGCATTCACATCTTTGCTCTGCCACAGGCTTCCTGTGCGGCTTTAAGCAAGTCACTTAGTCTCTTAGTCTCAGTGAGAGGTGGTAGCTTTGTTGGTGGGAGAAGCTCTCCTATCTACATAGCGCTGTCTCCATGGGGGGGTTAAGGTCAGTAAAACTACATTGCTCAGGGGTGTGGATTTTTTACATCCCTGAGTGACGTAGTTATACTGAAGTAAGTGTGCAGTGTAGATTTGGTCTTAGACAGACAAAACAAGGCAGCCACAAATTCTCCTTGATTCTCATTGTAGACTGCTGTATTTAGAGGTATAGAAACAGGTGGGTTGACACTGGGGGGCACGCCAGGAAAATTATTATTTGTATTGAAGGAGCACCTAGGAGCCCCATTGTTCTAAGCACTGTACACACACACGAAAAAAAAATGGATGTGCCCTCCCCCAAAGAGCTTACAGTCTAAGTACAAGAAAAGAGACAACAGATGAATGCAGACGGGTAGATGGAGGAGTACAAGGAAACAATGAGACAGTGTTGGTCAGAATGATAAACAGTGACCTCAGGACACCTGCTGCCTAACCACGGTCAGGTCTTTTGTAGGCATCATGGCAAAGGAGAGTTTTGAGGAGGGATCTAAGCAAGGTCGCACTTTGTGCCAGGGTTAGATTTTTCAGGCAAAAGGGACAGCGTGAAGAAATAAGAAGAGGATGGAAAGGGAGTGAGGAAGCAAGAGGGCTTGGTGGAAGAGAAAGGGCATGGGAGAAGCCTGAGAGGACGGTGTGGCTGCGAGAAGCTTTGCTGGCAAGAGGGAAATGCTGAGCATTCCTAGCCATTAATAATGATAATAAATTTCAACTATTAGGCACCAGTACCTCACAAGGACTTAGGCACACACAGAATGCAACTGAAAACACAACCGACCACAAAATGGACGAGAAGTGTACGAGCAGGAGTGACAAAATGCCAACATCTCATCCTTAACATGCAACAGGCAGACACCCCCCTGCCCTCCACACAATGAGTAGCCCTAAAAAGGTCTTGCCTAGAAGAATATCATGGATCTGTTCTGCTGAATGAGGAGGAAGAGTATTCCAGACCTGCAGGCCCTCAGTGGAGAAGAGCCCACCTCCCATTCTTTCTAGTCTGTATAGTATGCAGGGTCAGCAGGCCCAATCTGAGTGGTACCATTGGAAACAGTTCCCGGGGCAGAGCCTTGTCCTGCAAGGCATTGAGTGCACTCAGTTCTCAGTGAATTCACCAGGAGTCAAAGGTGCCCAGAACCTCTCCGGAAGATCTCACAGCATCTTGTGTGACTGGACCCACAGACTGGTCCCACAATGGTTTAAATAGACAAGGCCATACTGGGTCAAAACAATGATCCCTCTAGTCCAGTATACGCTCTCCAAAGGTGACCGATACCAGATGCTTCACAGGAAGAGGCAAGCTATCCCAAAAATAGACAATTGTGGAGCTGCCCAGAGTGGAAGGTTGCTTCCTAATCACTGGCAGTTAGTAGTCTGCTTATCCCCTGAAGCATGAGGGTTAATATCCCTTATAAATTTTTGACTTTAACTAATGTAACTGGGGCTCTTCTTATTGCTCCTATACTAAAATACTCCACTAAGAGCCAGATTCTCTGGTCTGGCCAAGCTATGCTTCGTACAGGAGTGGGTGGAAATGGGATGTAAGACAAAGACCATCTTTGCTCTATCCTGAAGCCCACCTAAGAGAAGTGAAAAAGAGAGTAAGAGGAAAGGGAGACAATCAAATAGAGAAAATTGTTATAGCTATATATAAATTTGCACTTCCCTTCCTGGTCATTGTTATAGGGGAAGCAGGTAGCTATATTATAAATCATATTTATAGTTAATATATATTACATAATAATTTTAAAGTCAGACCAACCAGCCTCCAATGTCTTCCCAAGTGACTGAATGCCAACTCAGGTGGCTTGGCCATCTGCTTCATATGCCAGAGTCCATGCCAGCCTGCCAAACTATGTGTTTGATCCAACAAATTGGGATGGAGAAGACCTCACAGCTGGCTTCACACACTGGAGGGATGTCATGGCTTTCAACCTCACCCACAAGATAGAGCAGGCCACAACACTGGCAAGAGACCAAGCTCCCTGGAAGTGGGTGACCCAAAGCATGCACTCTATTCTCCACGAGCAGGAGAATGAATGAAATGAATAAAAGGTAGTTATAGAAGGTTGCCTTATACTGTATCCAGGCCAGTATGTGGGGAGGGTGGATGGCAGGTAAGGTAAGCGTAAATCAAAGGCAAAGACCATAGCTAAGATTTTCAGACCTGTCTAAAAGATTAGGAAGCCCAATTCCCATTCAAATTAACAGAAGTAGAGCATCCAGATCTCCTAAGTAGGTACCGAAATCTCAGCCATAGATCTTAAGTGACTAATGTAGGCACCCAACCTGTGCAGAGACACCCACAGTATTAATCTTTGGGCTAAGAAAAGAAGATCTTCAACTTTCTAAGCCATTCCTTAAACCTCACATCCTTCCCGTATTCTCATCTTTAAAAACAAGTTAAAGGAAGCAGAGTTGACACAGGCATAGCTGTAATCCTGTATAGCATTTTTATCTAGCATGTTATTTTTATTACCCTTTTATTCCTTAATGGGATCCCCTCAAGGGTTGGGTTGTAACAAATTCACTACCATACCAGTTAGGTTTTCCAACGATTGACTTAATATATGTGGCATGTGCCCAGCAATATACATTATACCACACATCTGGGCCAGAGGAGGAGAGTAGTCAGTACAAGGAAAACATTGCTCAAACAGCATGCTTGCATGATGATTAGGTCTGGTCCAGTGATCTGGAATAATAATCTGAAGGCTCACTAAGCATAATAGTTCAGAGACGCCCAAGTCTGGTCAAACCTTCCCATGAGCATCCTCTCCTTGTGTTATCAGCATGTTTTACACATCTCATCAGTGTCACGGTGGCTGACAACTCATTATGCACCAGAGGTAAAGTGGACGGGTAGTGACTGCGCATTAGAACATTTTTTTATTTGTATCTTGCCATGACTCAGTGTATCATGAAACCGTGAGCTAATTAAGTCCTGTGGGATAGACAATCAGAGCTTTTTATTATTATTTTAAGTGGGCTAAATTGCATTATATACAGATATAAAAAAAAAAAGATTCCACAGCTCTTCCCCAGTTAATAACGGAGCAATTTACAAATGTTAATAGAATGCTGGGGCAGAGGCTTGTTACTTCACATGCATGACCTAATTAAATCATATGGTGGCATGTATTTCAAACACAATACAGATGAAAAGATGAGAGTCTGAAATAAAATCCCCATTTTCCAAAATCTCTGGCCCCATCCTCAGGAACATTCAAACACAGATCTTGGCTTAGTGGCTGGTTCTGGTTGGGGGGAGGGATAGCTCAGTGGTTTGAGCATTGGCCTGCTAAACCCAGAGTTGTGAGTTCAATCTTTAGGGATCTGGGGCAAAAATTGGGGATTGGTCCTGCTTTGAGCAGGGGGTTGGACTAGATGACCTCCTGAGGTCCCTTCCAACCCTGATATTCTATGATCTCTATAAAGGGCCAAGACAACAACATGAAATTTGAGGATCAGAATGTCACAACCAATGAGGTAAAGTCTCCACCTCTGAACCTGCTTTGGGACATTAGAAATATGCAGCTAAATCCAAGACTGATTTAAAAACAATAGGTTAGAGATTAATCCTGAAGGGGCAAGTTATCAGCTGGAGTAAATTGTCCCAGCTCCACTGAAGTCAACAGAGCTATGATAGTTTACATAAGATGATGATCTGCCCCACAGTCTTCAGTGGGAATTTTGCTTGAACAAGGAATTTAGGATCCTGGGACTGACAGAGCTTCTGGCCAATCAGAGAGCTCCAGATCAGGGCCAATGGGAAGTAGCTGGTCCCCCAAGTCAGTCTGATTGACCTGGCAGCAAGGCCAATCTGGGAGCCTCAGCTCAAGTCCCAGCCTTTGTGTGTGCTGGGGGAAGGGGAGACAGTGAGAGCAGCCCCAGCTGGGGTGAGGTGCTGTAGCTGGATGCCTGGAGGGGAGGAGCCGCACAAGAGCCAAGGTGTGGAGCGAGGGTCGGTGCAAAGACCGGGGACCTGCACTGATAGGGTTGCCAACTTTCTAATTGCACAAAACTGAACACCCTTGCTCTGCCCCTGCCATGCCCATACCCCAAGGCCCTGCCCCGCACCTTCTCAGAAGCCCAGCCCCCATCCCTCGCTCTCCCCCACCCTCACTCACTTTCACTGGACTAGGCCAGAGGCTTGGAGTGCGGGAGAGGGTGACAGTGAGGGCTCTAGCTAGGAGTTTGGGGTCAGAAATGAGGGGTTCAGGGTGCCAGAGGGGACTCCAGCCTGGGGCAAAAAGTTGGGGTGCGGGAGAGGGTGAGGGCTTCAGCTAGGGGTGCAGGCTTTGGGGTGAGGATGAGGAGTTTGGGGTGCAGGAGGGGGCTCTGGGCCAGGGTCTAGGGGTTTGAAGTGTGGAAGGGGGCTCACGGCTGGGGCAGGGTGTTGGGGTGCAGGGTCTGGGAAGGGGGTTCTGACCCAGGCCAGGGGGTCAGAGTGTGGGCTCCAGCCGGGCAGTGCTTACTTCAGGCGGCTCCCAGTCGGCGGCACCATGGGGCTAAGGCAGGCTCCCTGCCTGCCCTGGCTCTGTTCTGCTCCCGGAAGCAGCCAGCATGTCCAGACCCTAGGCAAAGGTGCAGCCAGGCAGCTCTGCTTGGTGCGTGCTGCCCACACCCATAGGTGGTACCCCCACAGCTCCCATTGGCCACAGTTCCCAGCCAATGGGAGCTGCAGAGCTGGCACTCTGGGTGGGGGCAGCACACGGAGCTTCCCTGGCCGCCCCTGCGCCTAGGGGCCGGACATGCCGGCCGCTTCCAGGAGCAGCGTGGAGCCAGGGCAGGCAGGGAGCCTCCCTTAGCACCACCAACCAGACTTTTAACAGCCCGGTCAGCAGTGCTGACCAGAGCCACCAGGATCTCTTTTCAACCGGGCGTTCTGGTCAAAAACCGGACGCCTGGCAACCCTACGCACTAAACAAGTGACAGGCCCAGCAGAGGTGAGTGAACAACAGCACCAGAGATGGGGAGCTGTAGGGAGTGGACAGGGAGGTCAGAGACACACAATAAGGGAACGAGAGAGAACCACAGAGAGCCAGCAAAGGCAAGTGAGTGGAGTAACCCACCACCACACAGTCCTGAGATCAGCTGCACAGGGAGCTATGAACAGCTTCAGCCTGGGGTGTTCCTGGCACCCCCTGAGCCAGGGAGAAGGTGGCAAATACTGTGGGGTAACTGCAGTTGGTTGTACGGAAGATTTTCCGGTTCAGTCCTGGGGCAAAGCCCTGTGTGAGCAATGCACAGCCCAGATGACGGCGGCCCTGCCTTGCAGCAGGCAGAGTAGTGCGGAGCTCAGAGGTCCTACCCTTGACTACCGCTTCCCTAGTGCATTCACCCGCTTTGGAAATGGGTCTCTTTCATTCACTCAAGCATACTGGGGAGCAGCATCTAGTGACCTTTCAAACCAGGGTCTCTGTAGGAGAAGACTTGGGGCTTGCACAAAAAGAGGAAAGGGGGCTCAGAACACTGCTTTGATCATTTGTGTGGAAATCTGAGTGAAGCCATAACCAGGTGGGCAGGGCATTATTCCTATCAGATACCCTTCTGGAACCATCAAACCAAAGAGCCAAGTTTCACCACCCCACAAAAGAGACTATTACTGTTAAAAGTGTTTTTGTATGTGTGTACTCATCTAGAGTAAATACTTTATCATGTCTGTCCATCTGGGTGTGGGAAGTAGTGTAAGGATTGCTTCAGTATATTTTACCATCTTTCAACTGCTTAGTATATTTTGAAACCTGCTAAGTTTTCTCCCATTTTTAGGCTGTTCTTGAGAAAGATAAATCTGTTTTGTTCGATTTGATGTTTTGCATGTGCACCCTTTTTAACAATTTAATTCAGTATAAAGTTACTACTCCAGTTAGAGATATGTTACTTATTGGGAGTCTGTCTAGTAGTGAGTAGGAGCGCTCCACCTCACAGATAGATCTGACACGGTTAAGAGGAGTAACTGGGGAGGAGGTACCGTGAAGAGAGCGCAAAGTGATTTGGAAGCTTCTTCGTCATAGTTTCCATTGTTCAGGCTCAGTCCCAGGATCTCAGGAGCAGCTGTGAGATCCCTCAGGAGGGAGGATAGTTGGGTTGCAGCCTTAAACCCAACCCCAGAGTATTCTGGAGACCCAGTAGGCAGGGGCCTGCAGGTGTAGTCTCACTAGGTAGATCAGGAGAAGGAAGTCCTTTGGAGTTACTATCCCAACCTGCCCTAGAGGCAGGGAACTAAACCTAGCCTGTTCCTCTGGGTAATGCTGGGAGCAGGGAGACACAGGTTGCATCTCATGCCACCAAGATAAGTTAGGGTGGATTAGGGTCCCATTTAAAATACCCCTGCCCCTAACCCCATTACACTTGGAATGCTCCTTTTGAGCTGATCAGTAGGAACTCCATCCAAGACTACATCAAATCTCTCTTCAAGGCCATCCCTGCTGTGACACCTACATGGAGTCAATCAATCAATGACTGTTTTGCTTATGCATCAGTAGAACTGGTAGGAAAACACTGAAGCTTTTTCCAGGAAGGATGCCTGATATTTTTCTCCCAGCTTCATGCAGGATCAGCTGATTTAATTTACCAATAATTTTACAAATCTCTCCGGCACTTACATTGCCCCCATCACCATAATAGCAGAGCACGTCACCGTCTTTAACGTAGTTCACCTTGCAATGCCCCTGTAAGGCAGGGTGCTGGGCAATGCTATTATCCCCATTTTAAAGATGGGAAACTGAGGCATAGAAAGGCTAAGCAACTTACCCAAGGCACAGGAAGTCTGTGGCAGAGCAGGGACTTGAATGCAAATCTTTCAAGCTTGTACCCTAACCACTAGACGATCTTTCCTCACTAAAGAGATATTTGGAGCCATCATGAACTACCAAATTGTTTAACAGCTACCCCTGCAACCTCATGACCTTATTTTTATTGCCCTCCTTCTCCTCCCTGCCTCTGTTTGTCACGCTTATTTGTTGCATCTTGCCTCATATTAAATTCTAAGTTCTTTGGAGCAGGGACTGTCTCCTACTGTGTGTCTGCCGAGCACGCAGCACAATGGGGCCCTGTTCACAACTGGGGCATCTAGGTATTCCCCACAATATAAATAAGATAATTATTATAAAGGGCCAGATACTCAGCTGGAGTACATCAGCAGACCATGAAGTCAGTAGAGCTACACAGATTTCCAGCAGCTGAGGATCAGCCCCAACATCTGCTAAGTGTTTTGAGATCCTCAATTGAAAGGTGCAATGGAAGCGTAAGGTCTTACTATAAAGCGGCAAAGTCCTGTTACTGCTCTGGTATGTTGTGCTGCTTGTTAATAGTGCCATTATCCAAACACACAGGATGCTGTTAATGCATTTTACTGTCTGGTATTGAAGCTGGGGACCATTATTTCCAGTGGAAAGGCAAGGCCAGTTCACATGACATGATTTAAACCTCTATCGTGAAGCATGCATAAGCTGCAGTGGGTCATAAATCTTAACAGGATGCTGTCAACTAGAAAAGGACCAAAATTAAAACCATTTATCTGAACTCCCGCCCCCCCCTCCCCCCCATCACCCCACGAATTTGGGGGAGATTGATAAAATGAAGCTTACTTCCAAAACACCACTGGATTCATTAAGCAGAACCAAAACCCAAGCATTCCTGTTTCTGCACATCTCCCCCCTCGGTTTGTTCAAGCCACCCAGGACTTCATGATTTTCACTATGCTGCACAGCACAGCCACTTGCTGTGACAGAACTTGGATCCTCCTCTTGCTCCCAGAGCACAGGCCTCAAGCACTCCAGTTAAAGAACCATGTGTTCTCAGTGTTGGGACTACAGAGTCTATGACACACAGTTGAGTGCGTCATGGAGCAGGTCTGATGCCATCCAGTAGCCCCCAGTAGCTCATATACACCGTAGCCTGTGCTTTATGATGCACTTGGGAATGAGTTCTGCATTTCATTTAGGGGAGGGGAAAAAAAACAAATAAAAAGAGTAGCAGCCACGTGGACAACCATTGGTTCGAAGAGGTCACCCTGCTGGCCCCACAGCAGTGCTGACCTAAAATGGTTTCCCTTAGCTGTGCAAACTACTGATATTATGATTAGTCAGGCTGATTAACAGCCGAGGAAGTAAACAGAACGACAAAAAGGGGGAGTCATCCTGGCCATCGCAAAGGGCTAGAAGCCCAGGGAAACATGGTTGCCAACATGAAAGTGGACATCATCAATAGGGACAGAAAGGTTTTATGTAGCCTTCTAGAGGCCAACACTATGGGCCTCGACTGAGTCTTAAAACAAACAATGAGCAATAACAAAATTAAAATGTTTTAAGGGAGTGAAAAGTAACAATATCACTTTAAGAGATTCAGCAGTAATAATAACCCTAGCACCCTTCATCCAAAAGAGCATTACAAACAGGCCAAATTCAGAGAATTTTGACCCAATAAGGACTTCAGAATTTGGTTCTATATACATACAGGAATCAGTAGGCCATAGCAGTGCAGCTCCTTCTGGGGTGGAGGATGGCACAATGCATAATGATAGGGGAGGTGGAAATCTCAGCCAAGGACACCAGGGTTAAAAGTTACCACAAAATCTTTAATATCAGCTCAGAGCAAACAGGACCTCTGTTTTCTAGGTCTCATCCATGCTCAGTAGATTACATGATACTCTGTTTATCTGAGGATTTATGAAGCATAAAAGGCACAGCTGATGTTGCTGAGTGGATTGAGGGGTCTGCCTCCTCTCACACCAGTTTTTACATGGCTATAACTCAACCGACTCCAAAAGACTTACTCCTGTATTACACCAGCGCACATGCAAAGTGAATCAGACCAATGTGTTGCAAACGTGCTTACACAACTAAGCCATTCCCACTATCATGAGAACAGCAGCTTTGAACGCAGCCTGACAGCCCCATGCAGTCTGTTTGGGAGATTACAAGCAAATAACATTCAGGGTGAGGGTAAGGGTGAGGAGACATTTTACATTTACCAAACTCTCCACCTGCACTTCAGCAGCTATGATGAATTTGTTTCATCTATAGTGTTCTCTACCACTTCACACCCTTGAGATTTTGAAGGGAGATCAAGAAAGTGGCTCACAGGTTTGCAAAATTAAAATTGAGAGAGTTTTTAAAAAGGGCAGAAGGGATAAATTTTGTTCCCTGATTAGGACACTCTCTCTCTCTCTCTCTCATACACACCGACCCATCTTTCAAATAGCAAACGGGTCCAAACAAATGCATCAAAAGAGATTATTTGGACCGAACCACTGCTTAGTGTTCAGGCTCCAAAGGCAACTTAGAACTCGTAGTCTCCTGAGCTGGGATCATTGACAAAGGGATGTAGATAAGGGGAAATCTACATTAGGAACAGAACTGGCATTTGTACATAAAAAGGAGAGTCTAAAAAAAAAAAGACAAGCTATAAAGGAAGTTAAAGGAAACAAGGCAGCCCTCATTTATATTTGATCAATATGTGATTAACCATAGTTAACCATTAATTCATCTGCTGTGCATTAGAACTGCTATTCAAAGTTGGAGCGCATTTAATATTATATATTGCCACTGCTCAGCCTAAATTGTTTTTTCCCCCTTTAAATGTACACAATATTACAAATTTAATTTTAAGCTGTTTGAATCAGTCTGTAAAAAAGATTTGATTATACCTGAGTGTTCTGGCCCCAGTTTTTCCATATCTCAGTAATCTTGGCGGTAATTGGCTGATTAGCTCCCTCACACTCCATCTCTGCCTCAGTTTCCATGGTAATGTTACAGGAGCTATTATAGATGAGAACTTCATCTCTTTCCACTTTAGGGCTGAAACGAGAAGGGAGGTTAAATGGGGTGTCATCAATCTTAATGAAATGCAATTATTTTTACTCTTATTAATCATTGCAAGCCATTAGCTTGTGGCAACTCCTGCCCACCATTTGTCAAACTTTGCAAATTTCTGTAATTTTGTTTCCATTCTTTTATTGTTTATTTGTTTCCCCCCACCCTTTATCTGCAAACCCTCCTGATGACAATACATGCAGTAAAGATCTCTCAGTGATGCCTTTCAGCTTCACAAAACAGTTATAAATGCTAGCAAATGCTCTACCAGGACCAAGGGAAGGAGATAAGTGCAGACAAGGACTGAGAGAGTCAAAGATGGAAGCATACACCGAGTAGGGTTTGTCTGAATTCCCCCACCCCCCTTTCCCTTTCTTATTCACACTTAGCAATGGGGAATGAATAACTTGCTACTCCCTTAGGGCAAGCGGAGAAATTGGAAAACCACACAACTGGCTAACTGGTCCCTAATTCCAACTGTGAAAAAATGAGCTCATTTAGGGTTCCAATTCCTGCTCCCCAGCTGATTGCAATGATGCTTTGTTGCTAGCACTGGAACATTAACTTAGTAAATTAATTAAACTTACTTAACAGCCCAGACTAAGCAGATTCGATATATGTGCCAGTTATACGAAGACACTTGCTCCAAAGGCTTCTGTCACACAGAGAGAAGAAGGAGCAGCAAAGGTAATAGGTAAAGGGTGTTCTTCCTGGGTCTTGCTGCTGACAGCTGCTCACTTTGGTAGCTTTTACTATGGGGAGCTGTGAGTGTCTGACCCAAAGTCCCTTGAAGTCAATGGAAAGCCTCCCAGTTCACTTAACTGAGCTCTGGATCCGGCCCAGGAAGCAGACGTCCCATTTTCATGTCTGGCTGCAATTTGCATTCCTTTCCCCAACTCTCCCCGCTTTCCCAGCCTTCTCTCCCAAAAATTTCAGAGACTGTGTTTGTGGATTTGTGCGTGAATTTAGATCTGATTTCAGAAAAACGAAGTCCCCAATTTATCCACAAACCCATCCCAACACAGGCAGCAGCACTAATCAACCTCAACCCAAAGGCAGTCTATTTCAGGTACCATACCTATTCCAGAGAAGACAACTCAGTCTCTGGGCCTGATTCTCCACCCCCTTTCACCTTGTGCAGTCTTTACACCCGCTCAAAAATGCTTACCACTCTGAATTGGTCATATCATAACCGATTGTACACAGGTATAAATGGTGACACAAGGTACAAGACAATGGCAAATCAAGCCTGCTAAGTCGATTCAATCTATTTGGCAGTGGTTTTTGCGATGTGGGTATCTAGTCCCTGGGAATTTGGATGGAGACAACCAAACTCTTTTCTCATATCTAATTCAGAAATAACAGGTAAGGGTTTAAGCTGATGTAATTTACAGGATGGGGGGCTAAAAAGAGATGAGCTACTACATTGTTCTACGATGCACCTAGGGCCAGACTGACAAAAGTGCCAAAGTGGGTTAGTGGCTTACTCCAAGTGAAATCAACCCATCTGAAAATCTGGCCCTTCACTGGCTTGGGAGTACCCTGATCCCAACCAACTGATGAATCTGCAGTTTTCAAACCATGCCATAGTGCAAGGAGACATCAGCCATGGCAGGGGGTTTGGGGGATGTTTGTTTTATTGCCATTTTTTAGCACAATAGGTGGTATATTAAATACAGAGCATGTTACCTCCAACCGTTTTTGTTATCGGAGCCATTTTAACAATGATTTTGTATTTATTTATTTAAATAAATCTTTCCCTCCACCACATCAACAACAGAAAGTCAGCCTTAAGGAACAGCATTAGCTTTGTGATAGCAACAGTTTGAGAGCTATTCTTGTGCTGTACAGTAATCCAGTGGGCTGGGGGTATCTTTCAAGACTGCATCATATTTTCTGCTGCAAGGAAAAACTTTATCCTTTAAATAGCCAATATTTTTATGGGGAGATGTCTATATCCAATGCTATAAACAAAGTGAGGGCTTGATCCAGCTTGCATGGAAGTCAATGGGGCTCTCGCAAGAGACAGGAATGGGAGTTTAATCTGATTTTACATTGGGAATTAATTTATAGGTAATGGACACACTCTGTATAGTCCTGGGTTAACCACAACGGTAACAGTTACTTCATTTCTGAGCACCTCACTGCTGGACAATGATTAACGAAGTGGAGAGCTTAAAGAAGTGCAACAAAAATAATCAGAGCTGGAGGGACAAACTGAAAGTTAAGGGTCACATCTTGATCCCACTGACATCAAAACTTGCATTCTGGTCAATGAAAGCTGGATTTGGCACTAAGAGTTAAAACACATATAGGTCGGACAGTCCTCATGGTTACACTAGTGTAAGTCAGGAGTAAGTTCATTGAAGCCAGTGTGAAACTGGGGTGTGAAAAGAAGCAATCACTAGAGGAAGACAACAATTAGAGCTGGAGAGGAAATGGCTATCAAGTCCCACAAACATTTTCACAATTTTGAATATTTTTCTCATCCTGAATCTGGATAAAAAGCCAAAATATTGAACACTTTCACAAACAGATAATTGTGGGGGGGGGGGAGAACAGATCAGGTCAATCAAAATTTTTGGTTCATTAATTTCAGAAGCTTTTGTTTCAAATTGTGACCTTTTTTATTTATAACCTTTTTTAAAGTATAAATTAAAGTTGAGAGACAAAGTCATTTTGAACAGGAAAATGAAACTCTTTTGTTTTGAAAATGTTGAAACGGGTCATTTCAACAAATTGCAATTTTGGAATTAGGAGATTCTCCATAACAGACCCTTTCCCACACATAATTTCAGGTTCCACAAATTAGCATTTTCCAACAAGCCAAGTTTTTCCAGGAAACACTCAACCAGCTCTAATAACAAATCTATAATATTGGAAGAGTGTAAGTGTAACCCACACATCTCTTGGGTGTGGTTTTCTGTCCCATTTAGTGGCACTGAGACCACTTGGAGAGAGAGATTGAGTCTGTTCTGCAGCCTCAGCTAACAGCCAGCTGGCTTTTAGCTCATCAAGTAGAGGCTCATACATTTAGCTCCAGAGGCCCCAGGTTCAATCCCACCCAACAACAACTGGGGTCTGTCAGCATTACAAGTGGAGGCTCATCCAGGATTTCAACTGGGAAGTCTCTGAAGCTCAGTACATGCTTCCTCAACTACAGGAAGTATGTAACCCACACACCTTCTGGGTGTGGTGTTCTGTCCCATCAGGTGGCACCAAGACCACTTAGAGAGAGAGATTGAGTCAGCTCTACAGCCTTAGCTAACAGCTCATGCATTTAGCTCCAGAGGCCCCAGGTTTGATCCTGCCCACGGACGACTGGGATCTGTCAGTGTTATATAAGCACCAAATGGAGAGAGGAACTATTCAGCATAGTAAACAGGGATGTGAACTTGCAGCAATGGGATGAAATGAAGGCCTGGTCTACACTACAAAGTTAGGTTGGCTTAACTAAATCACTCCAGGCTGTGAAAAAATTCACACCCTGTGCGGTGCAGTTAAGCTGACTTCAGCGGTGACATAGACACTGCTGGGTCGATGGAGATGGCAATAACGGTAGCCCCACCTTTTGGGACATTTACAACTAGACTAGACAAAGCATGCCATAAACGAACTATATGAGTTGGCAGGGAGAGGGACTGGATGACCTCAAAGGTCTTTTCTCCCTTTCTGGATTCTATGAGCCAAACACTGAAGCCCTGACTAAGGACCTGATACTCCAGTGCCTTGTGTGGGCAAACCCACTAAAGTAGGGATGGTAGGCTTAATTCTTCTCTGACGTCACTGTAAACCAGGCATAGAGCCACTGGAGCATTCACATCGATGGAATTACCCAGGTGCAAACCAGCTATAAGGGAGAGAAGAATCAGGACCCTATGTATTTATTTTTGTCTGTTAAGCGGCTAGAATAATCTCATGCTATGTAAATCAGAAATAATAAAAACAATGGCACTGATCCTCAGCTGGTGTAAATGAGTAATAGCTCCAGGATCTGCCCCAAGAAATCTGATTCTCTTCTGACCGCACTGACTTTATACAAATGTAAATCAACTGACTCCAGGGAAGTTACTCTGATTTATACTGATGTGAGCAAGAGGAGACTCAAAGCCCAGAAACCTCAAACCAGGCTAATTTCATGTGGTTTTCGGGTTTTGGAAAAACATTTACACAATGGCAGTCTTGTCCTCCTTGTTAAATACATACTGTAATGCCTGCTGCTCTCACCACAGGGTTTAAGTAACTCCCATTGATTAACTTGTATCTCGCAACAGGAGAACATGGGGCCAGATCTTCAGCTGGTGTAAATCAGCATAGAGCCTCTGAAATCAGTGGAGTGATGCCAGTTTACATCAGCTGAGAGTTTGGCCCATACTTTACAGAAAATCTTGGGCCAATAACCTGGTTATGTTCTGTTTATCTATTTGGTTAGGAAGAAGGACTTAAAAAAAAAACAAATGGGAAAGTTTCACTCTTATTCTTTTCTGTCCACCACTCCCAACCCCCACCACAACCTTATAGGACTAAATTATTTGCAGGTGTAAACTGGCATAGTTCCATTAACGTCAATGGAGTAGTTCCAATTTACACCCGCAAATTTGGCCCATGGTTTCCAAAGCCTAAAGCTACAGTAACTGTCTGTGCACCCTTGTTGAGAAAACAGCATACAGCCTGCCAGATCCTCTGTGACTTTTTACCCATGAATCTCTTTGGAGAGGTGAAGGGGGGAAAAAATCCCTTCTGGTTTTCATAATGACTAATCTTTTCCCCCCTTTGGCATTCGCCAGATGTTGCTTTGGATCAGAAGATAAATATTAAAATCTAAAGAGGAACAAAGCAGGCTGTTTACTAGATGGATTTTCTCAGGTCTCTTGAATGCTTTAAAAGATGTGGGGGGCAGATGCTTTGATATGCACGCTGAATGGATTTCACAACCCAGTGGAGCACACCAACCTAGGAAATAGAAATCTACTTTCTCCATAGCCCAACTCTGCAAACAAACACTAAGTGTCTTCTGGGAGACACTGAGCAGCATCAGGCCCGCACTGCTGTGGGATAGAGTCAGGGCTAACCTGAAAAAGAGGCCAGCAAAAAGCGGCTGGGATGAGTTGACTTTTGTCTTGTTCTCCAGCCGAGAGTCATCGTCACACAGGTATATGTAAGGCCTGGCTCCTGCTAGGCTGTACGCTCCTGCTGTGATATGGACATCGCACTGAATGTATGTGGCCCCAGCTCCTCTGCAATCTTCTGAAGGATGGGTCAGGCCACAGAGAACAGCCAAGGATGCTGAAAAGACAGAAGGAAAAAAATACTCACCCACATAAGCTTTGGCACTGATGCAAGTTAGAACCATATGCTGTGCCACTGAAGTCAATGGGAGTTTTGCTATTGCCTTCCATGGCAGAAGGGTCATGATTATTTTCCCAACCTAACCCTTTGGAAACCACAACCCTCCATCCTCATGATCAATATGATCTATTTATTACTCTGCACGTTGGGTTTGATCTCTTATCTGTGTGGATAATTATGATCCTTTGTGCAGTATCTATCCAGATGCTCTTTAGAATAAAGTGACCCCTTGTGGGAGACAAAAGCAAGCCAGTGATTAGCTAAGGGGACGGGCGCAACTGCTGCCTGTAGGAGATGGGCCATTGTTTGCTTGCTTCAGCACAGCAGTACAGTATGTGCTCAGATCCTTGATTGTTCAGCTGAAAGGGAAGAATCTTGACACTATTGTTCCCGTGGCTGGATCTGCACTTCACGAAGAGAGCGTTGTGCTCAACACACTGGGGGTCTGAGTGGGCTAATGCAATTAGCCTTTCACCATTTGGAGACCTAGGTTCACATTGGGGAAAGCTGTTGGGATGGAAAGCACAAACTGACTGTGAACCTTTCACCAGGAAATGTTGGCTGGTGATAAAGTTCATTGCAGATTTGAAGCTCAGCCCTGGTTCAGTGAAAGCATCAACAAAGCTTTGCAGGCTTTTCAAAGGAATGGATTTGCAGTGGATTTGGAGCTTTTGCTTGGAATCTGTTTGAAACTTGAGGCTTTACATGACTTTAACTCAATGGGTTTGGGAGGTTTATTAATTTGCTTTAAGAGGTTGGTTGGTTTGTTTTTTAAAGGATGGGTTTTGTGAGCTGAAAGTCAGGTGGGAAGAGGTTTATGGGCCTACAGGAATAGAAACCAGAGAACAAAATTCATTCGAAACCCTGAGGGTTTCATATAGCTCTGGGAGGAATTTCACCTGGCTAGCACTCATCAAACAATGAATAGCTGAAAGGAATGATGGTCTTGTGCCAGTGATTGTTGTATGTATTTCTATGGCCCTAAGAAGTCCTCATCAGGGATCAGGACCAGAGCTGGTTGGGAATTTTTCAATGAAACTTTTTTGTTGTTAAAAATGCCGATTTGTTGAAAGTGAAACTTTTCACGTGAAAGGGCCAGTTTTGACAAATTTCTTGAGTTGAAAAACATGTTGAAAAAAAACTTTCCAAGTTGTCCCCTTCTGGTGTTTCCAAAACAAAAAAATTGTTCAAAAGGACTTTTCAGTACAAAATGTCAGCTAATTATACTACAAATAATTATTTTAATTAAAAATGGTTGAAAGTGGACCATTTTGAAATATCAAAACACAAACACTTGATTGACCCCCCAGAAAATTCAGATTGTAAATTCGCAAATGTTTTTGAAATTTTGACTTTTTAATCCAGAGTTGGGATGAGAAAAATTTCTAAAATCTGAAAAACATTCATGAGACAGGAAAAGCATTTTCTGCCCAGCTCTAGGCAGGATACCATTGTTCTAGGACCAGTTCAAACACATATAAACTAAACAATCCCTGCCTCACAGTTTATCACAACCCAGGCATAAAACAAGAGACAACAGGTAGATAAAAGCATTGCCAGCAGATTGAGGGACGTGATTAGTCCCCTCTATTCGGCACTGGTGAGGCCACATCTGGAGTGTTGAGTCCAATTTTGGGGGCCCCACACTACAGAAAGGATATGGACAAATTGCAGTGTCCAGCAGAGGGCAACGAAAATTATTAGGGGGCTGGGGCATATGACTTACTAGCTGAAGGGGGGTCCAAAGAGGATGGAGCTAGGCTGTTCTCAGTGGTGGCAGATGACAGAACAAGGAGTAATGGTCTCAAGTTGCAGTGGGGGAGATCTAGGTTGGATATTAGGAAAAACTATTTCACTAGGAGGGTGGTGAAGTACTGGAATGGGTTACCTAGGGAGGTGGTGTAATCTCCATCCTTAGAGGTTTTTAAGGCCCAGCTTGACAAAGCCCTGGCTGGGATGATTTAGTTGGGGTTGGTCCTGCTTTGAGCAGGCGGTTGGACTAGATGACCTCCTGAGGTCTCTTCCAACCCTAAGCTTCTATGATTCTATGAAGACAGAGCATAAGGTAGCAATGAGAAAATACTGATCAGCATAAGAAGCAGTGGTCAAAGCACACCAGCTGCATAACCATTGTTGACGTTTTTTCAGACGTCATGGCAGAGGAGAGTTTTCAGGAAGGATTTTAGGAAGAACAATGAGATGGCTTTGCAGACTTTACACGGAAATCTTCCACAGGTGAAGGGCAGCATGGTAGAAAGCACAAAGATGCTTGTTTAAAAATGTACTAATGGGTGATGGTCATTGGCAGAGTAATGAAGTGGAGATGAGAGTAATCAATGTCTTGATACTGTTTGAGAGACGATGGGTAGGGTGGGGGAAAAATCATAGGTAAGGGTTGCAGACCAAGCTGGATGAGCAAGCACCTCAAACAGGTGAGTAAGAGAAAGCAGAAATCCTACAAGGAATGGAAGATGGGAGGGATCAGCAAGGAGAGCTCCCTCTTGGAAGTCAAAGTGTATGGTAGGGGAAAAGTCAGAACTGCCAAAAGCCAAGCTGAGTTGGACCTTGCAAAGGGAATTAAAACCAACAGTAAAAGGTTCTATAGCCATATAAATAAGAAGAAAACAAGGAAAAAAGAAGTGGGGCCACTAAGCACTGAGGATGGGGTGGAGATTAAACATAATCTAGGCATGTCCCAACACCTAAACAAATACTTTGCCTCAGTTTTTTTGCTTATGAGTAGTAGCAGGATGGCTAATGGCAACAAGGATGTGGAGGCAGAAATTACCATATGTGGGGTGGAAGTCGAAGTCAAACTCAAACACAAGCTTAATAGGACTAAATCAGGGCCCTGGATAATCTCCATCCAAGATTACCAAAGAAACTGGCACATGAAATTGCAAGCCCAATAGCAAAGGTTTTTTAAATGAATCTATAAACTCAGGGGTTGTACCTACGACTGGAGAATTGTTCATATAGCTCTTATTTTTAAGAAAGGGGGGGAAAGTGATCCAGGAAACTACAGGCCTGTTAGTTTGACCTCAATTATATGCAAGGTCTTGGAACAAACTTTGAAAGAGAAAGTAGTTAAGGACATAAAGGTGAACGGTAATTGGGATAAAATACAACATAGTTTTACAAAAGGTAGATCATGTCAGACCAACCTGATCCCCTTCTTTGAGGGGAACGGTGACCCGTGGCCACTGGGAGCTGCAGGGGACCGTGCCTGCAGATGGTCAACATAAACAAAATGTCTCATGGCCTGCCAGTGAATTACCCTAATGGACTGCCTGCCGAAGGTTGCCGACCCCTGCTCTGGACAGACGAGCGTGAGGGTGAAGCAAGAACAAGAGGCAGCACTGGTTCCTGAAACCTCAAAATTTTCAACAATCCCCACTGAAGCATTCTAGGAAGGCAATGACAGGTCCTGGCTCAGGGGGTGTTGTGGCTGATTGGGCCCGAAGCACATTGTTCTCTGCACAGAGCTGATGGACTTGCTCCTGCAGTCCTGGATTCTCAGCAGCCAGCTATGCTGTTTTATGCTTTGTTGTGTTTTGATCATCTGCCCTACAAGATATCACTCCAACACAGGGTTAATTTACAAACTAGTTTTATTGTGGCTGCTTACAATAAAACTTCAGCCTCATGGCCTGTCAGACAGTTACCCAGGAGGTGTCACTTTCAAGCAGTTCCCCTCAGGAAACACTATTCTGCATGAGAGTGTCTGCGAGCACTTTCATATTGTTACATCCCTTCTCTTTTAAAGAAAATTGTCAAACGCCCCAGGAATAACTGATAAGGTAATCTAATGTATTCCTTTCAGATGCTGGCCATACTTGCAGTTATTGTGTTCACCACCTTAACCATTTGTCTAGCTATATCATGTACAATTTGGAAGTCCATCACGCAAAATCCCTCAGATGAGCAGGTATTTTAACAATACACTCTCCTCTAGTACAATATGGTTCAATAGTGCCTCCCTGGTGCTGTTTTCCTCCAGTCTGGTCAATCACAGTCTCTATGTTTGGTGTTGCTGGAATCTCCATCAAAACACCCTCTTCCTCCTGTCTTTCCTCTGGTATGCCCCAACATTGCCCGCTTCTAACAGCTCTGGCTTGGGATCCTCCTGCTGTAGAACCCTAAGATGTGTGTTGTTCAGACTGTCCTTAGAGGTTTGTTTTATTTTCCTGAGGTGCCTCTAGTTTTGCATCACTATCTATTCATTGTCCATTTGTACACGATATGATCGTTGGTTTCCTGGTTGCACCACTCTAGCTTTGTGTCACAGCTTAGTCTGTTTTGTTAATGGTTGTATATGCACTCTGTCACCCGGCTCCAGATCTGGCAGACCTCTTGCAGATCTGTTGTAGTAACACATTTGTCTTTTCTGTTGGTTTTTCTGTAGTTCACCATGTGAAGTACCTGCATACCCTGGCTCTAACAACCTTCTGCTTGTTGGCAACAGTATCTTCATTCTCTGGCTCATCAGTCTTTGGGCCGGATTAGAATGTAGGCCTTTTGAGGGAGTAATTTCTGTGATCTAGTCGTATTAAGTATGGGTTAGCCTCTGCAGCTTTTGCTTTCTTCCAGTTTCGTAGCAGTTTTTATGGCTGATTCCACTTGGCTGTTGCTTCGAGGATACCCTGGTGAAGATGTTATGTGATCAAAATCCCAGTCCTTATTGAACTTCCAGAACTCTCCTGAAACAAACTGTGATCCATTATCAGACACACAATATCCAGTTTCCCACACCATGCAAAGTGTGCTTTTATCTTCCATACGACTATTCTGGATCCCATGTCTGGTAAAAAGCCTATCTCCTAGAAACTGGAAAAATAGTCTACAATTATTGTGTATCCTTTGTCTTCAAAGGTAAACAAATCCACTCCCACTTTTGCCCAGGGTCTTCTAGAACTTCATGTTGCCACAGAGTTTCTTTCAGTTGATGGTCTTCCCAGGATCTCCGTACATCATACTTTTTCATGAACGTTCATAATTGCTCATTCATTCTTGGCCAGCATATAGTCTCTCTGGCTCGCCTTAAGCAACCATGAATTCCCAGATGTGATGAATGAACTTGGTGCATAATCTCATTCGTAAAAGCTGCTGGAATAACTGTTCTTTCTCCCCCAAAACAGTGTGCCATTCTGTGCACATAACATTCTTGCAGATAAGAGATGAGTTATCTCTTTAGGTGCTTGGTCTTTTGTTGCTGGCCATCCTTGAAGGATCATGAGTTTCAATGTCTGAAGCATTCTTTCTTGCTCTGTACCTCTCTCAACCTTTTGTGCAAGATATGTAAGTACTGTACTATATTTATTGTCTCCACCTCAGCCTCTATGGACTCCTCCTTCCAGGTCTCTGGCAGATATGCACAGCTCAAGGGTCCACCAACACCAAGTCTCTGTCTGTGCAGTACTGCAGTCACATCATCATCCACTGTAAGTGCTTTGGTTCATTGAGCAATGGCTTTCTCCAAACACTTTTGAGAGGTTTATGGTCAGATTGTATCTCCACAGTGTGATCATAAATGCATTGGTGAAATTTTTCCATTCCAAAGAGTATTGCTAACAACTTTTCCAATATGAGCAGAGCCCTTCTCTGTCATGGACAATGCACTGCTGCAAATAGAACAGATTGTCCCCCTTGCAGCATGGTATCTCCTGGGCCCGACTTGGATGTGTCATACTGCAGCATCAGGGGTTCATCTGCATTGTAATATTTCAAAATGGGAACCTTCCCAATTATCTTTTACTTACTTACTTGACAATAATCTTTTTGACCCGTCCACTCCTATGAGGTGTCTAATGTGTCAGCTGTCTCAGGATCTCACAAATCTCAGACAGATGGTTGAAAAGCTTTCCCAAATAACTGACCATTCCCAGGAGTTTTTGGACTCCTTTAACATCACTGGGCCTTGGCATTTCTCTAATTGCCCTTATTTTCTCTGGGTCTACTTTAAGGCCTTTGGAGGCCAACAAATGTTCAATGTATGGCACCTCAGTTACTCTCAATTTGAGACTGTCCAAGTTCAATTTAATATTGTTTTCTCTGCATCTCTGTAAAAAAAATGTAGCAATGTGTAGTCCTGATCTTATTGAGCTTGTTCTGGATCATCATCCTCTCTCACTATCAACACAACTGCTATTGTGCAGGTTCCCATCAAGCCCTCCAATACTTGGGTCAGACTGCTCTGGAATACCTCTGATGCCGAACTGATTCCCATTGGCATCCTTAATCATCAGTATCTCCCAAGTGGAGTTGCACAAGTTGTCAAGTAACTGGATTTTTCATCCAATTTAATGTGCCAGAATCCATTTTTCATATCACATTCTGTAAGAAGTCTCTCTTTAGACAGATCTGTTAATATGTCCTCAATTGTAGGCAGAGGGGAATGGCTCCATTTCAAAGCTTTGGTTAAAGTCTTTGGGTCTATGCATATTCTCAGCTTTTCAGATGGCTTTCTTACCACCACAGGACTGCTTTTCCAGTTTGTGCTCTTCTCTACAGGTTGAATAATTCCACAGTTCTGTAAGCGCTACAGTTTGTCTTTCAGTGGCTGTAGTAATGCAATGGGTACTTTCCTTTTTTGGCAATTTGACTGGCTTCACACTGGTGTCAATCTATGTTTTATAAACACTATCTAACTGTCCATCTCCCTGAAACGTATCTTGATACACCCTCTGTATCATCTCCTAGTCCAAGGTAATATCATCCAAGGTATCTTAGTCATCTTGCTATCCACTTTCATTATGTTCTGGAACTGTACTTTTATCCGGTTCCTGGCTTAGACAGTCTTGCTGCCCAGAAGCAATACTGCTGTCTCATCACCTGTGACCACAAAGTCCAGTCTGTATTTTTTTTCTTTGGATTTCCTAATTTAATTTTACATTTCCCCAATGGGTTTTAATGTTATCTGGTTGTACATTGTTAACAGCTGGTTGGTCTCTTCCAACCATATGTCTGGGTTCACCAGACTGTGGCACGCGTTGTAACATCATCCCAATCAATCTAATTGAAATTGTATCACTTTCTTCCCAAATAACCTGGCTGCATACAACTGTTTCTGGTGCTTACGAGGGTCTTCTTGCACTGTGTTTACCATCTGTTTGGTCACTCATACAATGTCCTCATACTCTGTTGCTCTCTTTAGTTACTGTGTGTACCTTGAATTTGTTTTTCTTCTCTTTGGGGGAAAAAAAACCCACTTGGCTGCAAAATGATTAAATTTTGTCAGAGATATGGCATTTTTTCCCCACAAGCTAGACACTTTTCTTTCTGTCTTTCATGTTTTCTCCCACAGTATTGGCACGTGTCTGTAGCATTGTCATCTACTGATGTTGCATTTGGTTTTGATTTCCCTTTCTGATGTATTGCATGGACAAAACTTTCCCGCAAAGTCAAGTCAGCTTCCCTCAGCAACCGCTCTCATACTTGTGAGTCTCATATCTGGTCACACTATCCAGTCTCTTCTCAATGAAGCTTTAATATTTCCAAAACTGCATATGGCTGCTAGCACACTTAAATCAGTGCTTTATCTATCTATATCCTCTCCAGCTGCTTGATCCCAAGTCAAGAAATGATATTTTTCCACCATTTCATTCTTCCTGGGGTTAGAGAGAGTACCAAAACAGCCCGTTATTGCTTTTTAGGTGTGCGGAGCTCAGGAAATTTCCACGCAGAGTCTCACTGACCTCTCTCCTTTTTTCTCCAATAAGGTAACGAAACAGTTTTATTTTCACAGCATCTTCTTTATCTTCCAGTGAGGTTAAATTCCTCTTTCCAGCTCTTCCACACCTGAGTGAAATTCTTTGCTTGCAGGTTTAATGTCCCCATAGGCTTCAGACCCTCCATTTTTCTGTTATCAGCTGTGTCTTATAAAGCAAACTGTGTACTCACAGAAGTATTCTGCCCTCTGCAGTGCTGCTCTGAAGGGCCTCCCCACTGTCTAGGACTTGATTACCCCTGCCACCATGTTTTAGGCTTTGTGGTGTCCAGATCATCTGCTATATAAGATCTCACTCTGACATGGGGTTAATTAAACTCAGCTTCTCCAGCCTACTGGCTTCTCAGACAGTTCATTTTCAACTGTAGGCTGCACAAACGTGTCTGCTAGCATGATAAACTTACTCCTGCAGTGCCCGATTCTTGACAATCAGCTGTGAATCTGTGCTGCACGGCTTGGTTATCCATCTGGAGGGGCTTAATGGCTCATGCAGAGCCAGCACTCCTTGGCATAAGGAGCCAGACCTGCTCAGAGAGGTTGGTTGTCCAAGCAAACTGCCATGGACTGGGATGTAGGGAGTCAGTCCCAGTGGTCAGAGCAGTGGTGGTCAGATGTAGTCACCAGATCAAGAGTCAGAGCCAGAGATGGAGCCAGGGGTCAGGCCAAGGGTTGGAACTGGAGACAGTAGCCGGAGGGTGGGGGGGGGCACAGAAGCAGGAATCTGTAACAAGGCAGGAAGGCAGGAACCAGGCAAAGATCGGGAATCAGGTGAGAGGGCAAGGTCTCATGTAGCACTCAGCTAGAGATTCACCTAGTTGCTCCAAGAACTTCCTGTGCCTCCTTCTGGCTTAAAGAGCAAGACCGAGCCAATCAGAGAGGCCGGGCCTCTCCTCCAATTAGGAGCTTTGTGGTCCTTGCTTCTGGTGCGCTGGGACCCACCAGTCCACATTCCCTGCTGGTACCGGCAGTCCGAGGACTGCCTGGGGACCCATCAACCCACATTCAAGACCCATTATCTCTCACAAATAAGTACCTTAGATAGATAAGATTTGAGGACTTCAATAGCTCAGTCATAGGTGAGAGATTTATTGCAGGAGTGGGTGGGTGAGATTCGGTGGCCTGCATTGTGCAGGAGGTCAGATTAGATGATCATAATGGTCCCTTCTGACCTTAATATCTATGAGTCTATAAGCAGCAAGAAAAATATTAAAAATAAAATGAAACTCACATGCCATGACTTAAAAAAAAATATTTGCAGTTGGTGGAATCATTCAAAGGCACTTTTTTTGTGCTTGTGCGGTCTCATATAAAAATACATGGAGGGGAGGTATTTCTGCAGCAGGATGTGACGTAACAGAGGAATACATCCACTTCCCCTGTCCCAGGCACAGAGCACAGCCAGGAAACATCAAACATGCTTCTAATCTGTGTGCACGTGCCTCTGTACTGAAGTGTAGCAAAGGCCCCAGAATCATGTCCCCTAGGCCTCTGTACACAGCTTGTCTCCCTGTACCACTGCAGTAGTTAGGAACCTCTCTGCTGAGCGAATTAGGCTAGTAAAAGGGAACTCTGCATGTCAACAGCTCACTAGTCTAGCTGGTAGAGGCCAGCCAGCACATCACAGATGTAAAACTCCCAGAGAACAGCACAAAGTAAACGGCAGATGTGAGGCTAGATTAAAAAGATCTTTGGCAGGCCAATTATCTAAAAATATAACCTGCAAATACAATTCTAATGAAAATATGAATATCAAGCTATTTTACCATTTGTGGTATGTTTGCGAGAGATGAACGCATTTGAGTTTGTGTCTACAAACATTTTATATATTTATGTTTATGTGCCTATACCAGCATTGCAAATATCTACTTCCCCCTAAACTAGCGTGAGTTTGTTTTTTAGTTTGTTTTGCTTGACCAGAAAAAACAAATATTTTTCTAAGTGTAACAGACCATCACTGGTAGAGGGTAGGTGAGAGAGAGAGAGAAGTTAGCCTTCTCAACAGCATATTGGGTACAATATGAAATAAATATCGTCATTCAGGAAGAGCCGAGCAATAAACAAGGAAAGGTCTTATTTGTCTGTTTAGAGGGAAGTGCAACCTACCCAACTCAATTCCCCAAACTAAATGACGAAGAAACTCTTTGATACAGTCACTTGCTGACATCTAGTGCCCATTCGAAGTATTGTGTGGACAAGCATATTCTTTCCACCTCAGCCATGGTCCAAAGCACAATAAATTTAGAAACACCATTCTTCATGTTTTCACAGAATAAAATATAATAAAATGATTGAGACTATTTCTTTTTCTTAAATAACCAGTCTCCCCCTTCCCTCATTCAAGCACTGAGTCTTTTAACATGAGATATCCCAGTTCCCAGGACAGAGCTTAAAGGACAGTTCCTAGGACTGTTCCCAAATCCTGTTTAAATAAGTGATTATTTACAGTATCTCAGGTTCATCCCACCCACATTCAAACACACACAGTTTTGGTTTGGTTTGTATTTTGAGATTGCTTATAGAGAAACCCAGAGGATGAGGCAAAACGGCAAGTGGGAATTCCACAGGTTGGTAGTCACAGATATTCTCATAGCATCACCCCATAGGGTGGGAGGGATTTACAGATCCATGGAGGAGCAGAGGCCATGGACTTTTGACCTCAGGAAGGTCTGTAGTATTTAAAGAAATATTACATGTAACCCACACACCTCCTGAGTGTGGTGTTCTATCCCCTCTAGTGGCTCCGAGATCACTTAGAGATTAATGAGTCTGCTACGGCCTTAGCTAAGGGCCATGTGCCTTTTAGCTCATGCAGGAGAGGCTCATGCATTTAGCTCCAGAGATCCCAGGTTCGATCTCATGCCCCGATGACCAGGGTCTGTCAGTGTTACAAGTCAGGGCTTGCCCAGGATATCAACTAGAAAGTCTCTGAAGCTTCGGACACGCTTCCTCAGCTAGGAAAAGTATGTAACCCACACACATCCTGGGTGTGGTGCTCTGTCCCCTCTAGTAGCACGGAGAGCACTTAGAGATTATTGAGTCTGCTACAGCCTTAGCTAAGAGCCATGTGGCATTTAGCTCCAGAGGTCCCAGGTTCGAACCTGCCCACCAACGACCGGGGTCTGTCCATGTTACATACAGATCTCATGGTATTCACTTAGCCCCTACAACCTACTCTTTGGGCTACCCTTAGAGTAGCTTGGGGGTACTTACATTGTAAGCCCCTCGGGGCAGGACCATCTCTTTGTCATATGTTTGTAGACTGCCTAGCACAATGGGGCCCTGGCCTGTAGAAGCTACTGCAGTGCCAATAATAATACCCTGCATGCCATAGTCTCCTCCCACCCCGTTCCCTACCTCCTGACACAGAGAAAAGGAAGGTGCAGGTGCTTCTGCTGGCTTGTTCCCAGGGGAATGATGCTGCAGAGACAGGCTGTCATCCAGCCACATACCATCTCTTATCACATCTCCCACACACTCACAAAGCTGGGAGCATGTGGTGTTTCCAGAGAGGCCTGACCCAAGCCCACTGACATCAACAGAAAGACTCCCATGGACATCAGTGGGATTTTGGAGGAGGGTCAGGATGCGGTGGCCACTGCCATGTTGGCGCCTCTTCCTTCTCCATGGCAGTTTTTGGGCCATCAGAGGTGCCCCTGCCTCTCCTAATTCACGCTGGGATTTTTTGCAATGGGAATCCAGGACATGTTGTTTGAGGTCGGGGATAGATTTTAGGCGGGTTCATTATCCAGCCCAACATGGTAACTGACCGTCCAAGCGTGGGGCAAGGCAGCTCACATAGGTCGTTGTGGTGTCACCTCGCATTTCACAGGGAGCGCCACAGATCGTCACGGAGGTGTTTCCTGGGGCAAACCCAGTGCCGTGCATGCACATTGCCCCTCCACCCAGGCCACCTAGGAAGAGAATAGAGAAAGGGATTGAAAACAGAGCTTCATGACTGGCCATTAACGAGACCAGCCTGGAACTGCAGCCTCAATTTACAAGGGCTTCAAAATCTGCCTTTACACTCTGCATTATGGGTAAGGGAAAGGCCATCACAGATGTGCCTCAGTTATCCACAACTAATACTTGGAGCCCGATCATCTCTGGCCACTGCATCTTGCACGGCTCTACAGAGGGTGAGGGGTGATTGCGATGCTGCACTACCTTTAACACCCCACTCCGAGACAAAATTTAAGGACTGCTGGTTCGTCCATGTACCCTGGGGGATGAAGTACACCCCCAAAGGGAGCTGGGAGTAGGCAGGTCCATAGCCCTATGCTCCAGACCAAGAAGATAGCAAGGCATTCTGGGTAATCAGGCTACAACACCCACAGGGATCTTGCAAGTGATATGCTTCTCCTACATTCCTTGGAGCTCCCACTTGGGTAATACAACTCCACATAACCCCTAGTGTAGGGCAGTGACTTAATACCACAATCTGATGTAACACCTGACATCTTGGTTACCACTGGAGATTGGACCAGGGGCCTTCACAGCTAAAAGCGTGAGCCTCTACAGCTTGAATTAAAAGGAGTAGGTCCCTGTGATGGAAACTATAGCCGAGCAATATTGTCCAGAATATCAGGGTTGGAAGGGACCTCAGGAAGCCATCTACTCCAATCCTCTGCTCAAAGCAGAGCCAACCTCAACTAAATCATCCCAGCCAGGGCTTTGTCAAGCCTGACCTTAAAAACCTCTAAGGAAGGAGATTCCACCACCTTCCATAGGTAACCCATTCCAGTGTTTCACCACCCTCCTAGTGAAAAAAAGTTTTTCCCAATATCCAACCTAAAGCTCCCCCACTGCAACTTGAGACCATTACTCCTTGTTCTGTCATCTGCTACCACTGAGAACAGTCTAGATCCATCCTCTTCGGAACCCCCTTTCAGGTAGTTGAAAACAGCTATCAAATCCCGCCTCACTCTTCTTTTCTGCAGACTAAACAATCCCAGTTCCCTCAGCCTCTCCTCATAAGTCATGTGTTCCAGCCCCCTAATCATTTTTGTTTCCCTCCGCTGGACTCTTTCCAATTTTTCCAAATCCTTCTTGTAGCGTGGGGCCCAAAACTGGACACAGTACTCCAGATGAGGCCTAACCAACGCTGAATAGAGGAGAATGATCATGTCCCTCGATCTGCTGGCAATGCTCCTACTTATACAGCCCAAAATTCTATTAGCCTTCTTGGCAACAAGGGCACACTGTTGACTCATATCCAGCTTCTCGTCCACTGTAACCCCTAGGTCCTTTTCTGCAGAACTGCTGCCTAGCCACTCAATCCCATGCACTGCTACAGACTAGGGACCCTTCCTTCCTAAGTGCAGGACTCTGCACTTATCCTTGTTGAACCTCATCAGATTTCTTTTGGCCCAATCCTCTAATTTGTCTAGGGCCCTCTGTATCCTATCCCTAGCCTCCAGGGTATCTACCTCTCCTCCCAGTTTACTGTCATCTGCAAACTTGCTCAGGGTGCAGTCCACGCCATCCTCCAGATCATTAATGAAGATATTGAACAAAACCGGACCCAGGACCAACCCTTGGGGCACTCCGCTTGATACCGGCTGCTAACTAGACATGGAGTCATTGATCACCACCCATTGAGCCAGATGATCTAGCCAGCTTTCTATCCACCTTATAGTCCATTCATCCAGCCCATACTTCTTTAACTTGCTGGCAAGAATACTGTTGGAATTCACATTATGAATTCCTGAAAATCAGGAGAATTTAGCATGTGAGCAGCTGACAGACCCCCAGCCAGGACACGTGCTCATAGTCTGTGGAACAAACAAATCAGGCCACATTCACTCCCCCGATACTCTAGCTTTTGGTGCGTTTGTCGAAGGGGGAGGGGGTCACTACTGATTTCCTTTCTTACAAACTCCAAATACAAACTGTGACATCTCTGTCACTGCTATTACCCAGAGACAGTCATCCAGAGCCACTCATGCACTTACCCCAGTTGTTGCATGTGGACGTGACAGTAAGCTGAGAGGTGAATGTCAAGTTTGACGAAGCCCAGCCTCGGAGGAAGTCGCCGCCAAAGACCCGGTATTCTCCAGCAGGAAGCCGGGGAGCCGAGCACTGCAAAGTGGTGTGATTGCCAGTGATGTTGGTGCAGGGGGAGTTTCCAATGGAAACGTGCATTCTTTCCACCCCTGTGATCCGTGACACGGTCATTGTTAAAAGGAGACCCACCGGAGGCCGAAGGAAAAGGAAAATGGGGGTGAACTCTTCACTGTAACTTATTTCACCAAGGTGGTAGGAGATGCCATCTATTTCTAGAGCTAAAGCATGGATTCCATTGCCCAGAGGAACAGAGCACCGGAGAACCACATAGCTGACATCTGTAATGAGGCAGGGTCGGTTCCCAACAAGAATGGAAGTGCTGTTCCTTCCTTTCAGTGCTGCCCCTTGTATAGAAAGAAGGCCCCCACCATTGGTACTGAAATTTTGTGGGTAAAATTTGAGCACACAAGGAATGACGGTGAAGATATGGGAATCCCTGCTGAAGCAAGCATGCCCTCTTCTTCTGTTGGACACAGAAAGGCTGTGCTCACCTGGGGAAAGGCTGCCTGTCTGGCATTTTATGGTGGTCTCATTCCAGAAAGTTATGTTACAAGAGGCACAGTTGTCCACTTGTATCACAAGTTCATCAATTGCCAAAGCTAATCTCTGGCCTCTGATCAGCAGAGATGACAATGTCCCATTGATCTCCCAGACCACAGCATCTACTCTAGGGGTCCACTCTTTCAGAAGGTGGAGTGCACAGTCTGTGAGGCAGACGCTGTGGATTCCATTTACAGTCACTGTGACATTAAGGACTTGAGATGCATCAGGCAACCACCAGTCACCCAGAGGAGGTTCCCTTGGAAGAAGAGCACAGCTGATCCTATTGTAATCCACACTGTGGATTTCACAAGTATAGTTACCCGTCAGGCTCACATGAACTGAATTCCTCCTGGATTTTAGAGCAAGACCGGATATAGTGAGCAACAGCCCACCACAAGCTGAGCCTTGTGATGGAATTATGGCCTTTACCTTTGGGACTAATGTAAAGTTCGGCAGTGCTGCCGTCACGTTGGCATAGCCCAGCTGCTTCTGGAGAACTCTGATGGGATGGATCCCAGGTTCCAGAGTGCTCAGTGGGAAGGAGCATTGAGAAAGGGTTGTGGATTCATTGGCGCATTGAAACTCCAGCTCACATTCAGAGTCTCCCAGCTTAGCCACTGAACCAGTTATATTTATTCCTTCTATGCCCAGCCACAGGCTGTCATTCTTCATTTCTACTTCCACAGAGGTAACTACCGGAGTCAAAGCCATCTGGTAAGTAAAGGTGATATTCCTCTTTGGGAAGCTCCAGGAGGGAAGGAGTGGAGAGGATCTGTTACCAATGAACACCCCCACTAGTGCTGAGATGTCCTGGGACTCTATATTGGAGAAGTCAGCAGCCGGTGGGCTCTGGCACCATATTGTCTCTTCCACCAAGCGGGTAACATCACAGGCTCGCGTGCCTATAAAGACTAAAACCTGGGAAGGGTTTTGGCTAAAGCCTTTTCCAGAGATTGTGAGGATTGTTCCGCCTAGGGGTACAGATCAAATCAAATGGTTAGCACCATGGAATCAGCTCAGAGTGAATTCTAATATGGCGAAACTCCATTTAGATTTCTACAGCTGCATTGTCTCAGCCTCTTCTGCCCTTAAAACGAAGTTCATTGGCACCTGATCACCACAGTTTATATGACACTGCTTCCTACATCGAGCCCTCCCGCACCACTGCAACCCAGTGTGTAACATTTAACAATTTAACATGGGGAGAGCAGCGAGAGTTTGAAAAATTCTAATTCCTGCATTCTAAGGACAGGTTTGCAGAGCACAGGATTCTTCAAAACTGGGCACTTTACCCTGTGATCACTGTTTGCCTGGCAGCTGCATTCCAGCTATACATCCCTGGAGTATGGGCTTGCCCCTCCTCCTTGTGCAGAGTGGCATGAACTAACTTGCACATGAGGTTGTGATGCAACACCATGTAGTGGTGGAAAAATATCAGACTGCAGTGCAGACATCACCAAAGCTAACCCTTTGTCTGCTAGGAAGAGGATTAAGCAAATCAGTGGGGTGAGCTCAGACTTTCAGCTGCTATAACGCAGGCCTAAATTCCTTTATTCCAAGCCTAAACACAGCAAGATCTTTGGCAAGTGCTTCAGCAAGAGAGCTCTCCCTAGGAGCTATATAATTTGTTGACAGCTCCATTAACATGACAGTTTTTGGAGGACCCAATAGCAAGGTGTGCCCAAATCTTGCCCAATTCAAGGCTGTATTGGTAACCTGCCATGACATCAAGAGGCCACATGTTGATGGCATAAAACTGAGCAGATTGCCACTACTGTCATCTTTAATACAAAGATACACTATGTGAAACTCCATATCCCAGCTTGCAATACTCCATCCTGAGCCAATCAGCCTCCACTGACTTCAAAGTGGTGCATCCCATGCTGCAGCCTGTAGTTACTGTGTGGGATATTCCTCCAAATTAAAGAAGGTGGCCCTGGACTATAGACTATTCACTGGCTATCCTATGCGACTTTCTAGAAAGTTTTAATACATCTTTTCGTCAAGTCACTAAACCCCGGTCCTCTCAAAAAACAACAAAGTGGAACTAGTATGACTTGGCCAGCTTTCTCGCTCAACACTGGTTCTGAGGCATCCCGATCCCAAGATAGTACACTCTATGGGGTAGTATCCCTGTCTCCACATTCGTCAGTAACGTGCCTGGCATGCAGCTGGAGCTGAACAGCATTCGTAACCAATCAAGTTTTTCTTAAACCTTGAATTTACTTCTAAAAAGATAATTATTCTACAATCCATGTTTTTAATGATTTAACCTTCCAGTTTGATGGGCTTTGCTATATCTAAGTTGGCATCAGCTCTCAAAGCTGAATAATATTTGACACTTTAAATAATGAATCAACACAGAGCCCCTCTATGATTATGGCCAGCAGAGGAGTTAAGTGATTTGGCTAAGGCAATCCATAGAATCCATGAGTTTCTAGCTCCCAGTCCTGCACTTCAAGCACAAGACTATGCATTCCCTCCCACCCACTAGGGCCAGATTCTCCTTTTCCTAACTCCAGATTTACACTGGAGGAGCTCCACTGAGTTCAGTGGAGATACTGCTGATTTACACTGGTGTAAGACAGAGCAAAATCTACAACTTAATTGTCTACAACTTAAAATGTTCATTGTCTCCATATCTGCTACACAGCAGAGCAATAGAGACACTCCATGACCCTGCAAAGATTTATGGTCAGCTTTAGTCCTAGTGGGACTCCTCGTGTACTTCAAAGACGTGTGCACATTTAATGTTACACCCTGGGATCTGCGGACTGAAAAAGCCAGCACCAGTTATTCAGATGTGAGTGGTTTTTGTTCATTTGGTTCATTCACGAGGGGAAACAAATTCAGAGGACAGGGGACCTTGTCATCAACCCTATGGCCAACTTGTTCCAATATTAGCCAGACAATCCACAGGTGATCTGCTCAATACACTCACACACACCCAGAGAGTCGCTGGCAGGCAGCTGCTGCCTGTCAATACAAGTCCACATAATAAGGGTTCACACATTTACAAATGCCGTCATCTGAACAGATGTGAAATTGGACGTCCTTCCCAGTCACAGAGGGGAGAGGAGTCCTTGATCCCCTGATGGCCCCCAGAAGTGGTGATGCTATTTATCCAGTGCTTAATTTGTGCCAGGGCTAAATCCCGGCACCTCCAAGCTCGGCAGTTCATAATTCCAGCACCTCTGGGCTTGCCGCATAAATTATGAAAGTAAAAAAAAAAAAAATGCTTGAGCCCGGCACCTCTTCCGTTGCAAATTAAGCGCTGTATTTACCCAGAATGGAGCCACAGCAGGGCTCTATGCTGAGGATCTCAGTGGTGTACTGGATGAACGGATCAACTCTGCAAAACACAAACACAGGATCAGTCCTTTACTTTTCCTTTTTGTCCCACATGCTTTTCTCCCCTTGCCTTTCCTGGCCAGATCCCCGAATAGCCTCCCTATGTCTCCTGCTTGGTTCCATGCCATCTCCCAGGTGCCCTCTTACAAGTCATTATCATTCCAGTCCACAAAGACTCTCTCCCCTTGGAGCCCAGGCATGTAACTAGCTGGTCAGGGTCCCTACAGAGCAACATGAAGGGACAGGTATTACGAATACTACTGAAGCAGTGCATAGTGCTACTGACTGCAGGGACTAAAGAACAGGGATTCACTCCTGAATCAGGGTCGTAGTAATTGCTAATAATTTATAAAACATACAGCAGAGCTCTTTGTTAGCAAGCAGGCTCTCTTACCGAGCCCACGTTATCTTTGCTTTTCCGTTAACCCTACAATCCCAAGTAGAATTTAGCTAATGAAGTTCACATCCTCGAGGATGTGGCTCACTCACCCATGTGAGCCAATTGCAATGCCATTGATGATGACAGAAAGGTTGTACCATCCATCTGCCAGAGCAGGCAGTTCTACATCGACGCCATAGGCTGTTCGTGCTTGGATCTGTGCCACTGTGTCCTCAATTTTGACCTGTACATCCAGGCCCGTACAATTTGCGAATGATGATATTCCAATCTGGAGCGACTGGTGCCCTGTGGAAAGGAGAATACATGAAGCAGTCGAATTGTTTGTTGATACCGTGAATCTAGTGCATGGGCAAGTGTCAGAGCAAGAGAAGTCTCTTCACAACACAAGCTGTGGCAATGCAAGTTTCTTCGGCACGCTGTCCCGCCCCCATTCGCATCAACCCTGGGCTAGAGGGCCTCTTCTAGAAAAGTGAACATTAGTCTCCATGGGCCCCCATCCATCCCTTTGCCTCTCTAGTCAAGTTGCCAACTGGGGTGGCAGTTTTTCGAGATGTTGGCACCTTCCCACTGCACTAGCAACTGGACTGTGACCACCAAACCTACCTCACAAAGGCCACTTAGCCGATAGTCTTGCCTGGGTTGGGGTGTGGAGGTTGGTTGAGTTATGTAAAATTGAAAAGTTTAATATTCCATTAACATTCTTCTGCGCTATCCAGCTCCCTTAGATAAAGCAAGTCTGATTCAGATAGTCATTGTGTCTACTGATGGGTAGCCCAGCCCACTTAACTAATAAACACAGACTTCCTAGTCAGGCACTGATCTTTCTGTCTCTGCACATGCCTCTCCAGTGCATTACCACAGCTAGGATTCAATCTGGGGGCTTTTATAACCTTCTTTCTAAAGAGAAGCCACTCCCTTTAATGAGGCAGTAGGAACTGGACTAAGCTTCTCTCAGCCACCGGCCCCTCTGAGCAGAGTTTGAAGCAGGTACTTTCCAATTCTATATGTAAATGTAACTCTTCTGCCAGATGGAGTCAACAGCAAAAAGAGATTCTTCTTAACAAAGCAAAACAGAACCAGCTCGAGCCCCTATCCAGTAACCTGGAAAAACTAAACACCACTCTTGGGCGCCTCAGAGGCCACATCTACACTGCAAAATTAAGTCGCCCTAACTTACATCGGCATACAGCTGCCTCAGTAATTACGCCACTTGTGCATGTCTACACTTTGCTCCTTGTGTCATCAGTGCGCATCCTCACCAGGAGCGCCTGTATTGATTGTACTGTCGGCGTGGGGCATGGTGGGAAGGATCTTGAAAGCCAGTGACAGTCGACATGAGCAGCGCAGTGTCTACACTGACACTGCATCGACCTAACTACATTAACCTTCACTCTAGGCTGCTCATGGAGGTGGCGTTATTAAGTTGGCATAGTGGGGTAGTTAATTCAATGGGAGCAAAATTTAAGTGTGGGCGCTTCCATAGTTAGGTCAACATAAGCTGCCTTTCATCGACCTAACTCTGCATTGTAGACCACAAGCACTGAATCCGTGTATAACAAAAGAAAACTTTTATTAAAAAGGGAAAGGGAATCCAGCATTCATTTGTGAAAACACCACAACTACAATTCAAAAGTATGTAACCATAATCAAGCACCCATCCATAGTACATTGGGCAGTGCCCTTTGCTCAGTTTTCCACCTTTCAGCAGGAAAGTTCGACAAACAAATATCCATTTAACACACCACTCCCCTTCTCCTCCACTGCATCCCACTCACAGTTGGTTGCCTTAGTCAGCGAAGACCCAGAGTTCAGCAATGCATTCACATAGGTCCACCTCCCACCCCTGAAAAAAGGGGAAGGGGGCATTGAGTAATGCCTCTGTAATGCCAGCAGATGCCAGTTGGCGGCAGCCAGGATCAAACCTGGGACCTCTGGAGCTTAATACATGAGTCTCTACTGCCTGAGCTAAAAGACACATCTCTCTTAGCCCAGGCTGTAGCAGGCTCATCTCTATCTGGCCTAGTCACTACAAAAGGGGGACAGAATGCCCCCCCAAGCAGACATAGATGACACCTCCACCTCTGCAACTGGCTCAACACAGCTGCCGCTGTTATCTCTGCCACCCTTCCCTGGCTGCTCGCTGCCACTTCTGTGATGCCGTATTCTGAGGTTCCCCCACTTAGCCTCGTTCTGACTGAGTTCAACTCTTCGTGATTTCACTGGGTGGTGGGCAACCTCTGGGCAGCTGCCTGTTCATTGTCTTTTACTGCAGCACTGTCCCCAGACCAGGTCTAAGCCTTAGCCCCTAGACCTGCTCATCAGGGATTTCAGCTCTAGTAATAACTGAACAGAAAAACGGTTCCATCAGCTCTGTCTTTAGGGGAGCAGAGGGTCAAATGTTGTCTAGGATTCTTTATGCAGAGTCCATACCACACCACAGGAACATCTGTCCCAACCCCCTCTTGTTCTCACTGGGATTTGGCATCCCTACCCCGCCCCCCACTTGGCAAGTGAGGTTCAGTTTAGGCGACCCCTTCAATCAGGGCAGGCTAAGTACCGTCCTGCTGCCCAACACTCATACAATAAGGATAACAACACTTCATTAGCCCTGTATTCAATACTAAAGTGAACTGTAACCCAAAACTGATCACTTTGGCAAAGCAGTCCTGGCTGCTGAACACGTAGGCAGAGTCGGTGTGTCTGTGCAAATACAATCTGCTCCCGAGGTCTTTTCTCCCAGTGCATCGCCAGATGTCAGGGAAGAGCTCACTGAAAACCTGTTTATGGAACACCAACAGACCCCGGTCGTCGGCAGGCAGGATCGAACCTGGGACCTCTGGAGCTTAGTACATGAGCCTCTACAGTATAAGCTAAACGCCAACTGCCTGTTAGCTAAGGCTGAAGAGCAGACTCATTTAACTCTCTCTAAGTGGGCTCAGTGCCATCACAGTCAAATAAAGTTTGAAACTTTAATATATACAACTTCACAGACTTTCAGTGACCTGAACTCTTTGGACTCTCGGTCAATTGTCAGCTTAATCCGAAAATGCCTGGAAGGTATTGGTGTCATTTATTTATTTTTATGATAGGAGGAAAATTATATTAAAAGCTGACTTCTGAATAAGAGGTTAAATCCCCAGTACCGTCACCATTCATGAGATTCTATGACATTAAGAAGTTCCATACACTTGTGCTGCCTGCGGCTAGAAAAATCTCCCCTTGGTGTTATCGTAGCTGAATAATATTCAGACGATAAAGGACACTTTCCCTTATTTAGGCATTCTGCAGTATTAGAAAATGAAAAGGGGAGAGGGAAATGGAACAGAAACTCTGTGTGTGCAGTAAGGAAGGTGATCAGCTCGCCTCTCGCGTTGGTGCTACATCCAGCCAGGGTGGTGAGCCTAGAGGGAGTTTTATTACAGTGCATGGTGGAGAGATTGGATAGGCTCGAAAGACAGATGAGAAAAGAAAAAAACTGAAAGAGACAGGACGGTGTGGGGATGGGAGGGTCTGTTCTTCCTTTCCCCCTCCCTGTTCCACCACTCTTCAGTCCTGTTCCCTCTCTCTGAAACGACACGTTAGGGCTGTCATGATTGTGAAATGGTTGGGTTCCGGTTCTGCTGCGGACAACGTTCTGCCCGGGCTCCTGGAATGGGGTCCCACATCACATGGTCTTCTGGGCAACCTCAAGGAGTGAGGTCAAACTCAGACTCGTCCCCCTGCCCAAGAACGGGATCTCAGACCACAGGTATCTTCTTGGGCTGGCAACACGTGGCAGTGGTATTTATATTACAGTACTACCGTGAGACCCCACTGAGATCAGAACCCCATCGCCCTTCGTGCTGTACAGACACATCCTAAGAGACAGTGTAACCCACACACCTCCTGGGTGTGGTGTTCTGTCCCAGCTAGTGCCACCGAGACCACTCAGAGCGAGAGATTAATGAGTTTGCTCTACAGCCTTAGCTAACAGGCAGTTGGCTTTTAGCTCATGCTGTAGAGGCTCATGCACTAAGCTCCAGAGGTCCCCAGTTTGATCCTGCCCACCGATGACCGGGGACTGTCGGCATTACAACAGCTCCTGCCTCAGAGAGTTTACAACCTAAATACACAAGACAGGTAAAAGGATAGGAGAGGTGAAGTGACTTGTCAGAGAGCAGCTCAACAACAGAGGTGGGACTGGAACCCACCTGACTTCCAGTCCAGCGCCCTATCTATCTATCAAACACAACACCGCCTGCCCATTGCATTTGGGCTGCAACCTCACATGCCAAATATCTATAAGCTATTGCTTGAAGTCTGTAAGCTATAAGGCTGTCTCTAACCTTTGTCTGCTAAACTAAGCTCGCTGTGTTGGCTCTGCGGTCAGCAACTGATTCCCCACTCTCCAATTTCCTCTTGGTCCAGATCATTCAGTCCAACCCCAATATATAACCGTGGCAATAACCAGGCTGCTGCTGACTGGCAATACCTGTCCCCTCAGAGAGAGAAAGGAGGTGTTACGTTCTAGATATAGTAGGCTGGCGTGAGCACCTTTAATGTTCCTGGACCGGGAAATATTTGCTAAAAACAAAAGGCTTCAGCATCAGGAAACTACTCACTTAAGATAACTGAAAAAAAGTGATAATGGGGGCAGAAGATGAAGTTAGTAAATATTTACATCCAATGGGCTAAGTTTTCAGAGGGACATGGTCTCCACTATTTTATTTTCAGTGAACTGCATATTTGCAGAAGGTGTTGGAGCTGGCCATGGAGCAAGCTGCCAGAGGAGATCAGGCAAATCCAGAGCCTGGCTGTCGGCTGCGAAACCTTTCCCCCTTCAGAAATGCCTTCCACAATAAAAGTGACACTCACACCACTGACACCCCATGTAGCCTTCAACTCTGAGCAACCAACAACATTTAAAGAGAAGAAATTCATAAAAGATAAATTAAACATGCAAACTCTACCCCAAGCAGAGTTTTGGCCTTGAAAATGGAGATGCTAGAGAGTCCATCAAGTTCACTAGGGACTTCGCTACAACAATTAATTTTACATGGAATGTGCTCAGATGGGGAACAGTATGAGGCTGGCTTGAGAATTGAAGCTTTCTGAGAGGCAATATGGCCTAAGGTATAGAGCCTGGTACTCAGGAGACCTGGGTGCTGCTCTGGCACTGGTCTGCTGGATGACCTTGAGCAAGTCACTTGACTGCCTTGTGCCTCAGTTTCCCCACCTATAAATTGGGATTAATGATACTTACTAGGGCTGGCTAGAAAACAAGAATTCCATTTACTGAAACATTTGGATGTTTTGACAGTTTTGTTCCATTACAGAATGAAAATGAGCCTATTTGAGATTTTTCATTAAAAAAAAAAAAAGAGAGAGAGATAGAGAGAGAAAGAGAAAGGACACCCAGAAAAGCCAATAGTCTAGTCATTCGGTCAGTCACTTAGCAGACAGAGGACCCATGTTCAATTCCCCATATCATACTGAGTACCCTAATCACTGAGCTATTGACTAATCTGTGGGGGCTTCTCTCTCTCTTTCCAGAAATTCGATCCTGGCCTGAGATACTGTTTCATCAGAAACTTTTCAGCCAGATCTCTTTTCAAAAGTGCTTTGAGATCTACTGATGAAAAGTGATGAGAGGTGTGCTGTTATTACACCCTCTATTACAGGTATAGTATGGACAGTAGCAAAGCAAATTCTTCCTCATTCCTGGCCCCACACTACACACATGCTACTATGCCCTGAATTTGGATTACCTCAGGGACGCAAGGATAGGTCTGTCTCTGTGGTCCATTCTCATCCCTGGACTGCTCACCATGCCAGCAGGACACCCAGCTGTGATGATGGTTTATAAATATGGACACCCAGCTATATTAAGCTGAAACCAACGACTCTTCTCACATGGGCCACAGGGGCACTATCAGATGGCAAGAGTCTTCACGACTGAACAAGGCCATACTGGAGCTGGTGACCTGGGAGTAAAAGGCTCCATGTGCAAGCAGCAATCCCCAGCCCTCTTGGTCACCTCGTGCCTCTGCCCTGCCCGCGTTGTTGGCAACAATGGAAAATGAAACTTTTTAGAGCAGTTAGATTTTTACACCCGCCATCTCTTTGCATCTCGAGACTCTGGCTTTGTCACCTGCTGTGGTGCTTCTGTTTCTGCTCAGCGATACAACGGCTGGATTTAAAGAAGGATCATACTTAAACACCTCGGGGAACGTGGCAGACTGGGACCCAGCAGTTAGTGTCACAGGGACAACATAGTCTTCATCCCCCTGGAAAACAGAGTTTTAAAAAAAAGAGCAGAGATTAACATGTCTTAGTAAAATACAAGTACCTCCTTCCCTTACATGCAAGATTAAGTTTCAGAGTAACAGCCGTGTTAGTCTGTATTCGCAAAAAGAAAAGGAGTACTAGTGGCACCTTAGAGACTAACCAATTTATTTGAGCATAAGCTTTCGTGAGCTACAGCTCACTTCATCAGATGTATACTGTGGAAAGTGTAGAAGATCTTTTTATATACACACAAAGCGTGAAAAAATACCTCCTTCCACCCCACGCTCCTGCTGGTAATCCTTGATTATCATACACATTGTAAGGAGAGTGGTCACTTTAGATAAGCTATTACCAGCAGGAGAGTGAATTTGTGGGGGGGGGCCCGCGGGGGGGTGAGAAAACCTGGATTTGTGCTGGAAATGGCCCAACTTGATTATCATACACATTGTAATGAGAGTGATCACTTTAGATAAGCTATTACCAGCAGGAGAGTGGGGTGGGAGGAGGTATTTTTTCATGCTGTGTGTGTATATAAAAAGATCTTCTACACTTTCCACAGTATGCATCCGATGAAGTGAGCTGTAGCTCACGAAAGCTTATGCTCAAATAAATTGGTTAGTCTCTAAGGTGCCACAAGTCCTCCTGTTCTTTATGCAAGATTAAGGGCATTAATGTCCTGACCTGAGCTTATCAGCTAGAGAAGCATCCATAGAGCATAAGTAGAACCCAAGACGGGTCATGGCAAGGTGCTGACTAACATGTATGGCCACCACTGCCCTCTGCTCAAGTGTGTGCAATTATGATGCTCAGTCGTGGCTGCCTCCAGAGAAGATGAGCCTTAACAATACTACAACAGCCAGAGAGTCTCCTTTAGCTCAAATGGCACGGACATATGTTGCTGGAGCCAAAAGGCTGTAGTGCTAGTCCCACTTCTGTTTGTGTGAAGCTTCACAGCTGAGCCTGGTGTTTGCAATCATTGACTTGGAACAGCATTTAACCACTTGGACACATGTAGCCTGCAAGCAATCCACCGGTGATGAACATATAGATACAAAAGAAAGGGCCACATGAGCCTCTCCCACGCCCCTGCAAATTGATTCTCCCCAGATGGGTGTAGCCTGATCTTAGATTATGTATTAAGTATATTGATTACTTAAGAATCCCCAGTTATCACTTTGAGGGTTGACAGGTTCTTGCCCCAAGATCAAGCCCAGTATTATTTAAATTATTATATAGTTGGGAACCCTGATGTGTACAGTTGCAACACTCACAATACAGGAACTCTTTTATATTTACAAATATAGTTTATTAATACATTTAGCAGAGTCATAAACACCCCAACTTAGTAAGGTAGATAGAGATTCTACAGAATGTACATCTGCACATCCATATACTCACATCAGCCCTTGCAGAACAACCTAAAATGTTAGCCATCATCTTCCTCATCATCACCCTCCCCATCATCACCAGTGGCCATCATTCTGGCACCTCCCAAGGACTACTTCTCTCTCTCCTACTGCCCCTAGGCTGGGATGTCTCTTTTATAATATGTTACACTGACACCGTCATGTTTGATGCATATTCAGTAGGGGATTTTTCCCTTCTTCTTATTTGTATTTCCTCACCTCATTGATGTCGGAAAGTCTTTTTCCTATAGGTTAGTATATCAATGATCTCAACTTATTACATAAGTCAATTCGTTACCATGGCCCTTTTGTGGTTAGGAATCACATTTGCTATTTCTGTCCTAACTGGTTATTTCAGGTCTTTCCACACTCTACGTTGTGGTGTACCTGTTACATTTAAAAGGGTCTAAATTTAGAAAAGCCCCTATGCCAATCTATTTCAATGCATCCTCTATGTTAAAGGTTGCAGTCATATATGGACCTTATGCTTTAGCTCCATTTATCTAGGTGAAAGGTCCCAGACACATGTATGCTAACTTTGCCTTAGCTCACCATACAGGATGTGGCCTGCAGGTCCCTTGTGTTACAGCCAAAATATACCCTAACATAAACCTATTATAAAAAAACAAATAATCAAACCTATAAGAAAATAAGAAACTTATACGAAAAGGAATACATATAGGCAAGCAAGCAGGCTAGCCTTAAATGTATCTCATGTAGCTATTATGTACATCAGTTCGTTGCTAGGACACTTCTGTGGCTGAATTATTTACCTGTGGTCAGAATTTTCCCTTAAACTCTATTTTCAGCTCCCCAAATACTTGGGGTTTTTCCATTGGGCCGTTTATCTGTTCAAAGATCAGAGGTCTCAAACCTTATGCCAACTTGCTGACGCTAATGTCTTACAGTATACAGGCCTGTAGGTTTCTTGCATTACTGCTGAATATAATGCAAAGCAGAATATAGTGCAACACAGTAAATATAATGAAGGCAAGCTAGCCCACTGGGCTACATGGACAAGTATGAAATGCTGTTTCTTACCCGAGAGGGAACTTCACATTCAATCCTCACTGAGTTGCTGGTGTTGGTGTTAATTGGACAAGGTTGAGATCCAAACAACACCAGGCTTACCCCGTCAAAACCAGTCCCTCGGAGGATCACTGTGCACCCTCCTACAAAACCAATGATTTCATTGTAAGTGCAGTGTACAGAAAGGGTTATATCTGACATTGTGTGCTAGCAATGCCCCTCTGCCATGTACATTGGCCAAACCAGACAGTCTGTATGTAAAAAAATAAATGGACACAAATCAGACATCAGAAATGGTAACATACAAAAGCCAGTAGGAGAACACTTCAATCTCCCTGGACATTCAATAACAGATTTAAAAGTAGCCATCCTTCAACAAAATCAACTTCAAAACAGACTTCAAAGAGAAACTGCAGAACTAAAATTCATTTGCAAATTTGACACCATTACTTTGGGCTTGAACAGGGACTGGGAGTGGTTGGCTCACTACAAAAGCAACTTTCCCTCTCTTGGTATTGACACCTCCTCAAATTATTGGGAGTGGACCACATCCACCCTGACTGAATTGGCCCTGTCAACACTTGTTCTCCACTTGTAGGGTACCTCCCTTCTCTTCATGCGTCAGTATATTTACGCCTGTATCTGAAACTTTCACTCCATGCATCTGAAGAAGTGAGGTTTTTATCCATGAAAGCTTATGCCCAAATAAATCTGTTAGTCTTTAAGGTGCCACCGAACTCCTCATTGTTTTTGAAGATACTCTGTAGCCTCTCCCTCTAGAAGTATGAGTTTCCTGTGTTTACAACAGTGGAACGCAACTCAAAACTTAAGCCAGGTCTCTCCTGTGGGGGCTGCAGGATAAACAGCCCCAAATTAAGCGTACACTATTCATGTGTACTTTATATCCATTAATGCTCATAAGTTTTGATATCTGCACTGATATCCATATGCAAAATCATGTGTGCATATTTTATGAGAGAATTGGAGAGGCATTTTAATGGAAGAAATTAAAAACACAGATGGAAGCTGTAACTCTTTCCAATTACAAATGTTCAAAGCATGTGTAATGTAGGATGACAATATACTTGTTTTTCTTTTTAATGAGTGAAGGATCATTGCAATCAGGAGAGGAGTTGGATTACTGGGCGTGTAGCGAGAGGAAAAAAACAAGGCCAAAGCTTTGTACCTACTTCTTTTTAAATGATATACAGCAGCAATTCTCAACCTTTCCCTCTACCAGGACCCTATCCATGTAAGAACAGAAACATCTGGGACCCCCACTCCATCTAGCCATAAGGAAAGGGGGTGGGGGTTGTGAACCCCTGAAGCCTGTTCACAACCCCCAGGTTAAGAACTCTACAGCAAGGTGACTTCCAACTTCATCATAGAGTGGACCACATTTCAATAGACACTGCATCTCCTGGACCCATCTCCCTTCTCATTCACTGCCATGTGGCTCAGCTCCCCTGCCAATCAAGCCTGCCCAGGCCACCTCCTCTCCCACTAGTGGTCAAATAATGTCCTTGTGGCCACTCCTGAAGTTCTTACATGGCAGTGTAACATTAGGGAAGCACTGAATGCATTTTTAGCAGCTTTTAAGGCAATGTAGCAGCTGGAAACCAGGAGAAACTGACACCATGTGACCAGGCAGCTCTCCAGGGACCAGTAGGAAGTGTTTTGCAGGCCACTGGTGATCCATGGACTAGCTTTCAGAAAATAGCTGCAAGAACAATCTGAGGTTTGGAAAGCTTGCCTTACATTGAGAGATTACAGGCTTGTCTACAGATAAGTGTTGTACTGCTTTAACTACAATAGTATAGTTTAACTATACTGGTATAGTCAAAGCTGTACAACCCTCCCCCCAGTGTGGAGCAGTTATACTAATAGAAAAGTGCTTCTGTGACTGCTGTCTTTATGGCCAGTACACCAGGGATTGAATGGGAGACCCCTACAGATCAATGCATGAGTCACTATAACGTGAGCTAATGAGCCAAACCTCTGCCACTGGAGGCGGCAGCTACTCACGTCCTTTGTAGATTAGCATCGAGTGGAACTTATAACACACACCAACCAGTGGGCTCACTTATATCAGTGTAGCTTATTTCGCTATAGAGAGCGATCAGCTATTCCAATATAAGGCACCTTTATACCAGTATAACTGCATCCAAAATAGGGCTTGTCCTGGTATGATTAGGTCAGTAGAAAGAAACCAGACCCCTAACTGAAGTTGATATATTGGTCAGCTTTCAGAGGTGTACCAGACTTTAGGAAACAAAGAGACGATTAAGAGGTGACTACAGGTAACTACACAAGGAGAATATCTGATAGTAGCAGACTTTTCAATTGAGCAGACAACGCTGTAATGAGATTCAATGGCTGGAAGCATAAATGCAGGCTAGAAATAAGGTATAAATGTTTAACAGCAAGGGTGATTAACCATTGGAACAATTTACCAAGGGATGTGGTAGATCCTTCACTCAAGTTCTTTAAAACGAGATTGGACACCTTTCTAAAATATTCTCTCTATAGGTCTCCAACCTTTTTACGCCCAAGATCACTTTTTTAATCTAAGGGCCAACCCAGGATCTACCCTGCCCCTTCCCTGGGCTTGATACAGGAGTCACCTGGTAGAATTCTCTGACCTATGTTATGCAGGAGGTCAGACTATTTGATCATAATGGTACCTTCTGGACTTAAACTCTATGAATAGCTTGGGAATGTTTCTTTTTCAGAAAGAGGAGATAGTGCCCTCCTTTTTCCTCTTATATTTTAAAGGTGAGAGGGAAAATATTGGTTTGGGCTTTGCTTTTTGAGGTTTTCTCAGTAGATTAGGTAGCTAGCCAGAGACACAATTTCCATTTGGTCACTCAAAGTACACAATGTAGTAATTTATTACACTTCGCAGGCCGCATTCAAAATGACATGAGAAAATTAGCCATGAAACTCTCACCACTATCCAGAGCTGTAGCATACATCCATATCCATCCGCACTGCAAGACAGCTAGCCAGGAGATGTAGCACCCCCAGTGAAGAGCCAGAGCCAGCTGCCACTCTTCCTAAGAAACACTGCCCCTAGAAATTAAACTTTACTCCATTGGGCACATGTAATGTGCATGGTCACTCCCATGTCATGTGGAGAGATGAGCCGCTAAAGCCCCATATACAAATGTTGAAAAAACACCCTATTAAAAGCAATAATGCTAAAGGCAGATATTCATGTGACAGCTTATATTGAATTCAGACATACCAATCTCTGAAGCTGTTGGAGGTTCAATAGCTTCCAGCCTGGGCTTAACTCTCAGGTAGATGCCCTGTCCTTTGCTGGCATTGCGAGCAAACCCATACGGTCTCACCAGTAATGTAACCTGGTACAGTCCCATTGGTAACACGTTCATCCAGCAAACTATACCAGTTTGATTTGAAGTCATGACTTGGCAGGTCGTGTGGTTCACCTCTATCTGCAGTGCTTGGCTGCCCCCAGCAAAGCCAGACCCTGTGATATAAACTCTAGTGTGGAGTCCGTCAGCTGGAAGGATAAATTAAAACAAAATTACAAATCTGTTGCTAAGTGATGACACCCAAATTTGCTTCCCAAGAACAACGAAGCTGCTTAGGCTAACTGTGCCTAAGCATTTACGGCAGTCTCATCACCCTAGTTATACGAGTGCCTAGCAAAACTATCGTCATCACAGTGTAAAAAATTGTTTCCCTCTGCTCCTCCCGAGTTGGTCACATTCACCTATTGTCTCTTTTCTTGCACTTTTACTGTGATCTCATGTGGTGCCTAGCACATTGGGGTCCTGACCCATGATGGTTCATAGACACTACCACACTACAAACAACAAGAACAGAGGTCTCCTATGTTTATCATTTTCCTCCATCTCGAATCTATACCTTCCTCTGGCCTCCGCTAAAGCTAGGTGAGTGCTGCAAGACACTATGTGAGAACAGAGTAGATCAGGAATTTTCTGTCTGAATGTTTTTCTAACAGAAAATGCAGTTCCCACAAAACTTAATTTTTTCCACGGGAACATTCAACCCAAATTGGAATATTTCATTTTCATGAACTGACCCAAAACATTTCATTTTGAATCCCTTCAGCAGGACATTTAGCTGCATTTCCATAGCAACACATTGCCTCATGGGAGTTGTAGTAGGAATTAGGAACAAGATTGTGTGACTTATGTGACCAATCACACACCATGAGCAGTAGATTGGTTGCAACCAATCTATAGGCTGAAATATGTTTGCTTGGACAGTGCATCAAACAGATGAACAGCACACACAATTATCTGTTGTCAGACAAACTGAATAAAGAGGTAAATTTTTTCAGATAAATTGTTGGCCATCTCTAGTCCTGCTTTTGTGATACTCGGTCCATCTTATATATTATATTCTGGGATAAGAAAGCTATAAAATTAAATGGCCTCCATGAGTTTAATTCTATTGGACTAGATCCCGGTGTGATTTAACATAACTCGGTTGACTTCAGTGTAGTTATGCTGATGTACAACAGCTGAAGATCAGGCTTTGTCATGGGGCAATGTGCCTGACCACACCCCCTTGTGGTCCCGTGTGGCCCTGCAAGTACACGGCTCTCTGCTGTCAGGGTTCAGAAATAAACCACTCACACCCAGAGTCTTTAAACAACAGTCCCCTTCTCCTGGGGTCCAATTTAGTTCAATCAGCTTACCACAAAATAGCTCCCCTTTAGGTTCAGGGGTCTTCCCAGCCCTGCTGCTTGGGCCGGAGGGGACTTCATAGATTTGAGACCAGAAGGGACCATTGTAATCATCTAGTCTGACCTCCTGTACAGCGTAGGCCATTGAACTTCCCCAAAATTATTCCTAGAGCATCTTTTAGAAAAGCATCCAACCTTGATTTAAAAATTGCCAGTGGTGGAGAATCCACCACAACCCTCCCTAAACTGTTCCAGTGGTTAATTACTCTCACTGTTATAAATTTACGTTTTATTTCTGGTCTCAATTTGTTTAGCTTCAACTGATAGCCATTGGCTCGTGTTGAACCTTTCTCTGCTAGACTGAAGATCCCATTATGAAATAGTTGTTCCCCACGTAAGTACTGATAGACTGTAATCAAGTCATCCCTTAACCGTCTCTTTGATAAGCTAAATAGACTCAAGGAACTCAATCTATCTCCATAAGGCATGTTTTCTAAACATTTAAATCATTCTCGTGGCTCTTCTCTGAACCCTCTCCAATTTCTCAACACCCTTCTTGAATTGTGGGCTCCAGAACTGGATCCAGTATTAAAGCAGTGGGTGCAGAGACAGAGGTAAAAATAACCTCTCTCCTGATATGTAAACAAGGGAATCTTGAGTATCCCAGATCGCATTAGCTCTTTTGGCCAGTGTCACACTGGGAGCTCACGTTCAGTTGATTATCCACCCCTACCTCCAAATCTTTCTCAGAGCCACTGTTTCCCATGACAGAGTACCCCATTCTGTATATATGACCTACATTTTTTATTCCTATAGGTACATATTTAGCCATACTAAAACTCATTCTTTGCTTGTGCCCAGTTTATAAAATGATCCAGATTGCTCTGAATCAGTGACGTGTCCTCTTCATTATTTACCACTCCCCCCAATTTTTATCATCTGTAAACTTTATCACAGTGATTTTGTTATTTTCCCAGTCATTATTAAAAATGTTAAAAAAACTAGGGCCAAGAACTGACTCACTGTAAACAGACCCACTTGATGATGATTCTCTGTTTACCATTACATTTTGAGACTATCAGTTAGCCAGTTTTTAATTCATTTAATGTGTGCCATGTTAGTTTCATATCGTTTACATTTTTTAATCAGCATGTTGTGCAGTACCAAGTCAAACACCAAAAGTTAACAGAAATCTAAGCTTATGATGTCAACGCAGTGTAAAGGGAGTGTGGCAGGCTCCTGCTCAAGTCTACAAACTGCTCAAAGACCTTTTTGCTGGTAAAACATGACGTGCAGTTTATTTACAATATTGGTTTCCACCACCCTTAAACTCTATACAGTGTTACTCCTACAATCCCAGGGAGACCTCAACTCCTGAGAGAAGCAGGGAAAAGCAATCTCTCTCTCTGCTTCCTCTGATCCATTTCTCCACTTCCTTCCTGTGCTTTTTGTATCATCTGCCTAATGGCTTAATTATTAGCCTCTTGGTTCTCCTCAGCCTATCAATTAGGCACAGCTCTTCTTAATGTGGTCTTCTCTGGAGTAATTAATTAGAGCTGCAGTGACCGGAGTGCTGGCCCAGCTGCTGTTGCCCAGCACTCTGTCACAGGGAGCAACAATCAGAATGGTAGTACTGTAAACAACCTTTGCAAAGCTGTACACAATTCCAAAAGCTGTAAGGGACACAGTTAAAAGAGATGGATCTAAACTACAAAATTCAGATCTGAACGCAGATTCCAAAACACCAAGTTCATGGGTTTTCCCCCCATAACTAGGGTTTTATTTTAGCCCATTGTAGAAATAGGGGCCAGATGCAAAATTCAGATCCAGAACTGGGTACAGATTCCAAAATGTCCTAAGTTCCGGGGTGGTTGGACCCAAGATATTTGGTTTGAGCCCATCTCTAATGTCAGAGAGGCCCTTTTGACCGTGTAATGGCTCAGTCATCCCATGAAGTGCAAATACTGTTACCTAGTGAATACTCCACATGGCTGACTAAAGGAGTTGCTTCCCGAGAATATTGAAAGGAACATGAACCAGAGCAGTTAGCTGGGACATCATTCACCACAACCACCACCTGAAGAGAGGGAGAAGAATGTTATTCCAAAAGAGGGAAGGGGACCCAGGTTGTTAACAGGGCTCTACAAAATGTTGACAATTAAACCCAGAATCATGCAAAACTTGCCTAGTTTCATTTCAAATTTGGCCCAAGTTTATGGTAGTTTGCTAGGGTTCACTGTAGGCAAGCCACGGCCTATACTGATAATCTCTCTAGGTGCCTGTTAGATCATTTCTCGCTTTTGACTGATATTCACAGCTCCTCCCTGCTCCAATCCTCCCAGTTGATCGAATGCTCGGATTTACCCTAAACTCATCTGCTATCCTATATGAGAGCCAGAATAAACTGCTGTTACACTCTGAAAAGTACTTTGTGGGGTCTCCTATTTATAACAAATTCCAGATCAAGTCTGATCAGCGTACAGGTCCAAAGGTAATTTTTTTTTTAAGCTGCTTGCGCTGCAAAGCTCCATTTGGGATCTGAAAACCCCAAGTACTAGCAGTACTTCACCCCCGTGAAAAAGCGTGTGCATTCTGAACTGGCCTGGTGAAGCACAAGGTGCAACAGAACCTGCCTCCTTCTCCCACCACCCTGCTGGTCCCCCGGGCCAACAGAAGGGAAACACTGGACTGTGCAGGTAGCAAAAGTAGATTGTCAAAGACATACAGGAAGCAGCTAAGAACTGGCATGTGCAACTTCTACATGCCCTTTTTTTTTTTAACACTATAACCACACTTTAAAATCAGAGGGGAGTTTTGGTATTTGCTATCAGAATCAAGCCAAGACAATGCTTCAAATGAACAACAAACCTGAGTGAGGAACTTTCTCCCATGTGTAAGAAAACCATAATGTTCTATCTCACTAGGTATATCCATGGCCCCAAGCACTGCAGCATCCAAAAGCCTCACAAGCTTTAATGTATTTATTCCTACAATGCTCCTGTGAGGGACGGGAGTGCTATTGTCTCTGTTTTACAGATGGGGAACAGATACATTGTGAGACTAAGTGACTTGAGCACGGTCACACAGGAAGTTTGTTGAAGAGAAGGGGACTGAACATGGATTTCTTAAGTCCCAGGCTAGGACCCCGCTGTGACACTCTGTACCTCAGGGGAACGCCCTGCACTCCCATGTTCATCCTTATACTATGATTGTATAATTTCACGTATATAGCTATGAGGCTGAAAATGTGTCCTTATGGCTTAAAAAAAGCCCAGGCAAAACTCTCCAGGAGCAGAGGGGCAGTTCACACCTCATCAGGGCATGTATGGGTCAAACCCAACCTAGCCTCACAAGAACAAAGGACGCTGGCCTAGCCAGCAACAAAAGAATCTGTTGGGCTCTCGAGTGAGTCACCACCCTTCCCTTGGTCAGTTTGGGACTACGATGAGGTAATGCTCACCTGAATCTAAACGGCGGGGGGAGGGAGCCAAGAGGGAAGAAAGGACATGATAAAAGGGAGAGAGCATGGCAAACATCTCTTTCTCTTCCACCTTCATCTACAGACACCACATTGAGCGACTGAAGTACTGATCAAAGGGGAGAGCTGAAGAGCAACCAGCAGGCCTGTGGTGAGAAGCATCTAAGTTTGTAAGGGCACTGAAAGTGTTAAGATCAGCTTAGAATGCATTTTGCTTTTATTTCATTTGACCAAATCTGACATCTTGTGCTTTGACTTATAATCACTTACAATCTATCTTTTGTAGTTAATAAATTTGTTTATTCTACCTGAAGCAGCGTGTTTGGTTTGAAGCATGTCAGAGACTCCCCTTGGGAGAACAAGCCTGGTACATATCAATTTCTTTGTTAAATTGATGAACTCATATAAGCTTGCAGCGTCCAGCAGGCATAACTGGACACTGCAAGACGGAGGTTCCTAGGGTTGCGTCTGGGACTGGAGATATCCGCTAGTTGCACAATCCAAGCAGTGGCTGGCCAAAAGTGCTCACTCACATCGCTGGGAGCAGTTTATATGCCAGAGGCTGTGCGTGAACAGCCCGGGAGTGGGGGTTCTCATAGCAGAGCAGGGTAAGGCTGGCTCCCAGAGTCGAGGACTGGAGTGACCTAGCAGATCACCGGTCCAGATAACACCAGGGGAACGTCACACCCGCTCACTAGGTCATCCTTCCTTAAACCCTGCTAAATAATGGCCCCCAAACTGCAGTTTAATATAGCGTTGCTATAGTGTTTGGAAGTTATCACTATAGAACCCAGTGTCCGTTTGGTTTAATGGCATAGTCATAGATATATCATTAGCTCTAAGCCCCTGCCTCACAAGGAAAAATCCCACTCCCTTACTCATGGTTAGTAGTATCTTAATCTGTGCTGAGTCTCATTGATTTAATGCCTTACTCATGGAGTGCAGCACTGTTCAGCAAGTGTAGGGTGGCCGGATCTGTCTGTCAGACAGCAAGTCACAATGAGTCTACGGAAACTGTGGTCAGCTGGTGACCTACCTGGGTGTGGTTATTGGCCGTAGCTAGCATGTCCCCAAATATTGGTCCAATAAATACACCGCCATCATAAACCACACGAGCTGCAATGGTTGGGTTAAGTCCTGTGAGGTTTTCAGCAGAGACCTAGCATGGCGTGAAAGAATGAAGAACCAATTTTTTCTCAGATTTATAAAACCTTTTTTTCTTATACACGTTGTGCATCATTTCATAAGCAACTCGAACTCACATAGCTAAGGGCTTCAATGAATGAATGGGAATGTTCTCTGTATCTGCTAATATGGCCCCACTGGCACAGCACCCAAGCCCCTCACAATCTTAGTGTATGCATCCCACAACACAATGTTGCAGTCTCCATTTTACAGGTGGGAAACGGAGGGAAAAAGATTAAGAAACATGGTTTAAGGTCACGCAGGGAGTCTGCCCTGAAGCACAGAATTGAACTCAGTTTTTCCATCTCCCAGGCCCGTGTCTTCAGCACCAGACCACCCTACCTCCCTAGCTATGGCTTTACATTGGCAAAGAAACATACACAGGATTCCCTATATAGCAATGCTCCATCTCAGTCTAATACGCTGTCTCTGAGAGGGGCCAATGCCACATCCTTCAGAGGTTGGTGTAAAAGCCCAGTAATGCACCTAGTCCCTGTCCAAACGACCATGTCTGAGCAGGTTTGTTGAAACAGGACTTGGACAGAGGTGACACATATTTCTTGATTGGGGGGGGCATGATTTAAAGGTTCTGGGATGGCACGTGACCGCCCCACATGTCACCTCTGGGCCCTTTCCCACTCCCCCCATGCCTTCCACGCCTACTCCAAGCCAGCACCATGTTGCTCCCTGTCATAAATTTAAAGGGAAGGGTAACCACCTTTCTGTATAGAGTGCTATAAAATCCCTCCTGGCCAGAGGCAAAATCCTTTTACCTGTAAAGGGTTAAGAAGCTCAGGTAACCTGGCTGGCACCTGACCCAAAATGACCAATGAGGGGACAAGATACTTTCAAATCTGGAGAGGGGGGAAAGGCAGAGGGATAGCTCAGTGGTTTGAGCATTGGCCTGCTAAACCCAGGGTTGTGAGTTCAATCCTTGAGGGGGCCATTTAGGGATCTGGGGCAAAAATTGGGGATTAGTCCTGCTTTGAGCAGGGGGTTGGACTAGATGACCTCCTGAGGTCCCTTCCAACCCAGATATTCTATGATTCTATGTCTGTGTGATACCTTTGCCAGGAACAGATCAAGGATACAAGTCCTCCAACTCCTGTAAAGTTAGTAAGTAATCTAGCTCGAAAATGAGTTAGGTTTTCTTTGTTTTGGCTTGTGAAATTCGCTGTGTGGGAGGAAATGTGTATTCCTGTGTTTGTGTCTTTTTGTAACTTAAGGTTTTGGCTAGAGGGATTCTCTATGTTTGAATCTGACTGCCTGTAAGATTATCTTCCATTCTGATCTTACAGAGTTGTTCTCTTATCTTTTTTTGTTCTTCTAATAAAGTTCTGTTTTTTTAAGAATCTGATTGGGTTTTTTGGGGGTCTTAAAAATCCAAGGCTGGTCTGTGCTCATCTTGGTTATTCTCAAGCCTCCCCAGGAAAGGGGGTGTAAGGGTTTGGGGGAATATTTTGGGGAAATAGGAACTCCAAGTGGTCCTTTCCCTGTTTTTGTTAAATCACTTGGTGATGGCAGCATTTACCTAATCCAAAGGCAAAGACTTTGTGCCTTGGGGAAGTTTTAACCTAAGCTGGTAGAAATAAGCTTAGGAGATCTTTCATGCAGGTCCCCACATCTGTACCCTAGAGTTCAGAGTGGGGAAGGAACCCTGACACTCCCACTCCCCTCACAGCTCCTTCCCCACTTCTCCCATCACCTCCCCGCTGCAGGCATTGTACAGGCCAGCGCAGGGTTCGGACACCTACTACCATCGGTAACTGCGGCTGCGGACGAGGAAGGGACAGGACTCAGCAGGCTTCCCCAGGCCCCCTCTGGCAGAGCTGTGCTACCAGCCTGGTCTCTCTTCCCTGCTCCAGGTGCCTCCTAGCAGAGCTCAATGGGAGCGCTAGGTGCTGGTGCCTTTCCCAGGCATATATCCCTCAGCCATGCGCAACCCAATACCCACCCTGGGAGAAATCTTGGGGGGCACATCACTCCGCATGCCCCCCCTACACATGGCCTCTCTCTCAGGGTTTCTCTGACCAGCATGGACAGGGACTTTTGTCTGAGAACCACGTGAGACTCAGGTAATAAAACCCTGGGGGAGCGGGGGTTACTCCATAGTAGAATTCTCAGAGACAAAAACCCTGTCCATCTTGGTCAGAGAACCATGCCAGACGTCTGCCGGCAGCAACTATGTTTAAACATGACTGTGACTAGCACAGGTCCAACCCCCACGTCAGTGGGCTCTTCCTCTGCAACACTGTGGAACACGGGGCAGTTAAGCCTGAGGTCAGGCTTATGGTTCAAAGCATGAAGGTTGGTGGCTTTATATTTTTATCTCTTTGACTATAACTGCAGTTCCTTTTCTTAACCATCTAACCACTCTGGAACTTACTGAGTTATTGCTCTCAATAATAGCCTTTGTCGGGAGTCTCCCGAGAGATCTAGGTGAATAAAACCTTTGTGAAAATGAATCCTGTCATCACAGACATACTGGCTGGCAGATTTAAGGGTGCAGCAACAATTGTGTTAAAAGAAAAGATCATCGTACATTGATGACAATGGGCAAGTCACCAGTCATGGAGTTCCAGGTCAGCGTCCATACGTTTTGGTAACAAGTGCTCATGTCCTTGGTCACCGTGAAATCACTGGCGTTGAGGTACTGGCCTGTCGAGTTATCGGGGTTGCTTTGCAGGAGCTCACGGAGGTGATGGGAGGAGACATGCACCGGGACACCTGGGAAGTTCATTATAAAACAGAGGTATCAACAGCTGTGCAGCCACAGGTCCTCCTGGACCAAACCCGGGAAGGTATAACAGCAAGGGTGCACTACATACATATACATAGGATCTAATGCTTTAGAGAGGTATCACTGTCCTATAATGTACCTTAAGTGTGAAAAAACCCTCTGAGGGTCTGAGCTAAACCCCATAGAAGTCAGTGGGTGTCTCTCCATTCTCCTCAATTGGGTTTTGGATCAGTACCTAAAGCCATCATCCAAAAATATCCCTCCCCGCTTTGGGGGGCAGATAAATGTGAAGAACTAGCAGCTGCCCCCCAAAGGGGCAGTCTGACAGCACTGCCTTTGCAGGAATGTTTCTGGGGTGATGTCCCGGCTCACCTCCTTTCAGCTCCCAGAAAAACAAAGTTTCACTCTCCCTTTACCTGCTATCACTGTACTGGTAAGCAGGATCTGGAAAGTCCCGCCAATAGGTGGGGATGCAGCTTGCAGTCTCTGAACTGTCAGAGTGACACTGGTACCTTCCATGGACACAGCCAGGTGATCTTCTTCTTCTGAGCCCTCCGTGGGCAAAGCTCCCCTGCGGGAGAGAATTGAACCACCTGAGTCAGCAGCTCCAGTGCGCAACGCACAACTCCACTCCAACGCAATCAGCAGGAGTGGGAGATTGCAAGCAAAAGTCAGCTGATTGCAATCTCTCGAACCAGCTACTGTTCTCCATACAGAGCTAGGCAGAACAGTGTGACGGGCCTGTGAAAGGAAACGGAAAGACCCTCACAAAGGCTGGCCAAATAGCTTTTGGGCCTGTCCTAGTCTGAGTCTGCTGAACTGAACCTCCGCATTTCAACACTTGGCACTGCGATGCGGCAGCATTTTCATAGTGCTGTGACGTCTGCACTCCAGGAGCCCATCCTTGGAGCTTCAGTAATACTTTGTCAAACACTTTGGGCTACTGAACTTTGAACGGTAACAAATTAGGGCTCCCAGTAACCTTTCTGTATTATCATTCCCAATCTGGGACAACGGGCACAGAGAGGGGACATGACTTACCTGAGGTCATACAAGAAGGCAATAGAAGAATTAGGAACAGACAACCCAGGTCTCCCAACTCTTGTCTATCTTAGGTACTTATCCAACTCCTATCACCACAGTGTCCCAGCACCTGACAAACTTAAACGTGTTTATCCTCCAAAGACCCCCCTATGAGGTAGATTAGTGCTACTATCCCCATTTCTGATGGGCACTAAGGGCGAGTCTGCCCTTGTGCCGGAGATGTAATTTCCAGCTCAGGTAGACATACACACACTAGCTTTGATCAAGCTAACATGCTAAAAATAGCAGCGTAGCCACAGTGGCACAGGCCGTAGGATGGGATAGCTGCCCTGAGTACAATCCCACCCTGGACCCTATGTGCCTGCTCAGGCACTGGGGGGAGCTACACTGCTATTTTTAGCACGCTGGCTCTGTCTGAGTTAGCACAAGTACATTTATCCTACCTGGAATTACACCTTCAGCTTGACTGTGGGCATATTCTAAATGACTTCCTTAATGTCTCGACAAACTCTTTGGGGAGGAGGGGACTTGACTGTGGGCCTTTCATGTCCCAGGTTAGTGCTCTAACTGACACCCCCACCCACAACCCCCAAATCCCAGGTTTTAACCACAAGGACATCCTGCCTAGTTTTAGCCAATGGTTGTACGGTGTTTTGAGATCCCCTCATCGGAGGAGCTGCAGAAGAGCAAAGCAATATCAGACACTTTCACAAAAATGATCTCCAAACAAGGAAGCCGACTGTGATTCAGATGTGCTTTGAAAAGCAACATGGCGCCTTATCATTGTAACTGTTATTCTTCAAGATGGCTGCCTACAAGGATCCATGCTGCAAGTGATGTGTATGCACCCCTGGGAGTTTAGATCAGCAGCATCCTTTGGAAGTGTTTAAGGACCTAGGCAGGGAACACTCACAGCCCTGACAGACACCATTATTCCAAGTTCACACTGTCATGGTACGTGCATCATCTACAGCGGGGGACAATGGAGGTGATGCTTAAAGAACACTTTTTTTATGCTTCACAGTTATAATCTCATCTTATTCTTCTTAGTGGTATTATGGTAGAACTTAGAAGTCCTGGACCTGGACCCCATTGTGTTAGGCACTGCACAAAGAGAACAAAAGGACAATCTGTGATCCAAAGAGTTTACAAGCTAAACATGTTTGCTATGCCAAAAGGAATAAATAAAAAGTTGGAGTGATAAGTAGCTTTCACAAACCTGCTCAGCGTCTCAATGCATCTAATCATGGCAAGGACGAGTTATCTATATTGCTTACAATATAGACTGATTGGCCTGCAACTTTAAGATTGTTTTCAAAAATTCACCACTTTAAGTGCAGTTGGGAAAAACAAATGTCCTTGGTGGCACAAGAGTGTCACTGTGTGGTGACTTGTATGAATGTCAACTATATAATTCCCTAATTAAACATGTTTATTCTAATCCATAGATTTTAAGACCAGAAGGGACCATTAGATCAGTGGCTCTCAATCTTTTCAGACTACTGTTCCCCTTTCAGGAGTCTGATTTGTCTTGTGTACCCCCAAGTTTCACCTCACTTAAAAACTACTTACTTACAAAATCAGACATAAAAATACATAAGTGTCACAGCACACTATTACTGAAAAATTGCATACAGAAAAGTCATTGTCTGTATGAAATTTTAATTTGTACTGACTTTGCTAGTGCTTTTTTATGTAGCCTGTTGTAAAACTAGGCAAATATCCAAACGAGTTGAGTATGCCCTGGAATACCTGTGGGTACCCCCAGTGGTAGATGTACTCCTGGTTGACAACCACTGCATTAGATCATCTATCTAGCCTGACCTCCTGTACAACAGAGGCCAAAGAATTTCCCCCAGTTGCCCCTGTATTGAGCCCAATAACTTGTGTTTGACTAAAGTACATCTTCCAGAAGGGTATCCAGTCTAGACATGAAGACATCAAGACTGGAGAATCCACCACTTTCCTTCATAGTTTGTTCCAATGGTTAGCAATCCTCACAGTTAAAATAGTATGTTACCTCAAATTTGAATTTGTCTGACTTTATCTTCCAGGCACTGGTTCCTGTAATGCCTTTTTCCACTAGATTAAAGAATTCTTTACTACTCCCATAGAGTCTCCCTGTGTCAGTACTTGGACACTAATCAAGTCACCGCTTAATCTTCTTTTTGACAAATAAATCGATTGAGCTCTTTACATCTCTCATTGTAAGGCATTTTCTCCAGTCCTCGAATCATTTTTGTAGCTCTTCTCTGCCCCCTTTCCAGTTTTTTAACGTGCTTTTTTTAAAATGTTGACACCAGAAATGGACGCCAGTGTTCTACCATACAGCTCACATACAAAAGTAAAATCCCCTCTCTGGTGCCTGTCCACTACTCCTCTGTTTATATATTTAAAAAAAAAAACACAGAATTCAGACAAATCTGAATTTATCCACTCAGCTTTGCCCATGCCACAGAGATATGGAACTTCTCTTTCTCTCTGTAAAAACTATCGGTGATCTACTTACAAGTGAAGTCACATCTATGCTGTACTAATCTACTGTGCTAGGAAGCTTGGCTGGTTTTGCATTGCAGACAGGGCTGAACTGTGTTTTAACCACGTTACCAAATCACCTGACAGCCTTGAACTTTGAAGGACTGCAGCAGGAAGTACTTACACTGAACAGATGAGGTCTTGGGAGTCCCCGTTAAAATATAAACTGGATTGTTTCAGTTTCTCTATTTTTTCCTCCTTGCTGACTTGGGCTGCATTTCTTTAAAATCCTCAAGTCTGATTTTTTCAGAGGCGCTGAGCACATGCAGCTGCCATAGATTTCAGTAAGAGTTCTAGGTGCTCCTTTCTTTGTCTGTGTGACGGGCTTCAACTCACCACCACTGGCGCCTCTGGCTGGTCGCTCCGGGAATTAGCTCTCCACTGCTGCGGAGCGCCAACGCGTGGTATCTCGCCCATCATCTACTCTGCTGCCCTGGGACCCACGTTGCTCCCTGCTCAGTGGCATCCTCTTCCTGTCTGCTTCAGGACACTGCCCTCCGGCAGTGCCCACTCCTCTGGTCTCACCCCCTTCCGGGGGGGAGCGAGGGTGTTAACAGCAGTCCTTCTGGTTGCACCTGCTTTGGCGGCCAATTACAACCCTATAGTCTAGCCCCTTGTCTCAGGGGCAAGTTGCGATCTTCTCGGCCCCTCTCCTCGATGGCCAGGTGCAGTGCCAGGGGGGAAAGGGGGAACCCAGGCCCGGCCGCTACTCTGGGTTCCGACCCAGGGACCCTCTAGCGGTAGCTTCCCTTGGCCCTTCTTCTCTTCCCTCATCTGCCTAGTTTCCCTGGGCCACTTCCCCTTTGGCCCTATGTACCTTCTCGACCCTTTTTAGCATGGGCCACAGCCTGGCAGGTAATGGGCTGGAGCTCCGCTCTGCTCCCCCAAGCCTGCCCAGCACTGCTTTGTCCAAGGTGCTGCTCCTTACCTCAGGAGCCAGTCCTTCTCCCTTGCCAGTCAGGGAGTGACTGCCTTCTTCTCTGCTAGGCAGCCTTTATATAGGGCCTCGCCCGGCCCTGATTGGCTGCCTCTTCCTTCCACTGATTGGCCCTCCACAGGCCTTTACTGATTGGCTGCCGGTCTGCACAGCCTCAAAAGGCCTGTTCCAGCCCTTTTCTCAGGGGGTGGGGCAATCGCCCCACCACAGTCTGTCTATGATTTAAATAGACAAAATTCTTTGGGGTAGAGACGTGTGTGTGTGTGTGTGTGTGTGTGTGTGTGTGTGTGTGTGTAGCACCTACCACAATGGGACCCTGATCTCAGCTGGGGCCCATGGGTGCCACTGGAAATACAAATAATAGTAATTAGCTGATTCATAATCACACAGAGTGCTAGCCTTAAAAAATAACATTAAAAAAAATAAATAAGAACAGCCCTTCCCTCTGAGCTGTGAAAACAAACCGCACTGCTACATAGGACCCCAGGGTGAACTGGACCTGGGAGGTCGTGGAGGAGTTCTTTGTTGTGTATGTAGGGTGGCCTGGGATGGAGGGTGTTTGGCATGTTATAAGAGAATGAGCCCCAATCATAAAATCCAAATCTAAACTCCCTCAAAGTTCCAGGCTGTTCGGACTCTGTGCTCTGGGTCAGTATGGAGATAAACCAGGCACAACATTCCAGTCTGGGTCCAAATTCTCCCAAAGTTTGGGATTAGAAGTTGGGACTTTTTTTTTTTTTTAAATCTAAAATCTTATAGTTCTCTGTGTTCAAGTTAGTGCAAGGCCCTGCCTTACTGTTAACAAGCGGGGATTTCCGGTGACATGGGCCTCTGTCTGGTCCCCTTCAAGAATGGCTGAGGCAAGATGAGACCCTCTAGCAGAGGGTCTGATGGAAAATGAACAAAAGCAGAAACATCAAGCACTTGCGTGTGAAAGAATAAGAATTCCTAGGAACAGCAACACAGGGATTGCCAGACTGGGTCAGACCTGAGTTCCATCTAGTCCAGCATTCTGAGCGGCTAGCACCAGCTGCTCCAGGGGACGGTATGAGAATCTGTACTAGGGACATGTGGGATAACCTGCCTCCAATTCCTACCTCAGTGACAGAAGAGGGAGATTGCTGCCACAGCCAGCCACCAGAAAGGACACGTTGTAGGTGGGGGGAGACCCCATCACAGACACTTCTTGGATAACATTTCCACCCGGACGAGCTGGTCTGGGATCCCTTTGAAAAACTGAAGGGAAAATATTAGTCATTAGAGATAGTCACTGTTTTTTATTTCAAAATTTCAAAGTCGTTTCCATTTCAGAATTGGAAACGGACCCACTTGTTGGTGTTTCTTCAACATTTCTCATAACGTTGGCAACTTCTTATCCAAAATGTCAGTGAATTGCTTCATTTACTGAAAACCCAGTGTTTTCAGGGAGCTAAAAAGGGTCAACCACTATGTTTTATATGTTTCAGAGTAACAGCCCGTGTTAGTCTGTATTTGCAAAAAGAAAAGGAGTACTTGTGGCACCTTAGAGACTAACCAATTTATTTGAGCATAAGCTTTCGTGAGCTACACTGAAGTGAGCTGTAGCTCACGAAAGCTTATGCTCAAATAAATTGGTTAGTCTCTAAGGTGCCACAAGTACTCCTTTTATGTTTTATATGGTAGACTCTCAGAGTTACAAACACCTTGGGAATGGAGGTTGTTCGTAACTCTGAAATGTTTGTAACTCTGAAAAAAACATTGGGGTTGTTCTTTCTAAAGTTTACAACTGAATATTGACTTAATACAGCTTTGAAACTTTACTATGCCGAAGAAAAATGTTGATTTCCCTTTATGTTATTAATAGTTTTACATTTAAACACTCTACTGTATTTGCTTTTTTATTTATTTTTTTTTTCTCTCTCTGCTGCTGCCTGATTGCATACTTCCGGTTCCAAATGAGGTGTGTGATTAACTGGTCATTTCGTAACCCTGGTGTTCATAACTCTGAGGTTCTACTGTAGATGTTTTCAATGAAAACAAAATAAATTTAAGTTGATGATTTTTCATGAAACCTTGTTTTCAGAAAAATGCAGGGCGGTTTTTTTCTTTGTATTTTTTGAATGAAAAAAAACTCTCTCTAAAAGCCAGCTCATTGATTGATATTTTGTAAGGAAGGTAGTGCCTAGAACATCATCAACAAAGAGAAAGGGATTCAATTACCAGCTACGTTTCTATCCGAGATGATAATTTCATCAAGGTAAAACCAGCTAGATGTCTCCTCCTCTCTCTCAGGGATCAGCATGTCGATCTGATGCACAAACACTGGTGAGTTGGCTTCAAGGTCCCGGAGGGATTCAGAGCCATTCACACAGCCCCTCCAGAGATCAGCACATGTGAACTTCCAGCTGAAAGGCATTCAGAGAACATTTCACTCATAGCCAGCTTAAGGGATAGGTGAGCTAGGCAGCTGCCTAATTCTTATACCCAAGTGGGTACTAATGCAATGGCCACCATCTTGGCTGACATACTCAGAATTGAACCAGGGACCTCCAGAACGATAAGCATGAGTCACTACCGCAGGAGTTAAAGCACCATGGCTTCCCCAGGTGGGGTTGCAACAGCCTTGTCTTCTCTGTGGATCAACACAGAGTGGGACCTCTTACGCACACTCACCAATGGGTTACACAAGGACCGTGCCTCTCATGTTCAAATTGTTTTAAACAATACTAAAAATATCTAGGCCTGTTTGGCATGCAGCCCAAGCTCCTCCCATATGCCCAGAGCGCTTTAATGCTAGAATTCCAAGCCTCTGTAACACAGAGAGCTGTGTTATCACCTTGCCAGGTACTCAAGGGCTGTACCTAGGAAATCATGGATTTCCAAAAATAAATGCAACAGCACAGCCATGCTATTTGCTCACACCTCTCTGCCTTGAGAAACAGAAACCGATTGTTGCTTAACTTGACTAAAAGCCTCCATTAATCAGCTTTTCTCTTACCCTGCAGATACACAGAGAAAGAGTGGCCCACAGCTGCATTTCATGGCAAATTTATCTTCACTTGTCGTGCTACATATCACTTGCCCATGCCTTAAACCTTCATGCCAGCTGTTGCAATCCCCACCACCGCTTTGGAAGCACTGTTGAAACTATGCAAAGGATCCGGAGGGGTTGTGGGTGTATAGCAGATGTCAAATGCTCTTAATGTGTATGGCAATATTCACCTAGGGCCAGTCCTGTCAGCTAGTGCAAAAAGGAAATCTGGGTAAGAATCTTGTCTCTACTAAATGCAAAGAGGACTTTAAATTAACAGCCAGGTTCAACCCTTAATCATTATAAAAGCTAACGAGCACAACAAAATGTGCCGTACTAAACTAGACCACTCGTCGACCTAGGGCAGTATTCTATCTTCAAAAACGGCCAATGAATTATCTTAAGACTAAATAAGGGTGAGCATTATGTCCAAGAAATATCCTTGCTGAGTTCCTGAAAAGGACTTTTGTTTGCCCCAACAGGCCCCTGAAGAACAAGTCTCTGGCCTGGCACAGGATACAGTGCATGCTGACATAGCACACTTGCCAATAATTAGTCAGTTCCAACGCAGACCTCCAGCCAGGTTGGATATACCCAACGTGGCTAGCCCTGTATAACTCAGCATTAACATAGTGCATTGACTCCAACAATCATCCAGGACAGAGCAGTGGGTTAAAGGCGGAGTAGCAGCAGCATGCATTCTAAATACTTTGTTGAACTCAATGATACAGGAAAGTATGGAGGGAAATTGCTTAAAACACATCAAAAATAATTAGACATACCTAAGAGTGGCATCTGCAGGTACATGTGTTAGGATAAAATCACAAGGGCTAGCACTCCCTGTGTTTGCAGGAATACACTGGCTGACAGATGGGGGTCAAGAAGAAATACTGTGAATTCCTAATGGTTTCTGAGATTAAGTGTTGTGCAGCCACTACTCTGAGTCTTCTCTGTTACAGCAACTGGTATACTGGCTTGTGGCATTCATTGTCAAGGCACCAAGGGATGTCTACTCTACAGTTAAACACCCGCAGCTGGCCTTGGCTTGTGCTCACTGGGCTGGGGGTGGCAGGACTGTTTAACTGCAGTGTAGACATTCAGGGTCAGGCCTGGGACCCTCCCTCTTCGCAGGGACCCAGAGCTCCAACACGAGCCCAGATTTCTACGCTGTAGTTAAATAGCCCCACAGCCGGAGCCCCGCAAGCCCAAGCCAGCCGACGTGGGCCAGCCATGAGTTTTTAACTGCAGTGTAGACACACCCCTAGAGGCCTTCAGGGAGTGGTATTATTACGATTATCATGTCCGTGTGTAACAAACTGGTTAAATGGCTTGTGACTGGTCAGTCTCCAGTGGTAGCCCTGCAAAGAAGATAAAAGTTGAGGCCATCATACCACATGTAGCCTTGTACTGGGTACCTTTCTGGGCTGGTCTCATTCAGACTCCACAGGCAAGTAAGATTCTTCTTCGCTGTATCTAGAAAGGTGTTGATATAGGACACTAAAACATAAAGCGTATCGCTCACGTAACCTTTATATGCAAAGCACACCTGAGAAAGGAGAAGGAAAATACATTATTACTGAAGAAGGTTTATATTATGGTCCAAATCCAGCCCACACTGGTAGCGACCAAATGCTATTACCAGCTGAGGTCTGTTTCGTGACTCATGTGAAAGGAGTTGCTGCTTTTAGTCCGATTTCTCATCAAAAGAAGTTTACACTGTAATGACTATCGTGACTGATAGTAATTGGTACTGCTGCTGCATCTCCAACATAAAAAAAGACTAAAATGGGCATTGAGAACGAATTGTCCCTTCCCACCCCACAGAGACTGTCATCATAATAATAATACAACCGCCCAGCTTTTATATAGCATTCTACCAAGGAGGTCAGCATCATTATCCCCATTTTACAGATGGGGAAAATGAGGCAGAGAGGAGTGACTTGCCCAAGGTCATCCAGCAGGCTAGTGGCAGAGGTGAGAATAGAACCCTGGTCCTCTAAGTCTCATGCCAAGGCTCTACCTAGTGTGGTGCTGAGAGGGGAGAGATCACTGGACTGGGAATCAAATGACCTGAATTCTATTCCCAGCTCTACCACTGCCTCCTTATGTGACCTTGTGCAAGTCACTTAAACTCTTTGTGTCCTAATCTGTATAGTGAGGATGATGCTTACCTGTCTTTATAACGTACTACGAGGTCTATGGGTGCAAATCACTACAAGTGTTAAGCATTACATTAGTAGAGGCAGTCTCTCTAGGCAGGGTGGCAGCACATTAATGAAATAGCATGGAGTAGTTTGGACTGGCACTGACCACAGCACAGCCTCTGGTTATCTCCAGAATACATCAGTTTCCAGGACTGTCAATCTATCACCTTTAGTAAGCAATACAGTTTATGGATAAATAAGCTTTGTTTCTTCGTGGCCCAGGAATATATCCCTAAAACACAATCTTGCGTGGGTTTGGGGAAAAGGGCAGATGACCTCAATTTCCTGATATGCCTTGTCCATCTTTAATTTTATTATGTTATTTGTTCTCTGTACTTTCCTCCGTGTTTTGCCCTACTCAGGGAGGCTACTTACATGTGTGTACTCAGTGAGGTTGTATCTTGGTAAGGTTGATGGAGACATTTGTACAAGATGTTTTGGCCTGTGAATACTGAACCTTCCACAAAAAGGTTCTGTCCAGCTGGCAACATGTCCCACAGTGGCAGAGTCTCCCTGGCCTGACAGTAGTAAAAATGAAAGAGGTTAGATGTTTGAAAAGGATTTTCAGGAAGCCATGGAGGGGCTGGACACTCGAAGGCTGGTGAATGCAATCTTGTGCCTAAGTTTGCCCGAGCGAATAAATGATGCACACTTGCAAAGCAAGCATTTGCATAGCAAGCATTTGCATACGCATGTGCCCAATGAAGCATACCAAGGAGGTGCATTCACTTTAGATACATGAGTACAACGGATACCATGACAAACTGAACCAGGGATCTTGACAGCTGAAAGCATGACTCCCAGCAGCTTGATCTAAAGAGCCAGTCATTGTAGGTGAGGGGAGCACCAGACGCACCTCCCCAGTGGATTAGGCACAGAGAGTCACATGCAACATACACACCTTGACAAGTGAATTACAGATGCAGATCAAGCATGTTGTGATCATTGGAGCTCTGTATTTAACCTAATTGTGAGCTCAACTGAGAAGAGAGAGTGAAAGTTCATAAAGTATCACAATAACCTAAAAATATTGATGGGGAATGGTGCAGAAGGGAGACAGAGTGACTTTGTCTATATAAGAAATATCTACTGATAGATCTCAAGGCCTTGTTAAGCTCATGCCTGGAGCACAAGAGAAGCGTGGGACTGGAATTCAGTGGCCAAAACTGGTGTTTCGGCATTTAGGACGAATTGGTGGACAAAATAATGAGGTGTTGGGCTATTCCACACACCACTCCCCTTTTGGGGGCGTCAAAAAAATTTGGGGCGGGGTCGAAACTGATGGATGGGAAGGCTGAGTGACTGAAAGAAAAGAGAATGGGTAGGAGTGAGCATCATCATCAGGACTGCCCCCCCGTCTTCTGGGACCTCAGGATCCAGCATGACACAATTGTGCCTTCTTCATCCTAATCCTGAGAAACTTCCTGACTAGACCAGGCCAGAGATAGGGACCCAAATGACACCACCACCTCAACCAACTCTGGCTAAATCCCAAATACCATCTGGAATGTAAGACTGTCACCCCCACCTCCCGTTCTGCGTCCTTTTCCTTCCCCACTTTATTTCTTTTCCTTCCTATCTCTCTCCTTTTGCCTTCTGTTTAATAAGAGTCTTCCTTCGCCAGTCAAAACTGTATGTTTTGCAACAGTGCTGTGAGCCTGTGACCAGAGAGACAGTTAAAGGCAATGGCCTAAGCAGCCTGATGCTAGTATGCAGATCTCAGAGTGGCTGATAAAACCATGTGGCATGCCGGTGTTCCTTCAGCAGTGAGGTTGCAAGTGAAAGTCAACACCAGAGACAGAGGCAGTGTTTTCTATCTTTGCTGTTCTTTTCTTTCCTTGTTTGTGTGGGTCTTGTTTTGTCTTCCAGGAAATGGGATCAGACTAGAACAGCAGCAGCTCCAACCCATCTCAACTAACTTCTTCACTTTTCCCCAAAAGGACAGTTATTACCATCTGCAATACCACCCAAGGGACTCTCAAACAGGGCATTTTCCTTTTAAAGCCTTTCTCCAGCTGAAGGGAAAGGGAAGAAGGGATGTTGTTAAAATGAAATCCGTATTTAATACTTTAAATTTCAAATGCTTTTTCTTTTCTGTATCTTTAATAAAGGGTTAAAACAATTAATGGTGTGTGTTTGCCATGATACTAAACAGGCTGATTTATCTGAATACCAAACCCAAATTTTCTTTAAAACTCTTCCATACTGGGCAGTGACTGGGTCATCTCAATACCTTTGACCCTTTGGGCCCATTTATTCTAAATTAATACAAGAGGTATCTCATAGATTTGTAGACTTTAAGATCAGAAGGGTCCATCGGGATCATCTCGTCTGACCTGCTGTACATTGCAGGCCACACAATCTCACCCACCCACTCCTGAAATAGATCCCTAACCTCTGGCTGAGTTACTGGAGTCCTCAAATCATGGTTTAAAGACCTCAAGTTACAGAGAATTCACCATTTACACTAGTTTAAACATGCAAGTGACCAGAGCCCCATGCTGTAGAGGAAGGCAAAAAAATCCCGAGGGTCTCTGCTAATCTGACCCAAGGGGAAATTCCTTCCCGACTCCAAATATGGCCATCAGTTAGACCCTGAGCATGTGGGTAAGACCCACCAGGCAGACACCTGGGAAAGAATTCTCTGTAGTAACTCAGAGCCCTCCACATCTAATATCCCGACTACATTAGAAACATGTATGCGCACATACCTACCTTTGAAAATATGATACTAGATAACTTCACATGACTGTGGAACCTCCATAATATGGCACTTTATGTCCCTATAGTAAACTATCCTTATACCCCTGATATTGTGAACATACAACTTGGTTTGATATTGCAGCCTGCTTATATTTGTGTAATAAAACAGACTGGGGGTGGGGAGAGGAATCAGTAATTAACATATTAGTAATACTGTTTTTAATATCAATTCAACAATTAATTCCTCCCTAAACTCCATCACCATAACTAACACACATTATTAATAAACCAGGAGGAAAATAAATGTGTAAAACCATTAATAGTATAATACCCCCTGCACCATGCAAAGGTCTTGTTTAGTACATAAGGAGAAACCCACTATTACAGTAAGTTTCACCTAATTTTTTTAAAATACGTTACCTTCCTCAAATCCATTCCGGAGAAGGAATTTAGCAGACAATGGCTCAGTTTCACATTTTACTGAAAGAAGCTCCTCTATCACTGTTTGGATCTACAAAAAAATAAAAAAATAATATTCACAAGGTGATCGTTTTTGTTTAAATTGTGCAGCCAAGAAGGCTGAGATGCTCGTAAAGTGGTCACTATGTTTAGTAAACTAGCCAGTGATAGAAACAGGGTTGATATAATGGGTAGCCAGAAAGCAGAGGTGAAAGGTCCATCTTCCCTTTGTCAGCACTTCCCATTGTTCCAGCCAGCCCTGGAGATGGAGGGAGTGATTAAGTCTCCATAAGTTCTATGAGCCAAAACCAGATTCAATATTAATAGGCATGGAAGAACCAGCTTAGATATTTAAGAACTATCTATATTTGACCAAAATTGAAACCAAACCCTAAATACAACCAAGCTGGCTGTTTGAAGAAAGACTTCTCGAAACTTTAAAATTCTCGTAACGCTGCATTTTCAAAGCATCGCTACACTTTTACATTCCAGCTGGGATCAGAAGGAGAAGTGATGAATACTATGAAGAATGTTATTCTCAAAGGGTTCCTTGGCTGGCCAGAAGCAAGTAGTACAAGAAATATCATAGAAAAGCCGATCCTCATGAGCCTTGCCGCCCAGTCAGGCAGACTCGAGAGGCAGTGGCAACCAAACATATATATGATGTATAGCAGAACAAGAACCAGAGGCTGGAAGTTAAAGCCAAACAAATTCAAGTCAAAATAAAGGCAATTTTTTTTTTTAAATCAGTGAGGCTGGTTAACCACTAGAACAACCAAATCACACTGCCAAGAGAAATAGTGGATTCTCCATCTTTGGATGTCTTCAAATTAGAGCTGCCAAGTGATTAAAAAAATGAATCACGATTAATCACAAGATTAAAAAATTGCAGTTTTAATAGCACTGTTAAACAGTAATAAAGTACCACTTACTTAAATATTTTTGGATGCTTTCTATATTCTCAAATATAGGCTCTGGGCTGGGGGTTTCACCCCCCTCGAGGCTCCAGCCTGGCTTGGAGGTTCAGCCCCCTGCCCCACTGCCTCCAAAGCTCCAGATCCCACCCCAGATGCATGCAATTAATGAATTAAAAAATTAACGTGTTAATTTTGCTTCCATTTAATCACAGGCGTTAACTGCAATTAATTGACAGACCTACTTCAAATCAAAACCAGATGCCTATATGGAAGACACGCTTTAGTCAAACACAAGTTATTGGGTTCAATAGGGGAGTAACTGGATGAACTCTGTAGCCTGCATTACACAAGTCAGACTACATCTAACGGTCCCTTCTGGCCCTAAAATGTATTAATCAAAGCAAACTTCCGAACACCGAGGTTCACCCATCACTTTTTTCTTTTTTAAGAGATTACTAGTTACAGTGAGGGCTAGACTCTATTCGAGTAACAAGAATTATTTCAGGAAGCTCCCTGGCCTGTGTTATGCAGGAGCTCAGGCTAGATCACAGTGGTCCTTTCTGGCCTTAGAATCGATGAACATTTTTTGCAGTGTTGTTGGAGCGGTGCTGGTACCCGAACATGAGAGAGACAAGGTGGGTGAGGAAATATCTTTTACTGGACCAATGTCTGTTAGTGGAAGGGAAAAGCTTTCAAGCCTCCCAGGGGAGGTAGGAGAGCACTTAATATTAAGTGTTAGGGTTAGATTTTTAAGTGCCCTCCGACAGCATGTGTGAACCCCTTCATGCTTAACAATCCGTTCCCCTCCTTATAGTTAGCTCAGCCATTCTGTTTACCTTCTCCAGACCTGGCGCAATAAGAACTATTGCCTCACCTACCTTGTCTCCAGTCTACGAGCACAGCAGAAATCAATGGCTTTGAAGAACCCAGTTCCAAACCCTTGTCCGAGGGATGTGAGGTCCCTCTTGGTGTGTGTTCCTGGGTGGCAAAGAACCTATTCTCAAGCGTCCGAGTCCCTCTGCTGATCAACACGTATCTGCACACTGCTTGTGTTTCATTTTGAATGTATGGGGGATCAAATCAGATATTGCGGGATTTCAGAGGCTCTAACTAGGGGTTAGTCCACCAATATCCTTTTGAAAAGCACTCCCAATAACTGTAAAAGTACCTGGGATTACAGCAAAAGGTCTCAGTCTCCAGGCCAGATCCTCAGCCTGTGTAAGTCATCATGCCTCCATTGATTTTATTGGAGCTACGACGTTTTACACCAGGTGAGGTTTTGGCCCTCTGATACAGACCTGATCAGCTGTAGCATTTGTTGCCATCATGTTGCTGGATACATTGTCCCAGGAAATACGGAACCATCCTGTGCCAGATAAAGTCAGCATCTGACAGGTAGGAAAAACAGGAACAAACGATGTGAGCTACATACAACTCAAAAAGTGTCAGATGATCTGCTAGTTAAGGGGATCTTTACATCAGCAGTATTCTGCCCTTCTGGTCTCTGCAAGACAACACCAAGTGTCACTTTAACCACCCATCGCTCTACGTGATATGTTGCAATTTACTCTGAAAGTCTTGGTTCTCAGATTACTGGGGCACAGAGGTTAAGTGACCTGCCCAGGGTCACACGCAAACCAGTGGCAGACCCAGGACCAGAACCTCAGACTCCCAATGCCCAGTCTTGTGCTTTAGCCACTAGAATAAGCGTTCCTCTAACTACTGAGAAATTCTTTTTCCTATTATAAATCTCTTTTTATTAGGTCATTATGAATATCAGTTGATTCAGTTCCCAAGTGACACACGTCAGATCCATGTTTGCTAGGAAAAGAGACGTGGTCCTACCTTATGTTTACTAATATAATCAAATTCTAGTTTTAACACATGTTAGCAGGTCAAGGTAAAACTAATCTGCTAACTCATGTTAAAACTACAAACTGCCTTGTCTTCACTAGGATTTTACTCCATGTCAGTTAACTTGCCTTAACTAACAAAACACACCATTTTTCTTTGCTAGTGAAGACAAGGCCTGTACAATAAGGGTTTGCTGAAAAATAAGTGGAGTAAATAGCTCATGAAGCATTCAAGGCACAGGATCACAGATGTGGCACTGACCTGTATCTCTGGAAGCCGGTGGGCACTGGCCCGGATTTCGTGCCTCTCTCTGCGATAGGTGTTCACCACATCAGGGTTTAGCCAGGTGTTGTGCAGTTGAACCCCAACTTGCATCCCACTGCTTGGTGCCTTCCCATGATGCAGCGCTTCCAGGTAGTACTTTGAGCCACCCATCAGCTCAAATTTCTGGGATTTTGGCTGCCAACTCTTGCTCCAGTTCTTCTCCCAGCGCTCAGACCATTCAGAAGCACCAGCAGGAATAGAGGCAACTTTCACCTGCGTTCAAATCAACAAAAGCAACAAGGCAATTACACAGCAGTATCTGGCTCCAAAATAATACATGAACCTGACCTCTTTGTAATTTAAAGGTACACTCTCTCCAGCTAAAGAGAAAGTAGACCACATTCACAGCTATGAGCAGATGTCTGCAACATCCCTTCCTTTTTGTAAGGGAAAATCCTGTCTAGCACAGAGTACTGTGATCAAGGGGTCTGAGCTGAGTGCCAAGAAGAGGTGATTTCTCATATCTCACCCCAGCCCTATAACAATTCACCCAGTGGCCTTGGATAGGTCACTTAGGTTCCTCCTCTGTAAAATGGAAGTTGTGTGATCTACCTGTCTCAGATGGGTGTTGTGAGAAACAGTCAGCTTCCACTTTTAAGCTGCTTTGAAGGTTAATAGAGCTAGATTTTATTTGATAGAGGCCCTGCTGAGTCTTCTCCTTACACTCCTGTTGAGAAATAACAGCGGCCCATGAGGAATCATCTAAACCGAGCATCTTTCATTCATTGGATTTGAAATGGAGTCTTCCCCCTCAATTCCGTGGAATCTGAGGTAACGGTGGAGGCCACCTCAGAGAAGCTGTTTGTTAGGGGGAACCCTTTCAAGGTGACAACAGGAAAAAGACACTAAAAAGAGCACCACAGCTTAAAATCACGAGAGGGAACAAAACCAGTGAGCTAATTCCCTTTCCCAACCCGAGGTATTATAAGCTACGCAAGTAACACTACCTGTAGGTAAGGCTGCAGTCCCAATTTTAAGTCCCAATTTTCATTTAAACCATTCAAGCGGAAATTTTTCATGCTGGGTGTCAGTCTCAGGGTGGATTTTTTTTTTAAACTTTCAGTTAAACTCGGTCAGCAATTTAATTACAGGATTACATTCTAATTTTTCCATAGGACTCCTGTCTCATTCAGTGCACAGGATGGACTGTGCGCTGGGATGAATCAAGGCTGCATGGTGAAGATGGCTGCTGTCCAATAGGGCCCCTGCCTCACTTGTTGCAGAAGCTGGAAAGCAAATGAGGCAGGGAACTGGAGAAAGAGAAGGATGGTCTCAGAGTTAAGTTGAATGCTGCCCTGGAGAACTGGAGTCTATCCCTGCCTGTGCCATAGAGCTCCTGTGTGGTGCTGGGCAAGTCTCTTAAGCCAAAATATTCCACAAGTGACCACTTGTGAAACAAGTGACCACTTGTGAAACAAGTGGGATCCGCCGTTTCTGGTTGCCCAACTTGAGATACTTGGGGTCTGATCTGCAGAAGTGCCGAGCACTCACAACTGCTACGGAGGTCAATAGCAGCTGTGCTCTCAACACAAGTAGTACTATAAAATGTTGAGTCTGCTTAAAAAAAATAATAATAAAAATGAGGCACCAGGCTTCTTAAACTGAGCTCCCAAATTCGACACTTTGGGTTTTCTTCTCTGCCCCTCAGTTCCCCATGTATAAAATGGGGCTAATAATACCCTCATCTCACAAGAGTGTTACAGAAATAAATGCATTAATGTGCATGAAGAACTAAAATGCTATGACCGCATCATAGAAAAGCCCTTAAGGAAATTAACAATTCCGTATTCAGTGCAGGGTTTGGATGGAGTGCAGTAAAAATGGCATGGGGCCACGCACTGAATGAGGAGGATGAATCAAAATATTGGATAGCGCCTCATTCAGTGACACTGACTGAGGCAGGATTCCTGTGGGAAAACAACAGTACATGATCACGTCATTAAGGACTGTATCATCATGCATTTGCACACAAGGGGGTTAAATTAAAGTTGCACTGGCAATCTTAATTCTAGCATTTCTGTTTCCAGAGGCAGGTTTGTCAGTAAAGAAGGCACATGACTGTCATTAACAGCACGTGCACCGAGCTCTGACTGAATATGCTTAGGGTTCTGGAAACAGCTGGTTCTCACTGAGCATGCTCATCTCATTTGCATAGGAACCTCCTTCCTGCTAACCTGATACTCATTCTTTTATGGTAGGTGAGATCTTCAGGGGTAGCAGAGGGAGACTTTTCCCCTCCAAGGTAACTGGGGACCAGACAAAGAGCCCTTGGAGTCTGCTCTTCCCTTGACCGTGACCTGCCAAAGGACCTCAGTCTTGAGCTAGGAGCCTCGCTTCCAGGGAGGAAAGGATAATTGAGTCTCTAAGGCTCATTTGGTTCTCGGCCTCTTAAGATAGATGCCAACAAAGGTGCCAACTGTGACTGGGTTTTTACTCGCCAACCAAACACTCCATCCACCTCCTATCAGACACATTCTAAGGAGTCACTGAAACACCATTCCCTGGCATGGGACAAGGACCCCACGTTGCAGCTGAAATTAGAACAAGGGTAGCATGTACCACCCATCCGCATTACAACACCTTTCAAAGTGCATCCCATTCTGCCAGAGGGAGAGAAACCTGCAGCAAGCAGAGAGCATTTGGAAAGCTGGACAATCAAGGGGCCTGAGTCCCCGCTGGGTTATGCTGGGGTATGTGATAGAGGCATCCCTTGCAGGGAGTTCGCTCCAAACTCCTACCCCTCGCCTCGGGGAGGCAGGAATTCACCCAGGAGTCAGTCAATCCAGCACTGCTATCAATGACAAACAAATCAGCAACGGTCCCCTTTATCAGCAACCAAACTAGCTCAGTGACCCCCAGCATCAGTCCTGCAGTCTCCTATCCCTTTGGGCTCTGGCTGATTCTCATGTGCCGTGAACACTTACAGTAGCCATACACACAGGCTGCCTCCTAGGCCCGTCACACTGCCTCCTGGCCCACTGCGTCCCTACCGCAGTACATGCTCTCTCCAGTAACCCTTCTTGAATCGCAATCCCATCCTCCAAATCAGAGAGGGTGGGCACCAGGAAGAAGGGGTGGGATTTCCTGCCACCTCTCAAGCCATCGGGCACAGGAGGTTCCCGCTTTGCCTCTTTGCTCATCTCCCCCACCATTCGGGGTTGCAGAGCATGCTTTCACAGCACTGTTGCTGATCTGTGTAGTGTCATCACGCTAGGGCAACTCCACTGAAAAAAATCAACACAACAGCTGGAGAATCAGACCCAAGGAATCCTACTTGCATGAAGGGAAATCCCAGTGCTTGATAACTGTAAATGCAACTCTTCCATACCCTGCACGTCCTATTTTTGCTGCCCTAATGACATACCTTTTTCCCTGGGTCTTCTGACAGGCTCAGGTGCAAGGAAGCCCTGCCATCTGCCTGAATCCAGAAAGTGTAATTATTTGTCTGTGGTGCCACAAAGAATCCACGTAGTCGTGAGCTAGGCAGCAGAAGAATATCCATGTCATATAAAAGCAGTGCCAAATCCCTGACAAACAGCTGCTTTCTCCCATTTATTAACAGGAAGAGGGAAATATTTGTACTCAAATTCAAGAGCTTTTACCAGTTTTTAGGCACTCAAAATCTGACCTGTTTTCACAGGGAAAAAAATTATGACATCGCACAAATATTTCCAAGAAAAAAAAAGTGAAAATAGACTGGGGTTGTTTTTTTAAAGCAGAATCATCCCCATTGCTGAGTAGGAAAAAGCGTTCAAGTTGGAAACCTACCCAAGTTCAAAGGAGAGGCACGTGAAAATGTCAGAAAGGTGAAAAAGTTTGTATTTCTGCAAAACAAAACACAGCTCTCAATGGATGAATCTCAAAAGGATCAGCTCACGTGCACCCCAAATTTCTAAGGGCCAGCTCCTCCGCAGGAGTCTACTGGTATTGCTCCATTAACCTGGAGCTAAGCTGCTTCCCACCAGATGAGGATTTGGCCCTACATGCCTATTCCTACTTCTGGTGCACACAGCTCCTCTCCAGATGCAATACTTTCTGCTTCTGGCTGCGCTGGTTCTATCTCAAGAGCACTCTCCTTTGAGAGATTTCGTCACCTCTGCCTCTAGTCCTGGGCAAAAACCAAGAAGTGCAGCAATACGAGCCAGCTGGTGGCCCAGGATCACGCCCCTGGAAGTCAGAAACTCCTCCTACACCACTCTGTTCCGGGTTCTCCATGCAGGGCAACTCAGTGACGATGAAAAATACGGGATAAAACATTTCATTGCATTTTTTTGAATTTCAAAAGGCCCTAAAAACTCAAATACTGAGCAAAGATTTGATTGGAATCATGAGAGCTACGCAATGAAGCTGGTTACAAAGGACTGGTATGTGCTATTGTTACTTCTACCACTGCTAAAGGTGCGTGCCAAGTTTTCATCTCCCTTTGAGACCACGGAATACCTGAATGACTGCTGTGCCTGAAAGAGAAATCTTTCTGGAGAGCTGGCATTAGGAACAATCTGCCATCGATACCCAGGGGCTGCTTCAGTTAGATCAGTGCCTGCTGCATCATCCCAGACTTCAAAGAGAAGCCCTCTGTTTCCTGGGAAGTTAAAAAAATATATATATCAAGAATCTAGTCAGCAGCGGCTAATGGAAAGTCCACAGCACATGAGAGAATGAATAGCAAAACAATGAAAAAGCTGCTGGCATAGTCTATGGGTTGCTGGATAATAATCTCTGAAAAGAGATGTTTGGGGACCTATTAATGGGATCAATGTTAGTTCCAGGCTAGGAACACAGGAGAGACAACGCCTTGATCTATAGAGTCCCCTCCAGCAAATAAAGAAAAGTACCAAAGGATAGTGCCTCCAGCACTCCCCAACCAAGGTGCGATGGTCAGTACATTGAAGCGAAAGGAAAAATAATTGGGAGAATCCTCAGGGAGCTCCAAAAGGAATCCGAAAACAGACTGGAAATAAAGGAGATTTGTCAGGAGGGGCAAACTCATGAATATCGGGGGCAAAACTGAGGAGTATCATCGGGTTAGTCCAGAGTTCCTAGGTTCAGATATTACCCAGAAATCCCAAGAAAACGAGGAAGTTTGGTCAGCAAACCCAGAAGAGGCTACCCTACTACTGAAAACCCATGTGATGTGACATCAGGATAGCCCCGTTTTTGTCCATCCCACTACCAAACACAGAATGAAGTCTCTACCCCATTTCCAAATGGCAGCAGTTTGCCAAGCAGGGCCTTTGCTCTTAGAAATACTGTACCTGCTTGAGGTGCAGCAAGTCTTCTGGCCTCATCAATGGGTCCAGTGGTGCAACTAATCTTCCGGGGAGAACAGTGCTTGATTTCACAGGGAACTCCTGGCAGTGGGAAAAGGAGAAGTGGGTATATGCAGAAGGAGACTGAAGAACATAAACCCAGGCCTAAACTTTTTAAGGGATGAGCGCCCTTTGTATCTGAAAGAGATTAGCAGAGCTCCCCTGCATCACCTTCAGACAAGGGCAACATCACACCGAACAGAGGGCTTATATCTTTAGCCAGTTATTCATTTGAATTCACAGCAGTGAGGGCCTCTCATACGGCAAGTATCATGGTTCCTATGTCCACTACCATGGTACTTACCTGTACGTGGAGTCCCACCGACTTTGACTCAGCTTTAGCAGGAGTTGCTGGAGCAAGTGCTATTAGAGAATCAGGCCCTAAGGGAGCTGGCTCCTCTGAACGCGTGTCCAACTGGGCATTCAATATGGTGGCACAGGTGTAACTGAAGGCAGAATTTGGCCTGTGGTCTTCATTCCGTCACTGTAGTATCCCAAAGTGATTTGTACATTGTTACCTGCAACTGTGACCTGCACGGGCTGGTCAAAGAAGTCTCCTGTGATCGTGAGGTCACTTCCTCCTCGTAGGCTTCCCGAGACAGGAAACACAGATACTATCTCTAGAGAGGAAGGAAAAGGAGACTCAGAGAATGGACCTAGCTAACATGCATTAGGAAAGGTCCATCCCACTCCTGCTTCCATTAAAACTAAAAGCAACACTTGCACTGACCTCAGGGGGAACAGGCTCCGAGAAACTAAATGGCCCAAAATCATCCCTAGCCCGAATTCATCCAGGAAGCCAGTGGAATTACAGCCAGAATTAATTTGATCCTACATGTATAGCTCAGCTAAAGGACAATTTAAGGAGGTATATAACAACTCTTACAAGCTGGTGTAATTCACATCCCGAGGAGGCCAAAAGCAGGTGAAATTAAACTATTTTTGACAAGTGGTTCTCAACCTTTCCAGACTACTGTACCCCTTTTAGGAGTCTGATTTTTCTTGCACACCCCCAAGTTTCACCTCCCTTAAACTATTTGCTTACAAAATCAGACACAAAAATACAAAAGTGTCACAGCCCACTGTTACTAAAAAATTATTACTTTCTCGTTTTGTCTGTATGAAATTTTACATTGTACTGACTTTGCTAGTGCTTTTTATGTAGCTTGTTGTAAAACTAGGCAAATATCTAGATGACTTGATGTACCCCTGGAAGACCTCTGCGTACCCCTGGTTCAGAACCACTGTTTTAGGCTGTTTGGCTTGCCTCTGAATTTAACCCACAGATTTGACTGTTTTGAACTTTCTGTCAGCAGTGTTGTTATATCCTGGGACCAACATGGCTACGAGAGACAGGTAAGATGGGTGAGCCCAGACCTGAAGAAGAGTTCAATGTCAGCTTGAAACCATCTAAAGTTGGTCCAATAAGAGATATTACCTCATCCACCTTTGCTCTCTAATTGAACTTTCGAACAGTTGAATACAATGCTGTTAATCCTTAGCGTTTAGGGCCAAATCCTGAGAGGTGCTGAGCCTCTGCAATTGCCAGAGGTATAAATGGAAGTTGTGAATGCTCAGATTTGACCTCTAGTCTCCGTTTGCATGGACAATGTGGTTATTTTTCCACTAGATGGCAGTGTGGTGTTTAGCATTTCTCATCTCTCATGCACACACAGGTACTGTAGCTAGATGGGGCAACTGCAATTCTAAACACTGAATCACACTTTTGTAATCCTTAAAATGGGCTATTTGGAGAGATGACCTTAGCTTTCCCAAGTCTCAAATTTTTCTAATCCATCCATTTAAGGGCCATATTAATCTTTCATCCGTCAAGAGGGTCCCTCTAAATCAGGGATTAGCAACCTTTGGCACGCAGCCCGCCATGGTAAGCCCCTGGCGGGCCAGGCTGGTTTGCTTACCTGCAGCATCCGCAGATTTGGCCGATCACAGCTCCCTCTGGCCGCGGTTTGCAATCCTAGGCCAATGGGGGCTGCGGGAAGCGGCGCGGGCCAAGGGATGTGCTGGCCACCCTTCCTGCAGCCTCCATTGGCCTGGGACGGCGAACCACGGACAGTCAGAACCGTGATCGGCCGAACCTGCGGACGCAGCAAGTAAACAAACCGGCCCAGCCCTCCAGGGGCTTACCGTGGCAGGCCGCATGCGAAAGGTTGCCGATCCCTGCTCTAAATCCTTTGAACCAAGTCCTTTATACATGTGCACATCACAGATCATCAGTCCATTAGTTACAGTAACTACAATCAATGGTTAGATCAGGCCTTCGTGGGAAAGATAGAGCAGGCAAGCCCTGAAACCTGTTCAGACTAGATGAGCCAAATGGTCTTTCCTAGCCTCGTTCTATCTTTGTTAGCAATCAAAGCCAAGTGCTTTATGGTCCATGAAACTTAGACCTGTGGTTGTACTTTGAGTTTTAGACCCAGATTCTTCTTAAAGATCATTGACAGCAGCTACTGAGGATTTAATTTTCTATTGTCTAGAGAGCTGGAAATTGCATGCCAATTATTGTGAAACAAAACAATTGTTATACAATACAATGCTTTACTCAGTACAAGACAATACTACAGTAGTCTGTGATATATCTTTGCTCAGAACTCTTGACTCTCACACTGGAACTCAAGAGATACAATACAGTCAGCTAGGGGATGGGGATGAAGTAATTTTCAGCTGATTCATCCTATCCAAAGCCCTCTGCATGTCAAAGACCTCAACTCCCACCAACTTCAGGAGGATTTGAGGGGGCGGAGCAGGGTCAGGCACATAGTGTAG